>NC_081290.1:142825000-143467500 GCF_030435805.1 Mustela lutreola | reverse complement strand
ATCTGAAACATAGAGGGGAGAGTGGTAAAGAATGAGTTCAAAACCAAGTGACAATCAGCTTAATATAAACTGATATATGTAGAAGATGTTACATGTAAACTGAACAATAACCATAAATAAAAAAATAAAAAGTAAGGAAGGAACTCAAGGATATCCCTAAAGAAAATCCACTAAGCCAGGAAAGAGAGAAAGAGATGAGGGGCCCCTGGGTTAGCTAAGCCAGTTAGTTGCCTGCCTTGGGCTCAGATCATGATCCCAGGTTTCTGGGATCAAACCCCGCTTCAGGGCTCTCTGCTTAGCAAGAAGCCTGCTTCTCCTCTTCCTCTGCCTGCCACTCCCCCTGCTTATGATCTCTTTCTTTCTGTGTGTGTCAAATAAATAAAATCTTTAAAGAGAGAGAGAGAGAAGAAAGGATCAAAGAAAAACCACAAAAAAAACCCAAAATATCAAGTAACACAAGGGCAATAAATACATATCTATCAATAATGACTTTGTATGTAAATTAACTAAATGCTGAAAAGAGTTCAAGCTGAAATGAAAGGACCCTCATCAGTAACATGAAAATATATAACACGCTGGTAAAGGTAAGTATATAGTCAGATTCAGAATACTCTTACTACTGTAGCGTGATGATGTAACTACTTAACTCTGATATAAATGTTAAAGGACCAAAATATTAAAAATAGCTATAGGGGGCACCTAGGTGGCTCAGTGGGTTAAAGCCTCTGCTTTCAACTAAGGTCATGATCCCAGGGTCTGGGGATCAAGCCCCGCATGGGGCTCTCTGCTCAGCGGGGAGCCTGCTTCCTCCTCTCTCTCTCTACCTGCCTCTCTGCCTCCGTTTGCTCCCTCTCTTTCTCTCTCTCTCTGTCAAATAAATAAATAAAACCTTAAAAAAAAAAAGCTATAGGTACTATATTTGTTAATGGATACACAGTATGAAAATATATGTAAGTTGTATTACCAAAATTAAAAAGGGAGGAGTGAAAGTATAGTTTTGCATGCAGTGGAAGTTAAACTGTTATCAACATAAAACAGACATTTATATCTACAAGACATTTATGTAAGCCTTATGGTAACAACAAAGCAAAATCTGTGGTAGATTCACAAAATATAAAGAAAAGAGAATCAAAGCATTCCATTATGGAAAATCATCAGTTCACAAAGGAAGGCAACAAGAAAGGAAGAAAGGAACAAGGGCTCCATAAAACAGCCAGAAAGCAATACTATGGTATTAGTAAGATCTTACCTATCAATAATTTCTCTAAATGTAAAAGAATTCTCCAATCAAAAGACATAGAGTGGCTGGATGAATAAAAAATAACGTAACCATATGCTGCCTACAAGAGACTCACTTCAGCTTTAGGGACACAGATAGGCTCAAAGTTAAGGGATGGAAAGATATTCCATGCAAGTGAAAACCATAAGATAAATATAGACAAATAAAATAATGACAAAATACAAGAAAAACAGACTTTAAGCCAAAAACGGTAATATGAGACAAAGAAGCTCATTAAATAATGGTAATGGATTCAGTTTATCAAAAGATAAAACACTCATAAATACATAAGCACCTGGTGTCAACACACCTAAATATTTTAACCAAATACAAAGATATCTGAAGAGAGAAAGAGATGAAAAATAATAGTAGGGGACTGCAATACACCCACTTGCAAAAATGGATGGGCCATCTAGACAGACAATAAATAAATATTGGACTTAAATCATACTTTAGACCAAATGGACCTAACAGATACATTCAGAATGTTTGAACTACAAGCAACTGAATACACATTCCTCTTAATTACATACAGAACATTCTCTAGGATAGATCATATGATATGTCTCAAAACAAGGCTTAGCAAATTTAGGAAGCTGAAATCATACTATCTCTTTGAACCATAATGGCATGAAACTAGAAATCAATAAGAGGAAACCAGAAAATTTACAAATAATTTGGAAATTAACAGTCTTTGACAATCAAGGGGTCAAAGAAAAAATCAAAAAGAAAATCAAAGGGTGCCTGGGTGACTGAGTCAATTAAACGACAGAGCTTGACTTCAGCTCAGGTCATAACCTCAGGCTCTTAGAATCTTAGGGTCCTGGAGTTGAGCCCCACATCAGGCTCCCTGCTCAGCAGGGAGTCTGCTTCTCCCTCTGTCTGTGCCCCTCCCCTGCTCATGCATGCATGTTCTCTCTCCTTCTCAAATTAATTAATTAATTAGTTAATTAATTAATTTTTTTAAAAAGGGAAATAAAAAAATCTTGAAATAAATGAAAATGGGGAAAAAAGAAACCAATGAGATGCAAAAGCGGTTCTAAGAGGGAAGTTTATAGTAATAAATGCCTACATTAAGGGGAAAAAAAGAACAATTTCAATAAAACAAGCTATACACCTCAAAGAACTAGAAAAAGAAGAGTAAACTAAGCCCACCGTAGCAAAAGGAAGGCAATAATAAATATGAGAGCATAAAATAAATTAAATAAAATAACAAATAAAAATAAATAAAATCAGAAAAATAATAGAAAACATCAACAAAACTAAGAGCTGGTTTTTTGAAAAGATAAACAAAATTGATAAATCCTTAGCTAGACTCATGAGGGGGAGGATTCAAATAAAATCAGAAATCAAAGAGGATCCATTATAATATATATATACTACAAAATACAAAGATTATATATAGAAGTTATGCGACTCGTACAAATAATTATACACCAACAAATTGGATAACCTAGAAGAAATAGATAAATTCCTAAAAACAAGGGTGCCTGGGTGGCTCAGTGTGTGAAAGCCTCTGTCTTCGGCTCAGGTCATGATCCCAGAGTCCTGGGATCGAGCCCCGCATCAGACTCTCTACTCAGTGGGGAGCCTACTTCCTCCTCTCTCCCTCTCTCTGCCTGCCTCTCTGCCTACTTGTGATCTCTGTCTGTCAAATAAATAAATAAAAATCTTAAAAAAAAAAAAAAACTTCTTTACAAAAAAAAAAAAAAATTCCTAAAAACATATGACCTAAATCATGAGGATGAGAAAATCTGAAGAGACCCAGTAACAAGTAAGGATATTGAATTAGTATTCAAAAACTCCCAACAAATAAAAGCCCAGAACCAGATGGTTTGACAGATAAATTCTACCAAACATTTAAAAAAGAATGATTGCCAAAATTTCTCAAACTCTTTTAAAAAACTGAAAAGAGGGAATACTCCCAAAGCCATTTTTATAAGGCAGCATTACCCTAATACCAAAGTCAGATAAGGACACTGCAAAAAATGAAAACTACAGACTAATATCCTTTATGAATATAAGTGTAAAAATTCTCAATAAAATATTAACAAAACAAATTCAGCAACACATTAAAAAGATCATACAAATGTGAAAAAGTGGGATTTATCTCTGGGATGCAAGGACAGTTCAACATATGTAAATCAAGAAATGTGATATACTATATTGATAAAATGAAAGATAAATATATGGTTATCTAAGTAGGTACAGAAAAAACATTTAACAAAATACATCATTTCATGATAAAAACACTCGACAAATTAGGTGTAGAAGAAACATACCTTCACGTGATAAAAGCCATAAATGACAAGTCCACAATTAACCTCATACTCAATGGTGAAGGGTAGAAAGATTTTTCTGCTAAGATTAGGAACAAAACAAGGGTGCCCACTCTCATTACTTCTATAGCACTGGAAATCTTAGTTGGAGTAATCAGGCAAGAAAATGAAATAAAACATTTGAATGAGAAAGGAAGAAGTAAAACTAACTTTATTTGCAGATGATATGATCTTATATATCAAAAATCCTAATGATTTGGGACACCTAGGTGGCTCAGTCGGTTAAGTGGGCAACTCTTGGTTTCAGCTCAGGTCATGATCTCAGGGTCATGTGATCAAGTCCCCTGTGGTGCTCTGTGCTCAGTGTGGAGTCTGCTTGTCCTTCTTCCTCCCCCTTTACCTCCTTCCTGCTTTCTCTCTCTCTCTCTCTAAAATAAATAAATAAAATCATTCTTTTTTTTTTTTTTAAGATTTTATTTATTTATTTGACAGACAGAGATCACAAGTAGGCAGAGGAGCAGGCAGAGAGAGAGGAGGAAGCAGGCTCCCTGCTGAGCAGAGAGTCCGATGCGGGGCTCGATCCCAGGACCCTGGGATCATGACCTGAGCAGAAGGCAGTGGCTTTAACCCACTGAGCCACCCAGGTGCCCCTAAATAAAATCATTCTTTAAAATTTCCTAAAGACTCCACCAAAACACTCTTAGTACTAATCAACAAGTTCAGTAAAGTTGCAGAATATAAAACCAATGTATAAGGTGATGGACACTGGGGAGAGTAGGTGCTATATGGTGAGTGCTGTGAATTGTGTTAAGACTGATGAATCACAGAACTGTACCCCTGAAACAAATAATACATTATATGTTAATTTTAAAAACATGGGTATAGAAATCAGTTGCATTTCTATACACAATCAAGGAACTATCTGAAAAAGGAGTAAAGAAAACAATCCCATTCACAATCACATAAAAACAATAAAATACTTAGGAATAAACTTAACCAAGGAGGTGAAAGATCTGTACTCTGAAAGCTGTAAGATTTTGATGAAAGAAATTGAAGTTACAAACAAATGAAAATATTTCCTGTGTTTAAGGATTGAAAGAATTACTGTTGTTTAAATGTGTATGGAGCCACAAAAGACCCAAAATAGCCAAAGCAATCCTGAGAAGGCAAACAAAGCTGGAGGCAACATACTTGCTAACTTCAAACTGTACTACAAAACTATCTATGGTCATCAAAACAGCACGGTACTGACATAAAAATAGCACACATGCACTAATAAAAAAGAATTGAGAGCCAAGAAATATACCTCCACATATACAGTCAACTTAATATTTGACAAAGTGCCAAAAATACTCAATGGGAATATAGTCTCTTCAATAAATGGTGCTGGGAAAACTGGATAACTACATGTGGTAGAATGAAATCAGGTCCTATCTTACATGCCTCATAAAAATTAACTCAAAATGGGGCACCTGGGTGGCTCAATGGGTTAAAGCCTCTGCCTTTGGCTCAGGTCATGATCTCAGGGTCCTGGGATCAAGCCCCACATCAGGCTCTCTGCTCAGCAGGGAATCTGCTTCCTCCTCTCTCTCTGCCTGCCTCTCTGCCCACTTGTGATCTCTGTCTGTCAAATAAATAAATAAAATCATTTAAAAAATTATCTCAATGGATTAAAGACTTAAATATAAGACCTGAAACTTTCCAGTAACATTTGACAATTAACAAAATGAAAAGGCAACCTATAGAATGAGAGAAAATATTTGTAAGCCACATATCTGGTAAGTGTTTACCCTCCAAATATATATACATTTGAAACTTACAACTCAATAGCAAAACAAAAACAAAAACCCAAGTAATTTAATTTTTTAAATGAGCAAAAGATCTGAATGGACATTTTTACAAAGACCAACCATTTTCCAGCTTACCAATAGGGAAATCAAAAGATGCACTAATGATCAGGGAAATGTAAATCAATAGTACAGTGATATATCACCACCCAACTACTAGAATGGCTATTATAAAGAAGAAAAAAATAAGAGTTGGTGAGGATGTGGAGAAAAGGGAACCCTTTTACTCTGTTGGTGGAACTGTAAACTGATTCAGCTACTACAGAATATAGCATAGAGAGTCTGTAAAAAATTAAAAACAGAACTTCCATATGGCCTAACAATCCCAATTCTGCGTATACATCCAAAGGAAATGGAAACAAGATCTGGAAAAGATATTGGCACTCCCATGTTCATTATTGAAGAATTATTTACAATAGCAAGACATGAAAACAATCTAAGTGTCCACTGAGGGATAAATGAATAAAGAAAATGTGAGCATCTTATTCAGCCATGAAAAAGGAGGAAATTCAATCATTTGTGACACCATGGATGGACCTTGAAGATATTATGCTAAATAAAATATGTCAGACAAAGAAAGACAAATAATGTACAATATCACTTATATGTGGAGTTTAAAGAAACCAAACTCATAGAAACAGAGATCAGACTTGTAGTTACCAGAGGTGGTGGGTGGGAGAAAACATAATTGAGTGGAGGTAGTTAAAATGTACAAACTTCCATTTAACAAATAAGTTCTGAGGACTCTTGTTCAGTATGGTAACTGTAGTTAATAATATTCTCTTACATTCTTGAAAATTTTTGAGAGTAGTTCTTAAATATTCTCACCACACCAAAAAAAATTGTTATTATGTGATGTAACAAAGTGTTACTAACCTTACAATGATAATAACTTTAAAATATATAAGTGTATCAAATCAACATGTTTTAAACCTTAAACTTTCACAACGTTACAAGTCAATTATATCTCAATGAAGCTGAGAGTAGGAGCAACATGGCAGAGGAGTAGGAGACCTAAATATCTTTAGGTTCCAGGAGTTCAGCTAGATAGTTATCAAATCATTCTGAACAGTTACAGACTCAACAGGAAAGAGAAGAGAAGACGAGCAGCAATTCTAGCAACAGAAAATTGACCACATTCTGGAAGATAGGATATGCAGAGAAGTGAATCCAAGACAACATTCAGGAAGAGAGACCACAGGGGAAGGGTCCAGCTCCAGGCAAGTAGTAAAGCAACAGAGCACAAAATCAGAACTTTTAGGAGTCTGCTCCACTCACGGATGTCTCTCCAGAGGCTAAGCGGGGGGTGGAGCATTCATGGGAACAGTGCGGTCTCAGGACCTGCAGGCACACAAAAAGACCAGAGGTGTCTGAGAGTGGCAGAGCTTCCAGGTATCAGAGCAGGGAAGCTCTACAGAGACGGAGCTGAGGAGTGCATTCTCAGCTCCGGGTTACCTTAAACTGTGATCCACGGCACAGTAGACCGCTGCTCTTCAGGCAGGAACCCAACAAACAACAGATAGAGGGAGACTCACCTTCCTCCACTGCAGGAGGAGCGTGGAAGTGCGCTGCAGGAATTAGCTGGGTAACATAGACCAGAAAGGAACAGAGACAATATACAGTAACAGTCACCTTACAGGTAATACAATGGCATTAAATTCATAAATGGGCTAAATGTCCCAATCAAAAGACAAAGGGTATCAGAATGGATTAAAAAAAAAGATCCATCAATATGCAGTCTGCAAGAAACCCATTTTAGACCCAAAGGCACCTCCAGGTTTAAAGTGATGGGGTAGAAAACAATTTACCATGCTAATGGATATCAAAAGAAAGCTGGGGTGGCAATCCTTATATCAGATAAATTAGATTATAAGCCAAAGACTATAATAAGAGATCAGGAAGGACACTAGGTCATACTTAAAGGGTCAACTCAATAAGAAGATCTAGTAATTTTAAATATCTATGCCCCCAACATGGAAGCAGCCAATTATATAAGCAAATTAATAGCAAAGTCAAAGAAACACACAATAATAATACAATATTAGTAGGGGACTTTAACACCCCCCTCACTGAAAGGGGCAGATCATCTAAGCAAATGATCAACAAGGAAATAAAAGTTTTAAATGACACACTGGACCAGATGGACATCACAGATATATTCAGAGCATTCCAACCCAAAGCAACAGAATAGACACTCTTCTCTAGAGGACATGGAACATTCTCCAGAATAGATCACATCCTGGGTCACAAATCAGGTCTCCACCAGTACCAAAAGATTGGGATCACTCCCTGCATATTTTCAGACCACAGTGCTTTGAAATCAGAGCTCAACCACAAGAGGAAACTTGGAAAGAACTCAAATATATGGACATTAAAGAGCATCCTACTAAAGAATGAATGGATCAACCAAGATATTAAAGATGAATTTTAAAAATTCATGGAAACTAATGAAAATGAAAACACAATTATTCAAAATCTTTGGGTCACAGCAAAGGCAGTCCTGAGAGGAAAGTATATAGCGATACAAGAAACAAGAAAGGTCTCAAATACACAACCTAACCCTACACCTAAAGGAGATGGAGAAAGAACAGCAAAGAAAGCCTAAACCCAGCAGGAGAAGAGAAATAATAAAGATCAGAGCAGAAATCAATGAAAGGGAAACCAAGAACAGTAGAACAAATCAACAAAACTAGGAGCTTGCTCTTTGAAAGAATTAATAAGACTGATAAACCCCGGGTTAGATTCATCAAAAAGGAAATTAATTCATCAAATTAATAAAATTATGAATGAAACAGGAGAGATCACAACCTACACCAATGAAATACAAACAATTATAAGAACATATTATGAGCAACTAAACTCTACCGAATTTGACAATCTGGGATAAATGGATGTATTCCTAGCGACTTACAAACTACCAAAACTGAACCAGGAAGGAACAAAAACTGAACAGACCCACAACCAGTAAGAGATTGAAGCAGTCATCAAAAATTTCCTAATAAACAAGAGCTCAGGGCCAGATGGCTTCCCAGAGGAATTCTACCAAACATATAAAGAAGAATTAATACCTATTCTCCTGAAACTGTTCCAAAAAATAGAAATGGAAGAAAAACTTCCAAACACATTTTATGAGGCCAGCATTACCTTGATTCCCAAACCAGACAAAGACCCCTACGAGAATTACAGACCAATATCCTTGATGAACACGGATGCAAAAATTCTCACCAAAATACCAGCCAATAGGATCCAACAGTACATTAAAAGGATTATTCACAACAACCAAGTGGGATTTACTCCTGGGCTGCAAGGTTGGTTCAACATCCACAAATCAATCAATGTGATACATTAATAAAAGAAAGAAAGAGAACATATGATCCTCCCAATAGATGCTAAAAAGCATTTGACAAAGTACAGCATCCTATATTGATCATAACTCTTTACAGTGTAGGGATAGAGGATACATACCTCAATATTATCAAATCCATCTATGAAAAAAACCACAGCAAATATCATCCTCAATGGAGAAAAACTGACAGCTTTTCCCTCTAAGGTCAGGAACACAGCAGGGATGTGTTCACCACTGCTATTCAACATAGTACTAGAAGTTCTAGCCTCAGCAATCAGACAACAACAACAACAACAACAACAACAACAACAAAAAAGGCATCTTAATCGGCAAAGAAGTAAAACTCTCACTCTACGCAGGTGATATGATACTTTATTTGGAAAACCCAAAAGACTCCACTCTAAAACTGCTAACTCATACAGGAATTTGGTAAAGTGTCTGGATACAACATCAATACACAGAAATCAGTTGCATTTCTATACAACAGCAGCAAAACAGAAAAAAGAGAAATTAGGGAGTTGATCCCATTTACAATTGCACCCAAAACCATAAGATACCTAGGAATAAACCTAACCAAAGAGGTAAAGAATCTGTACTCAGAAAACTATAAAGTACTCATAAAAGAAATTGAGGAAGACATAAAGAAATGGAAAAACATTCCATGCTCACAGATTGGAAGAACAAATATTATGAAAATGTCTATGCTACCTAAAGCAATCTACATATTTAATGCAATCCCTATCAAAATACCATCAATTTTTTCATAGAAATGGAACAAATAGTCCTAAAATTTATATGGAACCAGAAAAGACCCCCAATAGCCAGAGTAATTTTGAAAAAGAAAACCAAAGTTGGTGGCATCACAATTCCAGACTACAAGCTCTATTACAAAGCTGTAATCATCAAGAGAGTAAGGTACTGGCACAAAAACAGACACATAGATCAATGGAACAGAATAGAGAGCCCAGAAATAGACTCTCAACTTTACAGTCAACTAATCTTCCACAAAGCAGGAAAGAATGTCCAATGGAAAAAAGACAGTATCCTCCAGTATCCTCACTAATGGTGTTGGGAAAATTGGAGAGCCACATGCAGAAGAATGAAATTGGACCACTTCCTTACACCACACACGAAAATATTCTCAAAATGGATGAAAGACCTCAATGTGAGACAGGAATCCATCAAAATCCTTGAGGAGAACACAGGCAGTGTTGAACACCTCTTCAACCTCGGCTGCAGCAACTTTTTCCTACATGCAGAAGAATGAAATTGGACCACTTCCTTACACCACACACGAAAATATACTCAAAATGGATGAAAGACCTCAATGTGAGACAGGAATCCATCAAAATCCTTGAGGAGAACACAGGCAGGTTGAACACCTCTTCAACCTCAGCTGCAGCAACTTTTTCCTAGAAACACTGCCAAAAACAAATGAAGCAAGGGCAAAAATTGACTATTGGGACTTCATCAAGATCAAAAGCTTTTGCACAGCAAACGACAGAGTCAACAAAACCAAAAGAAAACCAACAGAATGGGAGACAATATTTCCAAATGACATATCAGATAAAGGGCTAGTATCCAAAATCTATAAAGAACTTATCAAACCCCAAAGAACAAATAATCCAATCAAGAAATGGGCAGAAGACATGAACAGACATTTCTGCAAAGAAGACATCCAAATGGCCAACAGACACATGAAAAAGAGCTCCACATCTCTCAGCGCCAGGGAAATACAAATCAAAACCACAGTGAGATACCACTTCACACCAGTCAGGATGGCTTAAATTAACCAGTCAGGAAATGACAGATGTTTGCAAGGATGCAGAGAAAGGGAAACCCTCCTACACTGTTGGTGGGAATACGAGCTGGTGCAGCCACTCTGGAAAACAGAAGGGAGGCTCCTCAAAATGTAGAAAATAGAGCTACCCTCTGACCTAGCAATTGCACTATTGGGTATTTACCATAAAGATACAAATGTAGTGATCCAAAGGGGCACATGCACCTGAATGTTTAGAGCAGCAATGTCCACAATAGCCAACTATGAAAAGAACTTAGATGTCCATCAACATATGAATGGCTAAAGAAGATGTGGTAGATATAGATATAGATATAGATATAGATATAGATGATATAGATATAGATCTAGATCTATAATGGAATACTATGTAGCCATCAAAAAACCCTGAAATCTTGCCATTAGCAACAACATGGATGGAACTAGAGGGTATTATGCTAAGTAAAATAAGTAATTAGAGAAAGACAATTATTATATGACCCTTCTGAAATAAGGAATTTGAGAGTCAGGGTGGGTGGCTCATGTTGGGTAGGAAAGGAAAAAATGAAACAAGATGGGATCAGGAGGGAGACAAACCATAAGAGACTCTTAATCTCACAAACAAACTGAGGTTTGCTGGGGGATTTAGGGGTAGGGACAGGGAGGCTGGGTTATGGACATTGGAGAAGGTATGTGCTATGGTGAGCGCTGTGAAATATGTAAGCCTGATGATTTAGAGACCTGTATCACTTGGGCAAATAATACATTATATGTTAATAAAAATAAATAAATGGATAAATAAATAAACAAGCAAGTTGAGGGTGGGGGGACTGGAGAAAAATATAACTTTGGAACTCTATCTTACAAGTGCTATATGGACCAACATGTAAATATAAAAGACTGAAACCAAAGATTTTTTTTTTTAAGTTTTATTTATTTTTTTATTTGACAGAGATCACAAGTAGGCAGAGAGGCAGGCAAAGAGAAAGAAGAAGCAGGCTCCCCACTGAGCAGAGAGCCTGATGTGGGGCTCGATCCCAAGACCCCGGGATCATGACCTGAGCCGAAGGCAGAGGCTTTAACCCACTGAGCCACCCAGGCACCCCGTTTTTTAAATATAAAGATTACTTTTGACATATCAGAGTGGGTAAGTCCTTGTTAAGTATGACCTATCATGCAGAAATAATTTTTTAAGAAGACTGAAAAATTCAAATGCATAAAAATAAAAAACTTCTGCTTAAAAAAGGCCATTCTAAACAAGTCAAAAGCAAAAAGCTTGCAACAAATATTATAGGCAAAAGGCTGATATTCTTATCTAAAACATCAGCACACAGGGGGAAAATGGGCACCAAAAAAGAGAAAGAGTCAAAAGGAAAGGAATACAAATAGTTTTTAAATACATATCTTAAATGCAAAACTTAACACATTATACTATAAGAAAATACTAAAATTAAAATTACATTGAAGAGCTCCAAAATGCATGAAGAAAATACTGATAGAACTAAAAGGAAAATTTGACAAATCCATAATTTATAAATAGAGATATAAATAAACACATCTTTCCCAGTAATTGCTGGAACAGAACTAAGAAGATTAGCAAAGATATAGAAGACCAACACTGTGAACCAACTTGACCTCACTGATATTTATAAACCACTAGACTCTGAACCAGCAGAATGGACTCTTTCCAAATGCATGTGGGTCTCATGCTCCATTGAAAAGGACAAACTACCAACCTTCCCCAACAGAGGAGGACCATTCTTTGGTCATGGGTATACCAGTAGCTGTGCTCCTCTGCTAGAACCTCCAAACAAGTTCTCAAAAATTATGTGGATCACTTACCAAAATACACCAAAGCTGGGCCACAAAACAAGTCTCACTAAATGTCAATGGAAATCATAAGAAGGACATTCTCTGAGAAAACTGTATTAAATTAAAAATTAAAATCGGAACAATGTTTGGAAAAATCCCCAAATACTTGGAAATTAAACAACATACTTGCAAATCAACAAAAGTCCGAGAAGAAATCACAAGGGGAATTAGAAAACATTTTTAACTGAATAAAAATGAACACATAATATATCAAAATTTGTGGCAGTAGCTAAAGTACTACTTAGGAAAAGTTAGAGGTTTAAATATTTATATTAGAAACAGAAAGAAGTAGGAACGTCTAAAATTAAATAAGTGTCCATCTTAGAACACTAGAAAAAGAAGAACATATTAAGCCCAAAGTAGGTAGAAGGAAGGAAATAAAAGTAGAAATCATAGATCTAGAAAAGAGAAAAACAATGGGGAAAATAAATAAAACCAAAAGTTAGTTCCTCAGGAAAAAAAATCAATAAAAATCTAGCTAAACTTGTCAAGAAAAAAAGAAAGAAACACAAATTACTAGTGTCAGAAATTAATGTTCTACAGATTGTAAACAAATAATAAGGGAATATTTATAATAACTTATGCCAATAAATTCAAGAATTTAGATGAGATGGACAAATTCCTTAGAAGACACAAACTACCCAAACTATCAAAGCTCATTGATGTATCAAAGCTCAGTGGCACAGATTGCTTCACTAATTCAGTCTATCAAACAGTTAAGAAAGAAATCATATACAGAAATCATATCAGAAATCCTATACAAACTCTTCCAGAAAATAGAGGAATGCAGAGTCAGCACCAGATGTCCCTAGATAGAGTCTGCCTCCAGCTTCCGAATGTTTCAGAAAGTGGCTCTCTCAAACTCTTACAAAAGCACAAATCTGCTGAGAGTAAACATAGATTAAGTGAAAAGAAAAAGTAGAAAATATTTGCAAATAACATCTGCCTACTTTAACTTATCCAGCTTGAAACCACCACTTCCAAACAGCTTCTTTGGTCTATGTTTTAGTAAATGGTTTTTAAGTATACCTGATTTGAGATTCTGACCTTGGGTGACCAACCATCCCAGTTCACCCAGGACTTTCCTTATTGTTAACACTGAAACCCCTCAGTCTCCCAGTTCTGGGGGGAAACCAGAACAATGGCCTTATCTAAACCTGAATTTCATTGCGCTGTAAACCAAAACCTTATTCCAAACTCTCAAGGAAATTTCTGCTTCTTCCATTTTGCTGCTTCTCTTAGATGTACAGATTCCAATCAAAAGGTGATTTAACTATAAAGAAGAAAATAATAGCATGAGGGTATCATTCATACCCTCATTTTATAAACTCCAGGCCCCCCCCTCCCCGTTTTCAAGTATTAATGATTTTTTTTTAAATCCCAACTGCAAAAAAAGAAAAAGGCATATAAGGGCAATTTTTCTATTATAAAAATGGAATTCAAAGGAGTGTTTTTATGTGGATTTAAGAATTTTAACAAAAGGCATCGGAAAGACAGTATTTACAAGGTGACAAATTGCATTCAGTCCTTAAGGTATGGCTGTGTTTACCTTTTATTTACACCAGATGGCAGACATGAGCTCAACTTCTTTACCTCGGTAAGATTCTGAATTGAGTTAGATTTTTTCCGTTCAAAGTCATAAATCAGAAATGTCCTTAGAGTGACCTATGGATGTAAATTACCAGAATTTATCATCTGCTGTTACATATGTGGGATCTTTCCTGATGTCCTGCCTCAGAGAGTCATTTATTAAGTGTGTTCAAAAGGAAATTTTTCCTTTGAGGCCCCACAATGTGGTCACTGCAGTGGAAAGCCTGTTTCCCATGCTTAATGACATACCACTCTCTGGGTAAAGGACAAAGATGAAGAACACTTGGAGAGATATGAGAAGCAGCAAAAGGAAGGGGCTGGATAATACATTCCGTGTCTTAACATCTGTTAGAATCTCTAAAAGGAATATATATATTGAAAGATACAAAATTCAGCATCTTAAGAACTTCCAATCTCTCTTGACTTTCTAAGTCAACAGCTTTGAGTAATATTGATCTTTATCTGTTCTGGGAACACATTTATAAGATTGCTTCTTTCCGTTTGTTAGAGTATGGAGCTTATTCACACTACACTAAGATATGCAAAGAAAATACGGCTTCCATAATTTTCTGTCTTGCTAATCCAGCTTACCAACCTCCCACCCCTTTCCAGGTCAAAGAAAAAATTAAACCTGCTGAGAAATAATAATACCCAGTTACTTCACATTAAATGGTCTGCTTTCAGCTTGCAAGTGTTCTTTTCAGGTAAAAGCTCAGGTTTTCAGAATCCCCACTACCACCACTTCTCTCCAAGTGGCATCTTGGGATAGAGTAAATAAAACTTCATTCTTCCTGGAGAATTGGGGGTATTTCCCCAGTTCTTCAGGGCCAGGGCAGGAAGGGTGTAACTTAGGCACCAGGTAAGTCTCACCCTGATAACCGCAGCTGACATCTATTCTCTCTCTGGGCTTTGCAGCCCTCCCCACTGACTTAGCAACACCAACCTTTTCTCAGATAAACATCCCTCCTAAGACAAGACTCTGATTCTGAGGCCAAAGGACCCACTCTGCAGCCTTTGGTTTCAAGATCACCTCATCCCCACTGTACCTACATTCTTGCTAAGATTACCAGCCTTCCTTCCCTTCCCCAGGACAAACAAGGACTTCTTAACACCTTCCATTCCACATTGGAGGTAAAGAAGCCTCTGACAAGTTAGTCAGCCTTTTCCTCTACCTAGCCGTACACTCTGAAATTCACCAGGTTATGGCTGCTCTTTGGGTACTGACTGGGAAAGAAGCCTGGGACCCCTCTGCATTTGGCTTCAACATCTGTAGTATTTGCATACACACACACACACACACACACACACACACGTTCTGGGATTTTAATGGAAGGCAGAGAAGCCCCTTAAACATTCTGGATGTCTGATCACCACCTTCCCTCCCTCCCTGTATCTTCTTCGTTTTTGTTTTTGTTTTCTTTGTTAAGATTAATTTATTTACTTCAGAGAGTGAGAGATTAAGCACATGCATGAGCAAGTCGGGGAAGGGGCCAAGGAAGAGAATCTTCAAGCAGGTTTCCTGCCAAGTGCAGAGCCTGATGTGGGGTTCAATCCTGCCACATATGAGATCACGACCTGAGACACAACCAAAAGTCAGACACTCAATTGACTGAGCTATCCAGGTGCCCCCCTCCTTGTCTCTTCCTACTGTCCAACCACCACATATGAAGGGACAGGCTCACACTTCCTCTTTTCTTCTACCTTGGACTTCCCGGTGTCATTCAATTCTGGGGGCCATTAAGCCTCCATGCTCAGACATTTATGTTTAATTATAACTTTAAGAACTACTTCTACTAGACCTGAATCTTCATATGTAAAAGTCTTCGGAATTTAGAAATCTCATATCTCTGTCCAAAGATCTTATTTTCAAGACCTTTGCCCCTGACCTAAAACAGTGAAGAAATTTAGTGTCACTTTTTTGCTTTATCTGGTATCACCTTTTCCTTTCTTGCAGCAACAAACCTCAGAGTTTAGCCTTCTGTTTAGATTGAAGTTAAAAGGGAATAAGATTTAAGGGACACGGGGCTCCTGGGTGGTTCAGTGGGTTAAAGTCTCTGCCTTCGGCTTAGGTCATGATCCCAGGGTCCTGGGATGGAGCCCCACATTGGACTCTCTACTCAGTGGGGAACCTACTTCCCCCTGCCTCTGCCTGCCTCTCTGCCTACTTGTGATCTCTGTCAAGTAAATAAATAAACTCTTAAAAAAAAAAAGAAAAAGATTTAAGGGACAAATGAATATAAATCATTTTCAAATATATAAATACTATACTTATTATAGGAGCTCCATGTATAAAGAACTTGATGTGTAAAGCACATAACCATAGCGATTACCATTATCAATAGTATTATTGAATATAAAATGAAAGCAGTCCTGTACACCAGAGATAAGAAAACAAAGTAAATTGTCATGTTGGGACTATTATGAAAACTTACAATTGTGACATAAAATTCCTTTTTGAACTTCCATTTTTAAAAATATTAAAGGCAGAGGAAGTGAGGAAAAAAACTAAGCATGAAATCAGACTATAATTTGCATTGTGTTTGTGCAAGAAAGTTGATTGTCTGATTCAACATCTGAGAAAAGTAACCTCCTCTTTTCCCTATTTTGATTTTTATTGGATGGCCAATGAATGTTGTACTTAGCCATACCAGCACGTGCCCTAGCTTTTCCTTAATCAACATAAACAAAGTCAGTTGCCTCATCACCTCAGAAAAATAAGGGACAACATGGTTACATAAAAGATGTTAAAGTAACTGTAACTGGCAACTACAACAAAATCGTTGTAAAGGGAAATTATTGACAGGAAATCATTGACTCCTACCCATAGCTTTGTGGGAAGGACAAAGAGAAGCTGCACTGTTAATGACAATTAATACAAAGTTGCTTCACCAATACGTTTTATGGTCAAAACATTCAAGTTGAAATGTACCTGTTGTTTCTGTTTTCTCTCAGTGTGACAGTTGTGAGCCCTGATCCATTAAGCTGACAGGCCTGTGTGTGAATCTGCTGAGCAAAGCAGTATTAACCTCTTTGACACTGGTTTTACTAACCCAGGGGCTCTTGTTTCTTCAGTTAATGTGGTTTTGGTGTTAATATTTCCAGCCTTCCAAAGGACATGCTTATAGGTGCTGCCTAACCTTTGAGAATAATTACACTCTTTTGCAACACAGTACCTGGTATCCTAGAAAATCAATAAAACAATCCGAATGTATATGATTAAAGTAAAAAATCAATATATTAGGAGGAAGAGGCATAGTATCCAGCCATTTAAATTTTTCAAAGGTTATGTCATAACATAAGCATTTGGGAACCTACTTTTTTGAGGTTTGGATTTCATAAAGGCCCTCATGGTTTAATTGTTATGACATCTTTAGTCATCACTTAACAAAACTGAAATGCCTCTCAGGACTTCTTGAAGCCACAAAACGGGAAACAGGATAGAGGGGAACAGCAATTCATCATCCATGGGACTCTCCCCTTGAAAGGCGAAATATATAAGGGGTGCTATTTCCTGCAGTCTGTGACTCTCCACAAAACGGGATTCTGGTGGGATCTCAATGCTTCCTGTGTCTCTAACCAAAGTGGTTTTCAAGGTATGCTCCACACGGCCTGGACTTCTGCAATGCCCCAGCAGCCACTATGAGGACAGGAAGAACCAGGTTTATTCAGCGGGCTTCCATTTATTCTGTGGAAAAGGCTTTTCTGTTTTTAAAAACAGTTCTAAAGCCACTACCTTGAGCTTTGTGTAATCATAACACAGAGAGGGAAGAACAAGCACCTATTCTTCTCATGGTTATTCTCATCGCCCAAGCCAGTGCAAACCGGGAGCATATGTGTGAACCCCTGGAAGATAACTGGGGTATGAAAACAACTACAATAGATTGCATGTAAAATAGTTTAATAAAGTTTATTTTGAAACAAAAGTGATAACTAGAATATAAGAGGTGCACACAAGGTATTTGGGGCAGTAACTTTCTTTATCCTGGTCACACATATGAATTACTGGGAACTTAAAAAAAAAAAAAAAAAATGGGGCAGACCCACTTGAATGTTGTTCTGATTTAATCAGTCTGGAATAGAGTTGAGGAATTAGTATTTTTTAAGTTCTTCAGGTGATTTTGATGCATAGTGTGGATTGATAACCACAGTCTCACAAATATGCAGAGAAAGAGATTATACACACCCAGGGAGGCTAAGAGCAAAGGCACCTTCTTCAGGATTCTATAGCTTCCAGACACCCAAGGGCATCCGAGCTCATGCTTCACTTGACAACTGATGGGACAGCTGTTACTCAGTGAGAGTTAATGAGAGCAGTTTTCATCCCATCTCCGTCTGATTACATTACCATTTGCTTTAGGGCAATATTTTCAAAACTTAAAATCCTAAGAATCACTGGAAAGACTTGCTAAAACTAGCAATTCCAGGGCACCTGAGTGGCTCAGCTGGTTAAGCAACCGCCTTCGGCTCAGGTCATGATCCCGGAGTCCTGGGATGGAGTCCGGCATCGGGCTTCCGGCTCCGGGGGGAGTCTGCTTCTTCCTCTGACCTTCTCCCCGCTCATGCTCTCTCACTGTCTCTCTGTCTCAAATAAATAAATAAAATCTTTAAAAAAACAAACAACAAAACAAAAAACCTAGCAATTCCAGGCTGTCCCTTCCACACCCTAATTCAGTAGTTCTGTACTGCTGCCTAGGAATCTGTGCATTCAAGGGCACCCCACAGGACGCTTATGATTTGGCAGGCTGAGAAACCCTGCTCCGGAATCTACAGGACCCAAAAGGCTCTTACTGCTCGTCTTACAATTTTCACCCAACTCCAGTCTATCGAAATGCTATTTCTAGAACAATCTTCCCATTCCCTATAACCATTTTGCCATTCTGGGTCACCTACCATAGCCTGACGATGTGTTCATTCACATCGTCATTCATTCAATTCATTCATTTGATGTATTCTTGTCTGTTCTTGTCTGTTCTCCTCCCCTCAGGACGGGCCACAGAGAGGGTCAGTCTGTTCTTGAGACTACAGAGCATCACGGTGAGGATAATCTAAAAACAGCAACGAAACAACGATAATAAAGGGGTGAGGACACATTTGGAAGTCCAGCAGACGTATGACTCAAAACACCTTGTGTACGTGTTGGGAAGAAGGGGGTGGCAACAACAGTTTTTCATACTTGCTGTTCAGTGCTTTCTGTGTATTACCTCATGGGGTCCACAGAGCATATGATGCATATACTACTGCAGTCTCAGTTTGCATAGAAGAAAACACTGATATTTAGGCTAAGTAACTTGCCTCAAGACACACACCAGTCGAGTGATATAGAACCCAGAAGCAGGCGCAAGCCAGCCAGCTTTCAAACCATTAAGCAATGGGGTCTCACACTTATAGAGAACAGAACAAGCAAATGAGGTTCAGGAAGGTGCTTCAATTCCCTATCATCTTATTCCCCATCTTATTCACCTACAAAAACTCCAAAGCTTAGACGAGTCTCGTTGTGAGAGGTGTCCTCTCCTGCTCCTTCCTGAGCCTTCTTGTCTGGAATTTAGGTGGACTACCATTGAATTTGTTTTTAAAAATCAGTGAACAAAAGTATGTGTCCACTGAAAGCAATTTACTTAAAAATAACTTTATTCCAAAGGTCTGAGATGTTTGTTGGAGTCATCTTCTTTGTCTGACAACTCAAAACCCGAATTCTAGTAACTAACCTGTGTTCTGTGTTCTATTTTGCATTAGTTTTTCATCATCATTCTGAGAAATGGGGTCATTCTCTTGGATGTGTCTCTTATAGAAGGAAGTTCAAGGAAAATGATGATTTAAAAAAACACAATTTGTTATTGTTTCTGAGGAATGTGAAATGAAACCCTTTACGAAATAGACCATAACAAAAGGTATAGCTGAAAACAAGTGCACTGGGGAGCCAAACACACCAAGGTTTGCCTCATTGTGAGCTACCTAGCCCAGATTCCTCACTTCCCCCTCTGAGCTATGATACTAATCTTTAAAGTAAGAATGGTGTTACCTAAAATAGGGAAGGATGAGTCATGACCATAGGCCAAGTCCAGCCCCTTTGGACTGTTTTGAAGGCCTTCCTTCCAGAAAAGACTGATTTCTACCTTTCTTAGAGTTTAGAAAAAGAGAAGAGTAAGAAAAGTCAACAGCGATACTATGTAGGCTGCAAAACCTGGACTATTGACTATCTGGTCCTTTATAGGAAAAAATCTGCTAATCTCTGACCTAAAACCAAGCTGATACTATCTGTTTAGCTTGCCATAAACAACAAAGCCAAGATGAGCTCCAGGGTCCATATTTTAAAGTAGGCTGTCTTACTAGCTAACTAACTTCTCTTAATCTCCCTTTCAACCCTTGAAATTCAAATTTGTGCTTCAGCCAAACTCCAGATGACTGCAGAGTCACTCACAAATGATACAGACGTGCAAGACTCATTCTGTGGAAGGCAAAGATCTACTCCATGTTGAAACGACTACGTTATTCCCTTGAGACAGGGAAAGAAAGAGGACTTGGGTTCTAAGTCCCCCAATATGCCATACAGAAGCACTAATAAATAAAACAAGCAAACCCTAGTGTAGTTCCAGAGCGGAAGGGTCAAGACAGGGTGAACTAAATCCCCCTAAGCAGGACAGCCCCAAGATCTCCATGGAGGCCAGTTTAGAAACCACTGATGGAGAGGGGACACCTGGCTGGCTCAGCCGGTGGAATATGAAACTCTTGATCAAGTAAGTTTGAGCTCTATATTGGGTATACAGATTACTTAAAGATAAAATCTGTTTTTTAAAGACTTTATTTATTTATTTGACAGAGAGAGAGATCACAAGTAGGCAGAGAGGCAGGCAGAGAGAGAGGAAGAAGCAGGCTCCCTGCTGACAGAGAGCCCGATGCGGGGCTCGATCCCAGGGTCCTGGGATCATGACCTGAGCCAGTCAGTCACCTTCTTAACCAACTGAGTCACCCAGGCACCTCAAAAATAAAATCTTTTTCTAAAAAGATTTTATTTATTTACTTGATAAAGAGAGAGAGTGAACACAAGTGAGGGGAAAGTCAGAGAGAGGGAGAGAGAGAATCCTTGCTAAGCAGGAAGCCCAATGTAGGGCTCACACCCAGGACCCCAGGATCATGACCTGAGTTGAAGGAAGATGCTTAATGACTGAGCCACCCAGGCACCCCTTAAAAATAAAATCTAAAAAACAAACAAACAAACAAAATAAGACAAAACAAAACAAAAACACTGATGGAGAGAAAAGAAATAGACTTGATCTTGAGGGGCTCCATGGAATCCTGGCTCAGAATGTAAGCAAGTCCCATTCTCTCTTTAAACCACAGTTTTCTGAGTTTTAAAAAGATGGTCTACCTATCTTTTAGAACTGTTCTTAAGACCAGTGTTAATATATATAAAGTAATGTATATATGGCCACAAAGAATATTCTTCATGGGGTACCTGAGTGGCTCAGTCAGTTAAGTGTCTGACTCTTGGTTTTGGTTCAAGTCATGACCTCAGGTTCATAGCATTGAGCCCTGATAGGGCTCCACATCAGTGGGGAGTCTGCATGAAGATTCTCTTCATCCACCCCCTCCACTTGCTTGCATGCTCTCTCTCTCTCTAAAATAATTTAGGGGAAAAAAATCTTCACACATCTATAAATAGCAATTATGTATGCATAATTTCATTTCTTCAATCTTGACATGCCACATATATTTCAAAATTTGAACAAAATGAAATTAACTTACAATAACATGATAAAAAGTGTGATAGAAATGCTATATGGGGCACCTAGGTGGCTCAATGGTTAAGCCCCTGCCTTTGGCTCAGGTCATGATCCCAGGGCCCTGGAATCGAGCCCTGCATGGGGCTCCCTACTCCGCAGGGAGCCTGCTTCCCCCTCTCTCTCTGCCTGCCTCTCTGCCTACTTGTGATCTCTGTCTCTGTCAAATAAATAAATAAAATCTTAAAAAAAAAAAGAAAAGAAAAGAAAAGAAATGCTGTATGAGAAGGTAACTATGTTACTAACGTCTGCAGTTTCCCTCATCAATATGGTTAGAGAAAGTTAAGTGTCTCAGCCAGAACTTGGAGAATGTTGCGTTCTCCACCACTGCCCCCACATACCCCCTCACTGTTTCTGGTTAAGGAATTCATACCAGCAATAGGGAAATGTGGCTTCAATCCAGGAGAAGGGGGAAGAAAACAAAAACAACTCCACTGTAAAATAGAAAGGAAAATGAATCTGACAGATTTATTCCTTTCTGCATTTCCTGTTGCTGCTTCCCAAGACTGGCTTTCAAACGCAAGAGTTTGTCCCGTGGGAATAACCTGTACAGTGAGGCAGCCCTCTCTGGGAAAGATCTGCCTTTCCCTTTTAATTTCTTAATTTTTTTTTTAAATTCTGGAGCCAAAACAAGCCCCAGGTGTCCTTTGTGTCCAATACCAACATGTAATAGTCTCTTTCCTCTGTTTTTACAAGACTTGAGAAAAGAAAAGGAGGGGGAGAATTGTCAAAGTCCCAAGGACCGGGAGGGAGAACCCAGAGACAGTCCCAGAGGGAAGAAGAGAGCCATGTGCTATTTGCAGAACAAACAGAAGTAATGACAAACTAACACTTTTGAGAAACTGGAACTATTCTCATTTATGTGTCTGTTTAAAAATGTATGTTTTGTAAGTACCTGCAAGCGATACCCCTAAGAGAGATTCAAGAGATCGGAGATAGGTGCATGTAAGTGCGGACTCAAACAAAGGATAAAAAGATTCAATGGGGGTGGAATGGTGAATTAATGTATATTATATGTCAAAGTGTCTGCCAATTGGGCATGTTCTTATAAAGAATTAATGTTTCACTCACATTCAATACAGTTGACTTGCTCTAGCTGAATGTTTCACTCACATTCAATACAGTTGACTTGCTCTAGCTGAAATGGGCCTGGATAGCTATTTATTATCTGAGTGGCTTTAACAGCCTTCTCCACCCTGCAGCTGAAGTTATTGAGTCTAACATGTGGTATTCATTAGTTGAAATCCTGGAGTGTAATTGTCTAGATTTGAAGCTTAAATCTTTACAATAAAATTTTGCATTAAAAAAAAAGAGATTTATTTGAAATCTCCTGAGTTCTGCCACCGACATAGTGGAAACAATACTAATTTTCTTTTCTTTTGGCCTTAAATACACATTTCATTGGCTTTCTGATAGGCAGTTACATTCAGAAATATTAGAGTTCCTTTTGCAAACAAATTTTAAATAAAATTTAAGATATCATTTCTGGAAAATCGCTTAAGAAAAAGAACTCTATCCTTCTTGGTATTATAGAGAATAGGGATTTCTATATCCAAAGCATTTAATTCCCTGTCATTTTCCTCCTCTTCTTTCTAAATTCCCCATTCTACTGACTTACTTGAGAATTATAATTAAATAGGGGGAAGGTAATGTTAACAATTTATTTTAAAAAACTTGTTCAATTTTGTTACTTAGCAAAATAGTATTTGATCTCTTTTCCATGAAACTTGTTTTATAATCCATTTTCACTCATTTATTTTCACATGATGAGAAATTATGTCAAAGCCAAAGGAAAATATAGAAACATTTTTGAGAGTAAGGTATAGGGAAAGGTTTTCGTTTTAGTTTTTTTAAATGTCTTTATTTCTAAAACAGAAAAGTTTTGAATTCTCACTTTTTAAATGACAAATAAAATATTTAAGATTAAATCATCAAATATTAAATACCTTACTTAAAACTTTACTACCACCTAATTCCACAGTAATCTAAGGACAATAGAAGATGACGTCATAGCCAATAACCCAGAGTTTCAAATCATGACGTATTTCTATACATCGATTAAAAACAATACATTGCTCTTTTTTCTTTTTAAAATGTATAATTTTTATTATCTATTAAAGTCATCGTATATGTACTTTAAGAAATGAAATAGCATGAAAAAGAATGAAGTTGGGCCCTTACCTTATACCATATACAAAAATTAACTCAAAAATATATGTAAGAAATAAACATAAGAACTAAAACTATAAACCTCTTAGAAGAAAAACTAAGGAGAAATCTTCTTGACATTGGATTTGGCAATGATATCTTTGATATAACACCAAAAGCACAGACAACAAAAGGAAAAATGGATAAAATGAACTAATCAACATGGAAAGATTTTGTGTATCAAAGGACATAATCAAGTGAAAAAGCAACCTATGGGAATGGAAGAAAATATTTGCAAGTGATATCTAATCATGTGTTAATATCCAGAATATATGAAGAACTTCTACATCTCAATAATAACAAAATAATTCAATTAAACATAGGCAAAGGACTTGAATGGACATTTCTCCAAAGAAGAAATAAATATTGCCACAAAGCATATGAAAAGATATTCAACATTACTAATCATTAGGGAAATGCAGATCAAAACCACAATGAGTTATCACCTTATATCCATTAGGATGACTATTATTAAAAAGAAAAATAAAAACAAAATAAAGTTTAGCAGGGATGTGGAGCAACTGGAACTCTTGTGCACTGCTGGTAGGAATATAAAATGGTATAGCCGCTATGGGTAACAGTATGCCAATTCCTCAAAAAATTGAAAAGTAGAATTACCATATGATCCAGCAATACCACTTCTGAGTATATATATCCAGAGAATTGAAAGCAGGGACACAAAGGGATATTTGTACATTTAGGTTCACAGCAGCATTATTCATGATAACAAAGAGACTGAAGCAATTCAAATCTCCAAACAATGAATGAGTGGATGGATAAACAAAATGTGGTAATATGGAATATTATTGTGCTTTAAAAAGATAGGAAGCTCACAGGGTGCCTGGATGGCAAAGTCAGTTAAGCATCTGCCTTCAGCTTGGGTCATGATCCCTGCATCCCTGGATCAAGCCCCATATGGGGGAGGGGGGGTCCCTGCTTGGTGGGGAGTCTGTTTCTCTCTCTGCCCCTCTCTCTCTCTCTTTCTCTCTCAATCTCTTGCTCTCTCCTTCAAAGGGATAAATAAAATCTTTTTTAAAATAAAATAAATATATATATATAAATAAATAAAAACAAAAAGGAATGAAATTCTGATAAATGCTAAAACATGGGTGAATCTTCAAGACATTATGCTAAATATAACAAGCCAGACACAAAGGGACAAATGTAAGTATGATTTCACTTATATGAGGTATCTAGAGTAGTAGAATGATGGTTGTCAGAGCTGAGGATAAGGACATATGTGAAGTTATTGTTTAACACATACAGAATTTCAGTTTGAGAAGATGAAAAAGCTCTGGAGATGGATGGTAGTGATAATTGCACAACAATGTGAATGTAATTAATGCCCCTGAATTGTACGTGCAAAAATGGGTAAAATAGTAGATTATATGTTATATTTACACAACTATGGACATATATACACATATAAACATACACATACATACACATAAATATATATATTGCACTTACTCCTTGCCATATTTTTCAAACAGATGGCACAATTTTTTACTAAATCAACATTTTATCATAAGTATCTGAATATTGTTCAGAGATAAGCCTTATAGTATACAATGATTACAACTCCCTTTTATGTGCAGCCCTTTGTTTTCCCTAAAGTTCATAATCACTTCAGGTTTTGGGGTTTCGGGTTTGGGAAGAGGGTTTCTTTTTCTGTGTAATTCCTTTATGTAATTCTTTTTCTATATAGTTCTTCTCTCAAAATCTCCAGCAGAGCTGTAATTTTTTTCAATATAATAAAAATATTAAACAATATGTCAGGGGTTTTCTGTTAGAGATATTTGTCCTAGAACCCATTAACTTCCCACTCCAATCTGGACTTGTAGGCTCAGTCTACTGTACAGCCATCATGTTAGGACATCTATTTACTATTATCCTAGGAATTACTTTTACCTCCAGGATTCTATGTTATTGTTCCTCTTTCTCAGAACTCACATATTTTTTTCCTTGATTTACTTCCTTCTTCTGGCTGGGCAGATTTCCAGAAGCTTCCTGAAACAAAGAATATGTTGGAGTTTAATTTTTTACAAACTTGCATGTAAAATAATGACTTTATTATAACCTTTGTTGGAAAAAAATAAGTAGCTGACTCTTGAATTCAATATTGGAGAACATTTGAAACCACTTTTCATTGTTCCCTAGATGTAGGGATTGGTGTTCAGAAATCAAATGTCATTTTAAATCCACATCCTTTATGTATGGCTCAGGTTTTTTCCTAGGCCTTTTGAAGATTGTCGCTTTACCCTAAGTTTCAAAATGATGTGATTTGTTTTAAGTTTCTTTCCCACTAATATGTTGGAATTTAGTACATAATTTCAACTTGGAACCTTCATATCTTTCTATTTGGGGAAAATTCATTTTTCTCTCTTTTTTTAATTTCCTCATCTCAAAATTTTCACTTCCCTATTTTTCAATCTATTAGTCAGATATTAAATCACCAATTTCATTCTTTCATTTTCTTATCTTAGTCTTCTTATTTCAATTTGGTGGTATATTACTCCTTTGACTAGGTTATATTACCTGGCAATGTTGATAGGATATCACTCCCATGACTACATCATGTTATATAAGACTGTTTTAGCAAGCTAGAATGAGAGGTCATCCTTGCTGGATTGATAAAGTGAGCAGGCATGTTGAAGAAGCTCGTGTGGCAAGGAACAGCAAGTGATCTCTAGGTGGCCTGTAGGATCTGAACCAGCCAGTAGCCAGAATTTAAAAAGGTGGGGCCTGGAGTCATAAAGTTGCAAGAAAGTGAATTCTGTCCAGAACCTAACTGTGCTTCATATTGGATCTTTCTCCAATTGAGACTCTGATGCAAAGTCTGGATTGCAGCCACAGGTGACCCCAAAAGAGGGGTCATGCCTGAACTTTTAATACACACACACACACACACACACACACACACAGTAAGAGAAATGTGTTTATTGTGTAAGCTACTAAACTTGTGGTAATTTGTTATGCAGCAATTGAAAGCAAATACACTAGATAATTTTCTCCACTTTATTTTCCAACTTTTTAATTAGAAGTTTAAAATTGGGGGTGGGACTGGGTGGTTCAGTCAGTTGAGCAACTCTTGCTTTCAGCTCAGGTCATGATCTCAGCATTGTGGAATTGAACCCCCTGTCTGGCTCGATGCTTGGCAGGGAGTCTGCTACAGATTCTCTCTCTCCCTCTGCCCCCACCCTCCTGCTCTCTCTCTCTCTCTCTCAGATAAATAAATCTTTATAAAAGCTTTAAAATTTTTATCATATATTTAAATTCTAAGTTATTTTTGTTCTTTGAATGCTTTAAAAATGTCAGTAGTATCCAGTTCATTATAGAGAGAAAGAGAAATAGTTTGAGGCCCTCTTTATAATAGATAACAAAAAATAGCCACAGTACTTCTCTGTTCTCTATGTCTGTACCCTTTTCTTTTTTTTTTAAGATTTTATTTATTTATTTGATACAGAGAGAGAAATCACAAGTAGGCAGAGAGGCAGGCAGAGAAGGGGAGAGGGGAAACTGGCTCCTCACTGAGCAGAGAGCCCCATGTAGGGCTTAATCCCAGGACCCTGAGATCATGACCTCAGCTGAAGGCAGAGGCTTAACCCACTGAGCCACCCAGGCACCCCTCCATAACGTTTTCAACATGATTTTGCAACCACTTTCATGAACATGTAGAGTTTTTTAACCCAAGTCTGAGCTGGTCTTCTGATTTGTTTTTGTCACTGGAATATGGAAGAAATGATGTAGCAGAAAGAGCCTAGGCATCAAGAAGTTTTTCATACTTCTCATTTTCTTGGGTCGCTGCCTCTGCCTAATGAAAAAGCCTATTAGAAGATGAGAGATCACACAGACCAGAGCTGAGTCAGCCTAATTATACCCAAGATGTGAGAGAGTCCTAACAATCACCAAACCACTTACCTAACCTGGCAAATGACTACAGATACATGAGCAAGGCTGTCTTATGTGCAGCCCCCTAGTGACCAGAATGTCTATGAGCTTAATACATATTATTTTAAGATACTATGTGTTAGAGTGATTTGTTATACAGCAATAGCCAAATAATACACAGTTCTTTTTTTTTTTTAAAGATTTTATTTATTTATTTGACAGAGAGAAATTACAAGTACACTGAGAGGCAGGCAGAGAGAGAGAGAAGGAAGCAGGCTCCCTGCTGAGCAGAGAGCCCGATGCGGGACTCGATCCCAGGACCCTGAGATCATGACCTGAGCCGAAGGCAGCGGCTTAACCCACTGAGCCACCCAGGCGCCCCAATACACAGTTCTTTATATAGACTTTTAACCAATTCTTTCTTTTCATTTCCATCATCATCCACTTCAGAGGTATCTGTTGCCTCCAGTTTCTGGGAGTCTGTAGTGTTAGTCATTTTTTTCTTGTCGAGTCCTCCTTTTGTATGCCATTAGATTTCAGCTTCTTAGGCTCTATTAAATCAGCTACAGAATTCCTTCTTCCAAATTTTCATTGTCAGTTCCCATTTGGTATAATAATCTCTCCTATTCTTACTGACATTATTCCTTTACTGCCATTTTAGTGGAATTTCAGGAAAGAGGCAAGATAAGCATGTATATTCCCATATTTTATTATAACTGTTAAGTTCAGTACAATCCTCAGTTGCAAAACCAAGATGTATTTTTGCTTCCAAATTCTATGCCATTTTTATAAAAATGAAATGTACTCACTCTCCTTTGATTGTCACCATTTTCTTCATGATATTTGATCTAGTTGTCAATGGCAACTCTCACTATTCCCCAGCCCTCTCTATGCCCCTTCTCCTGCTGTATTTTTCGGCATTTATCAAGGATTTTTTAGCACTTATCTAGGGCTCCATGGAATCCTAGAATATCTCTGGTATGTTGCTAGGGATTCTATAAGAGAAATGATGAAAAATACGAACATTAATTTTTGAATTTGGCATGCGATATAATTCTAACACTCATAGTGATGGGTCATGACCAAGCAGCCCTGGTAGAAATTTCTTTTGAGTCTTTCTGCTCTTTTTGTCAGTGCCAAGTAGGACCATTTTATTTTAGGTTCTTTCTCAATTTTGGGTGTGAAATATAGATCATTGATGATTCCTGCACACAGAATTGCACAGAGTGGAGGACAGGAAACTAATAATTTCAAGGTTTTTCTTCCAAGTTACACCCCCACTCACTCCTTACACATACCAAGTTGAACTAGGGGAAAACAAAAAACAAACAAACAACAAGAGCAGAACAACAACAACAAAAAACTTACTAGTACAGTAGAAAATCTTAGGACAATTTTTATTCTGAAGAAGGAATTTTTATGCACCATGTTTCAGCTTCTCCTCTGTTGATTTGCTGTAGTTGTGAATGTTGCAAGATTGTGCAGATTAGAAGAGATTGTATTGAATGTTTTCACAATCTTTGTTCCTTTCTTGTTTGTTTGTTGTGACCTCCTGTTTTCTATTTTATTAACATTTGTTTTATAAATATGACTGACCTCCAACATGGTGATATTTGAAGGTGCATAAGAGATGGGAGAAGAGAATTCTTATCTCAGGCTTAGAGACAATTTTCATAAGGTTAGCGATGAAGGATTATTATTGTTTGTGACAAGTGATACAGAATGATAGAAAGAGAGAGTGGTAGAAACATAGACAGAAAAGCATAAGGAGCAAAAACAAATCATTTTATTTTGGTTGAAGACAAAATTTCTATGCCCATCTCACTTGACCCAAAACTGAAATTTTATGCAACACACACACACACAAAGGAGAACCACAAGTGTCATATTAAAAAGCACATATCATTCTTTACTTTGGCTTTCAAAAATAATGTTTTGTGCATATAAAGGTCTACAAAAGAATCCAGGAAACCAAAAGGTATATAATAATTTTATAACTCTATATGTGCCCAATAATTTGTAACTATATTGAAGCCTGAATTTGTCAAACAATAACAAATTGTTTCTTCTAAATCTTGAGTAAAACCAGGCCCCCCTGGGGGCTCAGCTCAAGTCAGTGTCTGACTTGGCTAGAATCATGATTTCATCACTTGTGCAGCCCCTCCTCCAGCTCCCTCTGCGTTCAGTGGGCAGTGTGCTTCTCCCTCTAACCAACCCCATACTCCTCTCCACATCCATGCTTGCTCACGTGTGTGCTCTCTCTCTCTCTCTCACACACACAAATATATAAAATCTTTTAAAAATTTCTTTAATAAATAAATAAATCTTGAGTATAACTGTGTCTTAGGCTATATTTTTATTCATTGCTTTGGGTCATGGTATTAGTAAATTTTACCATCCAATATTATAAATAAATTTTCATGTTGAGGGGCACCTGGGTGGCTCTGCCTTCAGCTCAGGTCGTGACCTCAGGGTCCTGGGATTGAGCCCCGCATCAGGCTCTCTGTTCGGCAGGGAGCCTGCTTCCCCCTCTCTCTCTGCCTGCCTCTCTGCCTACTTGTGATCTCTCTATCCCTCTGTCAAGTAAATAAATAAAATATTTTTTAAAAAATGTTTTTTCATGTTGAAAATAGCATTAATTAAAATCAACTTATAACTTTTATTTGATTTAAATCTACAAAGCCTGCCTTTAGGAAATTAAATCCTATTTTAGCTTAAGACAGTTATTTCACAAGTTTATTATGTTTGTCATATAAGTTTTTAAATTTTATGAAAGTAAGGAAATATATCTTCAGTAGAGTAACTTCCCATATTTTTCAAGAAAATTCAGCTAAAGAGCCTTTTTTGTTGTTCTGAATAGGGAAAACTATTGTCACACATACTCTGTTAGCATTTGTTTCACAGAAGTTTGTAATAAGACTTTTAGGCTGTGGTAAACTGAATATTGACCCCTGAAGAGGTCCACATTATAATCTCTGAAACCTATGAATGTGTCATCTTATTTGTCAAGAGGGATTTAACAGGTCAGTCAAGCTTAGGGTCTTATAACAGGGAGATTATATTTACTAGATTATCCTGGTTGGCCCAAAGTAATGACAAGTGTCCTTACAAGAGAGAAGTATGAAAGTCAGGGAAGGGGAAAGCTTTGAAGATGCTAAGCTGCTAGCTTCGAATAAGAAGAAAGAGGGACATCATTGAAGGAAGGAAGGCAGCCTCAGGAAGCTGGAAAAGGCAAGGAAATGGATTCACTCCTAGAATCTCCAGAAGGAAAACAGCCCTGCTACACAATTTTGGACTTCTGATCTCCAGAACAGTGAGCTAATAAATTTTCATTGCTTTAAGCCACTAAATTTGTGGTAATTTGTTATAGGAGCAAGAGGAAACTAATACAAAGGCTAACTGGATACGGTTTTAAATACACACACATACACACACACAACCAAATAGGTAAACAGAAAGAACAAACCAACCAACCAACCCTGAGTTTCCTCTACATACAACTACTGATTTGTTTTGTGCGTTTTGTATGCTTGGTGGGTAGAGGGAACCAAACAAAAAGACTAGACTAGTAGACTAGCCAAAATAGATAGATCCACAGGAGAACAACATTGTCTATCAAAAGATCAGAGAAAATATTCTTGGATTACCAGATCTACAAGTTACTGAACCTGCTAACATCCCACGAGCTGCAGATATAATAATTTTTAGGCAGAGTTTCCCTGAGACTTGAGAATTGTTTCAAGGGTTCATTCAGGTAAAAAGATTGAGAGTAGCTACACTACATGTTTGCTTGCTTATTTGTTCATTGTCTACCCCTGTACTCCAGATCAGACAAGTGATTGCTTCCTGCCATATCTTCAGTGCCTAGAACGGCACCTGACACATAGTTGACTCAGAGTCTATGTTAAATGAATATATGATGACCAAAATTAAATACCTATTCTGATGAAGGTCTGAAGTGAGGCCCGGTATTGGGCTATCTCCAGGAACTTGAACCTGACCCTAAAGACCAACAGTAAGAAAGACTGCTTCTTCCCACTCCTACAGAGTTTGTGGATTTTATTTCTTTTAACCTTAGCCCTGTTAGCACTTTGTTGCTGACTCTTTGGCTACTAGAGTCCATATTTGTTTATTGGTGTCTTTTGCAGTTTTGAATCTAGTGGTATCTTAGTCTTTGCTTGCCACTCCATCACAGTTCAGTCTGTGGATGCTGCCTCATGAAAGCCCTGCTTCCCTCCACTGTGACATGCCAGATCTGGAGCAAACCATATGGTTCTGCCCAAAAAATCAGATATTTCCACTTTGAAACTGCATTCTCAGATCTCTGTGCCAGGGGGTGGCAATTGCTGGCAAGCCAAATCTAGCCCATTGTTTCTTTTTGTAAATAAAGTTTTATTGGAACACAAATGTGTTCATTTGGTTATACATAGTCGTGGCTGCTTTCAAGTTACAACTTCAGAGCTGAATAGTTGTGATAGAGATTCTATGGCCTGTAAAATCTAAAATATTTACTAACTGATATTTTAAAGAAAATATTTGCTAACCTTTGCTCTATGCTTATATATAAGAAGAAGCTTTTGATCCTCCTTCCATTGGAATAGGATTTTCCTTCCAGTTTGGAGTTAAAATTGAAAAATTTTGTTTCCATTGGTGCAGCACAAAAATACTTGCTCCATAGCAGTGCCACATCTATTACCTAATCCCACTAGAGTCTTGGAATATTATTTTTTATTCACAGAATGCACGATAGCATACTGATCACAAAAAGTACCATACAAAGAGAGAATATTATCTTACCAGAGAAAATGGCCATTTCAAGTTGCATGGTTACCCATGAATATAAAAAAAAAAACATGGGCTTTGTTTCAATGATAAATTAAAGACTTCATCAATTTGCAGAGCTCCTGATCAAATATTTTCAGAGATACTAAGTGTTCAAACTATTTTCTCCACAATATCTATTCTTCATAACAACCTCAGTGAGAATTTTATTCACAAGGTTGTTTTCCTGAAGCAAGGACTTGAGTATATGCTTTTATAATAATTGGGGCATTTTGTAATAATTTTCAAACGAATGGCCAATGACATTGAATCATTAAGACCAAAGTCCTCAATCTTTTCTTTTTCCTAAGAAAGCTCTCTGTATCTCAACCATTGAAATAGGAATTCTGCTCACTCCAGTCAACACTGTTTATAGTTTGTTCAAAATTTGCATATTTAAGTGGGAGTTTATTGGCCCCCATTATTTTAACATTTTAAAAATATCTAATTCTATAGCATAAAGAGCTGAGCATCAAATCCAGATTCTCAGAATGCAAATGATCTGCACATATTTCTCTCCCTGGCAGAAGGTGGCACTAGAGTTATGCTTGCAAAACCACTGCTGAATATCTGCAGTGTTTAATTAGCAGACTTTGAACACAAACGCGAACCATAATATATACAAATCAGTTTGTACACTTGAAATGCATTTGCCAGCATCAAGGCCATAACCATAAACCTTCTCAGATTCCTCCAAAACCTTCAAATAAATATCACAAAATATTCATTTTACAAATACTGACACAAAATTTAAGAAAATTTATTTATACAAAACATATATATGTATTAGTGGTACTCAATAAGTTTACTGAAACTTACCCTCTAGTGGGAGAGATACATACTAAATAAGCCACAGGCAACTATCTACTTAGTGACAATTGTCATATTATAAAGTAGATGCACAGGATGCTATTGATAAGATATTAAAAGAGAGTCTGACCCAATTGTGGGGACAGGGAAAGAGCTCTTCCTTGAGTCCTTCCTGAAAGCGCTTACCCTTCATTCCTAAAATGTAATTCTTTCTAGACCCTATTTTCTATTTCTACTCCTAAAAACCACTCAATAATTAATTACATGATTAAAGTTCTGTCCCGTGTTCCATTAGCTTGTCTGGCATTGTGTAATTTCCCGTGGCTTTGCAGTGTTAGTTTCTTTCGAGCATTCAATAGAGCAGTGGTCCTCACCTGGGCCAGGACCACCAGAGTGGGCCATTTAGAAACTTAGGGAGGTGTTTTGTGGATTTTGCAATGATTTGGAGGGTGCTTCTGGAATTAATGAATGAATGCCAAGAATCCTAGGCATCCTGCCAGGAGTGGAATCATCCTGCACAAGGAAAATTTACTCCTGATCCCTCGTGACATTCCAATATCCCACTGGTCATCCACGTACATAAACAGCCTGCTTATAATTATCTCATGTTTTACATGTAAACACAAAATCTTTTGCATGGTTTTCATGTAAACGGAATTTTCCAGGAATGCAACACGACTGTAAATAGAAGGAAGACTGCACTATGTTTAGTTTGAAACTTTACCAAAAATTCTTAATCATTTTGGGAAAATCCTTTCATTAATGGCAGTGCCCCAGCTGGTATTTGAGCTGCTGATTTGACACACTAGTACCATTCTGCTTTTTATAGCTGATACATTCAGAAAGATTCTACAGATGGGTGTAAGCATCTAACCACATCATAATTTATTCCAATAATCAAGTCAAACCATTTACACAGTGAAATACACATTGTTTCATTAAAAATTATGTTCCTTAAATTACCCCCTGCATATTAAGGCCAGATAATTTTTTTATTATTGTGTGCGTATGGAAATAACATTATCCGTGAATTTCATTCCAGAGTGGTAAAGAAGACATTGGTTCTGGTGGGGGGAGTCCCTGCAGCAGAGCCTCATAGAGACGGAGGCTCTCTGCCAAGCAGGGAGCCTGATGTGGGACTTAATTCCAGGATCCTGAGATCGTGACCTGAGCCAAGGGTTGTGGCTTAACCAACTGAGCCACCCAGGCATCCCTCTTTGGGCAAATTATTAAAACACTTATTATTTCAACGTCTTCACCTATGTAACAGGACACCAATAAAACCCATCTCATGAACATACTGTTCTCTCTGTGAGGATTAACAGATAGCGTTAGAAAGTAGGTAGCACAATACCAAGCACATTACAAAAAGTCACTAAATGTTATTTTATTATTTTAAAGTGGCAACTAATAATGCTTTAGAGATTATTTTCCTAGTTGGCGAAGCATACTTCTAGCTATCCTCTAAATGTTAAACTCTCACATTATGATTAAAAATAGATGCAGTAGGACGCCTGCAGTGGCTCAGTGGGTTAAGCCTCTGCCTTCGGCTTAGGTCATGACCCCAGGTTCCTGGGATCGAGCCCCACATCAGGCTCTCTGCTCCACGGGGAGCCTGCTCCCTCCTCTCTCTACCTGCCTCTCTGCCTACTTGTGATCTCTGTCGGTCAAATAAATAAATAAAATCTTAAAAAAAAAAAAAAGAAAAAAGAATACATGCAATATGTGCACTTTAGAAAGAAAGTTTTCAATTATTGTTTTAGGTTTCAATCCTTTAGGATTAGAGCCATCTGGCTTCCACTCTGAATCCAGCTACAGACCATCCCGTCATCTGAATTTACATTCCTGCTGCATGACCCTATAGTCAGGATAATATGAAAATGTATTTGGTGACCAAACCTGATAAATAGGAGTCAAGATCTTGTATTTGATAAGGAAATATTCTTGGCCCCAGTTCCTCTATAATCCCCGGAACCCATTTATCAGAATAGAGTAGATCATTGTCCAGATGAAAAGTGTCTTTTAAATTCAGGTTGAGAAAAAGATTGATATTATCCTTGAATAAACTAATAAGCTTTTCTTATGACCAAATAATTCATTTATTCAACAAATATTTATTTGGCTCTTCCTTTGAACGAGGAGATGTGCTGGAAGCTGGAGTGAATAATGAACTATAGAACTGGAAGTCAGTATTCACTGATTCATTCTTTCAGCAAATATGCATTGGCACGACAGGCTCCAGGGCCATGTGGTAGGGATACAAAGATGAATAAGATATGATCTGTGCCTCAAAAATCTGAATCCACATAAAATAAACCATCTGAATCTGAAATGTAAACAATCTTACTTTGTCTCAGAGAAAGTTTGTAAAATGAAAAATAACTATTGGGTAACCACCGTGACCAGAGTACTGTAACGTACTATATTGTCACATATACTGACTTTCACTTTCATTTAATCCTTATACCTAACTTGATGAGACAGGTATTATACTCTTTTTTTTCTTTTTTCATCATGAGGAAATCAACTTCATCATGAGAATATGAAACTTTTCCAAATTAGTAATGATAACAATAGCTAGTCTTGATTGATATAAGTGTTATGCATTAAATTTCACTTAATCTTCACAAAAATCCTGGGTGGTATGTATTACAGGGTTTCTATTCGATAATGTGGTAACAGAGGGTGGGAAAGTTCAAGTAAGTGTTGCAATTTCCACACAGCTAGCTGTGGAACAGGGATAAAGCCCAGACCATCTGCTTCCTGAGCTGGTACTTCTGCCTACTACCTGACAGTTATCGGTAGTCCCAGCAGATGAGTAGGAGACCCAGAATGAGGACTTCAGTGTGCCTGACTTCAGACCCCCTACTTTTTCTACCATGTTCTACTTCCTCTATCTCTGGACCATGCCTGATAACCACAGAGGAGCTGTACTCCATGACTTTTTGAACCCTTAATGCGATGAGGTTGAAAAGGAACTGGATGGATGGAATAGAATGGAATAGTTTGAGCTGACCCAGTGCTCCTACCAAGAACAACCAGAAAATTCAGATAAAATACAAAACCTGTATTTTTTTTTTTAATCTTCCAAGGCTTTAGAAGTAAGGGGAATTTGAGGATGAAAATTCTGGGGAGAGGAGAGATTCGCGGAGGTGATTGAAAGATCCAAGCCTCTATTTTTCCCCCCTGGGGGCATTTACCCAGTTCTGGATGGGGGTAGGCACTGGCAGTTGGGATTTGGCCCTGCAGAGTCTATATTCTAGGTAGATAAAATGGCAAATTGTTGGCTGTTGCTCCAGGGTTTGAGTGACAAAAATTAGAGACTTCAGGACTCTCAAAGACACTATGTCCCATCCAAGACTTCAGCAATTCTGAAATTGCATAAGGAAAGAACTTAAAAATCCAAGTTTAAACTCTCTTAGAAGCAGAGCTGACCCTTCCATTTCAGTCTTGGTGCTGAGGAAACAAAAACTTGGCAAGCTCTGAATTAAAGCTCTGGAAGGGCCATGCTCTAGAAAAAGGGACAATCAGAAGTAGACTTGAGTCCTACTATCTGAATCAGCTTGAGCTGCCATAAAAAAATACCACACTCTGGGTGGCTTAAGTAACAGATATTTATTTTTTTCTCCAATTCAAGATCCTGGCAGGTCCGAGATCAAAGGTTCTGGTAAGAGCTCTCTTTCTGGCCTACAGATGGCAGCCTTCACACTGTGTCCTCATAAAGTCACAGTTCTATGGAATTAGGGGCCCTACTATTACACCTTGTTTAACCATAATTATTCCCTGAAGACCCTATCTCTAGAAATTGGGGGTTAACCCTTAGCTGGGGGTTAATGCTTCAACATATGAATTTTAGGGTGACACAATTCAGCCTATAGTGCTTATTAAAATGCAGATTGGCCTCAACATACCTAAATGTGGTAAAGTAAAATAAATAGGATTTCCTAACAATGTTAAGCTAGAAGTTATAGCCTGAATTTGTATGAATTTAGACTCTGCATGTGGCTTATCTGCAAAAAAAAAAAAAATTGAGTGCATTTCTTCTCTTTCCTGAAGCTGCTACCTCAGCAGATAGATCTTTGAAAGTAAAACATAAATAATCAGAAATGAGCAATAAACTGTGGTAACAACTGCTTCTATTTTGTAGCATTCTTTTAAATGTCATCCCTTAATTCAGGGTGGTTCTTTCTGCAGAACTAGTTGTTTGCTCAATTTGAGGCTTGTGGGACTGTCATGTGTGACGTCATGTAATGATTTACTGAAAATACTTATTCGGTGCATGAACCTCATCAGATAACTCAACAGATAACTCTTTATTCCTTCAATTGTTCTTATTCCTTCATTCGTTCTTAGAAAACGAATTCTTGTCAATGCCTCAATTTTGTAAGTGAAAACTTAAATGTTATAGCTGATAGAGACTCTGAACTAATTTTAAAGTTGTGTTGCAGTCAAGGGTGTTTCTTCCTAATTTGGAGTCAGCCAAGTTCAGACTCCAGACGCAGGGAAAATGCAGAACAGGACTATCAGTCTTCTTTGTTCAAAACAGATGACTCTGTAAGTATTTGCCTAGTTAAAAATAACAGCATTCCTTCCCCAAGTCATCAGCTGGACAGTCTAGCCTGCTCATGTTTTTTTTAACCCAGTCAGGGGAATTGAGGTCAAAAGGCTATGTACTCTGAATTAAATTTTTTTTTCACAATGATTATACTGAAAAATATATCTACCTATGATATTTCTCTTTAACAATTATCCTACTTCTTTTTGCGAAAAATGTAACAAATTTACCTTAAATTGACACTAAACTGCTTTTCTTTCACTGATTTTTCATGTTGTTAACAGAAAACCTAATTAGTTTTCACTAAATTGCTATTCAATTTCCTTTATGAAAGTTTTTAGTAATTCCAATAACAAGTCTTGTCTGAAAAATTCCATCTTGTGATGGTTATTTGCAGTGATATATATCAACTAAACAATGTGGGTATTCTCATTCTGTTGTTTCATTTGTATAATTTCCATCCCCAAATGAAATATTCCTTTCCTTAATTCAGATGGAAACTTGTCACAGTCGTTTGTCTCTCTCACTTTTTGTTCGTATGCCTACTCCTTATTCCATATCAAGAATTTCATGCAAGAATAAATAAATATATTTGGCATATTAGGATGGCATAGCAGTGGAATATCCCAGACTCTTCTATTTCTTCACCATTCATTTATGTTCTGCCTTTCCCACCCCGGACAGCAAGAAAAGACAGAAACCATCCAGAACAACAAGAACAAAAAAAGTTATACGAACTTGTAGAGTAAATGTCAAAGCTCTCTCTTTTAAAACTCATGTATAATTTATTGCTATTATAAAAGGGTTATTACAGTGAAAGAGTAGATGATAGCATGATTTTGGCTATTAAAGCATGCAAGTATTGAGGAAACCTTAATATTCCAGCTGAGAAGATTTCAGAACCTTTGAGAGGGCTGCGTGTGCTGTTTTTTATTTTAATAATTCATTAGATACTCTGATTTAATCAAATGTTGAGCTTATCCAATACTGCTTTTCAGATGTGGGAAAGAAAATATGTTGTTAGACAGCCCATGTTCTCTATGGAGTTCCTATCACTTCCCATCTCAATGCCCAGGAGATTCAGTACAAAAAGCAGCCCTGGATGATATATGTCAGTGTGGTTCCTGATCCCACTGATAAAGATCACACGATTGGTACTGCATGTAAATAATCAGTGCTGTTGATTGTGATCTCGAGAATTTTGCACAGTTTGGGTCCTGGTTACCTGAGATCATCTTTCTCCCATGGGTGCTTCACAATAACCACAAAGGTCAATGGAAGGCTGTAAACTTGGTCAAAGATGCATGGAGCCACAGGGTGCTTTGAGGGTCACTGAAGGGCAAGTATGCTTTGTGCACCATTTGTACCCTGCCTCTGTGATCACTGGTGAAGGTCTGGGGCACACTTCCTCTAATGATTCCCCAAAGGAGGGTTTTTTTCATCAAGTTCATGCCCTTGACCTTCAGATCAGGCAATGAAATTAGAATGCTCAATAGCAGCAAGGCTAGGAAAGTTTATGCTTCCCTAAACAGTCACAGTGGAGCATCCATTATATGATTTCTAGGCTAATATTGCTAATATAGAATTTTTAAATTAACTTACTCCATGAATTTTTAATTAGGACATAGAGGTGAGATGACCCTCTACCCAGGCAAGAACACAAGTCAGCCTTTTCAACTTTCAACAGAATGGCAAGCTTGCTTTGTGCATTCCGATATCCAAATCACATGAGTCTTCTATCAAGCAATAATGGTTGATATTTGCACTTTGGATTTTTGCCAGAATTTAACTTAAACAGACTGTTCCACAGTTTCTGTCAAAAGGCAACAGAGATAAGTGATGTTTGAGCAAGACAGTTTATCCATTCATCTCTTTAGGTATTTTAAACTGTCTTCTTTATCAAAATAGACCTCCAGAAAGCTATTTACTTGGACTGCATAGACTCTTGAAGAACTATCTCTACTAAACTTACATTTTGTTACACACCTGGAAGTTATTAAAGGTGAGTTTAAGAATTGCTTACCTAAAAAACATTTCTAGTAAACTGATATGGTAGAAAGAAGAATTAGAAGACATTAAAAGTTAGAGTTAGGGACCTTGATTTGAGGCTCAAAGGTGCCCCCTTACTAGCTGAGTCCTATCTCTAAAGTTCAGTTTTCTCATATTAATAGGAAAACAAAATACCTAGATTTAAGGCACCTGGGTGTTTCAATTGGTTAAACATCTGCCTTCCTTTGCCTCAGTTGTGATCCTGGAGTTCTAGGATCAAGTCCTGCATCAGGTCCCCTGCTCAGAGGGGAGTCTGACTCTCCCTCTGCTCCTCCTCCCTGCTCTGCTCTCTCTCTCTCTTAAGTAAGCAAATAACAATTGTTTAAAAATACCTAGATTTAGTCATGATTAAAGTAAATGAGATAACAGAGATCTAACACAGAATAGATGCTTAAATGTGAATTGAATCTACATCTTTTATATGAAATTTGTTGCTATTATGTTGTTCACAGTCTCTCAAATAAGAAATCACAACCAAGAAAGTAATTATTTTTCATGAGAATCATTATACTCCCTTTTGAAAGATAAAAAAAGATGTCTCCAAGTTGTATCTCTTTAGGTTTAAATGTAAGGCTTAAAAAATTACATTTACCTAAGTGTTTTCCATTGTTCCACATGTCTTTTCTTTTTATCTCTTTTAATTAATTTCTTTATTTGAGGGCGAGAGAGAGATTGGTGGGGAGGGGCAGAGGGAAAGGGATAAAGTCTTGAGCAGACTCTGTGCTGATCCCAGAGCCCAATGCGGGGCTTGATCTGAGATCATGACCTGAGCAGAAACCAAGAGTGAGACACCTAAACAACTGTACCACCCAGGCACCCCAGTCTTTTTTATTTTCTATTATTTAATAATCCTATCATGGCTTTGAAGATTCAGGAAATATTCAGCTAGATTTTTGCTAGATTTGAATCAACTCCCTTTGTATTTCCTCACAGTGACTTTTCTATACCTTCATTACTGTCCCGAGGCAAACACTATCCTCCAGCACTCAAAACAATGATCATACATCTTTATCGTGTTCCTGGAGCATAAACTGGGAGGCTTGAAAGGACAGAAATTTATTCTCTCACAGTCCTGGAGGCCAAACCTCCAAGATCAAGATGGCAGCAGGGCCTTCCTCCCCCTCCCTCTGGGACTCTGGATAGAATTCTTCCTTGGTTTCTCCTACCTTCTGGGTGGTAGCCGCCAATTCCTGGCATCCCACTCCAGTCTCTGCAGTCAGGTGGCATTCTTCCTTTTCTTATAAGGACACAAGTCCTTATAAGACCAGTGTCCTTATGTGGTCCTTAGATTGTCCTTCCTTTTCTTATAAGAACCCACCTTAATGACCTCCTCTTAACCTGATTACATCTACAAAGACCCTATTTCCAAATTAGGTCACATTAACAGGTATCAAGGTTCACCTTCTGGTGGAGACACAACTCAAACCATAGTAACTTCCTACTTCTCAGACAAAACTGCTTTATTTGTTCTAATATCCACCATTATCTATTGTGAATCCAACACGTAGTACTTTCCTACAGTATCGAAGGACAGTTCCTGTCTTTGGATAGCTGGACCTTCCACCTCACCTCTAGGCTCTGTCTCCTCCCCATTCTACCAGTTATTCCTCTTTCAGTGTCTATCTCAGAAATTCACGTCTCCTACTGAACTCCTTTGCTCTGTTCTGTAAATACAGTTGACCCTTGAACAATGCAGGGGATGGGGACACCAAGCCTCCCCACAACCCAGTCAAAAATCCATATAGTTTTTGACTCCTCAAAAACTTAGCTACTAATCGGGCGCCTGGGTGGCTCAGTGGGTTAAGCCGCTGCCTTCGGCTCAGGTCATGATCTCAGGGTCCTGGGATTGAGTCCTGCATCGGGCTCTCTGCTTAGCAGGGAGCCTGCTTCTCTCTCTCTCTGCCTGCCTCTCAGTGTACTTGTAATTTCTCTCTGTCAAATAAATAAATAAAATCTTTAAAAAAAAAAAAAACTTAGCTACTAATAGCCTACTGTTGACTGAAAACCTTATTGATAATATTAATAGTAAGTTAACATATATTTTGCATATTACATATATTATATACTATATTCTTATAATAAAGTAAGCTAGAGAAAAGAAAATATTATTAAGAAAATGATAAAGAAAAGACATTTGCAGTACGGTACTATATATAATCTGCTTATAAGTGGACCCATGCAATTCAAACCTGTATTGTTTGAGGGTCAACTGCCTACTCAAACCTTCCCTATCTATTAAAAAAAAAAAAAAACATTTTGAATCAATTTTGAATCTGTTTTTGCCATTACTAAGTTATTTTCCTTCCCTTTGGGATCCAAGTTAATGGAAAACTTATCAAACCCAAAACTTAAGGAACACACCATCTCTGCATTTCTACCACATGTGTTCATTCCAAAGGAATCACTCAGTGAGAAGGTACTTTCTGACCCTGGCATTGGGGTCAAAGCGGTGAGCCAGAGAGATGTCACTCCCGATTTCAAGAAAAGAAAACAAACACCAAACAATACCTACATGTCTCCACAGAGGAGAAACTCCAGACCTAAGAGTGCATGGTAAGGAGACCCACCTAAAATGTGGAATTGGAGGTTTCCCTGAAGAAGTAGCATAACCTGCTCAAGCAAGAAATCAGAGGAATTAGCTCTTTAAGTGGGATGAGATTCCAGGTTAGGGGATTAATTGATGGGGAGACCCTGAAGTAGAAAGAAATGTGGTGTTCTCAAGGAACTGGAAGGAGACCAATGTGATATTTGTCATACAGACTTTGGGAGAAATGGTACAGGATAGTGTTGGTGGGACACTTGATGAACAAATCAGGAGAGTCTTGTGGACCATGTTGAGGATTTGAACTCTACTTCCAGAGCTGCAAACAGGTATGTGACCTGATCAAACTTGGGGGTTGGGGGGAAGGATTGCTCTGGCTGTAGGTGGAGCATGGATTGGAGAACAAAGGAGAGGTGGGAAAGAACAGGTAAGTTGCGGTTCCAGGAGTCCAGCTGAGAGACTCTAGCAATGTGTTATGGTAATGACAGCGGAAATAAGAGTCCTGGACACCCAGAATAAATATTAAGGACATAGAATCAACATGACTTGGGGATGAAAGGCTACCTGGGGTGAAAAATAGGGCATGTCCAGCCTGACACTAGGTTTTTGGCTAGACAGCTAGGTAGAGGTCCTTATCTTTTCTTATTTACATTCTTTCTGTCTTCGTCAGTTCACTCTCAGTTCTACCTTTTCAAGAGCTTCAAATGGGGTCTTACATGAATAAATCCTAAATCTATATTCCTAGCCCCAACTTCCCTCAAATGAGATTTCTCTACCTAGATTTTCCACAGGGAGCTCAGATTCAATTAGCCTAACCCAAATTATTATCTACCCCCTCTATCTCACCAAATTATTTCTTTGCGGGAATACTCTTCCTCATTAGTAGCATCACGAGATGAAGAAGGGAAGCTTTTCCCTCATTGCCCAAATTTAACCCATGTCTAAGTCCTCACAATTCAGTGCAGGAAGCACCTCTCCCTACTCCTTCACCACTATAACCATTATCTCTCACATGGACGATGGCAATCACTGTCTATCTTAAGGGCCAGCAAACATTTTCTGTAAAGGGCCAGAGAGTAAGAATTTGAGTCTCTGTGAGCGATACAGTTCCTGTGACACATGTTCAGCTACACTGTAATAGTGTAAAGGCAGCAATGGACATTATGTGGATGATTGGACATGACTGTGATGGAATAAAACTTTATTTCTAGACACTAGAGTTTTAATTTCATCTAATACCATGATACATCTTCCCCCAATCCCCTTAAAAACGTATAAGCCATTCTCAGCTCTCAGGCAGTACCGAAACAGATGGCCGGCAAGGTTTGGCTCATGGGTATAGTTTGGAACTCCTACTCTAACTGGTCTCTCTCCTCTACCTGGCAGTCAGAGATGATGCTCTAAATACAAATCCGAACATATGTAATTTGCCTTCTTAAAAATCTCTGACATCTCTGCAAACTTTACTTACTAGACTGATATTCAAAGTTCTTCCACCAGGTGGCCCCAAACTTACTTTCTAAACTCATTTCTTCCTCAAGGCCTCTGTGTCCTTACCTCAGGTCCAAACTAACCTAAGACAGTTTGGTCATGCTCAATTCTTAGCTGCTTTTAATAGATAAAGAAAGTTCCAGAAAACATGGGAAGAAAGTGACCCGCTCTCCCACAACTGGCCACTTAGTTATAATGAAAGCAAGTCCCAAACCAAATTCTTCCACACAGACATTTTTAGCAAAGGGGCATAAAACAGTGAAACAATGTATTTAACTCAAACTTCAGTGAAGTTTGAACAATTTGCCTACATTGCCTCACTTCAGTAAGCCCCTAAGGCACATGAGACACATTTTGGTAGCAGGATTCAACTAACTATACACTCAGATTTTGGAAACCAGAAATCAGAGAATAAGCCACTAGACCTAGAACTGATTTGGGGTCAAATCTATAGTGCCATTCTTCTTCTTTTTTCTTTTTCTTTTTATAAGATTTTATTTTCCAATAATCTCTACACCCAGTGTGGGGCTCACACCTACAACAGTGAGACCAAGAGTCACATACTCTACCAACTAAGCCAGCCAGGCAACGGAGTGCCATTCTTAAGACTTAAAGAGACCTTGCTAAATTTCTATATCCCATTCGTGCAAGGTGGGAATATTTCCAAAATATATTCACCAATCTACATATCTTGAATACCACCAATCTGACAACTGGAAGTACATCTCCAATATCCTTTATGATAATAAACTAGCCACTAACTTCACCAATGAAAATCACATTACTAATATTTATTATGATTTTTAAACCCCTATGTGATGATCAGAGATAAAAATAGTTGAAGCTCTTGTAGTAACCACCTCTAGCCTCATTCAATGGCAGTGTACACAGCCCTTAGATATGCATAATCCAAATTGAATAAACTGATAACCCCTTAAAGTATAGTTTTAACTATGCTAATAGTTAGACAGTGTAATAAGTATTATACCATCTATGTACATAACAACATGTGACATGTCCTCTACCTGAAATATTCTTTCTTCTTTGTCCTAGATAGCCGCTTCTTTTTTGAAAGTCCAGTTAAAAGATAGCCTTCTACTTTAACTAATTCCCAACAATTTATAGGCATTACTGTGGTGATATTAAATTAACCATTCTGTAGATAGGAGACTGAGGCTCAGGGAGGTTGGGTGGTCAGCCCTGGTTAGGTGAAGAGCCAGAATCTAAATCTAGGATGATCATGCTGAATCCTTGAATACACTTTGTGGGAGCGTGCTGAACAAAAAAGACCTAATAAGTCTAATTCAAACAAACCTTAACAATCCATGCTTTTGTGTGACTATTTGCTTGAAGATGACTGAACTGGGATAAAATATACAGAAGTATAAGAAACAAAGTGTCTGACATACATAGCTCAGAGCCGTGGTTTTATTCCATGGATTGAGACCAAACTAGCAATCTCAAATTAGATATAACCAAATTATTTTATTTATATATAGCCAAAGCCCAATGAAGATTTTTCCCTGCAGTAATCAAAGCCTGGTTTTTTGCCACCTAAACAAAATGCACTGATGACCTCTGTCAAGTAGCCTGGCATATACTAGGTGCTCAATAAGTATGAATAAGTGAATTGCATTGGTTTACCATTCATTTCACAGTCTGATTCAATTTCCAGGCAACCAGATATTGGTTTGAACCAATGCCCTCTGATATACAACTAATTATATGGCTAAGGTAATAAATATGAAGATCCCCTTTTAGAATTCACTTAGTCAACTGTTATTAAATCCTCATAGATGCTGAAAAATAATGTAATTTTCCCACAAAAGACAGACAACTTGGGCATATTGTTACTTAAATTCCTTAAGATCCTTTGGCATGCCATTCATGCCCACTGTAAGACAGAGACTGTGTGAAAAACTTAACAATCATCTATTTAATCATCTGGAAAAGATGAGTCAAGAATAGTTATAAAACATTAGAATTCCAGCCAGAATACAAAGCCCAGTGCAATTTCCCCTATGGTTTATGTAGGGGACCAGGGCACTGATATTTAGAGTAACTCTCCTAGCCCACAGATAAACCCAAGGACATACAAACTCAACAAAGAACTCCAGAACTCCTTACATGGTGACCTAATTATAAGTAGGGAAGGGTCACTATAGAAGCATTTGATTAATACAATGTAAAAGGCTTGACTATAGAATTGGTTGTATAACTTCTTGACCTTGCTGATAACAGCAAGAATTTCCTTGTTGACCTTATGTTCTATGGATGAAGCAGGTTTTGATTAGTAAGCAATTGAGAACTCAATGCCCTCTCCCATGCTGTGCCTTAGCACTGCTCTGAGAGAGCAGTGGTAATAAGAAACAGGGTCATACTTATCCTAATGTACCATCTTTAATTCAAAAATCAGTGATAACTACCAAAGTCCAACACCATCACGGGTTATTTGTAGAGTGTGTGATAAAACAGCACCCTTTGGGAGGGAAGAAAAAATGTTAGAAACCAAATAATACTAAAAATTTAGAAGTTCTCCCTCTTTAGAGAAAGTGCATCCTGGGTTTTACATGGTTTTTCTTGAGCAGCATGCTGAAGTCATTTCTACAGTTGTTAAGAAGCATCTTTCCTTTCATCCTTTTGTTGAAATGAAAACCTCCTGAGAGTATATCATCTGCTGATTCCTATCCATGTTCAATATGACAAACAAAATTAAAAATAATTCTTAGGATTCTAGAATCTATAATCCGATTTTCTTAAAAACCTGACTATTCCAGATACAACAAAGATTCTTAGCAGCTGACTCCAAAAACTCCTTGTTCAACCATTTGTTAGCTTGGTGGCATTGTTGATGAGCTGCTGTGGATAATTATAAAGGTTAAGTTTTGCAAAGGCCTACACCTCAGGGAGGAAAAAGTCGGTATTGAGAGCAGCCTCAAGTATGGGTACAACTTAAGGAGCTTTTTCAAACTCAGTCTTAGTTTATGAGACTATTGTATTACCCTAATTGATGTAGGTCCCCAGGTTCATGAAACTGGATGGGAAACATGCCCATATGTTGAGGGTCTTCCGTTATACACAATACTGAACTTTTCTAAACTTCAGTTTCTTCCTCAATAAAAATGGGGATAATAATAAAAGCACTACCATCCTTGCAAAATGCTTAGAACAACAGTTCCAGGCACACAGCAAATGCTCAGCAAATGGTGACTATTACCATATTTTTTCTCTGATTTCTGAGTGAATTGAGGGACAGAGAAGCACCAAAAGCAATCTTACTGGTCCCTCTAGTTCTGAGAAACTGCTTTTAAGCTTCTCATTCTTGAGGAATCTGCTGACAACTTTGTGTCATTTAAGAAACCCTCAAAACTGGATAATGTGGTTTTAGAAGGAAAAGATTCCCTTGCCAATTTGATGATTTCGTTTGTGAAATTTAGATCTTTGAAGAATGACTGATGGTGCTATATGAGCTATGCCTTCAGTTATCTCGCAAGATTTTTCCCCACAGTTCTGTTTTACATATTTTAAGTGAACTAAGAGAAGGGATGGACCTTATTATGCCTTGAAATTTGCATACAGATTGTCAAGAGCACCACATATTTCTGTCCTTGGTCCTTTATTTGGTTTCTTCTGGGAAAAAAAATAAATTAAAAGCCTATCAGCCACAGAAAATAAGCCAATCAATTTAAAATCTTCAATATGCTCCCAAGACAGTCCTTTTCACACAAACAGTGCATATTCAGTGTGGCTCTTTTGAAAAATATTTTCCATATCAAGAAGAAAATAAAGTGAATTCAACCACACAGAGATATTCACTGTTAATATTTTGATATGTCTAATTCTAATCTTCATGCGCCCCATGTATATACACATGTGCACAAACACACATAAGCAAACTCTGGATTATACAGGACAATCTTTTTGATAATATACTGTTTGCCCTTAATATATCATGAATCTACAGACAATTATTCAAAGAAAGAGAGGGGGATTCTAGCAAATAGGCTACTGGTTGGGGGAGCTTCTCAAGGGACTGAAAGGAATGGTCAGGGAAAGGCAGGACCCTGTGCAGAATGAGCAGAAATCTGGGCAAATCAGGATTGCAAAAACAGTGAGGGAATCAGACATTAGCAAACAAGATGGGCAAGGTAAGACTTGGTAAATGGAACAGAGAACAAACACATGAACAAAAAGAGTAGTTATTATATTTGTGGCTAGTGACAAGATTGTCCTTATGTGTAGACACTTCTGCGGTGGGCAAGCCGACCAGACTTACGGATGGCTGAGTCAGGTTAGCTTTGGGCTGGAGGCAGTTATGGAGGCATCTTCCTGGCCATTAGATTTCAGTATGGCGGTGTGAGCTTGAAACTAAAAGTTCCGTGCCAGCCCAGCTCTCAACTTACACTCTTTCAGCCTTTCCTAAAATCCCTTAAACATCTAATTGCTTGTATTTAGTCTGTTTCTGGGAGACTTCTGATTTCTAGTTTGGCACGGAAAGGGCTTGGAAGTTGTTGCTCTGTCTCCAAAACCAGAAAAGATGGTGAACAAACTGAAAATCAGCAGCTCCTCTTAGATCCAAAAACTAGGGAGACAGATGAATACAGAAAAACACAGTTTCCCAGCTTAGGTAGAACAGAAGCCCACACCTGGAGCCAATATTGGTAGGAGCACTTCAAACTGTAATTGAGGAATTTCTGAAGACTCAGTGTAGATTAACTGGAGAGTTAAAAATTCCAAGGGGGCCCAGTCTTTTGTGTATATGTGTGCGGGAGGCGCTCCCACAAGTTTATGTTTTATTTCCAAAGCCCTACAAGGTTTCTCACTGTGATGATCAGAGAAAAAAATCCTCTCGTGTGTCCCTCAAGACGAAAAGAAAAGTAACCATTTTGAAATATGCATAGAGACCTTTGTTATCCTCCATAAGGCTTGCCCTCAAGGGAGGCTATTTTACAAAAGCCTAGCTGGACTTGGGTTTTACCAGAGGCTAAAGGATCTGAGGGAAGGGAAGTACCCACCTCCAGCCCCTTTCCCCTTCCTCTCTCACTTAAGGCAGAGGAGGGGGAATGGAGAAGCATGCGTGAAGGTCACAGCCCAGGGACAAAGGCTCGTTAAAAGACAAATGGGCAATCACGGGACTATAGAATGCTTCCTTCCCCCCAAGCCCCACCAACATCAATAGAGCTTCTGTATAAAAACGGGATTACAGCTGAAAGAACTGCAAGCCTCAGACCCTATTTAAGAGGTCTGTAGGAAAACTTAAAGATAATAGGACAAAAACAAAGACTCGAGGAATTCTCAGCCTCAGACACTACAGCTATAGCAGCGACAGCAAGCGATAAGTCTCCTTTAACTCCTGGCCAAATTAACATAAAATGCACACTCAAGGCCTATTTATGTATACATATATCAAACCATCACTATATACCCTTTAAATATCTGACAATTTTATTTGTCAATTATACCTCAATAAAGCTGAATTTTTTCAGAAACCCTATTTACCTCAGTTTTTTTTTTACTTGATCCATCATGTCCAACTTCTAAAAAAATCTTTCTGAAAGCCATGTTAAAAGGCTAAAAACACAGTCAAGGGAACCAAAAACGTGTGTGAGAATCAGACTCAGATATGGGGGATTTGGGAATTATCAGACCAGGAATCTAAAATAACTATGATCAATATCCTAAAGATTCTAATAGGAAAAGTAGACAATATACAAGAACAGTTGGGGAACATAGGCAAAAAGACGGAAATTCTAAGAATATAAAAGAAATGCTAGGAAGCAAAAACACCATAACTGAAATGAAGTTAAGTCCTTAATGGACTCATCAATACACTGGACAAGGCCAAGGAAAGAATCAGCAAGTTTTAAGAAATGTCAAAACCACACTGAGATACCACCTTACACCAGTTAGAATGGCCAAAATTAACAAGACAGGAAACAACAAGTGTTGGAGAGGATGTGGAGAAAGGGGAACCCTCTTACACTGTTGGTGGGAATGCAAGTTGGTGCAGCCACTTTGGAAAACAGTGTGGAGATTCCTTAAGAAATTAAAAAAAGAGCTACCCTATGACCCTGCAATTGCACTACTGGGTATTTACCGCAAAGATACAGATGTAATGAAAAGAAGGGCCATCTGTACCCCAATGTTCATAGCAGCAATGGCCACAGTTGCCAAACTGTGGAAAGAACCAAGATGCCCTTCAAAAGACAAATGGATAAAGCAGCTGTGGTTCATATATACAATGGAATATTATGCCTCCTTCAGAAAGGATGAATACCCAACTTTTGTATCAACATGGACGGCACTGGAAGAGATTATGCTGAGTGAAATAAGTCAAGCAGAGAGAGTCAATTATCATATGGTTTTGCTTATTTGTGGAGCATAAGGAATAACATGGAGGACATGGGGAGATGGAGAAGAGAAGAGAGTTGGGGGAAATTGGAAGGGAAGACGAACCGTGAGAGACTGTGGACTCTGAGAAACAACCTGAGGATTTTGGAGGGGCGGGGGGTGGGAGGTTGGGTGACACTGGTGGTGGGTATTACAGAGGGCAAGTATTGCATGGAGCAGTGGGTGTGGTACATAAAAAATGAATTCTGGAACACTGAAAAGAAATGTAAAAAATAAATAAAATTTTTAAAAAATTTTGTTGTATATATTATATATATATCTTATTTATAATAATATATAACAATACTATATATTATTTATATATTTTATATATGTGTATATATTATATATTTTATGCATATTTTACATATATATAAAGGAATATTGCTCAGTCATAATAAATAATGCAATATTGCCAATTGGAATGACATGGTTGAAGCTAGAGAGTATTATGTCAAGTGAAATAAATCAGTTAGAGAAAAACAAACACCGTGTGATTTCATTCACATGTGCAATTTAAACAACGACATGAATGAGCCAAGGGAAATAAAAGAGAGAGAGATAAGCAAACTAAGAAAGAAACTCTTAAGTATAGAGAACAAACTGATGGCTTCCACAAGGGAGGTGGGTGAGGGATGGGTGAACTAGTGGTGGGGATTAAGGAGTGTACTTTGTTGTGATGAGCACTGGGTGGTGTATGGAAGTGTTGAATCACTATTTTGTACACCTGAAACTGATATTACACTGTATGTTAACCAATTAGAATTTAAATAAAAACTTGGAGGGGCACCTGGGTGGCTCAGTGGGTTAAGCCTCTGCTTTCGGCTCCAGTCATGGTCTCAGGGTCCTGGGTCGAGCCTCACATTGGGCTCTCTGCCCAACTGGAAGCCTGCTTTCCTCTCTTTCTCTGCCTGCCTCTCTGCCTACTCGTGATCTCTGTCTTTGTCAAATAAATAAATAAAATCTTTTTTAAAAATAAATAAAAACTTGGAAAAATAGAATGTAAAAAAAAAGGAAAAGAAAAAGAAGTCAATTGAAACTTCTAAAATTGAATTCAAAGAGAGAAAACCATGAAAAAGACAACAGAATATCCAGGAACTAAGAGACAATAACAAAAGATATGCCTAATGGGAATGTCAGAAGGAAAAGAAAGAGGAAAAGGAACAGAAGAAATAGTTGAAGTAATAATGGCTAAGGATTTTCTAAAATTAATTCCAGCCATAGGTCTAGGTCTCAGAAAACACAAACCGGAATAAATACCTGAAAATCTACACTTAGGAGTCTCCTCATGCAGATGCGAAATTCAAATCCTTACTACCAAAGTAATTTCCATTTCCTGTGCTGAACACCAGCTATGTGATTGCTTACTTCACTTCCCAAGTTTGGGCCTGTTCTTGTATAAAATGAGGGCAGTAATATCTGACTAAGAGAGATGTTGTGAGAATTAGATAATCTAAAGCGGGTAGCATAGTGATATATAAATCAATAAGCAGGCCTATATTTCTAGATACAGTATAGATTGATTTGCTCAATATGGGTTAGTTATAATCATCATTATTACAGGACTAGTTCAGAATTCTTTCATTTTTCTGATGGCAAATTACTGGTCCATGCCAAGCCTCAGGAGGAGCTACATGCCCCCAGGTGTGAAGGTGAACAGTTGTTTGGGCAGAAAGCCAGACAGAACATTCTATTTACCTCCTTAATTCTCCGGGATGTGGTCTTCTGCTTACCTCTCCAGGGTACTTGCACTTTGTTGCCAACTTCCTCCACCATATGGCAACCGTTTTTCCTAATTCGTAGTGTCAGCAGTTCTTTTACTCTATTCCAAAGGCCTCCCAGACATGGTCCTTATACTTCCGCACTTTTTACAATCTTCTAACTCCAGTGTTTCAACATTTTTGCTAGACTTATGTTTCCAGTTCATAGGAACTAATACAGTTATAATTATAGCATTTTCCCACAGGTACAGCATAGTGTTTGGAACGAGGGTAATTTTGTCCACCACAGAGACATTCTCACATCTGAGATTATGATATTTAGAATTGACGTGCTCTGTAAGTGCACATCTCTGTCTCAAATAATTCCCGGACTCCATGTGACTCAGCTTGCTGAAATTTGAGTATAAAGATACATAGCCTAACTGCCAAGTGAAATCAAAGAGGATTCTATTCTTCATTTGTGCTCTTGAAGAACATTTAGAGAGGTGGAGACTCATTTGCCACATCCTCTCTTCTCCCCGATTTTCTCACTTGGCACAGTTGTTCCTAAGCTTCCCATTCAACAACATCCTCCAAATGAGTTGTTCTCATTTTAGAAACGAAGAAATGGATCCTTAGAGAAGAAGCACATCACAGATTATGTGAGAATATGTGAACCTAAGCAGCTAACTCTGCAATATGAAATCCCTGCTCCTACATCTTCCTTTACCCCATTCTTCCACCCAGCTCCAACTCCCAAACCATCTGTCCAAGTTCTCTACTTGCAAAGCCATGTGGAGATACCTTGGCAGTGCCCCAGTCTCTTGTGAGAAGAAAATCACCACCATGCCACAGGTGTTTGTCAGATGTTCCCAAACATAATAGTGGGATTAGAGTGGGACTCTTCCTGCACCAAAATGATAGCTCTCTGGACCCAAAGAGAAAAGAGACCTGTCCACGGCAGATTTAAAACCGAATAGCTCTGAGAAACTGTCCCATGATTTTTGGAGCCTACAATGACAACAACAGCATTAAAAAAGAGGGGATGGGGGCATAGAGATTTCCCATGTTGGCCAAGATAGAATGTCTCCCTAGATAGCCTATGTCTTCTGCGGACTACACTTAAAACTCTGGACAAGATACAAAAAGAAGCTGTCTAAAGTCCTTGACAAGAAAACAATAGCAGGAAGATTAGAGAGGAAAGCCAAACCTTGAAAAACAAAGTGAATAACAATGAATTTCATGATCCCCACCCCCCGCCCCACCTCCAATTTATCTCTTGACTTTGAAGAGCAGATTTAATCACGGGACTACTTGGTGTATGCATTTGGCAAAAATGCCAAGAGAAGACAACTTTCTGGCCAGGAGACCTAGAAAGGGGTCCTTGAGAGCCAGAGAAACACACACAGTTCCCCTAAGCATTTATCACCTCTTGCAAAATTGGCCACACCTTCCAGTTGACACCTGCCAATAGGGAACATCAAGACAAATTCCTCTGACTATCACAACTCTTTGCCCATGCTGCTGTTACCACAATCCCCAAGCAAGAACCTCAGGCCCCATCTCATCTAACTTCTGTGCCCAACTGCAGCCCTATGGGTTTCATTTTCCATACCTCTCAGCAACTAAGAACTAGGAGTGGGAGGACAGATAGCAATCCCCTGGTGATCCGTCCATAGTACCCTCCTTCCCTTCTCTTTCCCTCAGTTTCAGTACCACAGAAATAGGTCAGCAAGTCTGCTTCTAAGAAATTGATCCATGGTGGAACAAGATATTAGTCTTCCCTTTTTGCACCATTCCCAAGTCTTTATGAATGGCTCTCTGGAACCTTCCTTGGTCTCAGATAAGGAGAAACATCTTATCTTCTCCTCCAGGGGGAAGGGAGTGACTGTCTCAGTGCACATTGCAACCCGCCCCCACCCCCATAAAAATAACCTTCTCTTCTATTGATTCAGAGTGCAGACACTAGAATGGTAGAAAGGCCAGTCCTGGAGCATCTTGGGAAGTTGGTGGTAAAGAGTCTATTCCCAGTTGTGAAGATAGCCTATGGGATTCTGGATATCTTTTGTCCTCAGCTTTTGATTCGAGTTACAATTTGAGGGTGATAAGAAAATCACATCAGACATCTTCATTCAACATTTATGGGATTGGAAAAGAACTAGTCCTAGTGGACAATAAAGAATAAAGGCGACATTTTCAAAATCCCCCCATGCATCTCAGGTTGACTCTCTCTAACCAAGGGGTAGTTTCTCATCTAATATTTTTTAAATGGGCTTGACCCATGGGTGAGGCGTAAACTCAGTTTCTTCAGTCATTCAAGTAGATATTGACTAGCATCATTTAAAACGAAATAGAATGGAATAGATGAACATATTTTATGAAATTTTGGTTTGAAAAGCCCTGCTCTAACTGGAAAGGCAGAGAAAGAGATGGTAAATGAAACACACATGGTAAAAAAATCTGTCATGCTGAGAATTCCACAGAAGAATCCTCCAGGAAGAAGTCAGGTTTTGCTCTCACCTAATGAATGCCGGCTCTAGAGAACTGGGGGAAATATATAAAATACAAAGAAAGTATAAAATACCAAAAGAGTCAGGTTTTGGCATTTGATTTTTTTTTTTTTTTGAAGATGCAAAGTAGTATGTCTTCAAATCTATTTATAGCCCACCCAAGTCTAAATAACTGAGCTAACCAATATAAAACTCTTGGCACAGTGCTTAACATACTTTAAGTGCTAATGAAATATATCTTGTATTATTATTGTTGTTGTTGTTATTCATTTACTTCCTGAAAGTTCTTACTAGTTAGATGCTATCTGGTTTCCTAAGGTAATGCCATGCTGTTAAAATATCCATAGATACAGTGTTGGGGAGGGAGAAGAAGCCTACACTTTAAAAGTATTTTTTAATGCTGGTTTTGTCATTTCTTTTGCTTAAACCCAGTGTTCAGGATGACCTAATTTTAGAAGCAAGTGAACTTAACATTTATTTTCATCACAATTAGAATGATTTGTTCTGCCCTTTCTGTAGGCAGAAACTTAAATCCAAATGAGATTCTGAATTGGAAAATAACATTCACAAGTAAGTGTTGTCAAGGCTTATGCCAGATGCTACTCTGTTAGTTTTGAGTGCATTAATTTCAGCACCATTATATCCTAATATTAGCTGACACTACAAAGACTCAGGTGTATCAAGACTCTTGTTTCTTTTCACTCCTGGTCCCTTCCTCCACCCTTTCTTCAGTTCTAGGACCCACTCTCTGTTATGACTGGGTTTACAAATTTACCTGCCTGCCTATCTGCATCCAAGCTGAATTCTTTTCTGAGACAGAAAGCAGTTAGGTAGGATTTTGTTCAGGAGCAGACCTCAGTTTCCTCACCTAAAAAGAGCACATTCTAAGAGTATCCTCTGAGCACAGAGCCTAATGTAAGAAAGAGCTTATTAATAATTATTATTAGCTACCATGACTTTTATTATCTTAGTTTTAACAAGGTCCATCCTGATATTTACGCTTTTTCTAAAAGACCATAATTAGATTCTGGCTTCTTATTTTCCCTTCTGGGGTTTCCAAAATCACCCGACTAGGCAGCTGTCCACTAAGCCTATGCCTACAGCTTGGCTCAAGCTACTTTTTAAAGGACTGGGACAGAGTCTTCTTTTCTTTTTTATCCACTACAGAAGCTAGCACAAATGTTAACAAAGCTTTTGAAATAATTTTCTTCTATTTAAATTCATCCAAAATCACAGAATAATTTTTTCAGAAGCTGCTTTTCCCTTTTTTGTGTATATTTTTAAAAATTGCAATAGAATAATATATACTTTCTGTTGGAAAAGTGTGAGAGAGAGAACATGGAAATCAGAGTCAGTTAAAGAAACACAAAAATTCTTGGACACTGAGTAGGGATGTCTATAAAGAGAAAAATGTCCTTAAACTAGAAGTTTTCCCAAGATAATGATTTCCTTTGCTCTGTGATTCTGAAAACACTATAATGGTTATTTGGAAGGGATTCAGGACTTTAAAGTTTGTTTTGGAAGTGTATGGCAAACAAAAATCAACAATTGATGTTTCCAAGTTCAAGTGAAATAAATCTGAATCCATAACAATATTTACTCAAAATCTATGGCACCGAGAAACTATTTTCCTTATTAATGCAACTGTCTATTTATAATGACTGAGGGGGCCAAAAATGTTTTAAAGATTTGGGGTTCTTCTGCCAAACCCATTTAGAACCACAGACCTAGACTATTAGATTTTGAGGCAAGGTCCTGTTATTATATGACCACAAACACTTGGAACCCATGTCACCACGGAGGGAAAATAGTAGAACCACCACCATGAAGTTCAGCTCTTCGCATTGCCCACATGGCTTCCTGCTGACAGACTCTGACAGACACTATTCTGCCTCCACAGGGAACTCCAAGCAGTCTGCGAAGCTAAACAAACCAATCATTTCTTTGTCAAGAATGGAGGTTAAAAGAGGCCTTAATGTATATCCTGGCTCCATTATCTACTAGACCTGTGGCTTTAGCAAGGTTACCTCTCAGCACATTTTATATACTCACTTATTCATTCATTCAGTCAGTCAGTAAATGTTTTTGAGCACCTACAATGTGCCAAGCACTGTGACAGTCATTGAGGATATAACCAGTGGTGTGTAAAATGAACTGTGTTTGAGGCAGACACCAGCAGCTGGCTAACCATACCTACTGTCAACCCTCTTCACTACTATTATTCCCCAAATAGCCACAGGGCATGACTTCACTTCTCTGAGTCAATTTTCTCATCTATAAAATGGCTGGTTTGGTCTACATGTCCTTTATGATTTCATCTAGCTCCGTGATTATATCTGTCTGAATTCTGGGTATTATTAACTAAGTTTCTACCTTGTGTAAACACTAAATAACACTGAGGTAGAGAGGGAAGATAAAACATGATGGCAGGGCTAGGGATTCCCAAACGCATGGGAAAAGTAGGCCATTATCTTCATAGTATATGTATGGGAGAATGACAAGCTGTCTCAGCCTGAAATATCTCCCTTACCACAGCATCCAATGGTGAAGGGCACATAGAACCTGGGAGATCCTTCCCATCCCCCAATAGTCTTGTATCAATACATCTAAGTTAAACAACCAAGGACAGAAAGCACTCACAAAAGAGTGAGGATAACATCTGTCTTGAGGAAGGAAGGAGGGTTAATTCACATAAGCTACCTTGATAGTAGATTGCATGTAATACTATGTTGGTGGTAAAGATTATTTGCTACTGGGGATATAGGTTTGGTATTTGGCTTGGTATGTTTGCGTTGCCTTTTTTTTTTTTTTTTTTAAGTTACCCTATTGTATTCTCTAAGCTGGATGATAGACCATTTCCCTCCTGAAGTATACTGAAACTCTTGATGTCAAGCAGGAAAGAAGGCAAACCCTCAAGAAGGCTTAGGGACAGGGAGCAGGCTGTAAACAGATTGGAAGGAGGATTCAAGCTTGTTCTCTTGTCTTCCTTTCCTTGATCTACACTTTGGTGAATAAATGTAGGTAATAACTGTCCCGCTGATTGAAGGGAATAGCCTTTGAAATGGGATTTAGGAGGGAGCTTGTGCAGGGAAAATCAGAACTAGGGAACAAGGATCCATAGTTTGCCCGTGTTATCCAGATCCATATTGCTCCAGTTTTAGTCTTCTTTTATTATAACCCAGCATTGGGGCAAATCTTTGCTTAACTCTTTAGCTTTTTCTCAGTTACAAGGTATGAAGAAAAGTCTCGTGCATCAGTTGTGCTTTGACTGAAGGAACAAACAACTAGGAGTTAAATAAGCATTAGAGGTTTGTTATAGGGATCAGACCACAGGCAATTATGGAATCTGGTTAAACAGTTTATGTGAGGCTGTTGGCTTTGCATCTAGTGCCAGATCCTGAAGTAAGCAGAATGGAAGTTAGATAGGGAAGATGGATATGAAGTGAGGAGAACAGAGACAAGCCAGAACCCACAAAGGCTGACCAGAACCCATGTTTCTTGCACTGCCTCCAAACTTCCCATTTTGATGATGCAGTGCTCTACAGGAGAAGCTGGTGTCCTTCATCACAGAGCTAAATAAGTGTGTGGTGCAGGAGTCAAAGAAACTGATGGGTGACCCAGAGGGAACTGAAGTTGCTGTAGGCTCAGCTGCATACTCAGCCAACATAATGAGCCAGGAGAGAAATGGTAGTGTGCATGAGTGGCAATAACACTTAGAGCCTCCAGATTGACCCTGCAGACATAAGAGGAATATGTGCTTCCCCATCTTCCAAACCTCATGCAAATTGTCTTCAACAGCCTCTTACTTGGAAATACACAAGGAAGAGATTCCTGGGAAATGTCATTCCAGCGTTGTTAGTCTGACAAAATACAAATCCACCAGTACAATTCATTTTCCTACACTTGCACCAAATTATTGAGTGAGGGAGCAGTCTCTAATGCCCTTATGATGGAAGCAGTAATTAGCTAATGATTCAAAAAGAACAGACTAAGAGCTAGGGCAGCATGGTTTAGCTGTCTCTCCTGTCCTGGAAATTCCACTACAATGCCAAATCATTTACTTATGGAAGGAAGTCTTTCCTTATATCTGTTCATGGACCATGAGAATTCTTTGGTATGAGGTAGTAGAACCATCTCCTTAACTCTTCTTCTCCCTCTTCCATCTCCCTGCTTCATTTCTCAGATACCATACCACTCCTGGATATGAGACTGTCTTCCCAATTCATTATACTTCAAGAATGATTCTTATTCCATCTATCTAACAGTGTACACATTTAACATTTCTACCAATTGAGTTAAACCATTTTAGAAAAGATTTCCAATGCTTTATTAGAAAAGATATGTTTCCAATAATAAGAAGGCACTTTTGCCTCTGGTTAAGATATAGAAATTCTCAAATGACTCCAAACAACAAGAACAAGCTGGATAAGCTAAAAACATTAAATTATAGTAAGAACTATCAAAGGATGGTGTATGAGTTGATACTCTGATGCAGTAGAAACAACCAAAGAGTTGAGGAACAAACCTAAATAAACTTAAGGAAACATAAACAAACTAAGTTCCAAAAAGGAACAACTCTTTTTAAGAAAGAAAACATGCATGACTGCTTTTTTTCTTAGCTGAGGAAATGGAGGAGTAAACCTGTCATTGACAAGGGTGTGCAAAACCAGCCTAACTTTACATAAATGTTCCCTGGTTATTTTTGAGCTGGCATCATAGATGAGAAGCCTATGAAGCTATAGTAACAGAGTATCTCTGCACTCATTTGCCGGTTCGTTCCTACAAGGCCTTCACTAAGGGCACAGCATGGAAGTCCAGGTGCAGAACAGGAAAGCTGTGAGAAATACTTCTGAGGTACACTGAATGTTAATTCATGAGGGAGGGAACAACAAGCCAAACAGAGAGGGTAAGTTCAGAGAGCTCGGAGAGATCCCCACATGTGACTCCAAGACTCCTGAGTCATGGCAGTGGCCCACCAACGGCTGGGAGAAAGCCAGAAGAGCCAACTGAAACTCTCCATAGCACATAAGTCCTTTACTAAGTTGTAAGCTAGCAGATTTGCAAAGGAGAAGGGCAGAAGAACAGGGTAAAGAGAATTTCTTAAGGCATGGAAATCCAAGAACAGGGCTAGAGGGCAAGAACACTCCCCAGACACCCAAGAAACCTGTGACTAGGCCATATAGCAGAGAAAAATCACAAGATCCTCACATTTCCCAAAGTATACCAATAGGAAAATATAAACCTTTGCTTGAAACATTTGAAACCAAAGGTAAATTAAACTTAATGAAAGCTCCTACAAATCTATACATGTATGTATCAGTTTGACTTCCTATCCACCTACTCCTCAAACCAATAACTCAACAGAAGAGAAATAATGTAGCCTTTGTTAGGGATAAGATATTGTTTATTTCCACCACTACAATTTTTTTACCCATAATGTTGGTCATAGAGTAAAAATTTGCAAGCTATGTCAGAAGGCAGGAAAATGTGACCCAAATTCAAGATAAAAGGCAGACCCTAGAAGCTCACCCAGAGATGGCATTGCTTTAGAATTAGCATAAAAGACTTTAAAGTAACTGATAAATATGTGAAAAGACATATGGAAAAGGTTAAAAATATATATAAACACATATGGAATTTCAGTTAAGAAATGAAAGCTACAAAAGAGAACAAGATGATAAATCTAGGATTAAAAATTACAATGTTAAAAATGAATAATTTATTCCATGGTGTTAATAATAGGGTAGACAATGTGTAAGAAAAAAACATTGAAGATAAGTTGATAGAAATAATGCAAACTGAAGTAAGAAGAGGGAAAAAAGAATGAGCAAAAAGTTGACCAAAACATCTAAAACCCATAGGATAATATTAAATGGTCTAACACACATGAAATTAGAGTTTTAGAAGAAAGTAAGGTGAGAAAAAGGGGTTGAAAAAATACTTGAAAATAAAATGTTTGATAATTTCCCAAAGTAGATGAGAGACATCAAGCCACAGATCCAAGAAGTTCAGCAAACTCCTAGACACATAATAGTTAACATGCTAAACACCAAAGTTGGAAGGGGAAAAAACCTCAATAAAACATAAGCAAACAAATTAAAGAGATGTAGCACATTCAGGAAAACAACATTAAAAATTAATCTGACATCTCATCAGAAACAGAGACAGTTAGAAGATGATAGTATGTATCAACCTAGAATTCTATATCCAGTGAAAATATCCTTCACATTAAACATAAAGACATTTTTTGGACAGACTCTGGCAGACATGTGCTATAAGGAATGCCAAAAGAAATTCTTCAAGCTAAAAGGAAATGATGCTAGATGAAAGCCCAAAGATGCAGAAAGGAATGAAGAGCACAAGAAAGGGGCAAAATATGTGAGAAAACATCAAAAATAACTTTTAAAGATCTTTATATGTAATTTTCAATTACTCAGAAAGATGATTAATTCTTTTAAGTAAAACTACTAGTGAGGTACCTTTGTGGCTCAGTCAGTTAAGCATCTGACTCGATTTATTTCTCAGGTCATGATTCAGGGTTGTAAGATTGAGCCCTGTGTCAGGTTCTGTGCTAAGTGTGAAGCCTGCTTGGGATTCTCTCTCTTCCTCTTTCCTCACCCCCTTCTGAAAAAAAAAAAAAAAAAAGAAAGATATCTAATTTAAAAAAAAAATAGCAATGTGTTAAATATGTATGAAGAAAAATTATGGCAATGAGAACATAAGTGTGGAAAAGGTTAAGCAGAATTATCCTTCTGTAAGTTAATTAGATTTTTATGAAGTAATGTGTTATTTGAATGTACACTGTGATAACATGGATGACTATTATTTTTTCATGAATATAGAAACATTCTTATTTTTTAGATTTTTTATTTAAATTCAATTTAATTAACTTATACTGTGTTATTAGTTGCAGGGGTAGAACTTAGTGATTCATTGGTTGCATATAATACCCAGCGCTCATTGCATCAAGTGCCCTCCTTAATGCCCATCACTCAGTTACCCTATCCCCCCCACTGGATGTCTGTTATAATCTTTGTAAAGCCACAGTTATCAAGACAGTGTGGCATCATCATAGACTAGACAAATAGCTTAAGGGTATAGAATAAGAGATAGTTCAAAAATAGAGCTGCATATACATGGTCAATTGATCTACAACAAAGGTATCAGCATAATTCAATGGGAAAGGAACATCTTTACAATAAATGGAAAAATCAAATTTACATATGGGAAAAATTGAACCTAGACTCCTACTTCATTCTATATTAAAAAATTAACTTAAGGTGGATTATAGCCCTTATGGAATATAGAAGTTATAGAAGTTATAACCATAACATTTCTAGAAAAAGAGAATAATTTCATGACTTATGATAAGCCAACATAGGACACTGAAAGAACTATCCATAAAAGAAAAACTGATACATGAACTTCATTAAAATAAAAAACTTCTGCTTAGAAGACATTATTTTTTCTAATTTTTTATTTTTTATAAACATATAATGTATTTTTATCCCCTGGGGTACAGGTGTGTGAATCACCAGGTTTACACACTTCACAGCACTCACCATAGCACATACCCTCCCCAATATCCATAATCCCACCCACCTCTCCCAAGCCTCCTTCCCCCAGCAACCCTCAGTTTGTTTTGTGAGATTAAAAGTCACTTATGGTTTGTCTCCCTCCCAATCCCATCTTTTTCATTCATTCTTCTCCTACCCCCTTAACCACTTCCTCATATCAGGGAGAACATATGATAGTTGTCTTTCTCAGATTGACTTATTTCACTAAGCATGATATGCTCTAGTTCCATCCATGTTGTCGCAAATGGCAAGATTTCATTTCTTTTGACGGCTGCATAGTATTCCATTGTGTATATATACCACATCTTCTTTATCTATTCATCTGTGGATGGACATCTAAGTTCTTTCCATAGTTTGGCTATTGTAGACATTGCTGCTATAAACATTCGGGTGCACGTGCCCCTTCCGATCACTACGTTTGTATCTTTAGGGTAAATACCCAGTAGTGCAATTGCTGGGTCATAGGGCAGTTCTATTTTCAACATTTTGAGGAACTTCCAAGCTGTTTTCCATAGTGGTTGCACCAGCTTGCATTCCCACCAACAGTGTAGGAGGGTTCCCCTTTCTCCACATCCTCGCCAGCATCTGTCATTTCCTGACTTGTTAATTTTAGCCATTCTGAGTGGTGTGAGGTGATACCTCATTGTGGTTTTGATTTGTATTTCCCTGATGCCGAGTGATGTGGAGCACTTTCTCATGTGTCTGTTGGCCATCTGGATGCAGAAGACACTATTGAAACAAATAAATAGGCCAGACAAAATCTGGGAGATCATACACTATAATACACATATGTGACAAGGACTTCTATCCAGAATTATAAAGAAATCCTACAAACCAATAAGAAAATTACAGCCAATTTAAAAATAACAAAGCATTTAAATAGATACTTCAAAAGATATACCAAGGGTTAACAAGCACATGAAAAATTATTCAATTTCATTAGCCATCCATAAAAAACAATTAAAATAACAATTTTATACTCTCTAAGTTACTGATATCAGAAACACTGGCAATGACGAGGATATGGAAAACTGTCTTGACACTTTCTTTATGAGAAACTATATCTAAACCTACTTTATAACTGAGTAATTCCATTCCCAAGCACTTATCCAAAAAAAATTAAAACTAAGTCCACAAAACACACACACACAAAAAAAAAAATTTACTAGAAAGTCTATAGCAGCCTTAATTCTTGGTAGTCAAAAACTTGAAACAATTCATTTCATGAAGGAAGTGGAATACTATTAAGCAATAAAAAGGAACAAACTACTGATCAATCAACAATGTGGATATATCTCCCACATATAATATTGAGTGAAGCCTGACTCAAAAGAAAATATATTGTGTTATGCTGTGATGCATATAACTTCACTTATAAGAACTCAAAGACCCATGGTAACTACCATCTCTATGTATGTCACCAGAAATCAGAAAGTGGTTGCCTAGAGCAGAAAGAATTGACTGGACAGGACAAGAGGAGATATTTTGATGTGATGGAAATACTCTAGATCTCAATTTGACTAATTGTCTACATAGATTTATACAATTTTCAAAGCCCATCAAACTATACAGTTAATATCTCTGTATTTTCTTTTATACCAATTATCTCCAAAAAAATGTAAAATTAAAATATATACAGAGCTTCCTTGACTTTAAATGGAGTTATGTCCCAATAAACACATTGTAAGTTGAAAGCACTGCAAGTCAAAAAAGGATTTAATGCAGCTCACCTACCAAATATCATAACTTAGCCTGGCCTATCTTCAATGTGCTCATAACACTTACATTAGCCTGCAGTTGGGCATCGAACACAAAGCCTACTTTATAATAAAGTATGAAACATTTCATGTAGCTTGTTGAATACTGCACTGAAAGTGAAAATGAGAATGGTTGTGTGGGTCCAAAATGGTTGTAAGTGTATCTGCTCTGTACTCCCATGAGCATGGGGCTGGCAGGGAGCTGCAGCTGCTATTTCCCAGCATCCCATCAGAGTGTCAAACCACATGTTGCTACCTGTGGAAAGATCAAGATTCAAACTCGGAAGTAGGGTCTCTACTGAATTCATATGGGTCGCACCATTATAAGGTCAAAAAATTCATACATCAAACCATCACACCTCAGGAACCATCTGTATATTGAAAGCAAATAGAACAGTTGGGATAACTTTACCACTTACTGGTTTAACCTGTGTGTATAATAGCATTCATTCAGTTCTGGGCTTCCTGGAAACCAAGGTCAAGGGAATATCTATATTTTACCAAAGAGAAAAGGTCTTTGACATATAAATATGGCCACCTTCACGCTGGCTCGGACCATCATCTGTACCAGCAATCTTTAGCTCCACTGATTGCAATAGCCTCCTCAATGTGCATTCTGCCTCTATTCTTATCTCCCTCCAATCTATTTCTCAATTCACAGAGATTAAAAAAATAAAAATAAAAACTTGAAAGGGGTGCCTGGATGGTTCGGTCAGTTGAGTGTCCAACTCTTGGTTTTGGCTCAGGTCATGATCTCAGAGTCATTAGACCAAGCCTGTGTCATGCTCCATGCTCAATGGGGAGTGTGTTTGAAGTTCTTTCTCTCCCTTTCCCTCTGCTCCCCACCTGCTCTCTCTCTCCTCCTCCCTCTCTCTCTAAAATAAAATAAATATTTTTTTTTTAATAAAAAAGCAAATATGGGGCACCTGTGTGCCTCAGTCATTAAGCATCTGCCTTTGGGTCAGGTCATGATCCCAGGGTCCTGGGATTGAGCCCTACATTGGGCTCCCTGCTTGGTGGGAAGCCTGCTTCTCCCTCTCTCACTCCCCCTACTCGTGTTTCCTCTCTCACTCTGTCTCTCTCTGTCAAATAAATAAAATAAAATCTTTAAAAAAAAAAAAAGGAAATATGGCAGTGGGTTTCTGTGGACTACAAATAAAATACACCCTGATGCAATATGGCATTTAAGATAACTTACATCCTATATACCTCTTACACCTATATAACTTACACCTACATGCCTCTCTCATCTTCTACCCATCCTTGCTTTATATCTTTAAGTCTTATAAAACCTGATTGTTAAAATGTCCTCACACACACTGCATTATTTAAAACCCCCAGTGTCTTGCTTATACCTTCCCTTCGCCCAAAATGCCTTCTCAGCCTACCTTATCCTGAATAATCGGCTCATCTTCTTCAAACTTAGCTCGCCTGTGATCTTTCCAGGATATGTTCCTTGAACCATTGTGTTCCTATGGTACCCAGTGCCTACCTCTAGCTTAGCACTTAGAATAGTTCTATTTCATGAAGAAATAATTACTGAGTGTTTACCAAGCACTGTTTCAACTCTTTGAATACGTCAATCACTTGAACCAACCATCTTAACTTGATGTAGTTAAATTTGTTAATTTGCCTTATCCAGCTAAACCCCAAATTCTTGAAGCTAAGCCATGTTTTGATTTTGTTTTGTTTTGTTTTGTTGTTGCTCTTGTTGTTGTTGTTGTACCTACAGCACCAAACACTCTACCTGGCACATAAGAGTTGCTCAGCATAAAGTCTTCAATTATTGTGAACTGAAATGAACCAAATGATGGGATGGGACCAAAGATGTTTATGTGTTAACAAGTCAGAATGAAAATGAAAAGGGCTGATTGACTCAGGACTGCCTGTGAAGCGCAAGTCAGGAAGAGGACACTCAGATGCAGGCAACAGCAGTGCAGGTCTGGAAGCCGTGGGAGCAGTATAGAGTCAGACTGCTCTGACTACACGATCTTGCCTACAGCTGCCCCTACATGAAACAGCCAGAAATAATTTCAAAACCACATAAGTGCTGAGTTTTTAGTGGTGGCAGATCCCCATGACATCCCACCTGATGATGTTTGATTGCCGCCCCCCCCCCCATATTCCAAACCAGATGTCCTTGGATGGCAGTCTACTTTTTCTCACCTCAGGGTGGCCAGAAGGGAAGTTGGATTAGAGGTAGGTGGGCAATAGGGTGAGGGTTTTAAAAATTATATTCCATGACTGATTGCCTAAGATTATGTATGAGGTGTGATTATAAAGTAATGAGAGTCATTTTCATGTGTGACTTGTCTTATGTTTTAATCACACCTCATATATGGAATGTGTGTCATTTTATACAATGTTTGAGAATTACCACAACCTAGGGTTTTGGGCAGGAAATGTTAAATTGCTATTGAGTGCTCTTTTGAAAGGTAGCTATACTCTGGTTTCTCTTCAGAGCATATATGAAATTATAAGACTACAAAGAGTCTTTTCTTATGGAAATATGTAATTCCAGCTATGTTAACTAAGAAAAGAAGAGAGAAACACTGTATTTAAAATGTTGCAGTCATCTAAAGAAAAAAAAAGTTGAGTTCATCTAAATGCTCTACAGCCTTTTGACAATTGTTGCAAACTACTTGGCAATAATGACAAAGATGTACCTTTTTTATAAATATATAATGGAATTACATTTGGAATTAAAGAGAGAAGCCAGTTAAAATTACGAAAGTGGGGGTGGGGATGGATTTCTGTACTGAATAATTATCATTCTTGCGTCCTCACTATTATCCAATGGTCTTCTGATAGAATCTAGGTGGTGACTGGACAGACATGAAACCACTAACATTAAAACATATGGGCTTTTTTTTTAAAGACTTGTTGCTGTTTCTAAAAGAACACATGCAGCTGACTAAGCAAGAGCATAACCATATTTTAAGAACCCAAGATTTGAAATTAAAGATGTCAAATGCAAAAGAAATAACAAAAGAAAAGCAGCCAGTTAGGAGGTTAGTAATAACTGTATTCTATCTTTGGCCACATAGAACTAAATCCCTGACTATCGATATTAGATCTTGAGGGACAAATATGGCCAACAACATGAGAAACAAAAATGCTAGCAGAAGCTAGAGTCACATGCCACAGATTACGCAAAGGGAATTTCAAAAAGCCCTTTTATCAGGAGTGTGTAATTTTCAAAATGACTGAGAGCAGTAGTCTCAAACTTTATGGTTCATAGAATTCACATGGATGGGGTGCCTGGGTGGCTCCGTTGATTAAGCATCCCTCTTGATCTCAGCTCAGGTCTTGATCTGAGCTCAGGTCTTGATCTCAGGGCTGTGAGTTCAAGCTCATATCGGGTTCCACACAGACATGGAGCTTACTTAAACTAACTAACTAACTAACTAACTAACGAAGTGAAGTGCAAATTTCTTATTAGGAATGGAGAAAGAATTTGCATTTTATTCTAATGTAGGTTGTCTTCTGATCACATTTTTTAAAGCAGCATATAGAAAGTAGGAATTCTTATATAATTGTGATTTTTTTTTTCCATTACAGCTTTACTACATAATCTATAGTGATAACACTGAGATAAAGATTCAGCAAAACTTTTACTTGGGAAATAAGTCCATTTAAAAATATTTCCCATAAGTTTAATTATTTAATTATTTGGGGTGTATATCTTTTAGAGCATATAAGAGAATGCATTGGGAATTTAATTTTCTCTTGACTATGATTAATGACTTGAAAATTATAAGGAAATAGAAGAAATAACAAAATTTAAACTTAAGCTTTCAAAGGTAGAAGTTATAAATAATCAAGATGGATATATCGGTGTTGTCAAAGGGTGATGATTTGACATGGAAGCAATGTTGGAGGCATTCATATTTGTATGGATCTAATTTGACTATGCAAATATAGACTCCTTGTTGAGAAGTCATTTTGCAAATTTTGCCCAGCATTGCAAAAGCAAGCTCAGAATGTACTACTCCCACAGCTTCCAAAGGGTCCAGAGCTGAGCTGGTCCCATCTGCCAGGGGATTCTACCACTTGTAATAGCAGCAGCTGCCACCTTTCTGATTTATATTGAAATGAAACTCAAGAGCAAAATAAAAGATTGGTATCTGGGCTTAATGCTACTTTGATAGAAACTTTATCATGCAATATTTATAATGATCCCAATAGCTTTTTTGTTTTTTAACAATGAGGATATGTTTTTCAAAATTTCCAATTGAGTTCTCTTATGTGTTCTATTACAAATAAGTCAGTCACAGAAATAGGATCTTATTACTTATACTACCATGAAACGGATTGATACGTAAGGTATTATATAAGCAAATACAGATAAAAGCCAAATTTTATTCCAGTTTACGTGTAATATTTCTATATAGTGGTAGCTGTGCATGTAAGGTTTTAAATTCATTGAAAATATATGTAGGTAGGGGTGTCTGGCTGGCTCAGTGGGTTAAGCCTCTGCCTCCAGCTGGGGTCACGATCTCAGGGTTTTGTGATGAGCCCCACCCCTAGGATTCCTGCTCAGCAGGGAGTCTCCCTCTCTCTCTCCTTTTGCCCTCCCCCCAACTCATGCACACACACTCTCTCTCTCATTCTCAAATAAATAAATAAATAAAATCTTTAAAATATATATGCATATATTTATAAAAATGACATAGTGGAGATGGCTTCCCTTGCAATGCCATTATTAGTCAGAGGTATGGAAGAATACATTAAAATAGGCACAGCTTCTATGATCCAAGACATACAGATGAAAGGAGGAGCAAAAAGGAGAGAGAATGGATCATTTCACCTGGAGAAGACCGAAAATTCTTCCTAGAAAAGATGAGCTGAGACTTAAAAAATGAATAGATAAGGAGAAAAAGTACACTGCATTCAGGATATCATGCAACCAGCATGGGAATTTAAGGAACCTCCCAACAGTTTGGTAGGGTACAAAGTGGAGCATGATAAGTGTGAAAACTAGAGGCATAGGTAGGAATGGGAATGGCAGTTCAAGAGCTCTTGTTCTGGTTGGGAATGATCAGAATTATGGGGGCAAGTCTTCTGTATCAGGACATGTTAATAGCTCTATAGGTGATTATCATGTGTTGCCAAGATGAATAGGTAGAGCCCTAGTATATCCTCTTCAATTTTAACATACGTATTGTATATGAATTTCAAATTTTTAATATGGGGCTTATATCATATATGTAACACTAACACTCAAACATTTCTTTAACATTACTGCTGCAAACAAACAACCTACTATTGTCATTGTGGTTAGGATAGCCTGGGTGGAAGGGATGCATGCAGGAGAGGAGATGGACGTTTAGGCAGCAGACCATTCCAGTAGTGCTAGTAATTAGCCAGGCAAGATCCTGGGGGATGAATAGGAGAGGATGGCTATAAGAAAGAGGAAGGAGGCATAAATGATAAGATTCAATCACAGAGACAGGATAAGAAGAAATCTAAGGTGGCGCCAAAGCTCCAAAGAATCTGTTTTGGTTAAGTCTCTGGAGGATCTCAGCATGAATTTTCTCAAATAAAATACTCCAATCTTACCCATTCTGCCCAAACCAACAGAAATAACACTTTTTCCATGTGTCCCCTAATAGACAGTAGTCTCTCTTTCTTCTGACCATCCTTAGAACTTTACCTGTATTTCTCTGTGCTACATTTCATTGCTAACCATTTTCTGACATAAGGCATACATGACCTGTACAGTAGGTGTTCTATTCAAAGTCCTTTCCATATCTAAAACCTTGTAATTCTATGCAGCAAATAAATGGAAGTTTGCCTACTGTGCCTCCGAAAAGTTTGTACTTTGAGATTTAGCTCCAAAATCAGTTTTCTTAACCTTTTGTGTGTGTGTCATGGACCCTGTTGGTAACCTAGCGACAGTCTGACAAAGCTTTGGATCCCTTTCAGAATAATGTTTTTAAAGTGTGGGAAATAAAATAGAATTACAAGAGAAACCAATTATATAGTTACCAAAATAGTTTTGAAAAACCAGTGTGTGATAAAGTACAATGTGTATTTATTGATGCATCGAATAAGAAAATAATTAAAAGACAAATTGAAAATAAATTTTATCTTTAAAAACTTAGTTGGAGGTGCTTGACTGGCACAGTTGGTAGAGCATGTGACTCCTGATTTTTGCGTCATGAGTACAAGCACCACATTGGGTATAGAACTTACTTTAAAAAATTTTTTTTAGGGGGCGCCTGGGTGGCTCAGTGGGTTAAGCCGCTGCCTTCGGCTCAGGTCATGATCTCAGGGTCCTGGGATCGAGTCCCGCATCGGGCTCTCTGCTCAGCAGGGAGCCTGCTTCCCTTCCTCTCTCTCTGCCTGCCTCTCTGCCTACTTGTGATCTCTCTCTGTCAAATAAATAAATAAAATCTTAAAAAAAAAATTTTTTTTTTAGGGACGCCTGGGTGGCTCAATGGGTAAGGCTCTGCCTTCAGCTCAGGTCATGATCTCAGGGTCCTGGGATCAAGCCCACATTGGGCTCTCTGCTCAGCAGAGAGCCTGCTTCCCCTCTTTCTCTCTCTCTGCCTGCTTTTCTGCCTACTTGTGATCTCTGTCTGTCAAGTAAATAAATAAAATCTTTTTTAAAAAAATTTTAATAAAAAATAAATAAATAAAAACTTAGTGGAAAGGCTGTTGTTACTAGATTGAATAAGAACATTAAGATGGACTGGGTGCTTGGGAGGTTCAGTCAGTTTAAGTGACCGACTCTTGATTTTGGCTCAGGTTATTGTCTCAGTGTTGTGAGATTGAGCCCCACATTGGGCTCCACACTGGACATGGAGCCTGCTTGGGATTCTTTCTCACTCTCCCTCTACCCCTCCCCCACCACTTGCATATATGTATGTGTCTGTGTGTCTGTGTGTGTGTGTGTCTATGTCTGTGTGTCTGTGTTTGTGTGTATGTGCTCACACACTCTCTCTCAAGAATAAAAATATTCTTTAAAAAGAACGTTAAGGTGGAGAGGTCTTTGAAAAAACTGTAGGTATGTCTTGAATAAACAACTGATTTCAGTTTTTTGTTTTACTTGTTACAGGTGTTGAAAATGCTGATTTCTAAACATAAATTCTTGGGGCGCCTGGGTGGCTCAGTGGGTTAAGCCGCTGCCTTCGGCTCAGGTCATGATCTCAGGGTCCTGGGATCGAGTCCCGCATCGGGCTCTCTGCTCAGCGGGGAGCCTGCTTCCTCCTCTCTCTCTCTGCCTGCCTCTCTGCCTACTTGTGATCTCCCTCTGTCAAATAAATAAATAAAATCTTTAAAAAAAAAAAAATAAATAAACATAAATTCTTAAAAATAGATTAAAGCTTTAAAAAAAAGATTATATTCACTTATTTGAGAGAGAGAAAGAGAGCACGAGAGCAGGCATGAGTGGGAGGGAGAGAGGGAGAGGGAGAAACAGACTCCCTGCTGAGCAGGAAGCCTGATGCAGGGCTGGATCCCAAGACCCTGGGATCATGACCTGAGCTGAAGGTAGATTTTCAACCAACAGAGCCACCCAGGTGCCCCTAGATTAAAGGTTTTATAGCTCCTTTATAAGACAAGCATAGTGTCTATCAAGAAACACCTGAATTTTCCAAGGGTTTCTTAAATAGATTGCAATTGTATTGTTTTGTTTTTAACCCAAGACTAATGAATTTCTCTTTAGCTAGATCATCATCTTAACATACTTTATATCAAAAAGAAAAAGGAATGATGGTTCCTGTTTCAGCTTTGATGCCATCAAAATAAAATAATTTGTAAAACTTTCTGAAATGTTTCCAGATGTTTCTCTTTTCAAAGAGACTGACAAAGAACTTTGTATCTTATCTTTATAGAGTAAAACATTCCCTCCAGCATTGACAGCTGGCAAAAATGTTCCACATTAGCAGCTTAGGCTGGAAAGATTGTAGATTTCCAAGAGTATCCATTAACGTGACAGTAAGACTTATGTGCTATGTTCAAACAGCCTGTTGCCTTATAGAGAACAAAGAATTCTTATCTAAACTGCCTAGGTTTGCAAAATTTTAAGAAATAATTCCTTGTATTGACCAGCAAGCAGTTGTAGATGAACAATCCTGCAAAATAGCCTAAATGTCTGTAAAGCTATTACAGGGGGCTACTGCTGTGAGAATATGTGACTTCAGGTTTAGTGAAGGTATGAAGCTTGACCAATAGCTGACTTACAACATTGCACAGTATTTGTAGATGCAAAGATAATGATCTCATGTGATCTAATTTAAAAGTAATAATGAGTGGGGCGCCCGGCTGGCTCTGTCAGTGGAGCATGCAACTCTTGATCTCAGAATTGTAATCTCCAGCCCACGTTGGGTATTTAGATTACTTAAAAATAAAATCTTTAAAAAAAAATAAAAGTAATAATGGAAGGAGTGATCTTTTGCAATATCTGGAATAACTATAATGTGATATGAAAGTATCTGTGGTTTTTCTTGGTAACAAAGTCACAGGTGAACTAATAGTGCTGTGATTTGTTACCTGAATCCATAACTGAAAGGTAATGAGTGTTAGATATAATAAAGGCATAAATTTTTTCCCAAATTATGACTTCCATCCACAGAACTCCTGTTATAAAGGAAAAACTGAGACTACAAATTTTTCTTCTGAAATTCCAATGGAAAAATATCAAATGTAATGCCCTCAGGTCAGTGTACTCATAAAATTTCATTGTCCAAACCATGTTTGGTGGGGAAAGAAATTCTGTTAATAATTATATCAGAACAACTGTCTCCAAAAGAGATCATCCTTGGCAAACTGACACCTTTGGCCATGCTACCCAAGATAGAAAAAATAAATAAAATGTAAAACAGTATTGCAGATATTAAAAGAGGCTTTATTTCTACAGAGATTCAATCCTCCCCTTTTACAAAGAATCATAGAATCTGAGAGAATTGCTGACTATAATTCAAATTAAAGTTAGAACTTTTTGCTTATATCTCAACAGATATAATAAGGCATAATCATCCAAAAAGTAATTTTCCTGTGTGTGAAATGATCTAAATGAAGTTTTTTTGACACAATGCTAAATTTTCATTGGTCTAATATCCATTCTCTATTAAAAATTCATCCTGGTTTGGGCAAATCAGCTTAACATGCAAGTCTAAATTATTATTAAAGTATTTTAAGATCATTTCTTTTTTTAAAGAATTTATTCATTTATTTGACAGACAGAGACCACAAGTAGGCAGAAAAGCAGGCAGAGAGAGAGGAGGAAGTAGGCTCCCTGCTGAGCAGAGAGCCTGATGATACAGGGCTCGATCCCAGAAGTCCAGGATCGTGACCCGAGCCAAAGACAGAGGCTTTAACCTGCTGAGCCACCCAAGCACCCCAAAGATCATCTTTTTATTTGAAGACTGTATCATCACCTGGTGTAACCCATGATTTTGTGCTACCTTATGAGTTCCTTATACAAGAAAAGTAGATGGGCGCCTGGGTGCAGTCGGTTAAGCCTCCAACTCTCTTGGTTTCAGCTAAGGTCGTGATCTCAGGGTCCTGGGATTGAGGCCAATGTCAGGCTCTACCCTCAGCAGGGAGCCTGCTTGAAGATTCTCACTCCCTTCCTCTGCATCTCCTCCTGCTGGAGCATGCCCTCTCTAACTCTTAGATAGATAAATAAACCTGAAAAAAAATAGTAGAATAGATATCAAAACTGCTGACTGCCTATAACTTAGTATTCAAGGGCTTGAGAAAAAGGTGGTTAGAGATTTCTCAGCTTAATGTTTTCCCTACAAACCCATCAGGCTTTGGAGTCCCAGTGCTCCTGGAGATGTGGGTACAAGTTCAAAAAGGTAAGCCTCTGCAGTTTCTGTAGTTCTTTCCCAGAGGCAAAGGAAAATATTTTTCCAGAGAAAAATCTCAGACCATTTAGTGAAAGTCATGAGCTCTCCTTCATGGAGAGACAAAATTGAGTGGAAAAGAGACACTAGGCAGGAAAAGGAGAAAGCATTCTTTCTGGAAGTCTACCACGAGTCAGGTATTTAACATGTTACTGCTCTCAGTAATAAACCTGTACAGGCGCCATTGTTTCCATTTTACAATTGAGGAAATTTAGGATCAAAGGAGGTAAGTAACTTGTTAAAGGTCTTAAAGCTAGAGTTAAGTTTTGAGGCAAATCCAGAGCATTCTCTGCTCTATACTAACACCTCAACCCAATTGGAGATATCAAGAAGAAATCCATGCTTAGAATGATCCCTTCTTGCCCCTGGAAAATTATATCTACCTTCTTCTGAATCTAAGATCTAATGGTGGCTGGGGAAAGAAGCAGGAAGCCCTGAGTCCCTGGGAGAAGAAATTCAGGTCATTTGGGAGTACAGGTTAGGAAGATGTTTCATAGAATAAAGTATATATTAAGGTTAAGTAGATTTTGCTACAAATGTTGGACTATAAGAGCAGGCAGTTAAGGTTTTTCAAACCCCAAGGAAAGGTTTTTTTTTTCCCCCCTCAGGCCAATGCAATTATCACTATGACACAACACACTCATCGGGCTTTCAACCAAGTCAATTATGATTTGTATTCATCATAATACAAATATAGATTCATTGCAACATATGTAGAAAACATGGCTTGAAATATTGTTTCATCAATCTTTTCCCATATCTCTAGTCCAGCCCATATTTTTAGGCCTGAGCTGTGTAACTAGAGCTGTTTCTGATTAGCAAAATTAGCTTCCACTCCCTTTTGTGTTAACATGTAACACAAAAGCTTTAACTTGAAGATAAGACTGATTGCCCTCTTTGAGGAAAGAGCTTTCAACAGAAATCACAGTTAATTGGAAAAGTTTCCCTTGAGATATAAAGCACAGAGGAAAGAAAAAAACAGGAAAAATACTGAAAAGTTAACAGAAATTTAATATTTTATTCTGTAAGGCAGCATAAATTTAATAGCAATGGTAAATATAGTTTATATTTATTACATTTTTCTGTCAAGATACTCCACAAGGCAAATAAGAGTATAATAATTTTTTATTTTTTTATTTATTTAAGTACGCTCTACACCCAAGGTGGGGCTCAAACTCATGACCCTGAGATCGAGAGTCACGTGCTCCTCCTACTCAGCCAGCCAGGTGCCCCAAATGATCGAAGATGAAAGCTTCTTTCATTCTTTTATTAATTCATTCACTTCTTTAGCATCAACAATTATTCACACACCAACACTGTGTGAAACACCGAAAACACGGAAGTGAATAAGACAGACATGACACCTGCCCTAATGGAACTCACAGACCAAGAAGACATACAAAAATGTTTAAGAAGTATCCAGTCATGGGGCATCTGGGTGGTGCAGTTGGTTAAGCTTTTGACTCTTGGTTTCAGCTCGGTCATGATCTCAGGGTTGTGAGATCAAGCCTTGCATCTGGCTTTGTGCTCAGTGCAGAGTCTACTTGGGAATCTCTCTCCCTCTCCTTCTGCCCCTCCAACTTGTTCTCTCTCTCTCTCTCTCTCACACACACACACACACACACACACACTCAAATAAATAAAAAATCTTAAAGGAAAACAAAAGTCAGTACCCAGCCTTTAATCCTCAATTCTCTGGCAATAGAAATCTATGCAGACACAGCCAGGGTATGTAAAAAGAACAGCAGATATTAAATCAAAAGGCCAGAGTTCTCTCCTCAATTTTGTCACTCTCTCTAGGAACATAATACTTAGAACTCCTTTTTTAAAGAAATAATAGAAACCAGTCATATCAGTTTAGGCAAAAAAAAAAGGAGGAAAATTATTACAAATGTATGTGTCAGGGGTGATATTTCTTTACATTTAAATATTACCAGTTTTCTTTACATTTAAATATTACCAGTTTTTCTCAAAATTCCTCCTATCTCCCTCACCCCTTTCCAAGTTTTCAGGGAAGGTATTACTTATTATTTTTACTTATTGTGATGGGCAATAAAGACAGTAAGAAGAAAGAACAAGAGAGGAAAGATAGGGTGTTGGGGGTGGAATATGAGAACAATGATATATAAATCCATACATGTTGAAGTGTAAGGGAGCGTTTTTATTTTTTTATTTTTTTTTTAAATTTTTTATTTTTTATAAACATATATTTTTATCCCCAGGGGTACAGGTCTGTGAATCACCAGGTTTACACACTTCACAGCACTCACCAAATCACATACCCTCCCCAATGTCCATAATCCCACCCCCTTCTCCCAAACCCCCTCCCCCCGGCAACCCTCAGTTTGTTTTGTGAGATTAAGAGTCACTTATGGTTTGTCTCCCTCCCAATCCCATCTTGTTTCATTTATTCTTCTTCTACCCACTTAAGCCTCCATGTTGCATCACCACTTCCTCATATCAGGGAGATCATATGATAGTTGTCTTTCTCTGCTTGACTTATTTCGCTAAGCATGATACGCTCTAGTTCCATCCATGTTGTTGCAAATGGCAAGATTTCATTTCTTTTGATGGCTGCATAGTATTCCATTGTGTATATATACCACATCTTCTTGATCCATTCATCTGTTGATGGACATCTAGGTTCTTTCCATAGTTTGGCTATTGTGGACATTGCTGCTATAAACATTCGGGTGCATGTGTCCCTTTGGATCACTACATTTGTATCTTTAGGGTAAATACCCAATAGTGCAATTGCTGGGTCATAGGGCAGTTCTATTTTCAACATTTTGAGGAACCTCCATGCTGTTTTCCAGAGTGGCTGCACCAGCTTGCATTCCCACCAACAGTGTAGGAGGGTTCCCCTTTCTCCGCATCCTCGCCAGCATCTGTCATTTCCTGACTTGTTGATTTTAGCCATTCTGACTGGTGTGAGGTGATATCTCATTGTGGTTTTGATTTGTATTTCCCTGATGCCGAGTGATATGGAGCACTTTTTCATGTGTCTGTTCGCCATCTGAAGGGAGCGTTTTTAAATTTGTCATGTGAGTAGTTCCAAAAGAGACAAGGGAAACCAGTGGTCAGATGAAAATGGCTTTTTTTTTTTTTTTTTTTTAAACAGAGAGAGAAACACACAGAGTTGGAACACAAGCAGGGGGAGTAGGAAAGGGAAAAACAGGCTTCCCACAGAGCAGGGAGCCAGATGGGGGTTTGATCCCAGGATCCTGGGACCATGACCTGAGCGGAAAGCAGACGCTCAATGACTGAGCCACACCCAGGCATCCCAAAAATGGCTTTTTAAGAACTGTTCTTATGGGTGGTAAATGGATCCTCAACAGACCCAAGATGAGATTGAAATTCCCTTTAAATTATCTTTTGCATGTTATTTTATGATTCTTGCAAACACTGGATCAAGTAGGACCCCTATTTCTATCAGTTATGTTTCATAAGTTCTTCGCTTCACTTTCAAACATTATATTCCAATAAAAATTAAAACGTATCTTCTCTAGTGTATCCAGCTTCTGCTCCAAGTGCTGTCAGAGACGCAAGCCTGTCTCAGGGACCCAGGGCTAACAGAGAGCTTGAAGTCCGTTCTCTGTCTCTGCCCTCCCCCTCCCCTCCCTCCTTTCTCTCTCTCCCCGCCCCCTCTTCTCCTCTCTCTGCTCCCCTCTCCCCCTTCCCCTGCTTGTATGGATGACAGGCAGAAGACACAAACCCCAGAACCAAATTGGGCAAACAATTCGATTTGGGGCCACATTTCCAAATGTTCACGGAGAACCTCTGATTGACCCAGTGTGAATCAGAGATCCACTCCTATGCCAATCCCTTGAAGGAAAGAAACTCATCCCTGTGGATCTTTTAATCATCTAGAGCAAGTTGTTGCTTTTGCTCCCTCTGGGCTTTTATTTGCTTACCTGTAAAATGAAGATAATATTAATGATCCAGCCTTAGCACAGGATTATTGTGATTTTTAAATGAGCAAATACAGATAACAGTGACCTGGAAACTGTAAAAATCTCTTTAAATGCCTTATCTATATTAACATACTTGAAAGCAATATGTTTATTTGTAATGACGAATAATACCATACTGAAGCTAACTCAGCACCAAAACAAGCCTTTTGACTTGAGGCCCAGACATTAGCTTTGGTGTTCAGGTGCCAGGAACCTTACTGAAGAGCAGGCTTTGTGATCCTATTAGGGTCACAACCCCTCTGACTCAATAATTAAAACTAGGGAACCTCTTCCCACAAACACACCCTCAAATTCCTAAATGCATTTTATGTGTGATTTCAGGGCCTCCACAGACCCACAGAAACTCCCAAGGGTGATGAGTAAAGAACCTCTTCTCTAGCCCAAGACACAGACAGCACCTCCAGAGGCTTGGTAACCTGTGCCTCTTCTCTCCATGCAGACAAGAAAAAGTTACTTTCAATAGATTTCACTGTCGCAATTGAATTAGAGCCCAGAAAATCAGAGGAAGGGTTGGCGGGGGTGGGGGGGGGGGAATATGTCCTCTGAAAAGGTTACAAATTCCATTTTCATCTCTCCAGAGACCATTTCCTTTTCAATTTCTCAAACAGCAAGTGTTTCCCTTTGTGTCATTATAGAATGGGAATTAATGTACTTCTGTCTTTATTTCCTTTAGTAGGAAAAAATGTTTTAATTCATGAGGCTAATATTATCCAATATGATGATTCATATTATCAGGTTCTACTGTAGGACACAAAAATCTGAACATGGAGATTATATAATATTTCTAATCAGAATGTAAAACAAGATGTCAACATGTCAATTTGCACTTAAATAGGACTAATTTCTAGTCGGTTCTGATCTTCGTATATTTGGACAGAACTCTAATTAAACTAGAAACTTGATTATTTATATTACTAATTGTTTGACCCACTAATAAGCTAAGTGGACAAATTTGATGAGCATAAACATGCAATCTAGATAATTTGGGCCAAACCCACTTTTCCCAAATAGATCTTCTGCTTGAGGTATGTGGAAACTGTCACATCTATCAACACAGAGCTGGAGATATTTCAATAACTAAGGACAAACTGTCAAGCCATATTTGTTGTTGATCACCATATTCCATATAACATATTAATCATATGGACATTTAATTAAATCATGTAGAAATCTAGCTAGCATCTAGAGTCTCCCAGCTTACTACATAAATTAGGATTGTCCTTGAAGTGAATTGACCTGAATAAGGTTTTAGAGCTCCTAAATCCCCTACAACACTCATTGCTAAATTGTACCCAGATTTTCCTCCATTAAAATTTTAGTTATGGCATTTACTAGCTGCATGACCTTTACCAAGTTACTTGGCTTCTCTGAGCTTCAATTTTCTTATCTGTAGAGTGGGGTTGACTTGAAGATTTGTTGTGAGGTCTAGATAAGAAAATGTATAGGGGTGTCTGGGTGGCTCAGTTGGTTTAAGCATCCAACTCTTGATTTTGGCTCAGGTCATGACCTCAGGGTCATGGGATGGAGCCCCAGTCCAGCTGGCTCTGAGTACAGGAGTCTGCTTCTCTCCTTCTCCCTCTACCCCTCTCTCTGCTTATACACACAAACACACACATACACACAAACACACATACACACACACTCTCTCTCTCTCAAATAAATAAATCTTTAAAATAAAAAGAAAATGTATATACCAACACATATATGCCAACACATAGTAAATACTCAACAAATGGTAAATTGTTAATATTGAAAGGATTTTTAAAAAATAGATGAATTTGTCCATTGTTCTTCCCAGCAACAGACATTACCCTGCACTCAAAAGACATGTACAATCATATTTCAGTCTTATTTTTTAATAAAGATTTTATTTATTTATTTGAGAGAGAGAGCATAAGCAGGATGCAGGGGAGCAGCAGAGGGAGAAGGAGAAGCAGGTTCTCCACTGAGCAGGGAGCCTGACACAGGACTTTATCCCAGGACCCCAGGATCATGACCTGAGTTGAAGGGAGCTGCTCAACCAACTGAGCCACCCAGGCATCCTACTCAAGTCTTGAAAAATTAAAAAGTTAATATTCAAATTAAAGAGTAGGTAAGAGGGGCACCTGGCTGGTTCAGTAGGTGGAACAGGCAACTCTCAATCTCAGAGTTATGGGTTGGAGCCCCATGTTGGGCGTAGAGAATACCTAAAAGTAAATCTTAAAAAAAAAAAAAAAAAAAGTTATATTTGAGAAACTAAACATAATAGATGTATGGTAGCATTTTTAATTATTTCTTTTGTCCACCTCACATCTGAACTCCCATATGAGTTTTTCTGGAGGTGCCTCTCACTCTAGAAGTCGATTGCTTCCCAGCCTCCCTTGCAGCTAGGAGTTGGGCACACAGGTAGATCAGTCACTCAGTTATCCCAGCACAGATTTTGAATAAGGTACTTATGATACAAAGAAAGAGGGTAGGGTGGTGAAGAATCTTTTTTTGGCAAAAGCATCCATCCTTGGTGAGGGAGGCAGGCATGGGCTGAAGAGGCATCCAGAGCTCATTGGTGATGGCATTTGTGTCCCTAACAGACTGACACCGTGGCATGATTGTATCTGTGGTGCCTTGTGCTGCCTCTCTCATTCTGCCTCTTGTCCAAGCCTGGCTCTCTAGCCATCCACAATTCGGTTAGACACTGACTGGCTGCAATAATTTCCTTTTCCATTTACATCAGCCAGAATCAGTTTCTACTGCTTGCAAACAAGATCCCTGACTGATATACTAAATCTAAAAATGGAAACAAAAACTTGAATGGCATTTTACACCAGGGATGATGAATAACTGTGGAAGTTTTCCCAAATAATTGATCTAGTATCTACTTCCTACTCAGTGAATCATTCAACTTAGAAACATACAAACAAAACATCTACTGACCTCACATCTATCTCCAACCTACCACCCACTTAATCTGCTTAGATTCTGTGTCAATTAGGAATAGATTTGGTCAATGTAAGGGGGGGGGGAAATAATGATTTAACCATGTAGATTTTTTTTTTCTCTCTCTCAGTAAAGAAGTACAAAGGTAAATGATTCATTGAGTCATAAGAAACCATGTTTCATTTTTGTCCTGCATTGGATTTCAAGGCCACGTTCGGAGTTACCTCATGGCTACTGTTGAGGTACCAGTCATCACATCCCACATTACAGGCAGCAGGAGAAGGTGGGAAGGACAAGGGTGATGTTCCTCCCAGCTTCCTTTTAAGAAACTTACTTTTAAGCTTCTGCACAGCAAAGGAAACAGTCAAAAAAAACAAAGAGGCAACCCACGGAATGGGAGAAGATACTTGCAAATGACAGTACAGACAAAAGGTGGATATCCAGGATCTATAATGAACTCCTCAAACTCAACACACACAAAACAGGCAATCATATCAAAAAATGGGCAGAAGATATGAACAGACACTTCTCCAATCAAGACATACAAATGGCTCTCAGACACATGAAAAAAAATGTTCATCATCACTAGCCCTCAGGGAGATTCAAATTAAAACCACATTGAGATATCACCTTACACCAGTTAGAATGGCCAAAATTAGCAAGTCAGGAAACATGTGTTGGAGGGAATGTGGAGAAAGGGGAACCCTCTTATACTGTTGGTGGGAATGCAAGTTGGTACAGCCTCTTTGGAGAGCAGTGTGGAGATTCCTCAAGAAATTAAAAATAGAACTTCCCTATGACCCTGCAATTGCACTCCTGGGTATTTACCCCAAAGATATAGATGTCGTGAAAAGAAGGGCCATCTGTACCCCAATGTTTATAGCAGCAATGGCCACGGTCGCCAAACTATGGAAAGAACCAAGATGTCCTTCAACAGACGAATGGATAAGGAAAATGTGGTTCATATACACTATGGAGTATTATGCCTCCATCAGAAAGGATGAATACCCAACTTTTGTAGCAACATGGACGGGACTGGAAGAGATTATGCTGAGTGAAATAAGTCAAGCAGAGAGAGTCAATTATCATATGGTTTCACTTATTTGTGGAGCATAACAAATAGCATGGAGGACAAGGGGTGTTAGAGAGTAGAAGGGAGTTGGGGTAAATTGGAAGGGGAGGTGAATCATGAGAGACTATGGACTCTGAAAAACAATCTGAGGGGTTTGAAGTGGCGGGGGGGGGGGGGTGGTGGGAGGTCGGGGTACCAGGTGGTGGGTATTATAGAGGGCACGGATTGCATGGAGCACTGGGTGTGGTGAAAAAATAATGAATACTGTTATGCTGAAAATAAATAAATTAATTTTAAAAAAAGAAACTTCCTTTTAAGAAGAGGGTTTAGAAATACTTTGTCAAAAACATTGTCCCGTGGCCACACCTCTGTCCCCAGCTGCAAAGGAGACTAGTCAATGAAGTCCTTATTCCAGACAGCAAAGTCTAGGTAAAATTTGAGTCTCTGGGGGTGCCTGGGTGGCTCAGTGGGTTAAAGCCTCTGCCTTCGGCTCGGGTCATGATCCCAGGGTCCTGGGATCAAGCCCCACATGGGGCTCTCTGCTCAGCAGGGAACCTGCTTCCTCCTCTCTCTCTGCCTGCTTCTCTGCCTGCTTGTGATCTCTGCCTGTCAAATAAAAAAATAAAATCCTAAAAAAAAAAAAAAATCTAGTCTCTGTTTCTAAAATAAAAGTGGGAAATGCATTGCAGAAGGGCAGCTAGTGTCTCTGCCACATGTTCACTGTGAAACTTGCCCCAAAACCCCAAAATTGTTTATGTTCCTATTCCTCACACCGTCCTTCACTCAACGTCCTACCGCCTCCAACTCTCCTGAAGCTGTTCTTGTCAAAGTCACCAACTTCCAAATTGCCACAGCTCAAGAACTATTTTCAATTTTATATTTTTTGATTTGTGACCAGCCCGTGGCACCCTTTACCAGCCCTTCCCTCTTGAGACACTCCGCTCTTGGCCTCCATTACCCACATCCCTTTGATCCCCCTTTTACTGCACTGGCTCCTTCTTCTTTTCTGTCCTCCTCTTTGGCAACACACTCCCTCCAAGAGGATGCATACAATCCAGTTTTAAATATCACCCATATTCTAATGACTCCTGAAATTATATCCCCAGACCTGACTTCTGTAAGTTCCATAATTATGTTTATAAATGTCTACTTCACATCTACACGTTGTGTCTCAAATGCAGCCTGTCCAACACAGCACTCTTGATTTCAAAAACTTAAAAGAATAAACAACGGCTACCCTGATTTTCCCAACTCCGTAAATGAATAATCACCCACACAGAGTTGCTGAAACCCAGATATCAGTAGTCCTTGGTTCTGGAGCCAAGGTTATGCTTCTCTGCTTCTGGTTCCTACTCCCACACCCTTCCCATCATTTATGTTTGTCAAGACATGAAACAAAATTATGACTCCAAATACTTTGTCTCTACTTATATTTAATTTAATTAGTCCCACAGTTTCCAACACACTCAAGGTATCAGAAACGTTAGGAAGTATAGATGTTGCCAGCTTTGACTAGTTTTTTTTTTTTTTTAATAAAATGCTATACATTTCATGAGAGAAACATTAAAATATAGAAGAAATTTTATTTATTTATTTATTTATTTATTTATTTGATGGACAGAGAGAGCGTGCAAGCAGGGGGAAGGAGCAGAGGAACCAGGAAGAGCAGACTCCCCACTGAGCAAAGCCTGATTTGGGTCTCAATCCCAGGACCCTGAGATCATGACCTGAGCCGAAGACAGACACTTAACCAACTGAGCCACCCAGACATCCCTAGAAGCAATTTTTAAAATAATTTTTGGAGCTCCTGGTGATTAAGAGTCTGACTCTTGGTTTCCACTCAGGTTGTGATCTCAGGGTCCTGGGATAACCCCACTGGGCTCAGTGCTCAGTGTGGAATCCACTTGAAATTCTCTCTCCCTCTCCCTCTGCCCCTCCTGCTTGTGCTGTCTCTCTCTCTCTCTCTCTCTCTCAAATAAATAATTAATCTTTAAAAAAATAAAATAACTTCTGACTTTCACTGCTTATTTTTTGAAAATTTAGCCAGTGAAATTACTGATTTAATTCTAATTAGATGGAAACAGTGTAGTGTGAGTGCATTTGACTCCCATGAGTCTTTTATCCACCCTCCAAGTGCTCACACCCCAGAGAAACAGGCTAAGAAGTGAGGGTAAAAGTTAGCCCAGATGGGTGGAGAGTCTCTTTGCTTCAGAGTCAAAGGGTTAATTAAGACTCTAACATTTGAGATCTTGCATGAAAAATCTTATCTGATTTCAGCTTGCAATTATACTGTGCTGTCAGTTTGCATACTCAAGTCACCTAGTGTGGCTGCTAGAAAAAGTATGGATGGCAGAGCCCAGGTAGCACTAGGCAGGTTTAGGCTTAAGAGTATAAATACACTGACTGAAAATAGAAGCACAGTTGGATTTTTTGTTGTGTTTAGTTTTTTGTTGTAGTTGTTGTTGTTTTCCTTGAGCAAGAATATCTAGGTAAGAAGCACATTGTAATTAGAATGTACACAATAATTACAGATGTACTAAAAGAGCATGGGTGTTATAATCCTCAAAATCTATTTTTGCTTGGTCTTTGAAGCAGCCTTTATGATACCCTGATAGTGAAGCAGTAATTAGAAGATATGTCATATCAACATGTTTTTGCAAAACCAAGTGAAAAATCTTACCATCTTATTCTCTGGGGGAAGGAGCAAGAGGACTTTACCCACCAGGTTAAAAATAAGAGGTAATAGAAATAAACAAGAAAGGCAACCCTTGGGCGCCTGAGTGGCTCAGTTGGTTAAACGTCTGCATTCAGCTCAAGTCATGATCCCAGGGTTTTGGGATGATGTCCCTCATCAGGGTCCTTGCTCATCAGGGAGCCTACTTCTCCCTCTCTTTCTGCCTCTCACTCCCACACCTGCTCTCTCTCTCTTTTTCTAATAAATAAATAAGATCTTTTAAAAACACACACACACAAAGAAAAGCAACTCTCTTTCTCACTTTGTGGGCCTCTAGAATGTGGTTCTGCTGACTTTCCCTTCCTGAAATTGACTGACTGATGGCACCAGAAAAAAGATGCAACAAAGTATGAGGTAAGCAGGAGGAGTTATTGAGCTGCCACTTATTACCAATTGGGAAAAAAAAAAAACCGTTGTCCTTGAGGCCTTATTTGTAAAAGGGATTTTTAAGTGGACTCATGGGTAATAAAGCTTTTGTCCAAAAAACTACAGAAAAACTGAGAATACTGGGTCTGCTGGTCTGCGGTGGGGGGTGGGGGTAGGATGTGACCAGGATGGTGGAATAATATCTCCAAGGTCAGTCTTAGGACAAAGACATGGAACACATGGGTTAGGGCCCAGCATCTCACGCCCTCACTGGTTCCATCCCTGACTGGGACAAGGCAGATCTGGCGATCTCTACCCCAGTTTCTCAGGGAACCTGATAAGTGATAGGTGCTTCTTTCTCATCCTCCCAGCCAGGGAGGGCAGGTGAAGAGCTGTCTGAAGCTAGCCTAGTTGATGCTGCTCAAATTGGCTTAAAACTAGCTCCTACCAAAAAGAGGAAATAATCTGAATGTCCACTGATACAGCAATAGATAAGCAAAATGTGGTCTATACAGACAATGGAATGTTACTCAGCCTTAAAAAGGAAGGACATTCGGACACATGCTCCAACACGGATGAACTTTAAAGTCATACTAAATGTATAGACACAAAATGACACATACTCTATGATTCCACTTATGTGAGGTGTCTAGAGTAGCCAAATTCATTGAGACAGAAAGGGGAATGGGAATTGCCAAGGGTTGAGGAGAGGGGAGAATGAGGAGTTGTTGTTTCATTGGTATGGTGTTTCAGTTTGAAATGATGTAAGAAGTTCTGGAGATGGATTGTGGTAATCGTTGCATAACAATGTGAATATATAGGGGCACCTGGGTGGCTCAGGCAGTCAAGCATCAGATCTTGATTTCAGCTCAGGTCGTGATCTCAGGGTTGTGAGATCCAGTCTCATGTCAGGCTCTGTGCTGGGTCTGGGGTCTGCTTGAGAGTCTTTCTTTCCTTCGCCCTCTGCCCCTCCCCCCTGCTCTCTTTCTCTCTCTAAAAAAAAATTTAAAAAAATCAATGTGAATATATTTAATGCCACTGAATTATACACTTAAAAATGAAATGGGGAGGGACCTGGGTGGCCAGTCAGTTAAGTATCAGACTGATTTCGGCTCAGAGTCCTGAGATCAAGCCCCACATTGGGCTCTGTGCTCAGCAGGGAATCTGCTTGGGATTCTCTTATTCTCTCAAATAAAGAAATCTTTAAAAAATTGACTGAAATGGCAAATTTTTTCATGTATGTTTTACTGTGAATTTTTAAAAGTAGCTGTGTAATTTACAGGCCTTAATTTTAAAAGTTGGAGTCCACCACCCTATCTTCTCATTATTAAATTCTTGTTCAAAGTAAGATACAAACAAATAATAAGACATACACGTTCTCTGGAGGCCTCAGTGCTCTCACCGCAGACATGCGTGTCTCACTTCTCCTTGAGGAAAATTGGCTCTGTCTCCTTAACCCAATTGAAATGCCTTTAGCCCTTCCAAAATAAACCCACTGATTTCACTTGTTGGCAGCTGCTCTTCTAAATCAATGAGCAGTGGACTAGGTCACTGGGCTTCTACATTATAAGATTGACATATCCCTTTCCTAGTAATTTCAGGCCCTGGTAAACTCCATCTAGTCCACAAAAATGTTCTCATAACTCCCCCCCATCACTAGCCTGCCTCTTTTATCCACATAACACATTGTGGGTAATTCCGTGGTACCCTCCCTAAGGACTTAGGTGTATATCAGTGGATTGTGAGCACTTCAAGAGTAGGTAAATTCAGCCATATGATATTGGAACAATTTGACCATTTTTGACTTACAGAAACAAAAATTTTATATAACTCACCTAAATACTGTTATATTTTATTATAAATAAATACCTATGTATTATTCATCTTGTGTGCCTTGTTGCCTCTACCATGATATTTTGCAATACTCAGTGCTCAAGGAGTAATGCAGAGAAATCTCACATGAATGACATACTGCACAAAGCAGTGACATGAAGTTCAGGAAATGATTAAAGATTCTCAGAGAGGAGATGGAGGAAAGCACAAATTACTGGGTTCATTTGTAAGGTGGAAAAGTCAGGGGAGAACCTACGTTTTTCATTCATAAATTTAATCTTCACAACTGCCTGCTGACCACTACTTTCCCCCTTTGGCACATAAGGAACTGAAGCTTGGAGAAGTGTGATAACTTGTCGAAGTCACATGGCTAATATGGGACCCATTTACTTGTCATACTCCAAATCTTTACATTATGCTGGGAAGCTATTTTAGTTGATGAAAAAATACTTTGGAATAAATAAAAAACCCTTTGGAATACTTGTGGTGGGCCAACGGCTATCCATGGATCATCAGGAGATGCATGACCACAGCTCTCACCAAACAATGAGAACATTGTATTTTTCTTGGGCTAGGCTGGCAAAAGAGCTGTGTACCTGCCTATTTGTGTTCCACAGGTAAACACAAATGGGTGTGCCAGGGGCTGTTCTAGCACCTGAGGAATCCATGGTAAATCAATATCCCAGCTTTCAAGAAGCTTATATTCTCTCGGGAACTTTGGGTTATCTGACTTGGGATCTGTGCTCTTAACCTTGATAGCATATGGCCAATAGTGACTTCCTAATATATGTATATTCTAATTTTCTTTTTTTGTTGTTGTTAAAGATTTTATTTATTTATTTATTTAGAGAGGATAAGCAGGGGAAGCTGCAGGCAGAGGGAGAGGGAGAAGCAGGCTTCCCACTGAGCCAGCAGCCTGATTTGGGGCTCGATCTCAGGACCCCTGGGATCATGACCTGAGCAGAAGGCAAAGGCGTAACCAACTGAGCCATCCCCTGGTGCCCCTGTATGTTCTAATTTTCACTGCAATATTTGGTAAGAAAATAGAAACTAAATATACAAGGATCAGTTATACACAACTCTAAGTATTGCATCTCTAAGAGTTCTAGTATTACCCCTAATAACATCAGAGGGTGTGTTGGGTATGATATGGTGCAAGAAACAGAATCCACACTTTATATTTTAAACAAAGAGGGAGTTAACACAAGGAATTAGGTGCTAATAAAATGTTGGTCGGCAGTAAATAATAAAGTGTTGATTGGCAGAGCGTGGTCTATAGAAATGAATCCTAGGACCACTCCTTGGAACTGACTCCCTGGGATGCTATTCCTCTGAAGCTATCATTTTAATGATTGGGTTCAAGAACATATGGTCACAGCTATAGTGGAGAAATTAGGAAGTGAGAACAAAGAAGCTAAGCATTGCTTCCTCTCCCGAGCAACTCCTCTCGATACACAGAAAGCTAGGTAATGGACTTGGATACATTACTACCAAAATTTTTCACATTTCATGACATTTCATGACCTAGTTTGCCAATGGAATAAAGCAAAAGTCAGGAAAATGGCTTTCACTTCACTTCTGCCCTTGAAAATCTCATGCAGATGTGCCAAACTGGAGGAACCAATCATGAAAAATGACATTTTCAGCTTTCCAAACTGTGCAGTAGAAAAAGACCCACTGCAAGAATGATCAAATAAAAGTTTAGTTAGCCAGTCCACAATGCCAGTCACACAGAAGGAAAGAATGAATTTACCATGTCGAATGATCGTGATGGCATTACTAGTTAAGTTACACCCTAGTTTAAAGCCTAGTATGATGTCTGACACAGATGTTCAACAAATATTTAATAAATAAAAGAATGAATCAATGAATGAATGCAGTGTGGATGTCACGAAAATGAACCACACTGGCTTTTTTCTTTCTTTCTTTCTTTTTTTTCTTTAAGATTTTATTTTTTAAGTAATGTCTACACCCAGCATGGGGCTCCAACTCACAATCCCAAGATCGAGTCCCCTGCTTGATGGATTGAACCAGCCAGGCACCACAATGACTTTTTACTTTTACCCTTTTAAAAAAAATTATTCCCAAATGACGCACTATTGGTGAGCTGTTCTTTTAATTAAAATACAAACTGAAATACTCTTGACTGTTTCATTTCCCTTTTGTTTCCATCTAAGTAGTTTTGGAAAACTCAGCAAGTAAAATAAATTTTAAAAAAACAGAATAAAGCTAGATTTTGGTCCTTCCTTTTATTGAACGATGAGTTTCCTTCTCAAACTTTTGTGGTGGTTGTTGCTAAATGTTTCCTCCAAGGAGCAGTTTTCTGACTTTATTTTTAGAAACTAAAGCCTTCATACAGAGAGAGCTTTTGAAAACTGGAATCTTAAAAAGGAACTTCTAGGCAATGGCTTTCTATTTAGCCCAAGAGACCAGCAACTTCGAGAATAGATTTAAAGGTCTCACTGACCATGCTGGCACCCTGATCTCAGACTTTCAGCCTCTAGAACTATAAGCACTTCCTGTTGTTTATAAGCTACCCAGTCTGTGGTATTTTGTTATAGCTGCCTGAAGGGCCTAAAACAGTTACTCAACCAAGACTTTCTCAAACCCTGAAATCACAATTAATTACTATCTTTTATGAAGTTCCATAGGATTTCCTTCACTTCCTTATTATGACATCTATTAGGCTGTCTTCTGGTGTGGTAGACACTATGTAGCTGGATACATATCTATTTTTATTGTGGTTCTAGCAATCTGGTTGACTGGTAACATGGAAACCTTCTAACTTGAAGCCCTTAGGAGCACTGGATTAAAAAATAACCAAATTTTTTAAAAAGTTAATTTGTAGCTGACAGAAAGGGAATCTTTAAGTGCCAAAACACAGAGGGAATTAAAAGCCAGAATGATAAATATGAGAATTGAGGCTGCAGTAATCTTGGTAAGTTGATGAAAACCGTGGTATTGATTTGGTAACAACCAGGGTTTTAACGCCTATTAGGAACAGAAGCCTTCTTATGCCCACCTGAGGGAAAATAGGGACAGAGATGCCTATTTAAGGCCAGGACTATCCAAAGCTACAATCCCAGCCAAATAGGACCAAAAACTTTAGCCAACAAGATCAAAAAATGACAAAACTGTGCAGGGGGTGGAGAAATGAGCCTTCTCGGAGAAATAAAAATTCCAAGCCTATTGCTTTAGTTGGTGTGTAGTCTGAATTTACTTTACCAGGTCCTGCAGGAAACAACAAGCCTAAAAATTATCACAGTCTTGGTCCTAGGTTGCCTGAGATACCTGGAGGGGGTTAATATTAAATTCTGCTATCCATGCAGTATGAGATAACCACAGACAAAAGTGAGCCTCTCTGAAGGGAAACTCATAATAAAAATTCACAAAGAGCATATGAGAATCAGACATAATATTTTTCATCTCAATATTCGATATATAAAGAAACAATCTAAAAGAGACCATATATGTTTTAAAATTTGAAAATGTAAAAGGCTCTGAAAAAAATAAATGACAATTTACTGTGGAAAAAAAACTTCAAATTTTTATTTTAATTTTTAAATTTCATTTTATTTTTTGTCAGTGTTCCAAGAAAAAACTCCAAATTTTAAAAGAATGAATTCGAATTTTTAGAAATGAATAGTCATTTAGATTTACTACTGGATAAATGAGTTAAACAGCAGATTAGAACCAGCTGAAGGAGGAATTAGTAAACTTGAAAATAGATTTGAGCAAATTTTCCTGAATGTAGGACAAACATAAAGAAATAAAAAATATGAAAAAGGCAAAGAGTATAAATTTAAAGGTCCTACTTCCACCTAACAGGAATTACAGAAGGAGAGAATAGGCAGGATATTGGAGATAAGATATTTGGAGGTTAATAAAGCCAGTTGATAAAAGATATATGATCCTCTTTCACTAATTAGTTGCTTTGAGACCCAAGCTAATTATTCATATTTATATTCTTAGAACATTGTAAAAACTAATTAAATATTCATTTAATTAATATTATGTAAGTGTGCATATATCAGTAAAGGATGGATATTAATAATAAACAGTATGTGGCAGGCGTTATTAGAGAAGCACAAAGACAGTGCTCACTACTGAAGAATTTATACTGAGAAATTATTTCCAGCTGGGATTATTAGAGAACCATTCATGGAAGAGTTTCCTAAGTACCATTTGGCAAGTAGAAAGAAGAGGATGCACTTCCCAAACAAACGGGATGATCTGACAAAGGTACAGAATGGGAAAATGCAAAAAGCATTCCAGAAAAGGCAAGTAGTCCATTTCGGTTTAAAAGTGCACATCTACCAAGAAACAAGCTCTTAACTACAGAGAACACGCTGATGGTTACTAAAGGGGAGGTGGGGAGGGAGGGGAATGGGTTAAACAGGTGATGGGGATTAAGGAAGGCCCTTGTGATGAGCACCAGAGGTTGTATGGGAGCGTTGAATCACTACATCGTACACCTGAAACAAATATCACACTGTATGTTAACTAACTAGAATGTAAATAAAAACTTTTTTAAAAATAGGTATTACTTGGGGGAAAAAAATACAGTGTATATCCAAAGGTTAGCTGTGAGAGATTAAGGAAATCAGAGTCAGATGATGTAGGCCTTGAATGTCAACTAAATATTTTGGACTAGTAGATAAAGAAAAAAACACTTCAAGTAACTTGTTGATGGAGGATTTTCAACAATAGAATGACAAGATCAGAACTGCTGTTTAGGAAGATTGATCCAACAGAGAATTACTTAGGATACAAACTAGTGGGAAGACAGAGGAGTCAGGAAAACCAATTGATTTGTGTGTCACTAAGGACTTTTAATAGTGACAGAAAATGCAACTCAGTCTGGCTTGAACAAACAAGAGTTTTATTAGATCATGTAACCAAAATGCCCAGCGTAGACTGGGCCAAGTATGTCTTTACCCAGTGCCCTATAAGAAAGAATTTGGCTGGACTTTGTCCCTGCCTCCTAGGAGGTAACCTCTAAATCCTTGGAATTTCCTGAGTAATAAGAATATTTTTGCTATTCACAATGGACCCTGATGGTTTCTGCTAACGCGGTGACTCCTACTGGGCCCCTTGATAGTTTAGGCTATGGAAATGACTCCGGATGGGGGCTGGCCAAGCCAAAAAGACCAACCGGGTGATTAGAGGATTATGAAGTTCAGCCCGGATACCAGCTTGATCACCACAGAGGGAAGGCAGTCTGGAGACTGAGTTTAATCATATGGCTAATGACTCAATCAATCATATCTACATAATGAAATCCCAGTGAAAACCCGAGACAACGAAGCTTGAGTGAGCACCCCTAGTGATCAATATTCTGTGGGTAACCTTAACTGCAGGGTGCCGAATAGTTAATGCATCTGGACTATGTAGGGACAGGACACTGAAGTTTTGCATTTGAGACCCTGCCTTCTCTTCTGTTTGGACTCCATTTGTTTGTTTTTTGTTATAATAAACTGTAATCATAATGGCTTGCCTGAGTTCTGTGGTCATACTAGTGAATTATCAAATGGGAAGGAATAGGATGACCACTGAACTTGTAGCCAGTTGGTCAGCAGTATAGGAATCGGGGACTGCCTGAGCTGACGGCTGTTGCCTGAAGTGAGGGTGGCCTTACAGAGGACCCTGCCCTTAACCTGTGAAGTTTTACTTAACTCCAGGCAGCTAGTGTCCGAAGTCACTGCATCCAGCCATGTAAAGCCCCTGGGGTGGGTTCACGCCTGGCACGCTCCAGGAACAGCAGAGAGGCCCAGACAGCTGGAGTGAGCCTTGGTAACAGTGATATGTATGAGGTCTGACAGGTAGCCAGGGCCAGATCCTGTAGGCAGTGGTTCTCATTTCCTGCTGCATGTTAGAATCACTGTAGAGCTTTCTAAAAGAATTCACTATCGAGGCCACATCACATCAATTAAATCAGAATCTCCTGGGGTGGGTGCTGGCTTCCCTAGTTTTATGAGTTCCTCAGGTGACATAGGTCCTGATACAAGCCCTAGCTGGCAACAGTGGAAGGACATCGGATATTGTTCTTGGTATAAGAGAAAGCCAATGATGTCTGTTAAGCAGAGAAGTGACATCATTTTTCTTAAAGTTTAAGACTCATTTTGGCAAAAAAAAAAAAAAAAAAAAAAGAGAGAGAGAGAGAAAGACTCATTTTGGCTACTCTGTGATGATTATAGTGGAACAGACTGGAGGCAGGAGATCAGGTGAAAAATGAGAATGGTTTGGGGTAGGGTCCCTCTGTCCATGGCAGAAATAGTTATGTATGTGGTATATGTTTTGAAAGAAGACGATTATTAATCTGAGATGAGGTACGAGAGAGAAAAGTAAGTCATGGATGAATATGTGATGTGTGTGTATGTGTGTGTGTGGTTTTTGTTTATTTGGTTGGTTGGTTGGTTGGTTTAAGCAACAGGGTAAAATGTAATGCTATCTACGAGAGCCAAAAACATGTGGTCAGCTGGCCAGGATTGAGTCACGTGCCCATCACTGAAGCAAGGGGTGAAATCAGTCTTGCCTAAAACACATGTACTGAGAGTGGAAGAGGGTATTTCACCAGAGTACAAACCAGGGCATGCCCCCCAAAACAAGGGGAAAGAGATGCTGGGTGACTAAGGACAACGGCTTGCCAGAGGTCTTTTGATTACATTCTAGAGGACACACAGAAAGTAAAATAAATTTCAAGAAAAAAATGTTGAGCTCTTCCTCTTCCTTTTTCCCTTACCAAACAAATCAGAATGAAAACCATTAGGTGGGGCCAAAGGGTAGCTATGGTGGACCAAAGTAGGGTGTCAGACCCCAAGAAGGGTGAGGAAGACCTTCAGATAAGGAGGCAGCAGTGGTAGCCCAAGCACTGTATGTTGGAGCTTGAGGGGAGTGCCACACATAGCAGGACTGGCCTGTGAGGAGTGTCAGAGCCTAACAAGGGTGAGGAGCATCTGTATAAGAAGGCTGCCTAGTGTGGGGTATCCACGTCCAAGGAGGAGGAGGAGAACACACATGCAGGAGGTGGCCCAACCAAGGGCACTAGGGTCTGAGTCGGGTGAGAAGGACTTCTGTGTGGGGGAGAGGGCTGTGGTATGTGCTGATGGTCACCAAGGGACATGGATGTATATATACACACATATATTCCTTAAATCTGTCCACCGAAAGGCCCAGGTACAGTTAAAACCCATGGCAATGGAAATGCCCATAGGAAACGCCCGTAGGAAAATGCTTTTATTTATAAAATATATGATAAATATTTAGGCATGATAAGACATTATGTTGGCAACTTATTTTCGAATGGTTCTGGGAAAAAATGCTTCCTAATTTGTACATTTTTGTCAGTTTGAGGTTGCTAAATTTTTTTTTTTTTAATGACAGAAAACTTAGAGATTGTTTTGGATCCACTGATGAGAATTAATTATAACTAAAATATGAAAAAGTAATTTCAGAGCGGGCTGATACTGTTTTGTTTGTAATCTAATTCGGAGGTTTTTAAAAAATCACTCATTTGCTCGAAATAAAGCAGTGTTCTTAAAAAATATATCAGCAGCAACGTCATTAGTAACTCTTTAAGACTTTCTTCAAGTTTTGTAATAGATTTTTCAGATACTGAATATGGATAGATTTATCATCTCTTTAAAAATCTTTAATCGTACATAGACTGAAAGGAATTTGGGGATTGTCTATAGTCTCTCTCTTTTTTTAAAGATTTTATTTATTTATTTGACAGACAGAGATCACAAGTAGGCAGAGAGGCAGGGAGAACCAGGCTCCCTGCTGAGTAGAGAGCCCAATGCGGGGCTTGATTTGATCTCAGGACCCTGAGATCATGACCTGAGCTGAAGGCAGAGGCTTAACCCAGTGAGCCACCCAGGCACCCCTGTCTATGGTCTCTTTGATGGAGTCCTTTAAATGTATTTATTTTCATCTTTAAAAAAAAAAAAAAGGTTTTATTTCCAAGTAACCTCTAAACCTAATGTGGTTTGAATTCATGACCCTGAGCTCAAGAATCACACATTCCATTAACTGAACAAGCCAGTCACCCCCAGCAAACAAGTTTATACCACCTTTTAATAAAACCAACATTGAGGGGGCACCTGGGTGGCTCAGTCGTGAAAATTCTGCCTTCAGCTCAGCTCATGATCCTGGGGTCCTGGGACCAAGCCCTGTATCAGGCTCCCTGCTTGGCAGGAAGGAAGCCTGCTTCTCCCTCTCTCACTCCCCCTTCTGTGTTCCCTCTCTCACTATCTCTCTCTCTCTCTGTCAAATAAATACATAAAATCTTAACACAACAACATTGGGGTAAAACTTTTGCTCCAGGAAAAAATCTTTGACCAAACCAGTAATTAAAAAAAAAAAAAAAGGTGATAATGATATCCACACATTCAAACAAGTCCAAAATCAAAAGCTTATACATTGTTTGAATTAATATTAATTAAAATATAAAACTATTGTGTACTGTAATGTTATATGTTAATTGTACCTTGATAAAAAAAAGAACAAAACAGTTATGTATAGAGACACATCAGGGTCAGCATATTTCACTTTCCTGCTGCCTTTCCCTAAACATTGTAAGTTACTTTAAGAATTTCCCATTCAACTGGGACTCTTGGGTGGCTCAGTCTGTTGAGAGTCCAACTCTTGATTTTGGCTCAGGTCGTGATCTCAGGGTTATGAAATCAAGCCCCACATTGGGTTTCAAGCTGGGCATGGAGCCTGCTTAAGATTCTCTCTCTCCTTCTCCCTCTGCCCTCCATCCATACCCCCCCCCCAACACACACCCGCCGTTCCTGCTTGCACACTTGCTCTCTCTCTCAAAACAAAACAAACACAAACAAACAAAAAAACCCACCAAATTATGTGACAGACTGGTAAACTGCATGATACAGAGAAACAGTTGGGCAATTCATAGTGGTTTGCGGAATTTCCATCATTTTACAAGACCTATCGTTTACATATTCAGGCCTTGCCAAGTCTATATTAAAGGAATCGGAGAAGGCTGAAGAGCTTAGAATAGTCCTTCTTAGCAAGAATTTAAAGGAAAATTATTTGTAATTACTTCAAGAAATACCCTTTTTCTACATATTTTAATTATATACCCAGGGCTTACTCAATCACTCTATGTCTTAGTGAAAAGAATAAGTCACCTTGGAACAGATTTTTCTTCCAAGTTAGCACCAATATTTTGTTTCAGAAGAACAAATTTTTCATTCTCTATTTATTCTCCTCTGATTTCAGAAACTGTTGGTAGGCCCAGAGTTGCAGCTCATGAGTGGGTCATGAGAAGTAGGAGACACTTTGGGGTGCTGACATAGCAGTGGCAGCTGGGACAGAGGCCCCTGGAGAGCTGAATAATTTGACAGATTTCTCTTCATGAAGACATTGAATTAGGCTTTTGAACCCGGTATGACCTCAGAAATTTGGGGGCTTATCATGAGAGAGAGGAATTATAGGAAGAGAAATATTATGATTATTATAGTAATCATAATAGTAACTAATTGTGATTAACTTCAATACTGAAATAAATTAATTTTATAATACTAGCAAACTATTAAAAATGAGTATATCAGGGCGCCTGGGTGGCTCAGTGGGTTAAGCCACTGCCTTCGGCTCAGGTCATGATCTCAGGGTTCTGGGATCGAGTCCCGCATCGGGCTCTCTGCTCGGCAGGGAGCCTGCTTCCTCCTCTCTCTCTGCCTGCCTCTCTGCCTACTTGTGATCTCTCTCTGTCAAATAAATAAATAAAATCTTTTAAAAAATGAGTATATCAGTTACATTAAGATATGTAATCTTATCACACACACATAAATATCTGTCTGATCTTTTTTTTTTTAAGATTTTATTTATTTATTTGAGATAGTGAGCAAGTGAGAGAGAAAGATCATGAGGCAGGGAGGGAGTGGGAGAAGCAGACTCCTCTCTGAGCAGGAAGCCCAATGTGGGACTTGATCCTAGGACCCTAAGATCATGACCTGAGCCAAAGGTGGATGCTTAACCAACTGAGCCACCCAGGCACCCCCTTATCTGATCTTTTATAAAAACAGTAAGGCATGATCAATATCAGTTATTTCAAATAGGACTCTGGGAAGTACCAAGGAAAAGCTATATCTTTGATCCTAAATATATAGCTAAATGAGTATAGATTTATTAAAGAGGACCGACCAAGTATGCATATCATTATTAACATATATAAAATAAACATTTTTATACTTCAATATTTTAAATATGGGATACAGAACATTTGTCCTAAAATAACCAGCTACTTTGCATTATAAACCTATTATAGGTATAAAAACCATTAATTTTTAATTATAACTTCCTAAAGGGACAGACTTCTTTATGATTAATGAATTTTGAAAGCTTGAGATGAACATTTTCTAGAGTTAGCATACCCTGGAGTCAATTTCTATCTCTGTTGCTTAATCTTTCTCATTTCCTTGTCTATAATTTGTTTCTTTAACTAGGTCATAACTACTGATTAATCATCACAAAAGCTTTATTACCCTTTAAGTACTCATGATCATTACTTTAATCTCACATACAGAATGACACGAACACACTTGGTCACATTCAGTATTTGTATAAACATGGAATGTGCTACTAAGAGGAGGAAGCCACTAAAATCATGATCGATTTTAAGATAATTCTTTTTCAATTTTAAATGGAGCAAAAAGCCTGGATTCAAACAGTAAATTTTATATTGGGTTTGGGAAATTTGGCTCTATAGCAACAAAATGAGAGTACTGTGGTACTTTTCCTTCGTCATCCACTTTTTTTTTTAATAATTTTTTTATTTTTTATAAACATATATTTTTATCCCCAGGGGTACAGGTCTGTGAATCGCCAGATTTACACACTTCACAGCACTCACCAAAGCACATACCCTCCCCAATGTCCATAATCCCACCCCCCTTCTCCCAACCCCCCTCCCCCCAGCAACCCTCAGTGTGTTTTGTGAGATTAAGAGTCACTTATGGTTTGTCTCCCTCCCAATCCCATCTTGTTTCATTGATTCTTCTCCTACCCACTTAAGCCCCCATGTTGCATCACCACTTCCTCCCTGATATGAGGAAGTGGTCTTCCACTTTTGATATTATTAAATAATTGTTGAAAATCACTGTCTGTGCCTCGACTCCCTTACCTGGAAAGTAGGGACACTTTAAGAACACCACAACCTGCCTAGATTTGTTTCTTAGTAAGTTTTAAGAGAAAAAAAGTTCACATTTCTAAGAAGAAACTTGCTATATAATTTAAATGTTTTTGTTATTTTCATCTTAATAATTATTGCAGCTGAACTAGTGAATGACAAAATAACTGAATATAATTTTGAATGGATGAAATTTACGTAAAAGTTGAGAATCTTTGTCTCAGACACTTTGTGGAAGTGAAATGTACCAATAGGGAGAACTGTTCAACCACAGTTTCTCAGAGGGAGGGAAAAAGGATTTGTGTGCTATATATGTTGAAAGCGTGCATATTTGAATTTTTCTCCAGTTCATTTGATATTTCCATAAAAAAATTCAAGTTGGGGGTGTCCCTGGATGGCATACTTGGTTAAGGGTCAGACTCTTTCAGGTCAGGGTGTGATCTTGAGGCAGGAGAGTGAGGTTCTTGTCTCATGGAGTCAAGGAATGAATTTTCTGGATAAAGAGTGAATAAAGCGATTGAAGTTTATTAAGTGAAGATACAGAAAAAGCTCCCAGTACTGAGAGGGGTCTTGACAGGATTGCCAACAAGCTCCTCCACCGACAGTTTTCTTTAGAACTGACCAGAGAGATTGTGGCCTCATCATTTTTGTGATATCTTGGCTTGAGTAAGGACTGGTGATAACATATTTAATGGTTCATTTCTTTTTAGGGTCTGGTTATTCTTTGTTGGTCACAGGTGATTATCATAAAAAAGATACCCCACCCCACAAGCCTAGGGTCGGGTGCTCCAGGTTTGTTATTTTAACTCTGGTTTCCTTACACTTCAGCATTTTTCAGATTTCTGATCACATAGCCCCCTATCTATCTCTCCCTACTGAACCCCACCTGTCCCTTGAGATTGAGGCCCCCACTTCGGGCTGCATGCTCAGCAGGGAGTCTGCCTGAGACTCTCCCTCAGCCCTCTCACACCCCACGGGCCCACACGCGTTCGCACCTGCTCTCACTCTCAAATAAATAATCTAAAAAAAAAAAAAAAAAAACCCAAAAAAAGAAACTTGAAATTTTTGCAAGACTTAACCAATAAGCTAAGTTTGAATTTTCTGAACCTGAAGAGGTAGTTTTAATCATTCCCTTACATACACTTGCAAAGAAATCATTCATATATTTGTAAAGTGCTCTGAGAATCATGACTGAAAACGGCAGCAAAGCTGCCAAAGTGAAACAACAAATAAGAGAACCTTTCGTCGGAATCTCTTTTCCAGTAAAGATTACAAAATAAGGGGTGCCTGGGTGGCTCAGTGGGTTAAAGCCTCTGCCTTCGGCTCAGGTCATGATCTCAGGGTCCTGGGATCGAGTTCCGAGACCGGCTCTCTGTTCAGCAGGGAGCCTGCTTCCCTTCCTCTCTCTCTGCCTACTTGTGATCTCTGTCTGTCAAATGAATAATAATAAAAAAAAAAATCTAAAAAAAAAAAGATTACAAAATAAAAAATACTCTTCAGTTTCAAAAACTCAAGTCCATAGTCACCAGGCTCTTTCACTGAAAATAGTTGTTTCATCATTTTTGCTTCTGGGGAGAAATGTTTGGCACTAGTGAACAGGAATGAAAACATGAGACAGCAGAAAGTCTTGGCACAGCGCTGTATAAAAGGTTCGTAAGCATCTTTACCGTAATAAATAATGGAGCTGGAAAACTGCCTCTAAGAGCAGAAGTTTCTGGCCAGAAGTGAAGCTTAGCGAATGCACTGGAAAAGTAAAGTGGCCTGAAGCAAAATCAGCAAATGTTCAAGGCAAGTTTTATGTAAAGTTCCACAAAGAACTGTGTAATGAAATCTCATTTAAACAAATAATGCTAAATAAAAATTTGCATTGTATTTCTTAGTCCAGGTGGAGGTAGAGGGTGCGGGAGCTGGGGTGGGAGGGTGGTGTAGGGAATTATCATTTGGCCAAAAGGCAACTTCAAAATTCTGAAATTGTGATCTAAGGAAAAGTGTAGAGAACAAAAATCAGGGAGCTTCCCTTCACACGTAGTTGAGATTTTCTGCCCCCAAATGATTTTTAAAAGAGCCCCCTCCTGGATATCATCAAGAAAATGCTCATGTTTACTGGATACTTTGTGATTTATATTTATTATATATCAAAAGCAGAAAAGGGTCCTTTGTAATTATACAAAAAATGGAGAAATGCTGGATTGAAATTCTTAGGTTCTCGATAGCATAGAAATGAAGCCATTTTTTAAAAGTACTCTGCACAAAAGCTTTTATTCAGACAAGTGTTAGATTAAGAGGGGTGAGGAAAGGATATGGAGACTCTACCACCAAGAAAGAAAAGGTCAAGGCCAGCTTCTGGATCGTGAAGAGGCACAGCCAGCCCCTCCTGATGAAGCCTGTTTAAATCAGGACCTGGCCAACAGAATTAGTAGACCTCACAACCACCAAGGAGAATCAGACCATTTCTGTAATGACAAATGAATAGCAAATTTGATAGTGTTTCTTGGTTAGAAAAAAGGGGCTATCTTGACAAGGGAAGTGCCCGTTGAAATATCCTATTTTTCAAATTCTGCAATGGCTTAAAAGAAGAGAATTTGTTTTGGTTCTACTACAAAGTAACCCAGATTAAGTGATGCCTGCCAGAAACACCCAATTTTGTTTGCATTAGGATTGTAATGCCCAAACTAATTTTTTCCCACCACAATAAATATTCAAATTTTGGCCAACTGGGTCTTGAGGTGTACCGTATACATTAAGTAAATATTTTATGAAACGTGATCACATCTTAATTCTTATATGAGGGATTGGAATAAAATTCTTTAAACAAATTAATGCAAGAGCAGGAGGAAAATAATTCTAACTAAGTAACAGCTTTAGAAATTCTTTCTCTTCTGCCCTCACCCCTGTTGAGAAACAGTAATCTTTGTTCAAGTTCGGGGTATAATATTGGGAAATAATATGAAAATACTGACAGATTACATCATTGGCTTCACTATTTAAAAAGGGCCAGATCTTTGATCAGAAATCTTTGAGTGAGAAAAAGCATATATGTTGCTGTCCTAAAGCTTGAGTGATTGAAGACTGCACAACGAGCCTGTAGGTTGACCCCAGTGATCCTTGACACCGGTAGTCATACCCTAGTGTCCCCCACTGAACAAATCTGAGCTGTGTACCTTACAGGATGGTGTGAGAATGAGGTAGTTGTTCCCACCTTGTTCTCTCATGAATGCTTACTCTACAGGAAGCCAGCTGATATGTTGTTACAACACTCAAGCAACCCTACAGAGAGGTGTTTGTGGTAAGGAACTAACCCCTGCCAACAACGTGCGTGAGCCATGTTAGGAGTGGGTTTTCTGGTGTCAGTCAGACCTTCAGATGACTGCAGCCCCAATCGATGTCTTGACGTGCAATCTAATGAAAACTCAAGGGAAGCTGCTCCTAGATTTCTGTGTCACAGAAACTGTTGATATAATGCATATTTATTGCTGTAAATCACTAGATTTGGGATACTTTGTTACTACAGCAATAAATTAGAAAGTGTTTTTCCCACCAAGATTCTGTAGTAGCAAAACAGATGAACACACCCATGTTAAGCCATTTACAAAGTTGCTGGCTCTGCAATTAGTGGTACTTAAGTCCTATCTCAAGGAATTTGCCATTTAATTCTCTTTTTCCTCAAAGTACTGTATGGAGACCAGCAGCGATGGCATTACCCGGGAGCTTGTTAGAAATGGAGTATTTCAAATCCTACCGCAGACCCACTCAATCAGAAATTAAGATTCTGAATATGAGATTCCCATACCATATATAAGTACATTAAAGTTTGAGAAGAAACACTGATCTGTTTGATTCTTGTTATAGCCTGTAGTTGAAACCCTGGCTATATACATTAAGAGCACTTCCAAAAAATACTGTTGGTTGGGTGTCTGGGTGGCTTAGTTGGCTGCTGCCCCACTATTGGTTTTGGCTCAGGTCATGGTCTCAGGTCATGGGATGGAGCCATGTGTTGGGTTCATGATCAGCAGGGAGTCCCCTTGGGATTCTCTCTCCCAATCCCTCTGCCCCTCTCCCTGCTCACATGCTCTCTCTCGAACGCGTGCGCGCGCACTTTCTCTCTCTCTCAAATAAATAAATAAATCTTTAAAAGAAAAATAAAGAAAGGAGGGGGGGAATACTGTTGGAGAAATCTGTCTGTAGATATTCTGATTTAATTATTCTGGATTGAAGTCTATCATGGTCATGACCTAATAATATTTCAGAATTTTTCCCCTTGAAAACTACACTGTAACCTCAGATCAGCTGAATTCCCGGACTGCTCCAGGCCTGGTTCTAGAAGTCAGCTATGTCCAAGTGTGTCCCTGAGATTGCCCTGGGACTACAATGGTACACTGAACAGGATTCTTCTGGAGCATTGCCATGGACTCAGTTCATTCCAAGAAAAGTATCCATACCTTCCTACCTTCCAGGTAGATTGGCGCCATTCAAAGAACCAGGTGCTTAATAAATAAGGCTTCAAGGCCGCTTACCCACCTGTTAGATTAGGACAAACATCTTTTAGTTTCATCTTTCCCTGATAGCAAATGGAAATAACTAATGTTTCTCAAAGCCTTTAGGAAATATGTTTTTATTGTTGACACTATGAAATTAAGACTTCCAGTATGATGGGTGCTTACAAATGTTAGAACTATTACTTAAGAAGCTCACATTGACAACATTAAATACCACTTAACTGTGAGTGGGGGAGGGGAGATATTTGTTTCCTTTACTAATGCATTAGCAGTGATGGAAACAACGCCTGGCACATGGCTTGCTCTTAATAAATATTTGTTGATTAAATAAATCCCTCAAAATCCAAAAACTTCTGAGCGTTTATTCATTCAAAGTTACTCAACATCCCATGTTAGCGAGTCTGCAATGGAAACTGTTTTATCGAAGGTCCTAAAATAAAGCTTCAAATTTTTCTTTTTTGAAAATATAAAATTTTGTGCCCTAACCCTATGTCATATTTCGAATTGCTGCCCTAGGCTGGCCTCGGTTCCTCCTCTGGAGGCTAGTTAGGGATGTGATCTCTGCCCTTGAATCTCCTTCCTTTGTAGTTTTTTTGGCCTGCGCGTTTACGTTTCCCAAGCAGAAGCGCGCGTGCCGCGGCTGCGCCCATTAGCGCGCGGCGCGGGCTTGTAGCTGTCAGGCGGGCGGGGCTGCCTAGGACCCAGGAGGAGTCGGTCCTCTGCCGCCGCAGAGCCTCCGCGCTGACCCGTGCGGCCCCCTCCTCCTCGCGCACCCCTTCCCTCCCGGGCTTTGGCAGCCCTTGCGGGGCAGGAACCCCCGCACCACCACCACCACCACCACCACCTCCAGCCCCGCCAGCGGGCCGGGCCGGCCGCGGAGTCGGGCGCGGATGCTCGCGGGTGGGCTGGGCCGGCCGGCAGCCGGGGAGGCGGGCTGCATTATTTCCCGCTAGGGCCGGGCTCTGTGGGAGGAAGGGGCCCCCGCACTGTCCTCTCAGCCCGAGTCCGCGCGCGCCGCCCCCGAGGCCGGGCCTGCGGGCAAGCTAGGCGGAGGCGCCGCATCCCCGGCCTCCGGCAGGGCTCGTGGGCGGGCCGGGGCCGGGCGCGACGCCCCTGCGGGCCCGCGGCGCCTCTCCCACGCTCCCAGCTCCTCCCCCTCCTCTTCCTTCCTTCCCCTCAGCCTCCCGGGAGCCGCCGGCGGACGCGAGCCGCGGCGGGCGCCCGAGCTTTGTGTGCGCCCGCGGGCCCGGGGCGAACCTCCGGCGGCCCAACTTTGCGGCTCCTGGCCGGCTCCCAGGCGGGAGTTGTGAGGCGTGGCTGGCCGGAGAAGGCGCCCGGGGTGGGGTGGGGGGCGTGGGGCTCCCCGCGGGAGGGACCGAGCGAGCCGCGCTGGACAATGAGCTGGGCAGCTTCACGCTGCGGCCACTTGTAGGGGGGGGGGCGCGGGCCATTCGTCTCCTCGGCGGCTCAGCTGCCCCACCTGCGAGCAGAGGGAGAGATGCCACAGCCAGGTGTCCCGGCGCTCTGAGGCCCCCAGGGTCAGACGTCCCTGAGCTGGCTCTCTCATTGACACTAGGCTACCCGGAGGCTTCGGCTGGGACGTTTTTTGTGGGGGAGCCTTCAGAGCTGCCGCGATGGCCAGCACCAGGAGTATTGAGCTGGAGCACTTTGAGGAACGGGACAAAAGGCCGCGACCAGGGTCGCGGAGAGGGGCGCCCAGCTCCTCGGGAGGCAGCAGCAGCTCGGGCCCCAAGGGGAACGGGCTCATCCCTAGCCCGGCGCACAGTGCCCACTGCAGCTTCTACCGCACGCGGACCCTGCAGGCTCTGAGCTCAGAGAAGAAGGCCAAGAAGGCGCGCTTCTACCGGAATGGGGACCGCTACTTCAAGGGCCTGGTGTTTGCCATCTCCAGCGACCGCTTCCGGTCCTTCGACGCGCTGCTCATAGAGCTCACTCGCTCCTTGTCGGACAACGTGAACCTGCCCCAGGGTGTCCGCACCATCTACACCATCGACGGCAGTCGGAAGGTCACCAGCCTGGACGAGCTGCTGGAAGGTAGGAGGAGAGGTCGGGCGCGGCAGGTGCGGCCCAGCGCGACAGCAGGTGCAGTGGCCACAGGCTGGCGCGCGCCTGCTTGCGCTGCGCGGAGGGGAGTTTACCGGGTGCTTTCTAGGCAGCCATGGGAATTGTATGGTTCTGTCTGATTTTCTATAGGCTCTCCGTGTGTGTGTGGGGAGGGGGTGCGCTCCCTCAGATACTCTCTTTTCCAAGAGATTTGTCTTTAAAAACGAAAAAAAAAAATCCTAGCAGGCTCTGGTGACCTCTCTTAAGACTGGTAAACTTGGGGGTTTTTAGTGCAAACTGTTGGAAAAGGTGGCTCTCGGGTGAGGCTCTGGGTAACCCTCTTGCTAACAAGCTTTTTCTTCAGCCCTCTGTGTGGACCTCAATACAAGCATCAGGGATGTTCCAGCATTCAGAACCCTGTTGGACCTGCTGTACTCCGAAGTTGTGGTTGTGAAATGCTTTAGGTTGGCTTTCAGCAGAAGTTATATGAGGTCAGGAGGCATGATCCCAGAAAGTGGTTCTCAACCTTGACTGCACCTTGGATCACTGGGGACTTTAAAAAATTATGGGTGCCTGTGTCCTACCCCCAGATATTCAGATATGTGGGGTGTGAGCTGGGCAGTTGGAGCTTTAAAAGCTCCCCAGGTGATTTGATGTAGAGCCAAGCGCAGCCAAGATTGAGAATCACTGTGCTGAAGGGTTTTCCACATTTGGTTGGTAATGAGGTGAACCCAGGTCATTCTCTCCTGCCTCCTCCTCTGTTGAAAGTAGCTAGTTAGGATGATAGAGGATGTTGGAATGAGTTGTTGGGGCCTATTATAAATGAGTAATCCTAGAGTGTCAATCATGCTTTTCTCAAAGGGACTGCTTGGCTGTATGTTGTGTCATCCTTGAATTCCTGCAATACTGTATTTATTCTTCTTTCCTTTCAGGGTGAAAAGGCATTACTGGTAGTTAAGAACTCATTTCCAGATCAAACAGCACCTATAAAGATGAGACAGAACCCAAGTATATGCTGACTGCATTTTTAAAGACAGTTTGCTCTCATGCATCTTTCTTAATGCAAATGGCTCAATCCATGTAGTCATAGCAATATTGGTGTGACAGGGAAAGGAACTGAACTTGGAGCCAACTATTTTTCTTTTCTTTTTAAGGTTTATTTGTTTTTTGTTTGTTTGTTCGTTTGAGAGAGGGAGAGAAAGTGGAGGGGGCAGTGGAGAGGCAGAGGGAGAGAAATCCTCAAGCAGACTCCTCGCTGAGGCAGGAGTCCAAGGTAGGGCTTGATCCCACCGTTACGAGGTCATGACTCAAGCCGAAACCAAGAGTTGGAGGCTCAACCAACTGAGCCACCCAGGTGCCCCAACCAACAATTTTCCTTATATCATCTCATCATATTCTTATATTATAGTTTGAAGGCTTTATGCCCATTTTACACATGAGGAAATGAGCAACATGCCTTGTTACACAGTATCTGAGTATATGCCCTTTCATCTCCAGTTCACCTCTAATAAATTGAAATAGCCATACTGAGGAGTCCTGGGAGTGGTGGAGTTTCTCTACTTAGTCATTGTTACCAGAGGTTTATCTCTGTCTTGGTTAGATGAGGACCTAGCCTAAATGAAATGGTCTCTTCAGTCTATGTGTGTGTATTCTTGACCTCACACATTCTCTTGGTCACTGTGTGTTTTGGTTTTAAAGGCTTCCTCAGGAGGTGATGACAGCCAGAGAAGTATAAATAAAATGATACATTGTTAAAAGGACTCTTTTGCCTTCTTTATCATATTAAATACTTTAAAGCAACATTTGCCTAGATATTTCAAAACGGAATAACATTTTTGGACTGACCCAAGCTAGATTGACAGCCCTGTGGAGAAATCAAGGTGATACCTATTACTTGAGTACTCATGACTCCCATTTCTTTGAAATCCTGTGCATCATGTGGTCTGAAGAGGAACAAAAGTTTTAATATCCTTCTCTCAAATAATTTTAACAGTGTATTTGCTACATAAATTAATATACTCCAAAGATGAATATCTTTATGGGGGGTCAAGATGACCATTATGCATATTAATTAATAACAGCACATATTTACATTGAGTTTGTCATTGACCAGGTGTTGCATGGTTCACTGAGTCTAGTTGTCAAACCCGTATAGTTTCAGCTGTAAATTGAAAGTTGACAAATTTCCTTCCAGTTATTTATTCACTGATTTTTGAAGGATGGGGAACTGCAAGTGTGTATAAAGTCCAAGTTATACTACCATATGATAAATAATGGCATAACACAAATATTTGCACAACAGAAATATTTCCCTAATCTAGCCAATTGCCTGCTTGTTTCAAGCAGTATTTAATAAAATTACTGCAAAAGAAGAAAATTTGTGCCCTTCTTTTGTCATAGTGACATTCTCTCTGACAATGGATCTTTGTCTAGGTCTTGGAGTTCCAACAAAATGAGTGGAATACCCTATTGCAAGGCAGTTTTCAAGAAAAGAAAGAGCCATCAATGCTTAATATTCATCACTTGAGAATTTAAATAGTTTCAATTTTCAGTTAAAAGTGTATGTTCAAATGTTCTGATTTATCATTTAGAAGAACTAATCTACCTGCAAAGTTATTATTTGTACCAGTAAAAATGGGTGCAAGTCATATGGGTGTTGCCCATATGGTCAAAATTGACTAATTCATCTTAGTTCATTTTTAAAACTCCATTTTTTATTTTATAATTATTATTTTAGTAATCTTTATACCCATTGTGGGGCTCAAACTCATGACCCCAAGATTTAGAGTCACTTGCTCTTCCAACTGAGCCAGCCAGGTGCCCCAGCCATTTTAATTAATTTTTAATAAGGATTCTCTGATAGTATTTTTTTACAACATTATGTTCTGTTCTCTTCTTTGCCTCTTCCATCCCATGAAATTTTTAGTTTAGGAGATACTGTTTTCCCAAAGTGTTTTTCTAAAATGTTTTTAGTGAAGAATAGAAAGTGATGACTCAAGACAGCTGGGCATGAACACTCATTCAGAGCCCCAATCCTATTGAACTCAGATGACAAAAGAAATTTGCATGGCCCAGATTTTTTCTTTTGCCTTTGACCTTGAAAGTCTCTGGAGACTAAAAACAGTGCTCAGGTGTTGGCTGGCACTCCTCCTCTACTTCACTAAACCACCAGGTATCTTCAGCCTTTTGGTTTACCTCCCCTTGTTGGATTAACTTCACTGAGTTGGTGCTGGGCATTCCTGTAATACTGTTTATTCTTTTTTTTTTTTTTTTTTAATTTGACAGACAGAGATCACAAGTAGGCAGAGAGGCAGGCAGAGAGAGAGGAGGAAGCAGGCTCCCTGCCGAGCAGAGAGCAGGATGTGGGGCTCGATCCCAAGACTCTGGGATCATGACCTGAGCCGAAGGCAGAGGCTTTAACCCACTGAGCCACCCGGGCGCCTCCAATACTGTTTATTCTTTAAAACTTGTTGGGGACCTTCTTTGAGGAGGGCTGTGAGTCAGTATTAGGAAAATCAGTTTTAACTGCTTGAAACCATGAACCAGCTATAAGAGCATCTCTTATAGACAACTGAGGATGTTCTGATGATTTTTTTTCTTAAGTTCTCATGTCAGGGGCTAAAAGTCAGAATTCCTTAGCTATTTGTTCAAGTTTATTTATTTAACCTCTATACCCAACATGGGGCTGGGATTCACCATCCTGAGATCAGGAATCACATGCTCTTCAGACTGAGCCATACCGATGTCCCTCTGGTCTTAGTATTTGTTTCATGAGTGTTCTCCCTTTCTGAACATTGGCTATATTTATAAAATTTTGATGTCCTGCAGAGACATGCCTATGGATAGTAGGAACACTGCCTGATCAAGTCAGGCTACCTAGGTTCTACTGACTGGATTTGAGAAAAAAATTACCTTTGTTCTCTGAGCTTTAGGGTCTTTTCCTCTTAAATGAAAGGTTGGCAGATTACCTCTCTAAGATCCTTTGTAGAATGAAAGCATATATCTTTCCACTAAGCGGTTAGTATACTGAATGTATGATGGCTTAGGCTACCTTTCCCTACCCAGACCCTGTCTTCCAGAAAATTGACAAGGTTGTAAATGTCCTGGCACCAAGCAGGGAATAGGTGTAAGGTTCTGAGGAAGTATTTGCCAGGAGTCAAAATATTAATAGCTACCTGCCTCTGCCTCTCTCATTCCAAAGTAAAATGTTGTTTTATGTTATTTTGATCTTTTACTCCCCTGTCAACAACAAACATCGGATTTTTTGGCTTCTGAGAGAATTTTGATTATTTTGGTAAGTGATATTCCATCATTCCATTAAGTTAACTTGAAAATTGGCTTGATTAATTAGAATTTAAGAAAAATAAGGCTGCCTCCAAGTCTCAAGAAAACACTTTTCTCCAGCCAAATGACTCTTAGATATTTCAGACCTTTCCTATAGCCAAAATTTTATAGAAATTGATGAGTTTCTACTCAGATAAGGAAACTGGGTGAGGGGGAAGACTAGATAATAATGGCCAGACTCTTTTGGTAAAGTACTTTTATATTTAAGACAAACAAAAATGTTACCACCAAATACACCTCTTTCATAAGCGAATTACTGGTGTTTCTATTCCTGGAATATTGTTTGTTTTATTTACTGGACGTTTACATTTTGGGAAGGCAAACATTTTTGTTTGTTAAAAAAATTGAATATTTGTAATTTGTTGTTCCTAAGATTTTTATACCATAATAAAACTTGATCTTTTCTCCTGAATTTACAGTTTCTAAATGAAGACAAGCAAGTATAAAACTGGGGGAAGAGTAGGCTTTGTTAATCAAATGCTGTCTTAATTTTTCTAAATGAGAAGATTCTTTCATTGGTAACACTAAACATAGGAGCTGTTTCTTAGCAAACTCGTTTGGAAAGATTCCTGTTGTGTTTTGTATTAGATTGCCCCATCCAGTGTATGAAGCAGATTTGGTCTTTGTTTTCTTAAGTTCCTCTACTTTATAGTTGTAGTTATACTTAAAACAAACAAACAAAAAAAAAACCTACATTATTTCATGTCTTTAAAAAAATGTGTTCTTTCGAATATTACAAATGAGTAAAAACAAAATCATGTGAAAATACTACAACCTACATAAATTCTTCATGTCACAAGTGTTTTATTTTGATGATGTGCCTTTGATTTAATTTGGAACACTTTTAAAAGGATATTTTGTGTTTGTAAAAATCTTTGAGCTTGGAAATAAAATTTCTGCTTAATTCATCATTTTCTATGATAGCAACAACAACAACAACAAAAAAAAGCACTTGACATTTCCAAGGTTCTCCTAGTAAGCCTAGTTTATTGAATCTGTTTAGTTAGGTCATCATCATCTTCTTCTTCTTCTTCTTTTTTTCCTTTCAAGATTTTATCAAGATTTTTATCAAGATTTTATCAAGCACTTGACAAAACAAGGTTCTCCTAGTAAGCCTAGTTTATTGAATCTGTTTGGTTAGGTCATCATCTTATTTTTTTTTTTTCCTTTCAAGATTTTATTTATTTATTTGAGAAAGAGAGAGAGAGGAAGAACATGTGCAGAGAGGGAGAAGCAGATTCCCCACTGAGCAGAGAGCCTGATGACGGGCTCCATTCTAGGACCCTGAGACTGTGACCTGGACTGAAGGCAGATGCTTCACAACTGAGCCACCCAGGTACCCCTAGATCAACTTCTTTGAAGGTGTTAAGCCAAAATATAGTTACTGAGAGAGTTCTAAGTAAAAATGAGTCTCAATAAGAACCCAACTTAGGGTAGAGTCCCTCCCCCCATCACCGAAAGATAGATTTTTATGATAATGATAGAAAATGATTTCTTTGAAATGTGTTATGGTGAGGAAAGAAACATAAACCCCATGGGTGAAAAGCTATTTGCACATAGAAGTTAAAGCAGTATACATTAAAGGTATACCATCATCCTGGTCTTCTTACTTAACAGTATTTTGCCCCATTGGCACAGAATCAAGAAAAGAAGAAAAGGAATTTTACTACAGTTTATACTCATGTTCATCAAACCTCTGAGAGAGAAAGAACTTGAAAAATAGCCTGATGTGAACCCATCTCAGTAGTTTAGTGATCCAGTGGCAGTTTAACATTGAATCTCAGGTGTGCAAGCCTTCTCTGGCAGACTCCTAGGTTCTTCAAGACCCACTTCCAATATTGCTTCTATGAAGTCTCTTCCCAGACCTTACGGATACTGATCTCCGATAGCTGCTGATTGAAGGTCTGTTTGTTTTTGTTCCAAGTGCTGTTCCAGGGGAAAGTTTCTTTCCTCAAGATTCTCACATTCTAGAGGGAGAGGGGTCGTGAACATGAGCATACACAAACTGGTTCTAGCTCAGGTGCTGTGAATGAAATGGTAGGGAGGTGGGGCAGTATGATGAACAAAGCTTTCCAGAGGAACAGATGTTGGAGCCAAGGCCTGAGATCAAAATAATAACATTTCCCTTTGCTTACAGTATTTGTGCTTTAGGATATTTCATGTATGGGTTCTGAAATAAAATGCATTATCTTGTACAAGTGCAAAATAAGGTCTGTGCATAGTTCTGTATAGTTGCCTTGACCTTGGTTTCCTCATTTGTAAATGAAAGATGGTAATTGCTAAGACCTTTTCCCCTTTAAAGTTTAGTTATCTTAGGAAATGCTTCTGAGAGTAGGAAAGAGAAATGATCTTGGCTGTCATGTTTTATGGCCCTTTTTAGGAGTCACCCAGGTTTAGGGATGCCTGGTTGGCTTAGTTGGTAAAGCACATGACTCTTGGTCTTGAGGTTGTGAGCCCCACATTGGGTATAGAGGTTACTTAAAAATAAAATCTGGAAAAAAAAAAAAAAGGCGGCCAGGTTTAGATAGAATTCTTAGAACCCTCAAATACTTGTAGGAGGTTCCTCTCCATAAAACATTCTCAGGAAAGGGAAAATCGTAAACCTTTTGTGGGCTGGGACTACAATTGTTTTATTCATTTCTTTGTCCCATGCAATAAATACCTCTAGCACAATGATTTATTTTACTCCTGTGTCATTTTTAGATTTTTTTTTTAATATGTGGGAATAGGTGGATATAGATGTCTTAAAAAACCTTTCTTAGTTAAGACTGGACAGTTGGCTAGATTTGCAGAGGAAGAATAAGGCAGTAGACTAAGCATACTGTAATTTGTCAGAAGGCACTACTTTGTAGACTGAAGGAATAGGAAAAAATTGGCTGTGAGATCAATTTAAGTAATTTTGATTACACGACAACCTTTGCCAACATCTCAAAGTGACTAAAATAATCTCCAGTTATGACCTGCTATGTTATTTATTGTTTATACATTGATTAAACTGTAATTTGCAACCAAAATCTATCACAATGAAAGTTTTAAAGATTCATTATTTTAGAGGGGGGAAAGAGAGAGAGCACAGGGGGAAGGGCAGAGGAAGGGAGAGGGGGATAGAAGCAGACTCCGTGCTGAGTGCAGAGCCTGATGTGGGTCTGGATCCCACGACTAGGAGATCAAGACCTGAGCTGAAATCAAGAGTTGGACTCTTAACTGACTACACCACCCAGGTGCCCTTCATAATAACACCTTTAAAATATCTTCACTAATTTATCTCTTCCTTCACTCTGTATGTTTTACAAATTTTAGGTTACTTTAAGTTTTAAATAATAATTATAATTATTTCCTCCAGGCAATGATGATGCTCTCTTCCCCAATACATTTGTTCATCATCCTGGTCTTCTTACTTAACAGTATTTTGCCCCATTGGCACAGAATCAAGAAAAGAAGAAAAGGAATTTTACTACAGTTTATACTCATGTTCATCAAACCTCTGAGAGAGAAAGAACTTGAAAAATAGCCTGATGTGAACCCATCTCAGTAGGTTAGTGATCCAGGCCAATAGATGGAAGGCTTTGCATGAACCCTATAATGTGTATAAAACACTTAGTGGAGTCCTAGCATGCAGTGGCTCTTTGATAAATGGTGGTGGTCCTCAGCATCTTAACCCAAAATTTCTGTCCTTAAAACCTCCCTGCTATATTCGAGAGCCACCATTTGGAGCTACAAAAGGCTTATCTGACTTTTACACTGCAGCTCTTCAGACATTTGAAGACAGTGGTCATAGTTTACTATTTCCCCTTCCTTCCCATTCTGCAAACATCACCTCTTTTTTTTTTTTTTTTTTTTTTAACATCACCTCTTTTTTGGGCAAACGTTTGGCGTCTGAATCTTTCATCACTTACATTGAATCTTTTTTTTTTTTTTTTTGGTAAATACTTATTTATTTGAGAGACAACATGTGGGGAGAGGGTGAGGAAGGGCAGAGGAGGAGGGAGAGACTTTCTAGCCGACTCTCTGCGGGGCATGGAGCCTGTCATAGGGCTTCATCTTAAGACCCTGAGATTGTGACCTGAGCCAAAATCAAGAGTCAGATGCTTAATTGACTGAGCCACCCAGGTACCCCCTGGCATTGAATCTTTTTGAGCCATCTTCATTATCAATCACTTGCTTAAAACTGGGGCCAAGTCTTCTCAGACTCACAGTGAGAATTGGGGGTGAAGGAAGAAGGTATTAAGGAAGGGTCTCCAGAAGTTGGAGTAACTCTGTTAAGGAAAGTTTTACCTCTGCTTAGGTGATGAGCCAGTTGAAGGACTGACCCTTGATCCATTATGCCTCAGTTGCTTTAGAAATATTAGATGGGGGATGTCTTGGTGGCTCAGTTGGTTGTACGTCTGACTCTTCATTTCGACTCAGGTCATGATAGCAGGGTCATGATAGATCGAGTCCTATGTTGAGCTTTGCACTGGGCATGGAACCTGCTTAAGATTCTCTCTTTTCCTCTCCCTCTGCCCCTGCCCCCTCCAAAAAAAAAAAGATAGAAATATTAGATGGGCACATTTTGTTTGAAGTTTTCTCTCTTCCTTAACATCTGTAAGATTGCAGTGTTTCTAAACTTTTGCAATATTTAGGCCACTTAAACATGAAAAACAATGCAAAAAATCTAACAACTAACTTGTAGAAGTTCAGTATATCCTTAATTATTTTAATTACATTATCACTTAAATATGTAGAATCACTGATATAAAAGTATATTCTTATACTAGAGGTCTTATACACCAACACAACCTAAACAAACTGATAATGTAAATATCAACAAAACCACATAATCAATGAGAATATAAAAAACAGCAGTATAAAGCTGCAGATACTAGTTGCTCAAACTAAGTTGTTCCCAAATATGATCATGGCACTGAATCCTGAGTTCAGTGTGCTGTATTTCAGAATGCCATGTCAGGAGTCAGTTTTGGATTGTTAATAAAGCTCCACTCCTATAGGTAAAATTACGTCCTCTGGTCTTAACCTACTGTGAACACATCTTTTACAGAGATTAAGTTCGCTTCTCTTTTTCCTCACTAACTCCCAGCAAAGTTACACCCTTTGGTACCAAAGGAGTTGAAGCTGGACACCAAGTGGTCTGGCTTTATTTGATTTATAAGCAGTCGTTCACATATTCCAGAATAGGATGATATAAACATTTTAAGTTGTATCATTAAAATAAGCACAGTATTAAAATTGTCAGAGTGAACTCTTGTAAATTATGGAATATGCTTGCCCTAGGGGTGAGGAACAAAAAGCAGATACTGGATATGGTTTGTGGGTTCCATCCTACCAGGAGAGGAGATGCAATTTCTTTTTCAGCTGGTAAGCTTTATAAAGCTTTTTGGTTCATGAGTAAGATTTTTGTTTCTACTTTTACTTAATTTTTTTGGTCTTCAGTTAAACTTTTCTGAAATTTCAACACTGAAACATGGATTTCTGGCCATGTTTCTTCATAGATTTTCAGATGTTCAAAGTCATTTTTGTACCCCTTTCTCAATGGAATGTGTCAAAGACTATACTGCTGGATGAGACTTGGGGACATGACTTGGTTCAGCCAGTTGCCTTCAGAGGTATTAAAAGAGCATTGGTCTTCGAGATGAAATCTTGTTTTGTGTCCTCACCCTTGCCCCTCAGCGAAGGCCATTACATTCATTTTGTGAATGCAACAGCAATGGTCCAGTGACACAGCAAAGACGCGGAGAGTAGGATAGGCTTCAAGGCCAGAGCAGTGCACTTTGGTTAACTCTGCTGATCCCCAGTTAGTTTAAATTCTTGGTTCTGTGCAGTCTGGGTGAAAAAAAAAAAAAAAAAAAAAAAAAAAGATTGTTTGCCACAAAAGAATAATAAATCAGTCTTTCTTTTCCTCATCCTGTATTTTTCTTAGCCAGATGGGCGTGGGAACTCATCTCTCATGTGTTTTAGATGGAGATAAGCACATTTTAATCCACCCAGTAGGACAGCCTCACAAATGCTCTGCTTGATGAAGGATATCAAACCATTTTGTAGATGCAGCATACCCAGATTTATTTTCCTTGGTTATATGTCTTTGGAAGCAATTTTTTCCTCTGTTTTAGAAGTTAGGAAAGAATTAAGTTTTCTAAGATTATTGTTAGCATTAGATCTGTAGTGTCAGGCAATCTTTCTTTTGTCTTTGTCTTTCCATTTTTATGTTATCATATTTAAGTCTGCATGTGTGGTCTTTTCTCTAAGCTTGAAGAGCCTTGCACTTTAGACGTGTGTCATAAAGTTCAATGCTTGCTTCCACTCCAAGTGATGTCATAGTCTCAATGTCCACATTTTGTATAATTCATCTCCTGCCATGGATGTAAAAATAGTTTGTAATTACAAACTAATCACTGGGGTTAGGCAGTTAATGTAAATATTTTAACAGAAGTGGATGAGATACTTTATAGGAACTGATAAAAAGTAGGCTAGCCAAACACACTGTATTTGAATTTCCAACTACATATGGTTACATGTAACTATCTGTAATTTCTAACAGTAAATTGATATTTAAATGTTGACAAATTACTGTGATTTAGCTATTAAAAACATTCATGTATATTAAAAACATATATATTTTATATGTAAGTACATGCATACATATTCCATTGATTGAAAGACACATTACATTTATTGAACTGAAAAGTACCCTATACACTTGAAACTAATACAACACTGTATGTTAATTATACTTGACTTTTAAAAAATAAATAAGTAAGCATGTGCCCTGGACTCTTGATGCTTTGATGGTCTGAAATGAATTAAAACCTTTAGTAGAAGTAGGCAGCCTTCACATCCTGCTTATTTCCATAGATGCCTTAGGTTGCATTTTGGTGGGCTGGCATGATCTAAGAATATCTCCAGCCATGCATGACATCTTTCAGGAGCCTGACCCTGAGCCTTCTAGGGTCATTCTGTATCAACAGTGTACTGTGAAAATGTTTTACCTAGAAGTAATGCAAATCCAAACCATGAGATTTCTAAGTTCGCATTTTTGTCATTACATTGACAAACATGCTTTGAGTACCTGTTACATACCAGGTATTGTGGTAGATGTGGGGAGTATGAAAAAGATAGAGTTTTTTTCAAAGAGTTTCCAGTGCAGGCAGTGGTTTGTAGTGAGAAGTTGTTTCCAGAGTCACCTGTGAAATTAAAAACCCTTACCTACATATTCTGGTCCCACCATCTGGTGATTCTAGTGATTCAGTTGAACTGTGGTAAGGTCTGAGCATCTGTACTTTTACAGCAAAATCAGCTGATTAAAAAAAATTCTCCACCAAGAACCATTGGAAGAGAGAAAGAAAGAATAAATGATTATGAGCTATTGATACTTTGTAAGCTCAGAAAAAGACACTTTATAAGAATGTAATTTTTTAAATTTTATTTTAAAATTATGAAGATTCAAAACTATGTATGGCCCAATGAGTTGTTTTGAACACCAGCCATGTCAAGAAACAGAGTATTGCCAGAATCTGAGAAGATCTCCCTGTATCCCTTCCTAGTTCCAATTCTGCCCAAGATAACAGAGGCCTGACTCCTGCTTTTATCTCTCTTTTTACCACCAATGAAGGCATCCCTGATTGATATGGTGTAATTTTTTCTGTTTTGGACTCTAGAGAAATTGGACCCTACTACATGTATTCTTTTGTCATCTTTTCCTACCATTGTTGGTAAAATTCATCCAGATTGTTGCTAATGGTTCTTGCTTGTTCATTTTCAATACTGTATAGTTGTACATAAGACAACCCCACAGTCTCTGTGTCTGTTCTCCTGTTGTTGGGACATGTGGATTGATGTTTCCTCTTTGGCTGTTGAGCCCTGCTTCTGCATATACACACTAGTGTCTATGTACATGAGTTTTTCCAGCATATTTTCCTGGGGTGGATTGTTGGGTAATATGATGTGTATGTTGTAAATGTAGTACTAGATAATGCTTTTCTAGGTGATTGAACCTATTTAAAATCCCTTTAGCAATGTTTGAAAATTCCTATTGCCTTACCTCTTTGCCAAGAGTGATTAATCTTGACTGGTCAGTTAAAAAGGGACAAGATGAGAAGAGAAAGAAGGTTATTTTAGACATATAAGAAGTAATGAAAATAAGAGGGTATGATAAGTTTAGAAAGAAATTGCAAATATACTGCTATGACACTAACTTAAGAACCTGTGGGAATGTGGTGGGAGATGAGGGTGGAAGTGTGTGATGTGCTGAGGAGTTTGGTCTTTATTCTAAAGGCAGTGAAGCAGGCAAAAGACATCAGCTCCACATTTTAAAAAATTTGCTGTGACAGCTATGTGGGGGATGAGGGGGTGAGGCCCCACAGAGAACTTAACTACTTTAATCCAAGGAGAAATAAAAGAAGGCAGAGTCAAAGAGGATAGATTCCAGAGGTACGTAGACCAAGCTCAAGAGTTTTGTCAATTCTGTTGAATGTGGGAAAGGGAGAAGAGACGCAGGAGTCTTGATTTTTGTGTGGGTGACTATATAGGTGGTGATTTCATTCAGTAAGTTGAGGAATTCAGGAAGAGGAGAGTTTGAGGTCAAGATGGCCGTAATGGGGAATGAAGTTAGTTTTAGACAGTAGCATGTGAAATACCCATAGATAATCTAGTAGAGGTGTTCAGTAAGTGGCTTGAATTCAAGAGAAAGGACTAGGCTGGAAATGTCCTTAGGATATAGGTGGTGTTTGAAGCCATGGAGTGGATGCTCTTGCCCATAGAGAGTATAAGGAGGATGAAGTAGATGAATGGGAGAAGAGGACTCTAAACAGCAGATCAAGAGAAGTAAGAGGTATAAAGCAAAAGAAATCAGACTGTGGAAGCTAAGGGAAAAAGGATTTGCAGAAGAGAATCATGCCTAGTGTCCAGTGCCCTCAGAAGACACCCAGTGAATTTGGAAGATGTGCTTTGCATTTGGCAGTTAGGAAAGACATGCTCAGGGATCAGGGTGTTCCAGCCAGGGGAATGCAGAGAGCAAAAGTGATGCCACAGTAGCTTAAGAGCAAATAAGAAGTGGGGAAAAAAACAGATGAGGAGAGTTTTATGTTTTTTGTTTTGTGGTTGTTTTTTTTTTTTTTAATTCAGCAGTGAATGGAAGCCAAAAGCACATTAGGTAGAGTGGGATGAGGAATGAAGAGGGGGAGGATTTGTGTGTGTTTAAGGTGGGAAGTATGTGTATCTAATCTTGTAGAGAGGGCTGCCTAGTTAAATGGAGGAGAGAAGAATGTCCCTGAAACTGCAGTATGAGGACACGGAAACGTGGTACTCAACATCCCGTAGGAGGTGGCTACTCTATTACTGCCAAGGGAGACAAGGTGGGAGAAATTGGCCCAGCCTGAACACATTTGTGAGGATGAAGGCTTCCAGAGACAAGACATTGGAGAGTTCCTAGCATTTAATATCCTCTTGCCTCTTAGAGGAGGCAGAGTCTTGGGTTGAGTAAAGGTGAACATTAATGGTTAATATGCAGGTTGTATTACACAACGGTAGGCACTTAATTTGACAGTCTGCCAACTACAAAGTAAAGTGTCTTTGAACAAATATCAGTGATAAGAAACCAGATCCATGTCACTGTAGTGTCTTAAAGGAAATTCAGAGACTTTCTATTCTGTGTTGTGGATGAAAACAGTTAAGTTTTATAACCACCTTGTGCTTTTATCCATCTTCTTTCCATATATAAAACAAATTTTCTTTGTATTTAGTATTCACATGATCATAATTTCCAAAATGACTTCCCTATGTGGTCAAAGAACTGTTATCGGAAAGAGGGAGAGAAAGAGAATGAGTATGTATGTATGTGTGTGTGTGTGTGTGTGTGTGTGTATCTCAATTCTCTTCAGCCAGAGACCATCAAGAAGATACCTATAGTTGAACATGTTGAGTTTATGATTCACTGCAACAAAGATAATGCACGTTGTATAATACCATGGGGGCATCTCAGTAAGAAGGTATTTGACTTGTCATAAAATATGGGCTTTGATTGGATAATTTCCGAGGATCTGGGGAAGCAAGGACTTGCTCTGTATTGGGTGTTGTTAGAAGGAAGGACTATTCTGTGACTGAGTATCTCATTAAACTTAGAGCGAACACAGAATAGATTGAGGAAAAGCTGTAATTGGTAAGGCCATGGCAGTCATTCACTGAGTGTGACAGGAGGTTGTCTGGTATTTTGTGGGTTGCACAGTGAACTTGTTTTTGTGTCACCTTACCATAGTCTCTGAGTGACTTTATTTGACACAGATATAATTTGAGATTATATCCCAGCGAAAAACACAGGTATGACTGTGGACACCAACCAGCTTATAATAATATTGAGTTCTAGCTGTTCAAGTCAGATGAATTCTGGACTTCAGAGACAGGCTTATTTTTCATATATTCATGTTCACACACACACATTTATCTATTTATATCTTAATTTAGCTCTAATTTATAAATGAGATGCTTATCTTTTCCTTCTTTGGGTCAGTGTAATTTTATTATGTATTGACAAAAAATTTAAAAATCCTTTCAGAATGTAGTATTTTATCAGGATGTCAAAACTCATTACTTGAGGGTACACTTTTTCAGCTGTGTCAATAGCATAAAATGCACTGCTGTTTGTTATGTTATTGGGGAATGAACAGAAGCCAACCTTCTTGCATTGATCCAAGTAGGAAGTGGGTGGGTAGAACTTGATGTCAGAATGTAGTATGTAGGGAAGCCAGAAGAATGAAGGGTGATGCCTAGGTTTCTAGCTGAGTAAGTTTCATTAGAAAGTGGTGTTTCTACCAGGATGATGAAGAAGGGAAAAGTGACAAGTTGGCAGGGGGATAACAAATCTCAAACCAGAATCCCTACTATAGGAAGAATCTGGTGGATTAGAAGCTGATTGCTTGTAATCAGTCTTGCAGGTGCCTAGTACCTAACAATAATAAATTATTATTTGGTTAACAGCAAGAGCTATAACTGCCCAAGGAACCAAAATCTTAAATTCTTTTGTCAGCATGTTCTCTCCTGATAGGCAAATCTATGTTAGTGACAGAATTACCCTCAGGTAATTGTTTGATCAAGGTGGGGACATAACAAGGGAAGCTAGCCTGGGTATCTTGACCGCGATGGTCTTCAAGGTATGACGTCTCTGCTATAGGGTTTTAGGCGCCCAGTATATGGAAACACAGGTGTGACCTCAAAACTGTGTCTTGAACCTTTTTGCTGAAATGTTGTATGCCAAAATGGGTATCTGTGGTTCCAAATTTTACATTTTATAGAACTGATCTACACATTTTTAATAGAAACAGTATGAAGGGAGGAGGGGAGAGAAGGATTGGAAATTAAAATGTATCTGTAACCATATATAAACAAGACAGACTTCCTTTACCTATTTTCATTCTGATGTCTTGAACTTGTATAAAGAGGCTAAATACAGATGAATTTAAAAGGCATCTCGCCTTGTTGATATGTCAGTTGTGCAGAGTTGATCAAAGAAATCTGACATACTAAATTTGCTCTTGCTTTGTTTCTTTTTATCATTGTGTTTTCACTTTATATTGGGGAAGGCTTTTCTCCAGCTGACTTCTCCCTGCCCTTAGGGGGAAAAAAAATCACTGTCTCTTGCTGAAATTTCCTTTTCTTTCTTCCATCTTAATATTTTGAATCAGAACATACAATTAAATTTTATTTAGAGCTTTTCAAAGTGAGACTTGTATTCTCTATAAAATTAAAGCAAAATTGTGTTTATTTTTGCTTTTAAATACACGCATGTGATGTATAGCTCTGTTTTATTAAATTCATATGTGTGTTTGAAATTACATGCCATTTTCCCAGATGATTTAGATAAACCTACAGAGATGGAAAATCTCTAACTAAATGGTGATGGTTATGCCAGCTTTCTGATTACTGGTGGGGAAGCAGCAGAAGAGCTTGTGGCTGGTTCCCTAGTTTTCTTACACAGTGGCCTAAGTACCTTTAACGGAAGGCATTACCTCTCTTTTTAGACCCTTCTTATATGCCTGATCTTTTATTGAATTGTTTGTGTGCCTTTGGGAGTCTTTAAGTTATCTATTCATTAGGATTTTAAGAACATCCTGATAATAGTTAAATATTATATTTATATTAATGGGTTTTTCTTAGGCATTGCCTTTCACCATTTTGGTTATTTTTGTTTTAAGCATGAACAGCCCTTAATACTTGTATCATATGATTATTCTATCAATAGTGAGATTGTTACACTGAATATGTGAAAAAATACTGGATTCTTTTTGAGTTAGAAACTATCTTAGAGAAAATCTTAAGAGTGTAATCCTCTTGCCCTGTATGCCAAACAGGTGAGGATAAAAGAATTAGGTGACTTCTGAGTTTCCTGAAAGAAAAGTGTGATTTTTTAACATAAAATTATGAATCATGATTTTCAGCCTTTTAAAAATTACTACTTTTCAACCTCTAATTTTGGAACTTAAAATTAATGAACACTGAGTTGGTAAACCGATACAACAAATAGTACAGTTTTTATGTTTTACTTAATAAAAATTAAGCAGAAGTCTGCATGAATATTGCAGAAGTCTGCATGAATATTGAACACATTTTATTTGTTTTTCAAAAAGATTTATTTGTTTATTTAGGGAGAAAGAGCACCTGCCTGCATGCGTGAGTGGGGGGGAGGGGCAGAGGGAGCAGGGAGAGAGAGGAGGAGAGAAGCAGACTCCCTGCTGAGTACAGAGTCCAGTATGGGGCTGCCCTGAGTTCACCACCTGAGCCAAAATTAAGAGCTGGTAGCTTAACTGACTAAGCCACCCAGACACTTCATTTTAAACTATTTAACATCCTTTAACCATTTAAGTAGATATAGAGAAGGTTGTCTATTTGAGCTAATTATTTTAAATTCACATTCTTTAATTAAGAAATAAAATGCCTGAGGTAAGTTTCTTCAAGCCGTCAGAACTCTTCCTTCATTTTTGCAGTAATTCATTCATTAAGTAAATGGATATTATGACTAAATATATTTTAGGAGGTGTGTGTATCATTCTTCAATTGGGACTGAAATTTGTGGTTGTAAGGAGAAAAATAGTTTCATTTCTTTATATGAATATGTTATTTTGTGATACAATTATTTCTTCCAGAACGAGATGATTTTTTTTTTAGTTAATTAATAGATTTTGGAATTAGGGAGTACTCTAGAATTCACCTGATTCAACAGCTTCAATTTACAGACAATGATATTGAGAATCAAAATACAGAGGAATTATCCAGGGTGGCATATTTGATCAGAATAAAGCCCTAGTCTCTCTTGTTTCATGTGTCTAGTGCTTTTCAAGCTGTAATGTGTGTTATTCTCTCAAAACCAATCTAGATGTTTAAATAGAAAGGGAGAATGGGCAGAATGCCAAAGGAAAAACATGTGAATTCCCCTTGCAGTACACCTGTTACGTTTAGGAGTTCACTTAATGGGTCTCCAGCATTTGTTCTTAAGAGACAGTGCTTCTGTGATGGGGATAATCACGCTAATTAAACTGATTTTTTGCCTTTTAGGTGAGAGTTACGTGTGTGCATCAAATGAACCATTTCGTAAAGTTGATTACACCAAAAATGTTAATCCAAACTGGTCTGTGAACATCAAGGGTGGGACAACACGAGCCTTGGCTGCTCCCTCCTCAGTGAAAAGTGAAGTGAAGGAAAGTAAAGATTTCATCAAACCCAAATTAGTGACTGTGATTCGAAGTGGAGTGAAGCCTAGAAAAGCGGTGCGGATCCTTCTAAATAAGAAGACTGCTCATTCCTTTGAACAGGTGTTGACAGACATCACCGAAGCCATTAAACTAGATTCGGGAGTGGTGAAGAGGCTCTGCACACTGGACGGAAAGCAGGTAGGAGGTTTACCAACCCCCGGCCCTCCATCTCACTGTTGAACTCCCCGTGCATAATGGTGGTTACGTATTTGACAAAGAATTTCATAGTCTGCTAGAAATTATTCAAATACTTCTACGCGAGATGTGTGTGTGTCTGTATTAGCGTGTATCTTGAAAAATGTGAGTGGCTCACCTGTGTCTTTATCCAAATACCTCAAAAGTGTATATAGAGAAATCTGTACTTCTTATGGTCACTGAAAGGGAAATGTAAATAACTTATTTTTTTTTAATTTTGTATTTAAATTCCAGTTAGCTAATACACAGTGTGATATTAGTTTCAGGTCACAGTCTAGTGGTTCAGCACTTACATTTCCATCTAACACTGGGTGCTCATCGCAGGTACCTTCCTTAATCCACATCACCTATTTAACCCATCCCCCAATTCACCTCCCCTCTGGTAACCATCAGTTTGTTCTCTGTAGTTAAGAGTCTGTTTCTTGGTTTGCCTCTCTCTTATTTCCCTTTGCTTATCTGTTTTGTTTTTTAAATTCCGTATATGAGTGAAATCATACGGTATTTTGTCTTTTGCTGACCAACTTATTTTGCCTGGCATAAGCACTCTAGCTTCAACTACGTAGTTCCAAATGGCAAGATTTTTTTTTTTTTTATGACTGAGTAATATTTTTATTATATATGTATTTTTATCTATATAAATATATATGCTTATACAATACACACACACATCACATTTTCTTTATCCATTCATCAGTCAATGGACACTTGGGCTATTTCCATAATTTGGCTTTTGTTGACAATGCTGCTATAAACATCCAAGTATATGTATCCCTTTGAATTAGCATTTTTGTATCCTTTGGGTAAATATCTCCTAGTACAATTGCTGGATCATAGGGTAGTTCTATTTTTAACTTTTTGAAAAAAAAAACCTCCATGTAGTTTTCCAGAGTGGTTGCACCAATTTGCAATCCCACCAACAGTGCAAGAGAGCACCTTTTAAACCACATCCTCACCAAAACTTGCTGTTTCTTGCATTTTTTATTTTAACCATTCTGAAGGTATGAAATGATACCTCATTGTGCTTTTGATTTATATTTCCCTGATGATGACTGATGTTGAGCATCTTTTCATGTTTCATGTTTCTGTCTTCTTTGGGAAAATGTCTAGTCATGTCTTCTGCCCATGTTTTAATTGCGTTATTCATTTTTTGGATGTTAGTGAAATGTAGACTTCAGAGGGAAGCCTCTCCAACTTACATTTTCCCCTCAGAAGACTACATTTCACTAACATCCAAAAGATGTTCTCTGTTTAAGAATAAGAACACCTATTGACTAGTAGAGTTATTATGGGTTTGGTAAATCACAGGAGTCAAAATTAAAGATATTTAACATTTTTAGAAAAGCCTTTCCTCCCCACCTACATATAATATGGAAAATGCCTTTCAAAAAAGTACTTTTCTTTCATAAAAATGTCCATATAATTTCATAGGGCACAAGAGAGGCAATTAGCATTTCTTTTTAGTTTGTTTGTTTTTGTTGTTTATTTTTTGTTTGAGAGAGGGGTGTGTGTGTGTGTGTGTGTGGTGACTAGGATCAGAGGGAGAGGAGAGAGAATCTGAAGCAGGTTCCACATGCAGCATAGAGGCCAAAGCAGGGCTCGATGCCATGACCCTGAAATCATGACCTGAGTTGAAATCAAGAGTCGGACACCAACTGAGCTGTCCAGGTGCCCCATTAATCAGCGTTTCTGAAAAAATATACAAAAATTACACAGGAAAAGGCAAGCCAAATATATACCAAGAAATCTATATACTGGGAAATCTAATGGCTAAAGAAGAAAAATTGAGCAAATTTCAAGAATGCATGAATATAGAGTTTTGCCACAATCAGATTATTCCTAAAGAGAAAGACTTCCGAGGTATATTTTTTCCTAATTTCAATAAAGTTAAATTGTATTTACATTGTGTTAGACCTTATAGTTTCCAGCATCCAGTTTGTTTCTTCATTCCATTTTGTTTTTTCCCTATAACACACTTAATTTATTCTGAAGTGTTTAGCTCATATAGTGCTGAGAAACACTGGAGCAGCGCCTTCTGAAAAACACAGTTAAAGTACTTTTCTAATTTCATAACACTAGATCTAGTTAGTCAGTTGTTTCCTGAAACATTAACAAAATTTAAAAAATAAGTTCTAAAAATTCCAGTAGATCATAATGAGTTTATGACTTTTCTGATTAATTAATTACCTTGATGATTGGAAGGCACAACACTTCATAGCAGCCTGTCCAAGATAGGTTCACAGTATGAATGGAAGTAGACACTTTATAGATTGAGTTAATAGCACAACATAACACAAAACACCTTAAGATTAGTTCTGCAAGTATTTAAATAGAATTAAACTAAAAGATTTGGTAATTCAAACAACTAATTCTGGGTTGACACAGGAAGACAGGAAATACAGAGACAAACATTTAAGACACCTAACAAAAAGAAAACAGAAATCATAAATATGCCAAATTCAACAACCTGAATGGCATATAAACAGTAAATTCAGGTGAGATTTTAAAAATTGAGACCCAGATTTGGAAATCTCTAAATGAATATTATTCAGGGAAAATGGAAGTGAATACAGAAGTTGAACATCTAATTGAAATGGGCAATCATTGAAATTTTAATAATTATCCAAAAAATTATCTTCAGAGAAATTCTGGACTAGAAATATCAATACATAAAATTGTTAACTAAAGGGGCGCCTGGGTGGCTCAGTGGGTTAAAGCCTCTGCCATCGGCTCAGGTCATGATCTCAGGGTCCTGGGATTGAGCCCCACATCAGGCTCTCTGCTCAGCGGGGAGCCTGCTTCCTCCTCTCTCTCTCTGCCTGCCTCTCTGCCTGCTTGTAATCTCTATCGTCAAATAAATTTAAAAAAAAAAGTCTTTAAAAAAAATGTTAACTAAAGCACAAGCAACCTCAGATTATCCACATGTTGAAGAAGACTGTACTGTTAAGAACAGGAACTAAAGGACGGTTTACTGTTAAGAAACCGGTTTATACATGGGATCTAGAGGGTAAAGCATAATGGCATACAGAATCCCAGAAAGGTTACAAAGGCATTTGACAAAATACAAAGCTGACATTCAGTTAAAGATTTAGTAACAAATTGAGGGTGAATTCTCTAATACACTTCAAAGAAATACTATCTGAAACAAAAAGCCAATGTATTGGCGTAAACAAATACAACACGGGAAGTTATTATCTATAGCAGGTATGGGATAATCGCCTGACAGCACCAGCATTCAACATTCTTCTACATATTCTCCCTGATTTTTATTTATAGTTTTATTGCAATTTCAATAAGAATCTAAATGAGATTTTTGGGAGAATGAATACCTAAGTGATTTCAAAAACTAATCTGGAAAAAGAGGGAGAAAATTTGGAAATAATGATTAATGGGCTTTTACACTACCAGATATTAAATCATCCTCCTCATACTATAGCAAAAATAAATTCCAGGTGTTTTAAAAATATAGATGTCAAATGAAACAAAAGAAGTAGAAGAAAATATATCAATAGTTGGGTTGAAATGGGAGAGGATTTTCTAAGCATAAAAATTGTGCAAAATCACAAGGGGAGAGGTTGGTTGGATAACATACAAAATAAAAACTTCTGGGTATCATAAGCAAGGCTTATGTCTTTTATATTGAGTTATAGTAGTTTAATATTTTTTAAAAAACACTGTAATGCCAAGGTGAATAAAAGATGACACAATTTGAAAAGATAGAATTGGAAATACAAAGTATAAAAAATGTTCAATGTCTAAAAAAATGAATGAAATCAATGTGATGGTGCTTTTGATGTTTAAAATGGACAGATTTAAAAAAATGTTTATTATTTTTGGATCTGCAGTGAATTGACATTTTCAAAGAAAGATGGACGTATAAATTTCTTAATCTTTTTGGAAAGCAATTTGTTTTGTACAACTATCCAAATGTTCTTACTATTTGAACTTGTAAACTAACTTCTAGGAATTTATCCAAAATCATCTAAGATGCAAACATAATTGTGCATAAGAATTTTCATTTCAGCAATAAGAGCAAAAGATTGAAAACAACTTAAAATCCCTAATATAGAAAACATCTAAATGATATTACCATAGAATATAGTAGTGGCCACTGAAAATTATAGTTGGGGGATGTTTGAAGACCTGGGAAGATGTTGAGTGGAAAAATCAAGAAAAACAACTCTGTAGTATGTTTTCAATTTTGAGTTAAAAAAGAGAAGTAGAGGAAGTTTTTTTTTTTAAACTACTTCAGAAGGAAACACAATTATAGTTGCCATCAGAAATCCAGTATTTGCTGTTCTGATTTCTACTTTCTCATGTCCGCTTAGAAGCAAAAAATAAACACTGAGAAGGAAAACAAAAAACTGATTCCGATCAGTTGTAAAGAGTAAAACATTATGAGTTAATCTTTGAAATTTAGCATGTGGCAATAAAGTGTTGCAGGAATCACTTTGCCACTATTCCTGTTTAATAGAGCTTACAACATTATTTCCCATGTGCAAAGAAAAGAGATCTCTTCAAACTTTCAAACAAAATATTTCTTTGGAAAAATTGTAGCTTTTACTTTTGCTAGACACAACTTTGGATGTTATATTTTTAGAGGGCCAGGTATCCTTAAAAGCTATAGTGTTCTTGCCATGCTGATAAAACATTGGACTTGCAATTTAAAACTTGAAGTCTGAATTTTTGATTGGTATGTGTTGTAATGAGAACATTTGTTTCTTGCTTTGAAATAGCATAAGAAAATTGTCTTATGTTTAAGATTAACGTAAACCTTTAAACGGGCCGTGTTCATTTTGATTTTGTTTTGTAAAATCATTTTTTTTTATGGCTTGTAAAATGATCTGTTCTCTGAAGAGAGAGGCAGTTCATCATGAATAGTCACTGATCTCATCCTGACACCTCCTAGGGTCTTAAGGGGCCTTGGTTATCTTTTATGGACTTGAGAGCTTCCCTAATTAAAGTGTCCTGTGCCAGTAGCATTTATGTTGTTAAAACAATGTCCCTTGAACTTCTCTTCATCAAAATGGATGATCACATCTTCCTGGTTGTATTGAATTCATTTACAAGGTCTGACTTAATTAGAACAACTAACTCATGCATTTTCTATCTCTTTATAAATCACTTCAACTTGTGTTGTTGAAATTTTAGGGTTTTATCCATGTTAAGTCTTGGGTTTTCTTTAGTGTAGAGCAGTGGTTCTCAACTGAGTACCATTTCACCTCTAGGGGACATTTAGCAGTGTCTGGAATCTTTTCCTTTTTTTAAAAAAATTTTATTATTGAAGTACAGTTAACATACAAGATTATATTCATTTCAGGTGTACAGCATAGTGACTTGACAGTTCTCTACATTACACAGTACTCACTGCAGTAAGTGGTTACCATCTGTCCCTCATACAGTGGAGTCTTTATTTTGATGCCATGACTGGGGATGGAGAGCCTACTACCATGTAGTAGGTAGAGGCCAGGAATGCTGCTGTCCATCCTCTGGTGCACAGAACAGACACAGCATAATTCTTGGGGCCCAAAGGGTCAATAGTGTTAAGATTCAGAAATTGTGGTGTCAAGTAAGTGAAGTGATTCCAAAAGGAATTCTTCTTTGAATGTTAACTTTGTTACCATTTAGGCCACATGCTAAACTTTATTTCAAAACGTAGAGCTGTTCACTTAGCCTGTCTGTCTAGTTCTTACCTGGTTGAGACAGGTGTGTCAGCATGTCATGGTTTATAGTCTTTGTTGTCCTAGCTTTCAAACTATTTGTCTTTGTTGTATGACGCTAACATACAGTTGGGCAGGACAGCTTATAGGGGATTAAATAAAGATGTCCCAAGTGGTTTTTACATGTATTTAAAGAAGTCTAAGAAAGCATGATTTAATCTTGTAGGATTTTAAGTATTTACTACTTAAAAGTGATGCTATGGTTATCAATTTTTTTTTAAAAAATGCACAATCTATGTACTTACAGATGAAATGGCTAGGAAATAATCTGTAAAAAGAAGTCATGACTATTCCTAAGTAGTTTTTTTTAACTTACAATTAATTTAGATTAAATGCTTTTCTTTTTTAAATAAGATCTTGAATCTTTAAGTTAAAGGAATTGAATAGGAGAAGGAGGTTTACTTTTAAAATTTTTCGAAGGAGTTACTTACTTATAATAAACTGCAGCAGGGGAGTTCTTTTAAAACTGTCTTTATTCTGTTAAGAGAATAAAAGATCCAAATATAGCTTTTGTCCACATGTGTAAAAAATTCTAACTTTTAGCTTTCCCAGAAACAGCAGAGTTTTAACATAAAAGAAACACATTTAGTAGAATTTTGGAACAAGTTGATTCTTGTCATGGGCAGAGGCAAAACAGACTCAGAAATTGCTAGCAGTTGATGCTTGGGGGTAAAATACTTCCAGATTTTGGGACCACTGCCAATCTTAAGTTACCTACATGCAGTGGGATCCTCCTTGGGGATCATTGGAGGGCCTTCATTTTATCAATCAATGTTTATGAAGGTTTCCATCCTCACTTTTTCAAAAGTTTAATTATTTCATGGGTGCCATAATATAAATAACTTATTTTTATATCTTTTCTGGCAGCACAGTTTGTAGTGAAGTTTCTTTTCTTTGTAGTGACCTGATCATTCTTAGTTAAAGCAATCTCTTCTCAGAAATTGTTACATAAAAATCAAATAATTGATATCTATTTTTGAGTATTTTTTTATGTTTCATTTAATCCTGATATAATTTCTCCTTGACGTGGAAGAGGACAGAGTTTGGTTTTAATTCTCATACTGCACCCAATGCTTGCATTTTGTTTTTGTAGATAATAGAGGTCCAGCTGACTGTGTTTTTTCTTATTAGATACATTTATACCTCTACAGTGTGGGTAGACCCGATCTGTCTCAGGCAATGGAAAATGTATCCCAATCAGGAATCAACAGAGTAAGAGTAACTAGTGGGATTTTTCAGCGCTTCAGGAAGTTCAGGGAGAAAATACTCATTTGTTCTTTGATCACTAACCTTAATCTTAGGTTTTGATCTAATGAACACCTCTTTTCAAAGAGTGGTCTAGAAAGTGGGAAGAAAGAAGGAAACACTTAGATATCCCTCTTATTTTTTTGTCAAAGTAAAATTTCTGTTTTGCCATTCTGGTGTCCATTGTATAAACAGTTTCTCTTGAATTTAAATAATATTTTCTCCTTTTTAATGGGAAACTGGAGTAAACACCAGAATTCTGTTAGTAGTTACTGCAGTTGCAAATTAGGAGAAGAGATTTTTTTTTTCTTTTTTTTTTTAATATAATTTTTTATTTTTTATAAACATGTATTTTTATCCCCAGTGGTACAGGTCTGTGAATCACCAGGTTTACACACTTCACAGCACTCACCAAAGCACATACCCTCCCCAATGTCCATAATACCACCCCCTTCTCCCAAACCCCCTCCCCCCAGCAACCCTCAGTTTGTTTTGTGAGATTAAGAGTCACTTATGGTTTGTCTCCCTCCCAATCCCATCTTCTTTCATTTATTCTTCTCGTACCCACTTGAGCCCCCATGTTGCAACACCACTTCCTCATATCAGGGAGATCATATGATAGTTGTCTTTCTCCGCCTGACTTATTTCGCTAAGCATGATACGCTCTAGTTCCATCCATGTTGTCGCAAATGGCAAGATTTCATTTCTTTTGATGGCTGCATAGTATTCCATTGTGTATATATACCACATCTTCTTGATCCATTCATCTTTTGATGGACATCTAGGTTCTTTCCATAGTTTGGCTATTGTGGACATTGCTGCTATAAACATTCGAGTACACGTGCCCCTTTGGATCACTACGTTTATATCTTTAGGGTAAATACCCAATAGTGCAATTGCTGGGTCATAAGGCAGTTCTATTTTCAACATTTTGAGGAACCTCCATGCTGTTTTCCAGAGAGGCTGCACCAGCTTGCATTCCCACCAACAGTGTAGGAGGGTGCCCCTTTCTCCGCATCCTTGCCAGCATCTGTCATTTCCTGACTTGTTGATTTTAGCCATTCTGACTGGTGTGAGGTGATATCTCATTGTGGTTTTGATTTGTATTTCCCTGATGCCGAGTGATATGGAGCACTTTTTCATGTGTCTGTTGGCCATCTGGATGTCTTCTTTGCAGAAATGTCTGTTCATGTCCTCTGCCCATTTCTTGATTGGATTATTTGTTCTTTGGGTGTTGAGTTTGCTAAGCTCTTTATAGATTCTGGACACTAGTCCTTTATCTGATATGTCGTTTGCAAATATCTTCTCCCATTCTGTCAGTTGTCTTTTGATTTTGTTAACTGTTTCCTTTGCTGTGCAAAAGCTTTTGATCTTGATGAAATCCCAATAGTTCATTTTTGCCCTTGCTTCCCTTGCCTTTTGCGTTGTTCCTAGGAAGATGTTGCTGCGGCTGAGGTCGAAGAGGTTGCTGCCTGTGTTCTCCTCAAGGATTTTGATGGATTCCTTTCGCACATTGAGGTCCTTCATCCATTTTGAGTCTATTTTCGTGTGTGGTGTAAGGAAATGGTCCAATTTCATTTTTCTGCATGTGGCTGTCCAATTTTCAGAGCACCATTTATTGAAGAGGCTGTCTTTTTTCCATTGGACATTCTTTCCTGCTTTGTCGAAGATTAGTTGACCATAGAGTTGAGAGTCTATTTCTGGGCTCTCTATTCTGTTCCATTGATCTATGTGTCTGTTTTTGTGCCAGTACCATGCTGTCTTGATGATGACAGCTTTGTAATAGAGCTTGAAGTCCAGGATTGTGATGCCACCAACGTTGGCTTTCTTTTTCAATATCCCTTTAGCTATTCGAGGTCTTTTCTGGTTCCATATAAATTTTAGAATTATTTGTTCCATTTCTTTGAAAAAGATGGATGGTACTTGGATAGGAATTGCATTAAATGTGTAGATTGCTTTAGGTAGCATAGACATTTTCACAATATTTATTCTTCCAATCCAGGAGCATGGAACATTTTTCCATTTCTTTGTGTCTTCCTCAATTTCTTACATGAGTACTTTATAGTTTTCTGAGTATAGATTCTGTGTCTCTTTGGTTAGGTTTATTCCTAGGTATCTTATGGTTTTGGGTGCAGTTGTAAATGGGATTGACTCCTTAATTTCCCTTTCTTCTGTCTTGCTGTTGGTGTAGAGAAATGCAACTGATTTCTGTGCATTGATTTTATATCCTGACACTTTACTGAATTCCTGTATAAGGTCTAGCAGTTTTGGAGTGGAGTCTTTTGGGTTTTCCACATATAGTATCATATCATCTGCGAAGAGTGATAATTTGACTTCTTCTTTGCCGATTTGGATGCCTTTAATTTCCTTTTGTTGTCTGATTGCTGAGGCTAGGACCTCTAGTACTATGTTGAATAGCAGTGGTGATAATGGACATCCCTGCCGTGTTCCTGACCTTAGCGGAAAAGCTTTCAGTTTTTCTCCATTGAGAATGATATTTGCGGTGGGTTTTTCATAGATGGCTTTGATGATATTGAGGTATATGCCCTCTATCCCTACACTTTGAAGAGTTTTGATCAGGAAGGGATGTTGTACTTTGTCAAATGCTTTTTCAGCATCTATTGAGAGTATCATATGGTTCTTGTTCTTACTTTTATTGATGTGTTGTATCACATTGACTGATTTGCAGATGTTGAACCAACCTTGCAGCCCCGGAATAAATCCCACTTGGTCGTGGTGAATAATCTTTTTAATGTACTGTTGAATCCTATTGTCTAGTATTTTGTTGAGTATTTTCGCATCTGTGTTCATCAAGGATATTGGTCTATAGCTCTCTTTTTTGGTGGGATCCTTGTCTGGTTTTGGGATCAAGGTGATGCTGGCCTCATAAAATGAGTTTGGAAGTTTTCCTTCCATTTCTATTTTTTGGAACAGTTTTAGGAGAATAGGAATTAGTTCTTCTTTAAATGTTTGGTAGAATTCCCCCGGGAAGCCGTCTGGCCCTGGGCTTTTGATTGTTTGGAGATTTTTTTTATTTTTTTTTTTTTATTTTTTTATTTTTTAAAGATTTTTATTTATTTATTTATTTATTTGACAGAGAGAGAGAGATCACAAGTAGGCAGAGAGGAAGGCAGAGAGAGAGAGAGAGAGAGAGAGAGAAGCAGGCTCCCCGCTGAGCAAAGAGCCCGATGTGGGGCTCGATCCCAGGACACTGAGATCATGACCTGAGCTGAAGGCAGTGGCTTAATCCACTGAGCCACCCAGGCGCCCCCGTTTGGAGATTTTTAATGACTGTTTCAATCTCCTTACTGTTTATGGGTCTGTTCAGGCTTTCTATTTCTTCCTGGTTCAGTTGTGGTAGTTTATATGTTTCTAGGAATGCATCCATTTCTTCCAGATTGTCAAGTTTATTGCTGTAGAGTTGCTCATAGTATGTTCTTATAATACTTTGTATTTCTTTGGTGTTAGTTGTGATCTCTCCTCTTTCATTCATGATTTTATTTATTTGGGCCCTTTCTCTTTTCTTTTTGATAAGTCGGGCCAGGGGTTTATCAATTTTATTAATTCTTTCAAAGAACCAGCTCCTACTTTCGTTGATTTGTTCTATTGTTTTTTTGGTTTCTATTTCATTGATTTCTGCTCTGATCTTTATGATTTCTCTTCTCCTGCTAGGCTTAGGGTTTTTTTCTTGTTCTTTCTCCAGCTCATTTAGGTGTAGAGTTAGATTGTGTACCTGAGACCTTTCTTGTTTCTTGAGAAAGGCTTGTACCGCTATATATTTTCCTCTCAGGACTGCCTTTGTTGTGTCCCACAGATTTTGAACCATTGTATTTTCATTATCATTTGTTTCCATGATTTTTTTCAATTCTTCTTTAATTTCCCGGTTGACCCATTCATTCTTTAGAAGGATGCTGTTTAGTCTCCATGTATTTTGGTTCTTTTCAAACTTCTTTTTGTGGTTGAGTTCTAGCTTTAGAGCATTGTGGTCTGAAAATATGCAGGGAATGATCCCAATCTTTTGATACCGGTTGAGTCCTGATTTAGGACCGAGGATGTGATCTATTCTGGAGAATGTTCCATGTGCACTAGAGAAGAATGTGTATTCTGTTGCTTTGGGATGAAATGTTCTGAATATATCTGTGATGTCCATCTGGTCCAGTGTGTCGTTTAAGGCCTTTATTTCCTTGCTGATCTTTTGCTTGGATGATCTGTCCATTTCAGTGAGGGGAGTGTTAAAGTCCCCTACTATTATTGTATGATTGTTGATGTGTTTCTTTGATTTTGTTATTAATTGGTTTATATAGTTGGCTGCTCCCATGTTGGGGGCATAGATATTTAAAATTGTTAAATCTTCTTGTTGGACAGACCCTTTGAGTATGATATAGTGTCCTTCCTCATCTCTTATTATAGTCTTTGGCTTAAAATCTAATTGATCTGATATAAGGATTGCCACTCCTGCTTTCTTCTGATGTCCATTAGCATGGTAAATTCTTTTCCACCTCCTCACTTTATATCTGGAGGTGTCTTCGGGCTTAAAATGAGTTTCTTGGAGGCAACATATAGATGGATTTTGTTTTTTTATCCATTCTGATACCCTGTGTCTTTTGACAGGGGCATTTAGCCCATTAACATTCAAGGTAACTATTGAGAGATATGAATTTAGTGCCATTGTTTTGCCTGTAAGGTGACTGTTACTGTATATGGTCTCTGTTCCTTTCTGATCTACCACTTGTAGGCTCTCTCTTTGCTTAGAGGACCCCTTTCAAGATTTCCTGTAGAGCTGGTTTGGTGTTTGCAAATTCTTTCAGTTGTTGTTTGTCCTGGAAGCTTTTAATCTCTCCTTCTATTTTCAATGATAGCCTAGCTGGATATAGTATTCTTGGCTGCATGTTTTTCTCATTTAGTGCTCTGAAAATATCATGCCAGCTCTTTCTGGCCTGCCAGGTCTCTGTGGATAAGTCAGCTGCCAATCTAATATTTTTACCATTGTATGTTACAGACTTCTTTTCCCGGGCTGCTTTCAGGATTTTCTCTTTGTCACTGAGACTTGTAAATTTTACTATTAGGTGACGGGGTGTGGGCCTATTCTTATTGATTTTGAGGGGCGTTCTCTGAACCTCCTGAATTTTGATGCTCGTTCCCTTTGCCATATTGGGGAAATTCTCCCCAATAATTCTCTCTAGTATACCTTCTGCTCCCCTCTCTCTTTCTTCTTCTTCTGGAATCCCAATTATTCTAATGTTGTTTCATCTTATGGTGTCACTTATCTCTCGAATTCTCCCCTCGTGGTCCAGTAGCTGTTTGTCCCTCTTTTGCTCAGCTTCTTTATTCTCTGTCATTTGGTCTTCTATATCACTAATTCTTTCTTCTGCCTCATTTATTCTAGCAGTGAGAGCCTCCATTTTTTATTGCACCTCATTAATAGCTTTTTTGATTTCAACTTGGTTAGATTTTAGTTCTTTTATTTCTCCAGAAAGGGCTTTTATATCTCTCGAGAGGGTTTCTCTAATATCTTCCATGCCTTTTTCGAGCCCGGATAGAACCTTGAGAATTGTCATTCTGAACTCTAGATCTGACATATCACCAATGTCTGTATTGATTAGGTCCCTAGCCTTCGGTACTGCCTCTTGTTCTTTTTTTTGAGTTGAATTTTTCTGTCTTGTCATTTTGTCCTGAGAAGAGTATATGAAGGGGCAAGTAAAATACTAAAAGGGTGGCAACAACCCCAGGAAAATATGCTTTAACCAAATTAGAAGAGATCCCAAATCGTGAGGGGGGAGAAAGGGGATAAAAAGAGGTTCAAAAAGGAAGAAAGGAAAAAAAAAGAAAAAGAAAAGAAAAAAGAAAAAAAAAGAAAAGAATTTAAAAGAAAAGAAAACACCTAAGAAAAATATAAAAAAAGAAAAAATATATATATTAGATAAACTAGTAAAAAATCGTTAAAAAAGAAAAAGGTAACAGTTAAAAAAAAATTTACCCGAAGGCGAGAAAAAAAAAAACAAAAAATCAAAAAGAAAAAAATTAAATTAACTGCAAGACTAAAAAAAAATCACAGGGAAAAAGCCATGAGTTCCGTGCTTTGCTTTCTCCTCCTCTAGAATTCTGCTGCTCTCCTTGGTATTGAAACCGCACTCTTTGGTAGGTGAACTTGGTCTCGGCTGGATTTCTTGTTGATCTTCTGGGGGAGGGGCTTGTTGTAGTGATTCTCAAGTGTCTTTGCCCCAGGCGGAATTGCACCGCCCTTCCCGGGGCCGGGGTGAGTAATCTGCTTGGGTTTGCTTTCAGGAGCTTTTGTTCCCTGAGCGCTTTCCGTAGAGTTCCGGAGGACAGGAATACAAATGGCGGCCTCCTGGTCTCCGGCCCTGGAGGAGCCGAGAGCCCAGGGCCGCACTCCTCAGTGCGCGCTCAGAGAACCGCGCCCAGTTACTCCCGTCTGCCTGACCTCCGGCCGCGCTCCGAGCTCACCAAGCCTGCGACCGGTTCAAGGTCACCCCGAGCTGCGAGCTTACTGTCGGCTCTGTCTCTCTAGCCGGCTTTCCCGTTCCAAAACCCACAAGCTCTGCGACACTCAGACACCCCCGATCCTTCTGTGACCCTGTGGGATCTGAGGCCACGCTGACCCCGCGTGGGCTTCGCCCCGGGTAGCCTCTGGAGCGATGTCCCTCAGCGGAACAGACTTTTAAAAGTCCTGATTTTGTGCGTGGTTGCTCCGCCGCTTGCCGGGAGCCGGCCCCTCCCCCCGGGGTCTATCTTCCCGTCGCTTTGGATTCACTTCTCCGCCGGTCCTACCTTTCAGAAAGTGGTTGTTTTTCTGTTTCCAGAATTGCTGTTCTTCTTCTCTTCGATCTCCGGTGGATTTTCAGGTGTTTGCAATCTTTAGATAAGCTATCTAGCTGATCTCCGGCTAGCTGAAGTAGTCTCAGCCAGCTACTTCTCCGCCATCTTGACTCCTCTCCAGGAGAAGAGATGTTTAAGAAAAACAATTTAACTTGTAATGAATTATGCAATGTAAAGTGTAGCTGAGATAAAAATGACATCACGGCAAACTGTTTTGTTTCCTTATTTATCCTTTGATGTCTAAACTGGAGTCATGTTTGGATCATAAAATTGTATTAAATTCACTTCATTTTTATTAAAATGTATTTTTCAGTGATTATAATGATGATTAAAAATACAGTTTGTTACATATGTATTTTACAATGCTTAGAATAATACCTCACAGCTTAATTAGCTAAAAAGCTAGTAGCTTACTACGCCAGGCATTAGTGCTTTATATTAGTCTTCTCTGCTAATCCTCACAACAACCTTAGGAGTTAGGTATTACAATTCCCATTTTACATTGGAGAAACTAAAACAGAAATAAAAGTAAGCTATTCAAAATCATGCACAGCTGGTGGTGGAGCTGGAATTCGTACCCAGCAAGTGTGTTCCAGCCCCTCCCCCCACCAACACACTTCACAGTTGTGCTGTAAGTCTTCTCAAGTCAGGCTCTGTGAAAGGCTTTAGCTATAAAGATGGAGGGATAAGACAGCTAATGGGCTAATCAGGTTATTTCAGATTTTTTGTTTTTGTTTTAGAGCGATGCACTTTTACCTGGGGTTCATCTACAGTCTTTGTAATTATACATTGTGAGGCAAAATTATCCTTTAAGTAGAATCTGCAAAATGAAAAGAACAGGTTAAGGAGTAATTATATGTTTGACAAAAAAATGACTTCTAGAGTTTCTTATAGATTTAATTTTTTTAAATTTAAAAATACGATTACTGAAAGTCTAGAAAATATAGGAAATTCAAATGTACAGTCCTTCCATTTTAACACTATTTTTAATATAATTAAGTATCCCTATCCATATTTTTATATACATTTTTTTTTCTTTTAAGAGGAAATTACCCCCCAAGTAAAATCAGTACATTCTTATTGGAAAATCCAAATGTTGGGGAGGAAAAAATTTTCTCTGTCCTTTAATATTCTTCTGGCTGGCTTCAGAATCAAATAGACATGAGACAAATTAACAGGAGAAAATCATGTTTAATTTTGTACATACAGGGAATCCACATAAACATGAGGTTCCAGGATGGACCTAGAGGATAGAATGCTAAATGAAAGAAGTCAGGAAACACAAATACCATACGATTTCATTTATATGTGGATTTTAAGAAACAACACAAAGAAGAAAACAAAAACAAAACCAGACTTTTAAATATAGAGAATAAACCTGATGGTTGCTAGAGGGAACGTGGTTGGGGAGAGAGATGCGATAGATAAAGGAGATCAAGAATACACTGATCTTGATGAGCACTGAATAATGTATAGAATTTTTGAATCACTGTCTTGTACACCGGAGGCTAATATAACACTGTGTCAATTACACTTCAAGTAAAAAAATTACCTTTCCTCCTCACCTTCCCCCCCCAAAAAAACCCACTGATCTATGGGAATGGGGTGAGAATCCTAGTTATTTTTGAGGATGTCATTGCTAGTGGGATGGGTGTAAATGAGCCTGCTGTGGTGTTAGAAATGCTCTTTAGTTTGATCTGAGTGGTAGTTACTGAGGGATACACAAATGAAAATATTTATCAAGTTGTTTGCTTAATATTTGTGTACTTTACTGTATGTAAATTATACCTCAATTACAAAAAGGGAGAAAAAAATGTGAGATTCCAAAGACAGGCAACATGAGGTATACATGTCATTCTGGACTAAGAAGGAACTAGGAGTCAAAGGGAAGTAAGGGAATTCACAGGAAGAAAGGAAGGAATAAATGCTTGATAAACAGATGTTTGCTGGGCCATCCATAAACAATGGTAGAGGACTTCGGACAAATATGTCTTGCTAGTTTTTTCCCCATCTACCATAATGAGTTCATACTATACTATAGTTATTTACAGTGATAACTCCCTTTCTGGAGCAGGTCCTGTGTCTAAATTTTTTAAGCAAATGGGGGAAGGTCAAAATTTCTTCCTGAGTCTTTTGCACCTGATTGTTTTCTGTTTGAAATAATCTGCAGGCCAAAGTTGTATGTTTTCAGGTGATTAATTTTGGACTCCTATACAAACAATTAAAAGAGTGCAAAGAGTGAACGTTTCTTTTCGCATTTGCCCTTATTCCCGAGCTGCACCTTATTTCCTAAAGGGAACTACTAATAGTTTTGTTAATGCAGTTTAAACACACTTGTATACATAGTTTTTACATAACATGGTTTTTATGTCTGATCAAGTATTCTGCGTTTTTCATTTATTAATCATACTTGTATATGTTGTTAGGTAATCTTCATATTTCACACATAAATGACTGAATCATGTTCAAATGGCTAGACATACCATAATTTATTTAACCTATTGCTGGGCATTTGGGTTATTTCCAGTTTCTCAATCTTTTATCCTCTGATTGTTATAGATTTAACATGTTTTGGATCATTTCCGTTCCTTGGTGTAGATTCCTAGAGGTAGGTTACTGGAAGAAACTCAAGTAGTTTGGGGTTTGAGAGATACTATCAAAGCTGTAGACAAAAAATTGTCCTAGTTGGCAATGCCCCCAGCATGTGCCCCAGTATTTCTGTAGCTGGGAGACACTTTTAAAAAGACGAGACATGATAGCTGGGCCTAATGCACAAACTTAATTTGTTGCATGAAAAAATGCACATTTTGTGAAATTCACATTGTATAAATTGAAACCCACCTATCACCTCCACCTTTGCTACTTTCTGTTCTAGAAAGTAGTTTAGCAAGAAAAGCCAATTGGCCTGTTGTATAAGTTTTATACCGGAAGCAAGTGCTGATCAACTAGTCTTGAAAATGTTAAGCTCAGTAGGGAGAAATTTTTCTTTTTAAGCTGATAACCCACATTTTGGTACTATGTTGCCTTAATCTGGATTGAACTTCATTCAAGGTTTGCTTTATAATCTTTGCCTGGATGCTTCCTGCAATATACCCATATCCCATGGGTATATTTCTGGTATTTAATGTGTTCACCTACCTTTTTGCCTTGTGATATTTTGAATCAAAATTGAGTCAAGACGATTACTTGAAATCATCAGTGATTTTTAAACTTAATTGTTGACTTTCGGTGTGTCATGGATTTGTTTTGCTATTTTTGTAATCTATCATGAATGTCTGCTAATCACAATTTCTACCAATATTTATATATTGAAAGGGTCATTCATCATGTCTTTTGGTTAAAACAAGGACAGGTGCAAAGTCCGTATAATATTTTAGAATGTGTAGCTGATTTAGGAAATTATTTAATCCAGCCTGTTAATTATATAGATAAGAAAAAGAAATCTCTGGGGGTTCGTGATGGCTTTTGAGGGCCAGTTGGACTCTTTGATTGTTCACTTCCAAATGAAGCCTGTCTCAAAATTTTGTAAGTGATCCCAGACCACAGAACAGTTTATGAACTCTACTTTGACCTATGTTATGCTGTTCCTTTAGTTGAAGGGAGTTTTTATTTTCAGTCTTAGAGTCATTGATTTTTCTAGAGAGCAAAAGTTAAGTTTGACCATGGTCCCCCCCATTCTTAATTGAATCTAAACTAAAAGTTCCTTCACAGAGAAAGACAGTACTAATGTCTGTGTTTGCTTTTTCAGTAACCCTGTACAATTTTCTGGATTTAAAAATTAACCTCTAGCAATTTTTTAAGTAAGGAAGAACACTTCAAACAGAAAGACTAGCTTTCATGAATATTCTCTTTATGTATTTTTAGAATATTTTAATTGTAGTGTGATGCAGCTGCCAGACTCCTCGCACAAAGTGTTGGAAAGCTCTGTAGTCATTAGAGGTTCGCCTCCACAGAAATTTAATTTTTTTCAGCCTGAGGACTGTTGCTGAAGCAGTGCTTACCCAGAAAGAGCATTCTGCTTTTTCCTTACGTATTTCAGGCTCTCCCCAAGACTTGAAATAATACAAGTTTTATTTAAAATTTTCTTTGTTCTGTAATGGTTTATGGCAGGCTTCTCTAAATGTGAGCATGAAGACATTTGATTATATTTGAAAATATTGTTCTTTGTTTGCCCACATGAAAAGTCATTAAAATGCCATTTAAAATATGAGTTATGGAAGGTGTTTAAATATCTGTGAATGTACTTATTGAAACTGACATTAGGTTACATGGTTGTGTTTCTGAAGGATTAACTTTATTAAACACCTAGTCTGTAGTATCATTCATGTTATATATTTTCAGGGGTAAAATATGGTTGACACATGCCATTGTGAAATGGAAATTAAAAAGACAGTTTTTCTTTTCATAAAAAGCAAAAGTGGTGTAAATGGAAACTCCTGAAAGTCTCATTAGGCAACTTAATCTTGATTTTAACATTTTCACTTAATACAGTAGTCCAGATTTTTATGTGTAGATAAAAGTTTAAAACTTTTCTAGAAGTTTTAACATAGATTTTCACTGCCAGAGGATTCCTGCCCAGGCCACACCAGTCAATGTTTTAATCACTTCTTCAACTTCTAGGATTTAAGAAGGTTGTGGTCAGTGTGTTTGTGCCCTGATGGGCTGATTATGTGCATTGAAATCAGAAAATGAAACTTGAAATTGATTTAAACATATTCATTTCTGGGGCGCTTGGTTGGCTCAGTGGGTTAAGCCTCTGCCTTCAGCTCAGGTCATGATCTCAGGGTCCTGGGATTGAGCCCTGCATCGGGCTCTCTGCTCAGCATGCTACTCTGCCTACTTGTGATGTTTCTCTCTCTCTCTCTGTCAAATAAATAAATAAAATATTTTTAAAAGAATATATTCATTTCCTATGACAGACTCACACATTAATATTGAGTGATACAAAGTTCACACTTATGTAATGAGGACTGTCATTAAAGATTTTTAATGATGGGAAAGATACCATTCTTGAGTGACAAATATTGTGGCAAAGTATTTACACAGGTCATTTAATTCTTGTGATCAGTCCGAGGTAGGCATATGGTGGTATCTCTGCAAGGAATGTTACAAAGCATATCCAAAAAACTTCTCCCCTTTGGTGTAGTTAGACATCCTGGATATGACTGTGTACTTATGCTATGCAGGCTGCCTTTGCTCCAGACATTTTTTTGTTACTCTCAGAACTGGTTTTCAAGATTCAAAGGAAGACCAGATTTATTACTTTATAATTATTTTTAATTATTTTCCAGAATCTGTTATGGAGCATGATTATTTACTTTAGTCTTTAGACTTAGCCCTGAATAGCTTCCTAGACTTTTCCCGAAACTTCTGTTCACCTTCAAATGATGAAGAGTTCATTTATTTTCATCTATAGGCTATGTTCCTTACTACCATTTATTTTGTAACTCAAGATGTCCTAGATTTGATCAATGAAACCTTTTGCAAGTTAGATCCTTTGTCTTCTTTACATTTTAAGCATACATAGGAGAGTAAGAAGTATAAGGAACCTTATCAGGTTCATAATTAGACTTTGTGGCAAACAAAAATGTAACAGTAATTCTGTATCCTAGTGACTGCTCAAGATCTACTTGTTCTCAAGTACCTTCTGATGCTGTACAATCTTCCATGTGATTTCTGTTAATTGCACATTACTCCTGTATTCTGTGCAATTTTGTTTTCATCTCTATTAGTATGTTTGCCATTAAACCCCCAGAAACTAGGGCCTAGAATATATCTGAGTTGATTGGTTATTGTCCAATATAAGAGCACAATCATAGGCCATTACCCTCCCTTTTCTTACCTACAGATGTCTGCTTTCCTGGGGAAACACATTTGTTTTGATCAAATTTGTTGTGTTGAATTGTATGACCCTGCAGCCTACGTGCAGAGAAATTTGTTCATTTTTTTAAAAAATATTTTATTTTTAAGTAATTTCTATGCCCAATGTGGGGCTTGAACTTACAACCCTGAGATCAAGAGTCACATGCTTTACTGACTGAACCAGCCAGGTGCCCTGAAGAAAAAGAACATTTTTCTTAAGGAGTTGTGAATATTGAGGTGTCTAGAGTTTCAGTGACCATTTTGTTCAGTGGTTCTGGACTAAAAGTCATTTTTCCACCAAGGAGATATTTGGAAAATGCTGGAGACCTATTTGGATGCTGTAACTGGAGTGGAGTAGGTTAGAGTGTGTTACTCGCATCTAATATGTAGTGGCCAGAGATGCTGCTAAATATTTTACAGTGCATAGGACATCCCTCCACAATGAAGAATGAACTGGTCCAAAATATCAATAGTGTTGAGATTAAGAGCGGTAGCCCAATTTAATGGATATAAGGAGGAATGATATGGGGGTATTGAGAGAGAAATGCTAGTGTTTTTGGAGTGGCCAGTGTAAGAGATGTAGGTAGGTGTGCATGATCAAGAATAGTTGTTTTTTTTTTTTTTTAAGATTTTATTTATTTATTTGACAGAGATCACAAGTAGGCAGAAAGGCAGGCAGAGAGAGAGAAGGTGGGTGGGAAGTGGGCTCCCTGCTGAGCAGAGAGCCTGATGTGGGGTTTGATCCCAGGACCCTGAGATCATGACCTGAGCCGAAGGCAGAGGTTTAACCCACTGATCCACCCAGGTGCCCAAGAATAGGCTTTCGAGGGGCCCCTGGGTGGCTCAGTGGGTTAAGCCTCTGCCTTGGGCTCAGGTCATGATCTCAGGGTCCTGGGATCAAGCTGCACATAAGGCGCTCTGCTCAGCAGGGAGCCCGCTTCCCTGCCCCCGCCCCCCCCCCACCTGCCTCTCTGGCTACTTGTGATTTCTCTCCCTCTGTCAAATAAGTAAATAAAATCTTAAAAAAGAATAGGTTTTTGAAATTAAAAAGACAAGGGCAAGATCATGCACATCATACACTGCATTTCTGAAGGTTGGGAACTTCATCCACTGGGCTTTGGATTGGCACTGAAGAATTGTGAGAGGATCAGATTTGCATTTTGAAAAGTTTACTTGGAGAGTATGAAATGAGTTCAGAAAGATAATCAATCCTAAAGGATTCAGTGTCCCAGAATGTGAGAAGTTGTTTTAGATGATATTATTTCAAAGTTGTAATGTGTTTAACAGTTTCCTAAAGGATCATGGGAGGTGGTTCCTAAACTGTATTCCAGATGAGAAGCAGACATTCCTAAAGAAATTTTGGTAGTTTCAGAGGGTAAAGATTGAGTTTTAGCAGGAAATGAGAGAATGCAGTGGAGTTTTTTAAGTCCATGGACAGAAAGTATTATTTGGTTGCAGATTATAGAAAATATTCACAGTGGCTGGGAAGAAGTGGTATTTTAGTGCATTCATTCATTTTGTGCTTTTTATGCTGTCAGACTATTTCAAGTGTTTGTGGCAGGATGGATATCCGCATTGTTACTTGAAGAAATGCTGGGACGTAAGTAACCTGGCCTTTTCTTATTGTTACTGGAATTGTGGCTGCTCTTTCCCTTTTTTTTTCACAGCAGACAGCTGATATGATCTAGGTGATCTGTGACCATGAGGTAAATTTATATTTGAGAAAACCTGTTATTGCAGAATTAAACTGCTATAGTATTCTATCTCTAATAACTCACTTGTGAATGACTTAAAAATATAGTCATTGTGACATTTAGGAAACTTAAACACAAATGTGCTTCTTGGTAACAAAAGAGAAGAATAGTTTTCCTTAAAATTATTAGAGTGGCATAGAAAACAAATGGACCAGTCTTCATGAGTCAGTAATGATATGATCTATTATAATACTTTAAAAGTTTTAATAACTTTAAAAAATGTAAATTCTCCTGTGCTTTGGCTGTTGAGATGTGTTATCAGAATTATTTTGTTCAAAGTAATTTATTGAAGAAGTATCCCTACTTTAAAAGTTAAGTGTTTTGCCACTCTGGAAAACAGTATGGAGATAAAAGTTGAAAATAAAACTACTCTATCACCCAGCAATTGCACTACTAAGCATTTACCCAAAGAATACAAAAATGCTCATTTGAAGGGACACATACACTCTGATATTTATAGCAGCATTATCAGCAATAGCCAAGTTATGGAAAGAGCCCAAATGTCCATCAACTAATGGATGGATGAAGAGGATGTGTGTGTGTGTGTGTGTGTGTGTGTGTGTGTGTAAAAGAATGAGATCATGCCATTTGGAAGAATGTAGATGGAGCTAGAGAGTATTATGCTAAGTGAAGAAAGTTGAGAAAGATACCATATGATTTCTTTTTTTTAAGATTTTATTTATTTGAGAGTGAAAGAGAAAGAGAGAATGATCAGGGTGAGGAGGAACAGAGGGTTTGCCCCTTCAATATGATTTCACTCATATGTGAAATTTAAGAAACAAAACAGATGAACATGGGGGAAAAACCCAGGAAAACCATAGAATAGACTGTTAACAACAGAGAACAAACAGGGTTGATGGAGGAAGGTAGGTGAGGGATGGGCGAAGTAGGTGATGGGGATTAAGGAGGGTAGTAGTTGTGATGAGCACGTGTGTTACAGGGAAATGATGAAACATAAATTCTGCACCTGAAACTGAAATCACACTGTTTGTTAACTAACTGGGGTTAAAAAAAAAAAGAAGAAGAAGAAGAAAAAGAAAAAGAAGAAGAAGAAACCCACTTAAAACAAATAAACAAAAAATAAAAGTAACAGTATTGCACTGAATTTGGTTAATTTATACTCAGAAAAGTCCCTCCTTGCCCAAAATAGTAAGTGGAATATGTCATCTTTTTCTGAAGTTGTAGAACCTGTGTGGTGAAGTCCATCCCATCTTATTTTTTAATAAACAACGAATGTTTATTTACCAGGAAAATCAATAATGTTTCTTCCTAAAATCAGAATTTTCTTCTTTACTCATGGAAATAGAAATTGCTTTGAAGGAATGCCTAATCTCCATTAATGATTTGGCTTTTCATGCAGTTGTGTTTGCAGTTCTCATGCTGATATATATAGGCGAATTTAGTGACACATAAAATTCTGTGTCATATTGTGTAATGGTTCCTGGTTAATGGTTTCCTCAAACTATGTTTAAAGCAGGTTAGGCATTGATATAGTAGGGAAATGAGATAGATGATCTATAAATTATATATATATTTAAAAATGTGTATAAAATTTCCTTGTTAAGTTGACATCTGGTCTACCAGTCTGTACTTCCTCCAGAATACTAAAGCAGAGCTGTGGTGCTCAGAAGTGCTTAATACACATTCATTGAGAGCCCTAACTGCCAGCTCATTCAGAACACAGGTAGGTGAAGTCCTTGCTTTTGTGGCACTTTTACTCGTTTGGTGAGGTAGTTGAAAACACATGCCATAATTAAACAGCGATAATAGATACTGCTCTTCAGCTAAAGGACAGAAGTAGGACCCAGAGGAATTGGGAAGCGTTCATGAAGAAATAGAACGTCAAGCGGGCTTCCACTGCAGAGACTGATTCAAAGAGACTGTTCCCACCAACCGTACACAGCAGCAAGCAAAAACAAGAGTGAACACAAATGCCAAGGGGAATGTAGTTAATATCAGGATATAGTGGAAATTGAATCTGGAGAAATTTGGAGGGGAGTAGACATAAGTTCATACAGAGGGATACATGGAGGGAGAAGGTCAGCTGTTGATGAAGCAGCAATGGGATAAGACTGTTCTGGAGTCAGTCTGTCTCCAGACTGACGCTGAGGGGGAAGGACGGCTGTGTAGCCCATCAGGCAGCCCCCTCGGCAGTCTTGGTTTGGCCCATCGTAGTATGGCAGAAGTCAGGAGAGGGCAGAAGACATGATGCAGAAAATCCACACTGAGTGTAAGATCTGTAACTTGGACTAGGAAAATTGGAGTGTGCTAAGAGCAACACAGAATTTGAAGAGCTACTCTAGTTCCCTTTATACGATTACCAAACCACAGAGCTGGTGCCAAGCCCAACCACAGAAACCCTTCAGAGTCTTGGTTTCCTGAACAGTGTGGCAGGAGAAAAATCAGAAATGTTAAGGACCAGAAGTATGGCTTCTGCAGTAACGTGATCATTTTTTAAAGGGGGCATGGCAGCTAATTATGATGTTTGAGGTAGGAAAAAGCCTGGTACATTTTCATCTCAGAGTAAATTAAATTAACTTAATTTTATATTTCTTATTAAGCTCAATTATCCACCATATAGTATATCATTAGTTTTTGACATAGTGTTCAATGATTCATAGTTGAATTGAATTTATTTTAAAAAGTAACCACTTCACTGTAATGTTGGGCCTAAGATAGAAACAATGTTTTCTGTTGTTTTTTTAAATTATATATCACACATTGCTCGTGTGGAGGTTAAAAAAATTATATTTTTTGTGTAAGGAAAAATTATTTTTACCTGAGTAAAACTTAAATCTAGTTTATGTAGAAAATATCCTTATTTTGCTGTTAGGCTGATATTACCCCAGCAAATGCGACAACTATATTGTGCCTGGAGCACATTTTGTAAGATTTGTGGAAGCCTGTGAGAACATCTTGTGAGATAGTAGATGAGGTTCCCTCTTAGCCTTCATCAGGGTCCACTATCTATTTTTTTTTTTGTAAGACTTTTATTTTTTTATTTGTCAGAGTGAGAGGGAGTGCAAGCAGGGAGAACAGGACAGGGAGAGGGAGGAGCAGGGAGCTTGATTCAGGGCTTGATCCCAGGATGTTGGGATCATGACCTGAGCCAAAGGCAGACGCTTAATCTGCTGAGCCACCCAGGTGCTCCTGGGTCTGTTATCTGGGTTGTATCCTATAACCATCCTGGGTTACCGGAGGCATTGGGTTCCAGAGTCACTGTTCCTCATCAGAAACCTTTTTATTAGAAGTAGAAATGTTTTAGGGAGTCCTAGGGAGACATTCCTAGACACTGGTTACCTAGTTGCCCTTCTCTTCCTTCTCTAGTGACTTCTACTGCCCCTCCTGGGCAGAGGTGAGCCTCCCTTTCTTGCAACTAATTCACTGAGTAGCAGTGTGGGAGTCCATGGGGTAGGACCAGCTGCTTAATTTGTGGGGCCCAATGTAAAGTGAAAATGCATGGCTTCTTGTTCAAAAATCAAGACTTTTAAGATTCCAACATCAGAATATTAAAGCAAGCCTTAGGCTCCGTGCACCTGCACAGGTCACATGCCCACAGAGTCAGCCCTGTGTGTAGGGTGTGGTATCCTGATCTTCTCTCAAGGTCTTGTGAGGCACAGAAGAGCTGTTTTCCACCCAGATGGAAGAAGGCACACAGGAGACTGGCTGCTGCTTCTACCTTATTCTCATACACCCCTGACCATGATCCAGAGTTAAGGAGAGTGGTAGGTAGCTCCCTCTGTGCTCAGATTGGTCTTGTTAATTAGGAGCATTGTTCCTATAGGGTTGGCTGACTTCTCCTCACATTCAAGTACTAAGCTGTAAGCTCCAAAATACAGGAGAAAATTCAAAATGTAGTAGACATTGTGGGCTATGAATCAAAGTGTATGGGTAGGCTGAACTTTGCATGGGGAGCAGTGTTAGGGAAGTAGAGGCTTTGTTTTAAGAAAAAACAGCAAGATAGGAGAGCAAGATAGGAGAGATAGGGGTAGTAGAATTGAATCTCTCTTTCCACCATAGTTATTAAAGTCGCTGCAAATACTGAATAAGCAAATACTGTTCTGTTGTTCTTAGGGGTGATACAAGGTTAGGTTCCTGGGAGCCTGTGGTCACAATTTTCACAACCATTTACCACATACTCTTGTTTCATGTGTATTTTTGTTTAAAGATACCTTATTTAATATATGTATTGTTGATTAATTTACATTTCACTCACAACCAGCAGCACTGTAACTCATGTGTGAGTGAAGTGTATCTAACACATGTATTTTCTCTATAAGACACACTGCAAGCTTCTTGAACTTAGGAATGCTAGGTAGCACTTCAGCACTATGCTTGGGGACCATTTTAAGCAGAAAACCAACAAAAAGCACAAAAATACAAACACATGGGACTAAACAGACGGCAGAGAGTAAAAGAGCTGAAACAAGATGGCAAACCATCACTTCACTCAACCTCAGCTGGGAGTGTGTTTGTTGGACAACTCAAAATTTTCACCACTGTGTTCATGTCAGCAAATGACCACAAAAACAGCATTAGTGTTGATTTAGGGGCTAAAAATAAATTTTAGGAAGTAGGCAAATTTGCAAATACAGAATCTGTGGATGATGAGGATCCAATGTACTTTGAATTTGAGCTGTTCCATTACAATGAACAGGTCTGTATGGGAAAACCATCTATTAACATGGCAAAAGAGTTTACTGTTTATTTCCAGGAGATGATATTGTGGGATGTAATGATAAACCAAGGCAATGTTTTTAAAATTTGGAAGAGCTGAATCAGATAATGGGGGGGGGGGGAGTTACTCTGTGTTGGACATTTCTAAATTAAACCTAAAATGCATATACTTATCTCTGATAAGAGAATGTGAAGTAGGTGTTGTGGGTTTGATAGCTGATTGTACTAATAACAATCATTAGGTGTCAGCTAATTATAATGTGTAGAAATAAAATGTCCAACTGATAGTAGGTTACATTAGTTTCAGTCCCTGAGTCATCTCGTGTAAACAAGGGTTGTAGCAAGGTGAGGAGATGAGAAGAATTCAGATAGGAAAAAGGCTTTGCGTGCCTTTAACAGAGGCTGATACAGCCCAAAGTATGGTCCACTCTCTATTTCGTGATTATAGGAATTTCATTAGAAAACAGAATTTAGTGAGTATTTATGATAGTGTTGAAATTTCACAAAATGAGATCACACATTTCCAAAGCATTCCTTTCTGAATTTCACTTTTGTGTTCAAAGTACATTGAGACATTCCTATGGTAGGGACTATTGTGTGAAATAAATTAGATAAGGCAGTGCTTGATATGCAAGATAACTGAAAATGCCTGATGAAAATTTTAGTCATGTAAAAGGAGTTTGTCTTTCTGTGTGTATATGCGTGTATGCAGTGAAGGATCCAGGTCAGTGTTTTTTGTTTTATTGGTATCTTGCAGCAAAGGTTTAAAGTGTTTCCTTCCCCCCACCACCACCACTTTTCTGCCTTCTAAACACCCATACTGTTCTTTGCAGCCTGGTGTGCCACTGGTTTGTGGTTGTTCTTCACAGCAGTTTCCTAAAAGTGTGTTCTTTCTCTTTGAAGCCTTCCATTTCACTAAGAAGACCAGGTTAGCAACTAACCCCATTCTCCCTTTGGATACCATTTTGCCCTTTAAATGAGTACATTTTCTAAATAAATGTTTACTGACTTGTCTAAACCAAATGGTCATGTAGGACTGCTAATTATGAGGAAATCTTAAAGATAAAAATATTCATTTTTATAATGAAATGGTTGCTTGTAATGCTTTCAAGCAATTTGTGGAGTCAGTTTTAGAAGATTGTTTTTCTAAATTACTATTTTTCTTCATTTCTGGAGCAGTGGTTCCAAAAAAATCAAAATCAGACTCTCTCTGTCTCTCTTTCATTCACACCCTCATTGGGGGGGCGGGGGGTTGGAATTTCAGGTTACATTTAGGAAAAGCTTTATTCTTGGAGATTCGTGGTGCATATTGTCACCTTAGTGTATTGGAAAAGTCCTGCAGTGAAGAAATCTGTTAGAACATTTCCCAAACTGTTTGGTCATGGAAATTTATCATGCAGCAAACCCTTTTGATATCCTCTTAGACTAATGTTCCATAAAATGCTGCCCTAAAGACAAAGGCTTAAATGTTACCACTTAGTCCAATATAGTAGCTTCTATCTGCTGAACGCTGGGATAAGTGAAAGTCATACAGCTGGTGACAAAGACATATCAGGATCCACAAGAAGAGAGCAGTGTAATAATGACAAAATACAATGTGATAGCGTAAGTATAAGGTGCTGTGAAAGAATGTGAGTAAGGCACCTCACCCACACTTGGCAGGAAGCATTTGGGTTCATTCATTCATTTTGCAAAAATGACTGTCTTCTAGAATAGATGATACAACAATAAATAAGATCGGGTCTCTGTTCTCATGAAGGTTAAATTCCATTGGGGGAAGGCAGATCATAAGCAAGTAAATAATTTAACATTTTTGGTACTGAAAAAGTGCTATGAAGAAAATGAGGAATGTAGCTGAAGTTGGGTTGGTAAGAATTTGGAGTTTTCTCAGTTACGGGCACTGAGAGGACGATTGAGTCATGGAGTTTGGACTCCATCAATAGTGGGCAGTAGAAGCTGGATGAAGAAGGAAGCCAAGTCTAGAGGAATCCTATTGTAGGTAGAAGGAGTATGGTTAAGGGACTATAGGTCCAGAGATCAATGGATAGGATTGAGAGAGTTAGAAGTACAGTAAGTTTGTGGTCATGGGAGATACTTTATTCTTAAGGATTCATAAGTGGATCCCTCTGAAGTCCAAGATATGGCAGTGGTCTACAGTGGCCAAAGAACTGTGGCAGTACTGATCATAATACCACTCAGTAGAAGTACTTGGGATGGAGAGGTCATGAACCTAGGTCCAAAGCCTTTAGAGGAAGAGGGGGAATGGCAGAAATGGAAAATATAAAGTGGTGTAACTAGATGGTGAGAGACTCAAAGGAATAGAAAATTTAAAAAAGAAAAAAAAAGGGGGAGAAGTGATTGGAAAAGTTGCTGCGTGCAGCGGGAGGTGCTTCCTTTCTTACTCTGAGGAGGTGGCGTGTGGGGAAGGAGCAGCCTCCAGGGGTCCTGGAATGTGGTTTCATAGATCAAACTTGGTTCCAAACAGGCTGTGAGTAATCCATGTCATTAGCACCTGGCAGACACCGAACTTCAAACCTCCTGACTCCACGTTCAGTGTACTTAACTCAGCTGCAGAGATAAAAGATTACAAAATAAAAAGTAATTGCAAATTCATCAAGCAGCCAAATAAACACTTCTTTCATGAGTCCTCTTGATATTATATGTACTGTGAGAAGTTGTTTACATAATGAACTGGGCTTCTAGATTTTCATGCAGATAGCTTTTGAATTTTGGACATCTGATATTTGAATATTTGGTATTTGACATCTTACCCACCAAATCCCCATCTGTGACCATATTTCCCTCCCCATCCCCAATTCCGATACTTTTGTCATGTTCCTCTTGTCCCTTCCATCCTGCCTTGGTCCTGGCTAGAAGTTTTGTAGGAACCCCAAGCCTCCATCCCATCTCTGGTGACCTTTGAGAGGTCAGGTACATTGCTTCAGATACATTTTCCTTGGCGTCTTTGTGAGAGAGAACTGGTGCTAGAGTGCTTTACTTTAGAAATTAAGTAAAAGGTTTGGTAATTGGACAGAACCAAATTTGAAAGCTGGAGCCACTCTTCATGGATGGTTTGACCTTCATCAACGTAATTATTAACCTTATTGTTCTCTTTTCTAAATGTGAACAAAATAAGATTGATGCTTAAGTATGTAGCACAGGGCTAACACATGGTACTTCACTCTCAAACTGTTGTGGTTCTCATTAACATCTCCATAGATTCTGGGTACCATCCTTGCAAAATGCACCTGGAGTTGACTGGACATGCTGGGGAGGAATATTTGGAATCTATTGTTCCACAAGTGTAGATTGATTCTTCACATTCTTCACTATGAACTTGACGTGTCTTAAGACCCAGTCTCACACAGACTTTAAAGCCCAGCCTAGGGGTAAAAGTGAGGCAAAATCTGGACCATAAATAGCCTGGCCTTTAATTTTGTAGGACTGCCAATTAGGGGTTCTTAACCATGGCTACATCTCAAAATCTCCTGTGAAGCTAAAATATATATATATATATATATATATATATATATATATATATATATATATATATGCTTCATACTCCAAGAGATTGTCATTTATAGGCCTGGGGTAGGGCCTGTACAAATTATTTTAAAATATACATAAAGAGGTGTATGAACAGGTAAAGTTAGAAGGTATAATTAATAATGAAAACTCCCCAAAGCTGTTGGGATTATGTAAGGTAATACATGAAATTGTCTAGCATGTAACTGCGATTCAAACGTTCTGTCAGTTGCATAATCACCCCAAACTTGATGGCATTCAAGAATATGCATTTATTTCTCACCCCAAACTTGATGGCATTCAAGAATAAGCATTTATTTCTCACCCTTTACATGTTGGCTGCAGCAGCTCTGCTGACCCCAGCTGAGCTTTGAGATAGCAGAGAAAGGGGTAGGGGGTTGGCTCAGCCCAACTTAGCCTGCAGCTTTCCTCCACCTATCTCTCATCCTTCTTCCTCCAGCAGACTAGCCCAGACCTCATGGTATATCCAAAGCACAAGAGAGCAAGTGGAAAAACACATGACCTCTTGAAGCTTAAACTCAACATTACTTCTTCCTTATTCTGTTGGCCAAAGGGAGTCACATGGCCAAGCTCTTGTGTCAGGGAGTGATGATGTATATGCAGAGGACATGGATAAAGGGAGGGATGGAGAATGTAGGACAGTAGTGCAGTTTATGACAGAAGTCTGAAACATAAGTAAACGTTAAGTAACTGCAAGCGAAAATAAATGTCTATAAATGACCTGCTCTACGTTAGGCTCAGGGGTAAAATGCCAAGGAAAAGTGACCAGGAATTACCCATAGTAAAGGATTAATGATCTATATTTGTTATTCTAGGAGTTAAATAGGCTTTTAGAGGCCAGGATTTTGGAAACTTACCTCCATTTGTAACTTTTTTCTCCCCGTTGGAAAATTCACACAGGATTTCAAATGAGCTTTGGAAAATTATTCATAAAATGTGACCACATGTGTTTTCCTTATTGCTTAAAGTGCCACTACATAATAAAATATGTTGTAAAATGGTGTTACTGAACCCTGAAACTACATCCTTTTCAGCTATCATCTAATTATAATGTTGCACATACAGGGACTCTTACAGGAAGCATTGCAGGTTGGATTTTACACAGAGGAATTAGGTACTGTATCTGAGACTTTCATTAGGGCTACATGGAAGAAATGTGTCCCTTCCAGTTCTTTATTTGTAATGATATGTATCCTTCTTCACAGGTTCATTTTTGAGTTCAGATGTAATAAGTATGTGAAAGTAGCTTTAAGGTTATTAAGCTAAATAACATGTATCGAGTATCGTAAATGAGTAATACATAAGAATAATTTCTTTAAGAGCATGGAGAGTAAGATCTTGGGTACCACAACCAAATGACAGGTCTTGATTTCTGGCTTTGTCACACTAGCTGTAAGATGTGGGGCTAGTTAGGTAATCTCCATGTGCTTCAGTTCTTCCTTGTTTGAAAAGCCAACAAGATGCCCACTTACCCTCTAAGGTAGTTGTGAGAATTCAGTGATGTGTAATCTGTGTGAACCTTTTAGCTGGACACTATGCCTGACCCCATTCATTGTAAGTGTTCAGTAATAGTTATATATATATATATATATATATATATATATATATATATATATATATATATATATATGTATATATACATATATATATATGTATTTTTTGCTATGATAAATGAAATACAAATAAAGTTGCTCTTTAACCAATTAAATGCTTAAATATTGCTAAGCAAGTTTGAGATATGTGGTAAATTCATAAATTTAGGAATCTGAGTGGAAAAGTTTGAAGGGTTATAACCACTTTTGGACTTTTCAGCTCTTCAATGTGAGAATTATTTTGGAAAAAGAAATCAAACATTTACTGTGGACCTGCCACATGTTACAGTAACGTGTTCCACCTAGCAAGTAACTTCAGCTGTGGTCTCCATCTTCCAGAAGCTTGCAGGTAGTCAGGGAAAACAAAGATAGATACAGTGCAGACTAGGTGTGCAGAAAGAGCATCCCCCAAACTGCCAGGCAGGTGCTTGGGAAATGATAGCCTTAACTTGATAGCATGCACTCAGATGACCACTCGGCGGTTAGCCACCGCAGAATGTGGTTGTGCAGTCACTGACACAGGGTGGCAGAGTTCAGCGGTGGTCTTACCAGGTGTCTGCATGTGAAATGAGAATCCAGAGAGGGAGAACGGGAGTTTTGTTGTGGGCAGTAACAGTGCTCCTGAAGACTCTGAAAGGGCTGCTTCTTTGCAGGGGATTGCAGAGAAAAGCTAAGTCAGCACACGCTGTGGGTCTCCTTTACAGAGCAAATGCAGTCATGCATCATTAACAACGAAGTGGCTGGTGTTGGCTGTTGCTGGGAGAGGCAGAAACTGGCTTATTCAGGGTACAGTGGCTCTGCAGTGCCAAAGCTGATGTTGTTTTGAGCCAAGAGTATATTCCAGGATATTTAAGAATTATTGTCTTTGCAGTCTGTCTTTTTAAAAGTATAATTTCAAAGTTTAGATGAAATTCATCTTGTTTGCCTGTTTCTTATCCAAGCGATATGATTTATTTATACATTTTTGGCAAGTGTAACTGGCAAAATACTCCTAGGATGCCACTGCTTAGTTTTAGCCTAGCTTTATACACAGTCTGTGAAGGTGGGTATTGGTCTTCTTCTCCATATGGCAAAGAAATAAAGCTGTAATGAACTAGTACATGTAGTAGAGTTAAGGACCCTAATAATAAATCAAAGAGGGGAATGGAGAATAGAGTTTTCCCTTTGCAAAGCATAAAAATAACAGATTTTTTTTCATTAAGTATATTAAAGTAACTCACAACAAACGTTAACACTAAACAGAAAAGTGATGATCTGTTAGTTTATCTTCTCTCTTTGTTATATTGCATTGCTATATTTCCTAGAATTTACGTTCCAGTAGAGTAAATTAGCTACCTTTTCACCTTGCTCTCCCCAGCTGAGTGCGACTAAAAGGAAACAGATATGTAATAGAGTTCCCCCGCAAGAACAAAGGCTGCCCATAGGAACTTGTGGGTCTCCGGGACTCAGAGCTACTGCAGCAATGCCAGTGGAAGGGACCACATGGCTGAGGTCAGTAGTGGTGACGCTGTGTGTCAGGCTGGAGAAGGTGGCTGAGTCGCTCACAAAGACACTGGTTGGGAGAAATGGATTGTTGACAAAGGCTTCGCGGTGTCCATGAAGTATGTGCTGCCATAGGCTCAAGGGTTGAAGATATGTCGAGGTGCTAGGGAGAAATGTAATATATTCTGTTTCTTCTTCCTGTTTTTCCCCTGTTTGCTGTTACACAGGACTCTGTGAAGGAGCTGCTGCCTTATCTTATCATAACAAAATACATTTTGTTGTGGTTAATGTATTAGAAAGTAAGATGGGGAATGCTCTAAAGAAGTTAAGATAATTTATTGATAATAGTAAAGAAATGATTGGGACTAGTAAATAAAATAAGTATACTTGATTATAGCAAACATTATCATATTCGTGTGATTAAGGGTCTTCAGAACTTTTGAAGAATGTGTAGAGAGGTTGGATGGGAAACATCTTTATGGGTAAATTTTATAAAGTGTTTATTTGCAAAGCTATCTACCAAGTCAGGGAAAAGAATAATGCCTGCTTTAACTCATTCTCTTCCTTAAAACATGCTGGTTCAGCTAATCAGCTATTTCATTTAGAGTTTTGAAACAGACTACAAACTGTGTGTGGCTTTGGCCATCCTGGTTTTATGGTGGCAGAAGCTGGCATGGCATTTCCTTAGCCTGGGAATTTTAATTCCATAATATTTCTAATTCTTAACACTAGACAGTATTTCACCAACTTCTCTGAAACTTAATCTTATAAAAGTCCTAGGGTGATTCATACTAGCCTTCCTTCCCCAGATCATGACTCATTTTTAAAGTTGTATTGGAAAAGCTTTTGTAAGTTAAGGTGAAATATTTAGAGTTTGGCACTTGGCTATTTCCCCGAATACTCATTTGGTCTCTGCCAGCAGTGAGTGTGATGACAAGGTCAGATTTTATTTCTCAGGTGTTCCTGTTGGTGTTTCATTTTGCAGATCTAAGTAGGGGGTTAGAAGGGAGTGCTGAAACAGAAGAAGAAGTCTTTGGTTCTTATGAGATGGAAACCATTCAAGGACACCTGGCGTAAAAGGTTTTGTTTCTTAGCATTTGGCTCTCTTACTATTTTATCAGCATTTATGAGACCAGTCTTCTGGGAGTACTCATTGTCTCTTTTCTTTGCAGAGTTCCCACTAAAAGTACCTAGACAGATCATGGCTCAAAGGAGAATTCTAAAGACATTAACGCTTAGAAAGTGATAAATTGGAGATACACATCCATTTCTTGGCAGAAAGATGTGAAGGAAAATATGACATCAGAGCAAATGCGAACTACTTTACAAAGGTTTGAAAGATGCCTTTGAAATATTTTTGTTTGTGTGGTTTGTTAGCTTTGTTTTTCAAGACAAGGCCTCATTCCTCAAGAGAGTAGCATGAGTTTATGCTCTGGAGTATAGTTATTGTGGCGAACCATACAGCTGTAATTATAACACGCTAAATTGGCTAGAAACCCTCGTTTGAGGTTTAATGCTTGACATGTGAAATGCTTCAGTCCTCTTTTAGGAAACTTTCTGTAACAATGAAATCGTACTATGTTAAGTTAAACTATATTAGGATCTTTCTTGTAGATAGAGGATCATGAAAGGACTAAGGTTTTTTTTTTTCCCCATTAATAATGAGAAAAGTTTATGAACCTGTCATGAATGAAGTACAGTAATTATTTATTGTAGCTTGCATTTAATTCCCTGCATTGCCAAATATTCTTCTATGAATCTCTCTTTCATCACTCCCTTCTGACTCCCTCTTTAGATCTGCAACCAATTTTCAGGAGCACATCTGTCATCATCTTGTATATAATTAACACAGTGTCTTAGATGGTGTCATCTGAATTACTCAACAGGGATAATGATTAGGTAATTGGAGTTGTCATAATTGACCCCAGATCCTCCTTCTTCGAAGGGTAATAGTAGATAGTGGTTTCTAAATCATTGCACCCTTTCAGTTGAATCGAATGTAGGATTAAAAGAGAGAAAGAAATATAGGAAATATAGTGTCTTCCTAGATGTTTTTAGTTTCTTTATTTTTTAGCATGCTAAATTTCTGTAGCATTCATTTTCCTCACTCATGTTCCAAATTAAAATCAGTTTTCTCTGGTATTTGTTGACATCAGAACTGACTTTAATCATTTTACTTACAGAATCCATGCTGAATTTAACATTGAGCCAAGCTCTAGGGGAAATAATGTATTAATCAAGTGTTTGAGCACCCCTGAATTTAAGGCTCTATGCTTAACAGACACAGAAGTCCCTAAGATGTGGTTCATAACTTAAGTGAACTTAAGTTCTAATTGTCAAAATAAGTATAAAGAACAGCCTCAATAAGAAAAATTACCTTCCCCCACCTCTGTGTAAGGCTTTTCTTAAGAAGAGCCTTGGAAGGAAGTGTTCCCGACAGTAAGAGGAGACATTTCAAGGAATACTGACTCAGATTTTCACTCTTGCCTTCAGGTTGCCTTTGATTTCCTTTGCATCACCAAGGCTGTGGTTACCGGGGAGGCAAGTGGTTAGTGGTTTGGGGAGCAAACTATGGAGTCACAGTGCCAGGTTGAAATCTGGGATGGTTACTTAATCTTAAACTTTTTTTTTTTTTTTTTTTTAAACTTGTAAAAGGAATGATGATAGTAGAAACATCCCTGGAGAGTGCCTGGTGCCCCGATAGGTATTGAGTGAGTGTTAGCTGCTATTCGTTTAACACTGTATTCCTTATAAAGCCCAAGTGTTAGCAAAAATATTTTGTTGTTGTCATTCACTTTTGCTAACTGGGAAACACTGGCATTGTAGGAAATAATCGTTCTAAATACATTGGAGGGTAGGATGATAAAACGAGGTAGATACCTACCATGTAGCAGACACTGTGCTAGGTGGTTTTAGATACATTATTTCACTTCATTCTCATGACTGGATGTAAGGAGTATGTAGCCTTAGCCCAGTTTTTTTTTTTTCTTTAAAGATTTTATTTATTTACTTATTTATTTATTTGAGAGAGAGAAAAAAAATGGGAGAGAAAGCATGAGAAGGGAGAGGGTCAGAGGGAGAAGAGACTCTCTGCCGAGCAGGGAGCCCTGTGCGGGACTCCATCCTGGGTCTCCAGAATCATGACCTGAATAGAAGGAAGTCGCTTAACCAACTGAGCCACCCTGGAGCCCCGCCTTAGCCTAGTTTTATTGACAGAAAAGTAAAGTAAGCTTGGAACATCAGTTTCCATTGGGTCACTTAACTAATATGTAGTTAGAGCTAGAATGTCAAATCCTAATCTGTTTGCTCCAAAAGCTCGTGTTTCATCTGTAGTACCTCATAGAAGTAGCTATGCAATGACCCTCAAAAATGCCGAGTATTGCAGGCTTCCACTTATGGAATGAATAAGCCACAGGGAGGAAGGGTGCAGCACAGGGAATATAGTAATTGGTATTGTGGTGGCATTACATGGTGACAGATGGTAACTGCACTTGTGAGCATAGCATAACATATGGACTTCTTGAGTCACTATGTTGTACACCTGAAACTAATGTAGCATTGTGTGTCAACCGTCTTTCAATTAAAAAACAAAATGAAAAAAATTTAAAAATTCGGAGTACTGAAACACTCTGTCAAAAGAGATGTTTTTCTATCAAAAATGCAGAAAGCATCAAAGTTTCTGAGGCTTCTGAAGAGCTTGTACAACTTCACAAGCAAAATTAATTTACTCAAGTATTATTTGGAGACAAAGCTTTGAGCAAAGAAGATTCCTACTTCCTAGCTTTCTGTTCATCTTCAACTAGTCAAAGCCACCAGTTGATGTCAAAGGGCTCTTGACACATTCTGAAATAAACCTGGTAAGATACTAACCCAGTAAAGCTCTTTGCTTATGACAAGACGCATCTCATCATTCAGGATGTTGTTCAAGACCAATGTCCGCATCACTTGGGAGTTTTCCCAGAGGCAGAATCTCAGGTTCAACCTTGACTGTCTTGCATCAGACTCTGTATTCTCACAGCCTCCAGCTGATCTGTGCACACAAATTTCAGACTCACTGCTTTCGAAAGCAATAGTGTCAACACCTTACTTTGTCCACTATAATAACTGTACGTTCAGAAGAGAAGAACACAAATTCTGGCTGCTTACCTAGATGAACTTATAAACTTCTAGACTCTGCTGTAGCAGCTGAGAGCTCTGCTGTTCACTTGAGAGCTGGGTTCTTGGAGTTAGCCTGGGGAAAGTCCCAGCTCTTTTTTTTTTTTTTAAATTAATTTTTTATTTTTTATAAACATATATTTTTATCCCCAAGGGTACAGGTCTGTGAATCACCAGGTTCACACACCTCACAGCACTCACCAAAGCACATACCCTCCCCAATGTCCATAATCCCACCCCCTTCTCCCAAACCCCCTCCCCCCAGCAACCCTCAGTTTGTTTTGTGAGATTAAGTCACTTATGGTTTGTCTCCCTCCCAATCCCACCCTGCCTCATTGATTCTTCTCCTACCCACTTAAGCCCCCATGTTGCATCACTACTTCCTCATATCAGGGAGATCACATGATAGTTGTCTTTCTCTGCTTGACTTATTTCGCTAAGCATGATATGCTCTAGTTCCACCATGTTGTCGCAAATGGCAAGATTTCATTTCTTTTGATGGCTGCATAGTATTCCATTGTGTATATATACCACATCTTCTTGATCCATTCATCTGTTGATGGACATCTAGGTTCTTTCCATAGTTTGGCTATTGTGGACATTGCTGCTATAAACATTCGGGTGCACGTGCCCCTTTGGATCACTACGTTTGTATCTTTAGGGTAAATACCCAGTAGTGCAATTGCTGGGTCATAGGGCAGTTCTATTTTCAACATTTTGAGGAACCTCCGTGCTGTTTTCCAGAGTGGCTGCAGCAGCTTGCATTCCCACCAATAGTGTAGGAGGGTTCCCCTTTCTCCGCATCCTTGCCAGCATCTGTCATTTCCTGACTTGTTGATTTTAGCCATTCTGACTGGTGTGAGGTGATACCTCATTGTGGTTTTGATTTGTATTTCCCTGATGCCGAGTGATATGGAGCACTTTTTCATGTGTCTGTTGGCCATCTGGATGTCTTCTTTGCAGAAATGTCAGCTCTTTTATCTAGATGTGTAAGCATGGGTAAGTCCCTGGCAAAGGGCTGAGATGATACTGTCCTACATGGTGGGTGCTCAGCATGATACCTGCCATATAGCGACTCATCACTAGGTGGTGGCTGTTGACTGTTAAAAGAAATCTTAGATATCTGTAAGAGTTGTGTAAGTCGATTAAAGTTCACATGGTTAGAATGTGGCACGATGTGATGTTTTGGGGAAGGAAAACTTGTCATGTAGTGAAATAGGACTTTAAGGCTTGAGTTCTAGATCTGGCTATACCACCAAACTGCTGCCTAACTTTGGGCAAGGCTCAGCTACCCCATCTGTAAAATGGAGCTAATGATACATGTCAGGCCTACCTGGTAGAGTTCTGGCAGGTCAGCTGACGTAATAACTGTGAAGTTTTGTCGTATGCTGTAGGGCAGCAAGTCGGAACTGACACGCTGAGGGCCCTTTTTGTTTAGCGAGCTGGAGCTGAGGTAGCTACTTAAAACTGGGTGGAAGACCAGATCCATACAATTATTTCTATACCACTGTTATGAAAATACATTGAAATAAAATAGTAAGAAGCATAAGCTTGAAAAATAAGTTGTATGATTGCTTTGTCCCATATGCTTGGTGCTTGCTGGTTCCTGACCCTGACCTGAGCATATAATGCAAATTGTATTCCCTTGTCATTAACCTCATTATGTACAATTCATTTGTGAAAAGAGGGCTATGAAGGAAACACCTGCATTTCATAGAAAGTTTCTGTCTATGGGACCAATGCTGGCAGTACACAGGGTAGCATGTAGAATCCGTTGTAAAAGTGAGAGAGGTACGTCCAGGTTGGGGAGATCATTGCTAGTGCATTACCCTTCTTTCTTATTTTAATGTAATTTATTTAGTAGTTTGTTGGTAAATCAAAAGTCTTCACCTGAAAGTATCATAAAAAATTACATGTACTTTTTTTTCTCACCACCAGTAAATGTAATTACCATCTGTCACCATACAAAGTTATTATAGTATTATTGACTTGATTCCCTATGCTGTACTTTTCATTCCCCCTGGCTTATTTGTTTTATAACTAGAAGTTTACACCTCTTAATTCCATAATATAAAATTACATGTACTTTCCATTGTAGATTTTAACTTAAAAGAGTAAATATACGTTGTTTAACCAAATGTTTCATACAGAGCCAAGGGCTCTGCTTAGACTGTGATTGGCTAAAGAAAGTTCTGTCTCATCTCTCTGGTATAAAAACACATCTACAATGCAGAGTTTTTAAATGCTAGTTTAAGTTCTTTAGTTTAAGATGGAGACCTTATGTACCTGTGTACCAGTCTGAGGGCAGAATCCATTTAAACTTTTATCAGACACCATGCCCCCAAACCCTAAGATGTTTTGAGAACATTTAATTCCATAGCAGTTTATTTTAGTAACCTGTATTTATGGAGCTTTTCCAAATCATTCAAATTAATTTCCATTGAAAAACTTTGTTTTCATACTGATAGTTCTCCAATTTATATAATAGTTAATTAAATTATATAATTTTAACAAGCACAACTGGCATAAACAGGTTTGAGAAGAAACAGGACTAACTTACTATGTATTAATCTCGGCTGTTGGAAGCTGATGTGCTTGGGGTGACTGGGATACCAGAAAGTAGCCTGTGAGTACTGAATGTTCACGGTGTCATTTAGCCAGAATGTTTCACAGAAGAAACAGAGAGCATAATGGAAAGAAAATCAGCAAGTTTTAATTGTAGTATGCATTTTGGCAACTGGCTATGCCTGGCATGAAGTGTTTTGTTTTTGGTTTTTGGAGGATTTTTTGCTTAATGTTTTGTGAAGACTAAGTTACAGTCATTTGGCAAACATGTGCTGTTTCACAACATAAAAGCTTCTTTTCTCATGGGGCTGTTGTGAGTGTCTCTCACTGTATGCTTTGGAATTGTGTTTAATACATAAAATCTGCTCTGATTCTGGACTTCAGTAAAAAAGATCTTGAAAGATTGGTTGGGGATGCAAATGAGGAAGTTCAGTGACTTAAAAGGCTACTGAGTTGTTTATCCTATTCTGGTAAAACCAAAGGATGCAATTGTAGTACAGAGAAGACTTTCCATTTTTAAAGTGCTTATGTTTTTAAATGAGTATTTTTCCTTCTTTGTTCAAAGAACGTTTTGACAAAGACCGTAGTTGAAGTGCATATGAGTATACATATAATATACTGACTTCTCAAAATCAGAGCCAGGTTTTTTCTCTCCCTTGGAGTTCTAGTATTTAATGGGAGATTTAAATAAATGTGCTTGAGATCATTTTTTTTTTTAAAGAGAACAATTTATATCTGTAACTCGTGCATATTCTCACCATTTGAGAAAGGCCAATACGATACTCTTTCTCTCTATAATGAAGAGGGGGTCTGCTGAACGTTGACAGAGCACTGAAATTGTAGCCAGAAGGCTACATTTCAAACTTCAGCCTGGGTGATGTGTGGAAGGGCCTTTAATCACTCCTTAGTTTCTTTATGTGTAAAATGACGGCAGTAGGCCATTTTCATTCATAAAATGGGAATGATTATACCAACTCATAAGGCTGTTGTCAGGATTAAGTGAGATGTAACATATTAAGCACTGTCTTTATAACATATTAGCAGGATTAAGTGAGATGTAACATACTAAGCACTGTCTTTATAACATATTAGCAGGATTAAGTGAGGTATAACATATTAGCACTGTCTTTAGTACAGAGTGAAATCTTGATAAATGTGGCATTTATCATTTCAAAAATTCAGAGGTGACTGCCCCAGGCCTTTACCCTTGAACCTGACACTTCTATTTATGTAGAGCTTAATGCCCTCTTGCTGAGTAGGAGCTCTTCTGGACATGTTCTTCAGGCCTGTTTTCTCCCATCTCCTGCCTTGTGCTCCAAAATAGAGTGAACTTATAGCTACAGACTAATAACCAGTTGCCTTCATCTTGGCCTTTTTTGTCTGGTGAATGGCTGGCCATTAATGAATGAGCTATGAACCTCTCTCACCTAGCCTTTTGGAGCCCATGTGGGAACTACATTGACTAAAACAAAGGAGGGCAGAGCTGGAAAGAATGGCCAGCCTCCTGTTTCCTTCCCTCTTCACCCTTCTCAGCAGTGAGATTGTGGCTGTAGTCTTCCTGCTCTAGTAGCCAGCACCTGCCCTTCCAGAGAAGGGCTCTCTGGGTATGTGGTACCTCAGCACCCACTGCTCTGCTGGTCTTCGGCTCTTTTTAAATTTTGCTTTGTTCTGGTTTTAATGTGGCTAACTATATCATGAAGAAACTGGTCTGCTGACCCTGTCTGGTCTTGCCAACATCAACCCCAACTATATAGGAAGGAGGGAAAACATTATGCACAATATTTATGCAACCTTTGTTTCTGGAAAGGGCAGCCAGTGTAAAGAATTGGCAGAGGACTGAATGATTTGGGGATCTAAAGAAGCATCCTAATCAACATTATCTGATTACATGGAAGCATCAAGATCTTAAAGGCAGATGTTGGGACAGTCACATATATACTCTGCATGCCCAGAAAAGAATGAACTTGAATGAGGACAGCCTAGTTTCTTCCTGAGGCTACTGCCTTCCCTCTTCTGGTATTTTTCTGCAGATTAAGACTATTGAATTAATTACTCTGGAAGTCTAGAAAAACAGCACTTTAAATGTTTTATTCCTTAAGAAGTTTGAAGTGGAAAATGTGTCTCTAGATGAGACCAAAAAAGCTCCAGTAAAGTTTTATCAGTAACTTTTTTTTTTTTTTTTAATGTGGCTCTGGTTAAAATTTTATAGGGGTGCCTGGATGGCTCAGTCAGTTAGGTGTCCAACTCCTGATTTGGGCTCTTGATCTCAGAGTCATAGGATTGAACCCCGTGTTAGGCTCTGTGCTGGGTGTGGAGCCTGCTTGGGATTTGCTCTATCCTTCTATCCCTCTCCCCCATCCCCACTTGTACATGTGCATGCACTAATGAGATGCTGGGCATAATATTAAAGTTGTTGTAATATCAGCTCCTTCATCTCACATATTTAAGTAGTTTGAATCATGTACTGAATTGTTCAATAAAGTGGACCACATTTTATAGGTGTATATAAATATTTTACAAATATGTAAATTTTGTTTATATAAATATTTGCATAGTAGATATGTGTGTATATATAAACATACACATATGCATATGTATATGTATTATAAGAACAGAAGTAAAAAACCTGGGGGAACAGTGAGCATAGAAATCACAAGATTTGGATCCTATGAATCTTCAGGATCTCAGCCTTTGTTAAATAACAAAATTGAGTGGGAAATGCATACATAATTTGAAAGCACTTGGGTGACATAAATTTTTTTTAACTCTATGTGTGGATCAAAGAAAGTGAAAGCCCAATAACTGACCAAAAACAATGAATTCCCTGTTCTCAAAATAGCTGAACTGTGATTTAGATTTAGTCTTTGAAAATGACTATAATTAATGCTGAAGGTAAGGCCAAAAATATGAATCATTGCCGCTTAAAGACTTATTTTTTTTTTAAAGATTTTATTTATTTATTTGACAAAGAGAGACACAGCGAGAGAAGGAACACAAGCAAGGGGAATGAGAGAGGAAGAAACAAGCTTCCTGCTGAACAAGGAGCCTGATGTGGGGCTTGATCCCAGAACCCTGGAATCATGACCCGAGCTGAAGGCAGATGCTTAATGGCTGAGCCACCCAGGCACCCCTTAAAGACTAATTAAAAAAATAAAATGCGCCTCTTTTATTTAAAAATGAGCGAGCAAAAGACTCCTGTCTTGCTGGTATTTGAATCTTTAAAATGGTGCTTAAATGGAACAGGCTTACAGAGCAAATTCAGGGCCAGTCTAATCCATTTGTCTGCAAGAAGAGTAACAAGCTTGGTAAATGCTTTAAGATATTAAATAAAATACTGTGAGAACAAAGGAATGACTCATTCTGACTGAGAGGACCTTCCTTCCTTTCAGAGAAGGTCGGAACATTTAAATAAGGCAGTGGAATGAGTAAGACTTCAGCTGTGAAGGAGTAAGAGAATTTTGGCATCCTGGTAGAGTTCACCATTGCTGTGTGCTTCTCTCCTCGTGGCTCCTGGCAGCTTCAAGGCTATTCTAACAGAGTTCCAGTTTCCACTCCAGCAAGCATCTTGGAAGGAACTCTGTCACCATGGCATAATTTCACAGTCCAACTATAACTCAGTACTCTGATTGTGCTGGTTGAAGGCCATCTAGGATGGAGTGGAAAGAGTTCTCCAAGGAAAAAAGTGTGTTCTGTTACTAGAAAAGACGGGGCATGGATGCGGCCCAGTAAAACCCAGCTTGCTACACAGGCTTGGTTCAAAGGTCTCCTTGTCTAGGGTCTTCCCAGGAATCTGTTTGTCACTCTTTCTCTTTGTTTGCTAATACTCACTGATCAAAGTAGTCTTTAATTACACCCTCCCCCCACCATTAGACTATGAGCTCCTTGAAACCTGGATGGATTTACTCAGTTCATTAGTGTTAACAACCTTTTTGTACCAAGACTGGTGCTGTATGTTAGGGATGCAAAGGTAAACAAGTTTGGACCCTATTCTCTTTGGGTATTTATGTTGAGGAAGGACTGAGGTCAGAAAATTCTGCATTTTAGTCGGTGGGACTTAGATCACGTCACTTCATTTATGTAAAGAGATTTAGATTTCAGATCCAGCTTGATTTTTTATGTGGAATAATGATGTGTGCTTTACTTCCTTGTTTTGAATTTTTTAGAAGCAAGCTTTCATGTTATTAATATATGCTTTTAAACATGTAAAGGAAGCTAATCAACTAATTATGGAAACCTCTACTAGATAAATGTACAGAAAGAGAAGAGTGGTGATGGTTTTGTTTTTTTATTTTGCCTTTGTCATATCAGAAAACTTATTTTTATAAGTAACAAATGATGTGTGAATGCATATTTGTATTTAAATAACAATAACCCAGGGCACCTGGGTAGCTCAGAAGGTTTAGCGACTGACTCTTGATCTCAGCTCATCAGGTCATGATCTTGGGGTCCTGGTATCATGCCCTGTGTCTGGCTCCGTGCTAAGTGTGAAGCCCACTTGGGGTTCTTTCTCTCTCTTTCTCACTCTGCCCGCTCCCCTTTACCAGTGTTCTCTCTCACTTTCAATCTCTCTCTAAAAAAAAAAAAATTAAAATTAAATAAAAATAACAGTAGCTCATGAAAATTATACAAAAGAAGGTTGATTCAGAAGGTTGAATTCACCAGCATCACCAACCTATACTTAAGTATATGTTGTGTAAATTTTTATTTATTTATTTATTTATTTATTTATTTATTTATTTATGTTTTAGCAGATCTGGACATTTGTTTTCCTTCTGTGTGCCAGTTGAGGTATATAATTAATCCGTATTAACTTTAGGGTTGGAATAGTTTTTCAAGAGGCTTCATCTTTATATATAATAAAGCACTACTTTGTGAAAGGAAAAGGGTGGCTGTGCTGGTATCTGAGACGTTAGCAAACTACTTACTTGGAACGTGTCTGAAAATTTGTTGGATGTTGACCATGGTGACCTTAGGGCTGCACCTCTGGACAGTCAGGAATGGTGAGGTGGAGATAGAGAGGCTGACCTGGTTACTGACAGCAGGTATCAAGCAAGGCTTCCAGGCATCAGGGAGTAAAATCTTGAGTGATCCATGGGAGTCTGTGACACTGGGCCCCACACATTTTACTCGGGTTTTTGAGTTTTTACCCTAGGAATAATAGGAAGAGAGCAGAGCCAAGGACATGCAAATAGGTGGATCAAGATGTGTTCAGGAAAACAGGCAGCTCTGAAGGAAGTTGAGATATGATCAAAGTCCCGAAGGGAATCATCTGCATAAGGGTATAGAGCCAGAAGAAGGAAGGGGGCCTAGGACTGGGCCCTGAGAAATTCCAGCAGCAATGGACAGAGGGAGGAGGGTGAGGAACAAGTGACTTGGGAGGTTGGGGAAAAACAGGTGAGTGAAGTAAAAGCCAAGGTGGAGATCCTTTTAGGAAGGAGGTAAGTGGACAGATGCTGGCAGGAGGTCATTGTGGAGGTGAGAACTGAGACATGCCCATTGGATTTGACTATGTGCAGGTGGCTGGCCATCAGGACCCTCTGTGGAGCAAGGTGGTGGAAGCCACATTAGACGGGGAGGAGAGGGAGCCAGTTAATGAAGACAGTCTTCTAGGAATGTAGGCTCTGAGGCAGAGGGAAAATGGGGAAGATGACGTGGGTTTGTAACGACTTTTTGTTTCTGAAGTGGGAAAGATTTGAGAAATGTGTAAATGCCCTAGCAAATTATCTCCTAAAGAAGTAAAAACTGATAAAGTAGTGACAAGGCAGGAGGGACTCAGGGTTTAGACTAGCGCAGATGGGGACACTGCCCCTGTTGTCACAAGAAGGGAGGGACCAAGAATAGGTATGCGTGTAGATTCTGGGGAGTCACATTTTCCACCGTGCATGTATCCACCCAGAATTGACATCTGCAGGAGTAGAAGAATTTCTGTATTAGCCACTTGGGAGTTTCTCAGCTTTTATAAGTTAACTCAAAATTATTAGTTAATTCTAAATCTTTTAATTTGAACCTAATGAAATAAATACCAAGGAATAAAATTTTGTCAAGTAGGGTTGACAAATCATTTTAATATCCTTTTGCCCCCGGTATTGATGTGCTATGATGAAATGCCCCAGACTGGTGGCTTAAATAACAGAAATTTGTGTTCTCATAGTTCTGGAGGCTAGAGGTCCCAAATCAAGGTGTCAGGAGATTTGATGCTCCTGAGGCCTTTCTCCTTGGCTCGCAGATGGCATCTTCTGGCTGTGTCCTCAGATGGCCTTTCCTCTGTGTGTGCACATGGCCGTTGTCTCTTACTGTGTTTCCAAATTTCTTCTTCTTGTAAGAAGGGCCTACCCATATGACCTCATTTAACTTGAACTGCCTCTTTAAAGGTCCTGCCTCCAAATACCTCACATTTTGAAGTATCAGGGTTTAGAGCTTAATTGTATGAATTTGTGGAGGACACAAATCAGTCCACAACTACCCTCCTCTTTGGGACACTATTTCCCCTTTTGAGAATGCAAAGAATCTTTATCCTAATTGATAATGATTATTTGGGACTTTGCTACCAGATTGAGTAATGGAGACATAAACATGAATTTCTTTATTGAGCACCTAATATGTGTCAGGCACTGTGCCAGTCTCTAGGAATATAAATATATCTTCAGGGAACTTTGAGACACACAAACTAAAATACTATAATATGATAGATATGCTTGTAACTGAGATGTCAAATAAGTATTTGTTGAATGAATAATGAGAGTGTCACTGATTTTGCTGAAAGAAAAAAGGAAAGACTTCATAACAAAGGTAACATTTGATGGGGATCTTGAAAGATAAGTTGGATTTTTGAGTATAGAAAAATGGCATTCCAGGGCACCTGGGTGGCTTAGTCAGTTAAATGTCTGCCTTCGGCTCAGGTCATGATCTCAGGGTCCTACGATGCAACTCAGGGTCCTGGGATTGAGCCCTGCATTGGGCTCCCTGCTGTTCAGGAAGTCTGCTTCTCTTGCTCTCTCTCTCTCCCTCCTTCTACCCGCCCCCAACCCCTCACTCTTATTCTCTCATTCTCTCTCTCTCATATAAGTAATAAATAAAATCTTTTTTAAAAAAGATTTTATTTATAGGGCGCCTGGGTGGCTCAGTGGGTTAAAGCCTCTGCCTTTGGCTCAGGTCATGATCTCAGGGTCCTGGGATCAAGCCCCACATCGTGCTCTCTGCTCAGCGGGGAGCCTCCTTCCTTCTTTCTCTCTCTTTGCCTGCCTCTCTGCCTACTTGTGAACTCTGTCAAATAAATAAATAAAATCTTTAAAAAAAAATTAAAATTTTTTTTTAAAAAACTGCCTTGTAATAATGATGAAATATCCAGTAACAATAAATAACAACATCACTGCAATTTTATATATATATATATATATATATATATATATATATATATATTCCCTTCCTCCCCTCCCCCCATTTCTCAGGGCTCATCAAGATAAGAATACTCTTAATCTTTTTTATCTGTTCACCCACCTCCCCTCTGACAACCTCCAGTTTGTTCTCTGTATTTGAGAGTCTGGGTTTTTTTGGTCTCTTCTTCTTTGTTTCTTAAATTCCGCATATGAGGGGCACCTGGGTGGCTCAGTGGATTAAAGCCTCTGCCTTCGGCTTACATCATGATCCCAGAGTCCTGGGATCCAGCCCCACACTGGGCTCCATGCTCAGCAGGGAGCCTGCTTCTCCCTCTCTTTCTGTCTGCCTCTCTGCCTACTTGTCTGTCAAATAAATACAATCTTTTCAAAAAAAATGATTGTATTTATTTGACAGAGAAAGAGATAGTGAGAGAGGGAACACAAGTTAGGGGAGGTGGGAGAGGGAGAAGTAGACTCCCTGATGAGCAGGGAGTCCAATGTGGGGCTTGATCCCAGGACCCCAGGATCACGACCTGAGCTGAAGACAGAAGTTTAATGACTAAGCCACCCAGGTGTCCCATAAATAAAATCTTAAAAAAAAGAAAAAAGGAAATGCTATTCTAAAAGAATAGCTGAATCAGTGAGTGGTATGAAGGAGTAAAAGTGCATGGCTTACTTAAAAAGACTGGTCAGTACCATAGTGTGTGGAAACATTAGGGAGATGGAGAAAGAAGTGGTGAAATGTGTAGCTCGATTCTGAAGGGAATTGAATAAAATTTGGCTAAGGGATTTGACTTTTATTTTTGGGGCACTAAGGAAGTAACAGTATAACAGGGAAGAGGCCATGTAGAATGCTTTGATTGTGCCCTCTAGATGGATACTTTGCCAAAGGAATTACCGTTCACATCTACATATGGACCACCATGAGAGTGGTTGGTGTGGAGATTCCAGTGTTCTCAGATGAGTCCTGGGGCTGCAGAGAAGAGGCCTTTTTGCCAAAATCCCATCAGCTCATATGTCTGTGCACATACTTAGCCCAAGTATAAACTTAATAGTTTATATATAAACTTTATACATAATAGTGCACATATGCGTGTCTCCTGTACCACTGGATGCAGTAGATTCTGGAATTTCCCAAGGTAACTTCTCTTGTACATCTGCTCCTTTTAGGGACCTAATACTCATCTCTTACTGACTTGGAACCTGATACAGTCACCTCTCTGGGAAGCATGGGCCAATGGAATGTGTACACTTCTGGCTTGTGTATACTGGCATTGGTGGTGGCAGTGGCGGGGGGGAGGGTAGGTGGTGGTGTTTGAGTAGACAAGAGTGTGGGGTTTCTGTATGTGCAGGCGTAGCTATGACCAATGACAGCAACTCTGAACAGAGCTTTCATGGTACGGAATAATATACTAAATTAATATCTTCGCCGAAGAAAGGAAACCTTTTTCTAATTTGCAGAAAGGTAAGTTGGGTTATGACCGTGAAAGTGATTTGGAATAGGAAAGTGTTTTAGAAGAATAATCCTGGTGGCAAAGTGGAATTTGAATTAAATAGGAACTGGGACATAGAGAGGTAGCTAAGAGAAGAACATATGTCTTTGTTTCGTCACTAGAAAGAGTAGGGACCCCTGGGCATGGGACTCAGAGAGAGAGAGAGAGAGAAGTGATACAACAGTGTATCAAAGAGAGTAAACCAGTGTGATTGCCTTTTTCCTTCCCTTCTTGTTTGCAGACCCTCTCTGATGACTTCCATCATTAGGGGTGCTTAGAGTACTATTTTTTCCTCTGATAACCATGGTCATTGTTTTGCAACTTTTTTTTTTTTAAGATTATTTATTTATTTATTTATTTGACAGAGTCGCAAGTAGGCAGAGAGGCAGGCAGAGAGAGGGGGAAGCAGGCTCCCCATTGAGCAGAGAACCCAACGAGGGGCTCGAGGGGCTCGATCCCAGGACTCTGGGATCATGACCTGAGCCAAAGGCAGAGGCTTTAACCTACTGAGCCACCCAGGCACCCCTGTTTTGCAGCTTTTAAGATTATCTATGTTCAGTATACTAGCACCTGTTTGTTGGGAAGCCCTAAGGACGGTTATGAACTTCCCGTATTTTAGGATTCTTGATATTCCTGGGCAATTAAAAACTAGAATTCAAGGTTAAATAGTTTGCTCAGGCTTCTGCAGGGGACTTGTAAGGCTGAGGAAATGGCTGTATTAAAGGGCTAAATGACTTGTTTTATTTCACAGTGGATTAGGATAGAGCCAGGATGATGTTCCTTTCTGTGTTCAGAGATTCAAAGTTGAAGCTGGACAAGGTGCTGTTAGACCATCCTATCCAGCTGGAAAATTTATTCCCCCTGGACTCGTTTCTGAGAGAGGGAAAAAGAAGGGAAGCATTTGTGTTAGGTGGTCATAGATGAGAGGACCTCTCCACAGGGAGGTATTTCATTTTATTGATGAGATAATTGAGTCCCAAGAGAGGCTATGATTTGACTAAAATAACATAGCTATTTGATGTCAAGACTCCTGACTCCAAATTCAGTGTTTTTTAATAAAATTATACACACTCCTTTAAGTTTAAAAACCAAACATGCAAGAACTTACTGAGCTAGTTAAAACCGTTTGCATTAAAAGGAAATGAGACAGGGGAGGGAAGCAATACTTAGGTAAAACATCTGATCACTTTGTAAGAGCTTTAAATTATATAGATGGTGAACCAGGAGCTGTAAAAATCACTCACTGAGGATGTTGAGAAGTTAGTTGAGGAGCAAATGGGGAAGTTTCCCTTTTGTGATGTAAATCAGTATAGAATTGCCTAGTTGTAGGCTATCTTTGAACTCATAAGGGTCTTGTAAAACAGTAATAAATGTGCTTTCTATTTGCAGTTTCAACTAACCTCTATAAATTAGAAAAATTAATGGATACTGGTGAATCTGAAGCCTAGAGAGCCACTTGATAGGTCTTCCCTCAAGAGCTAGATATCAGTCTATGTTTGTGTTTTCAAAGGGTAATATATCTAGGATGTGCATTACAAAGAAACAAAATACAAATATTTTAGTTCCCAGAGGTCCAAGATCTTTTCCACTTCTTTGGATTATATCAGATAATTTATAAGATGTGGAACTGATAAAAGACAGTGTAACGCCCCATAATTCAGTACAATAACTCACCAAAGATCTCTGGAATCAGTTTGGGTTTCTAATATATTAACAGTTTGTGAGGAAAGGAAGGAAACCAGATCACATGTATTCGAAAAGTATGCACAGATGCTCCTAGAATGCGCAGAGAAGTGCTTCCATTTGTAAGTATTTTATTCCACTGGCAAATTACAAAGGTCTGGAAAAGTGGGAGATGAGAGATTTTGATTTGTGAAATGGCTATTTTAGAGCTGAATTGTCTAGGGAACTTAAATTTAAGAGAAAATAGTAAGAGATTATATCTGACTCCTTATCTTTATAGTGGGGTGATGCCTTGAGGTTGCATATGGTATAGTAAGAGGCTTATGGTGTGTGAGTCTTCCCAGGCTCAATAAAGCTTCATCAAAACATATTTTTCCTACTGTGACTTTCTTATTATCACCACCTTCTGTTTATTGTTTTTATTTGTTAAAATATATTAAAGAGAATTATAAGGGTACAGCTCCAGACTCTGTGTTTTTTAAAGAATGGGCATTCAGGGCTAGTCTAAATCTATTGAGTAGTGTATTTGTGTGCCCCCCCCCCCTAAAATTTCAGGCCCATATTAAGAAAGATTTGAATGTTAATTTTAGTTAATATGGTAAATATCTAGGTCGCAAAGTATTTTAGTGGATAAAATTTCAACCCAAATGCACAATTTTTAATGGTGATTTCTGAGCTTTTTCTCCCCAGGCTATTATTTTAAAGGCTTTCCTTGCTGTAAATACTCTTTTAAAATTTGTTATTTAAGTTCAGTTGAATTAACATATGCCGTAGTATTAGTTTCAGAAATAGAATTCAATGATTCATCAGTTGCATACAACACCCAGTATATCTTGATTCCTAGGATAGTGCTAGAAGTTTAACCTGTTAGTCACTGTAACACAGAGAGCGGTATCTCAGACCCAAATTCAGAAAAAAAAAAAATATGTTCACTCCTGTATTCTGCCTCCTGGTCCCATCATTCTTCAGCTTGTTATGACAGTAGAACTATCATGAGAATGGTATTATGGCTGTGTGACACATCTTCCTTTCTTCCCAAACTGGCAAAATGACAATTGTTGAATCATTCTGCAGGACAGTCACCGTCTCAAATGGAGTTCTATCTTTTGAAACCAGCCACTTAATCATCATTAATTTCCTCATTTATTCAATAAATAAATGGGCTAGGTCATATGCTGGGTTCAAAGCCCAGGATCCCAGCTCACTCCCTACCCCTGTGTGGTGTGACTGGACTGTGTAATTTCATTTCTCTGAGATCCTTTCCTTATCTATAGAGTGAGGATATTACCTTACAGTGCCCACCTTTCAGAGTGGTTGTGAGGACTAAGTAAGAGAACATTCAGAAAGGCTTTTCTCTGGTTTTAGTACATAGTAAGAACCAATAAACAGTAGTTATTATTAAATACGGATGAGAAAAAAAACTCTCTACAGGCCTGAGATAAAAGGGAAAAACCATGTTATATTGCTTTCTAAGTCAGCGTGACTGTCCATACCCTTTGCTTAAACCAAAAGCCTGGTAGATGGCCCACTAAGCATCCATTGTGCACCTGCTTTGTAAATGAGGAGCCTAGAAGAAAACCATCTTGTCCTTTAGATACTGACTGATCAGTGCACCCACTCCTGCTTTCCTTGATGTTAAAACTATGAATCCTACCTATATGCTAATTTATAATCTTTTGAGCCATTACGAGATGTGAAAAAGCGTGTAACCCTGTGAAAACCATTCCTGCTCCAGAACGATTTCTTCCCTTGGAGTTTCCTAGGCAACTCTCCTAACTTGGGCTCAAATAAAACTCTTTTAGTTTTGGAGACTCTAAAAGGGTTGTTCATTTTGTGTCAATAAAACTTACTGCCTAAAAAAACAAAACATTGTAGAGGCAGGCTCCAGAGGATTATACAACTGAACACCATGAGAATTAGGGGCACTGATTCTTCTGAGACCTTGAAGCTGAAAATCTTTGTATAATTTTTGACTCCAAAAACTTAAGTACCCATTGCCTACTGTTGACCAAAGCCTTATAGTATAAACAGCCAATTAACACTCATGCTTTATATGTGTTAATACTGTATTCTTACAATAAAGAAAGGTAGAGAAAAGAAAATGTTACTAAGAAAATCATAAGGAAGAGAAAATAATTATTTATAGTACTGTGGTAAGGAAAAAAAAAAAATCCATGTATAACTTGGCCCACACAGTTCAAACCCATATTGTTCAAGAGTCAACTGTAATGTGTTTGAGACACACATTTAAATAATTAGTGTCCAGTTTTTCTGGTTTTAAAATGTCCTGGCTTACACTCCCACTTTAACCTTATATAATAAAAGAATGGATATCCATGTTTAAAGCGAGGGATCACTAGAGTTCTCATTGATCTTATGAAGTTATTTAAAAGTTTTTTTTCTCAACTTTCCATAGTTAAGGACAATACCAAACCATTAAGCCACCTTGGTTGTACTGATTCTGAGCTTATTTATGGCTTTTATATCCATAAAGATAAAGATAACCTTTGTTTTTTGCCTTGGAAATTAGGGTATAATGTCTGTTCTCGCAGACAGTGGATCTTAACCCCCGATGCATATTAAGATCACCTGGGGGAAACCTTGAATGCTGCCAATGAAATACAAATGCGGGATCCCACACCCCAGAGAGCCTGATTAAATGGTCTGGAGCAGGAGACTGGTACCAGCATTTTAAAAATACGCAGCTATAGTGGAAACCACTGTGAGGAATGCTCTATTCAGTGCACATAACTTCTTTATCCCCAACCCCTCCCCTAAATTAAAAGTCTATATCTAAAACTTGTAGCAGATTGCAGCAGATTTAGTTATTAAAAGATAAGAGTGTATATAGTTTGAAAGCATTTCAAATCTGATTATAGCATGTGTAGATTAACTGTACCATGTCTCTTTGGGTAGTAATTATTTATTTTGAGGTTTAATTACACTGTAGAGAGGAAGCCAAATTCCCTTCTTGTTACTCTGAGATCCTACCGTTCTCCTTTAAAGATTTTGATCATACTGGTGTTTGGAAACACTTGTTTGGTTACATGAGTAATCTCTGATTTTGGAGACAAGAAATGGGTTCAGTCATTCTAAAACAAGCACATTCTTAACCTTTAGGAAAATTCCCTGAGGGCATGGATATTCTTTCTGTCTCTAATGATGGAATATACTTTCAGGAACTTTGAGAATTTCTTTGTTTAAAGACACTTAACTTTTAACAACTGTGAGTTGTGGGGTTTTGTAATTAAAGAGAGTCATTGAGCTATGAGTGTTTAATTCTGTGATTTCTTCTGATCTTTGTCTGACTTTGAGAGCATTAACACTATTTCTGTTCTATAGGTTTAACAGCTGTTAGAAATACCATGGATGTTTGCTGAAATTAGGTGGCAATTTTATATACAATCACTGCTGATTGGATTGCCCAGGGTTGGGGTTGGGGTTTTTTGTTTCTTGTTTCTTTTTCTTTTTTCTTTTTTAATTTGTCATCCCACATAAAGGTGGTTAAGTTGGAGAATTTGCTCCATATGGCTCATGATTGCTTTTTAGGTGTGCATTATGTTAGCCACCATTGTTGCCCTAAGCAGCTGCGTGCTCTATTAGTTTGAACACATGGTAAATGTTTTATGGTGAGAATAATGAATCTGGCTTGAAGGAGAGAACCTATTTCAGAGAGGATGTAAACAGACCTGTAAAAAAAAAAAAAAAAAAAAAAATGAGTGGAAACCCTGAACATCAGGATGTTGTATCTGAGTCTCTTATTTAGAACCAACAGAGGGCTACCCTGAATCCTTTGGTAACATTTACAGAGTTATCTGTAAAAGTTAATATTAACTGGCTCACCCAGGGTTCGAGTCCAGATTTCAATTATTATAGAGAGTTTAGGTGTTGATATCAACACAATATTTGTTTAAAAAATCTCACCAAAGTTCCACTTGTTCCTGGCCTTCTTACTTGCTTGTGAAATGGAGTATTTCTCTGGTGTTGTATCTCCAAAGGGGTGAAGGTCTCTGAGTGCCAACTTTTTCTTTGTGTGACAAATGACTACCCAAGATGCAAATGTTAATGCATATTTTATCTGAGTTTGTAATTAGAGCACGGCTTCAAGCAGTGATTAAAAGTCCTTTCTACTCATGCAGGCTTTGTGCACCGTCAGGAAGAGGTGGGCTCTCACTGAGCTGATTGCTGGTCCTTTTCTGATTAGGAGACAACCCTCAAAAAGCAGTGCTTCTGACTTTTTTCAGATCCCCCTGAATGGCAGGGAGCCTTGCCTCCTTTTCAGAGTTCTTCCTTGTCAGAGGGATAAATGGTGGGCGGACCACTGCCTAATGAGGACTATGATCCTGTAAAATGGCCTCTGATTAAAGAGGAGCTCTGTGGGCCTGCCTGGGTACATTACTCTCTTGGGAGGCACATTACTGGGGTGGGGTTGAGGGAGTTGTCTTTCATATTCTGGAGATAAGTTGCACTCATCAGAGTACCATCAGTTAATGAAAGGCAATTTAGAATGTGCTCTTCTCATTTCAAGGGGAAAAAAAGCCCCCACATTATATATTTCACCTGGAGGGAAGACCAAGTCACTGGCCCTACAGACAGCAGCTCTTTTTGGGACTTTGCAGGAGTTGTTTCCTTGCCTTATGAAGAGCAGACTCTCTTTGTGGCTATGCAAGTCACTGTAAAAGAGACTCCTTTCCTATAGTTAATATTCAGGGAAGCTTTCATATAAAGCTGCAGAAGAAAGTAGTTTGCATCTGCCTTCTGTCCTTGCACCAGTCTGCTAGTTATTTGTCAGCAAAATGAGACTACAGACTTCAGTTAATACCCAACAGAATTTAACTTCTGAGACTTACATCTAATACTTGAGAGGAAAAGCTAGAGAAGCATTATATTACAGCTTGCGGTTTCCTTATCCTCTCCAAAAAGGGTGGGAGCTATACTTCTGTGTGGTGCTACCATAAGTTATCAGTCAGCCAGGACAGGGAACCAAGATCCGTACTTCCACATGTGTGGCAGCTATTGGATTCCTAAAACTGTAATGGTCTCCCATTAATACTCATAGGCTAATAACTTTGCGCCCAGCTGGCAGTGGTACTTAGCATGTGCTCTTCCTATAATCAGTTGGTGCTCTTGAAATGTCTAACCAACATTTCTCACTTATTATTTGTAGATTTTAGCTTATTCTATTGAGCTGATTACCAAGCTGAACTATGTCTTGTTTCTTGTTGCTTTTGAAGGTCAAAGACAGATAATCTAGTTTAATCTGGAGATGTAATGTTTAAAAAGTGTTATGAGTAGGAAGGCCCCTCAAGTATCCCAGGGTTCAGGAAGAGCGTGCTCTGCCATCACTACCCAAAGGTAGTGGGGGAACCCACTACCACCAGGGGGAACCATCTCTGCAAGTTGCTGCGTTTGTACTGGTCAGATTTCACACATATTTTTGTTCTTAGCTTCTTCCCTTAAGACAAAGACTCTTGACTCCCATGTGTCCTCTTACCTAGACCATTTCCCCAGCTATTCTAGATGAAGAGGGTGGTCATTCACATTCGAGAGTACTAACTGATTGGAGAAACTTCTCGTCTCACATAAGTAGGACCGTTCCTTTTGGAAAAATACTTAAATAGTTCCAACATAAAAGTTAATTTCTAAAAACCCCTGTATAATCCTTAAGAATGATATCATTCATTGAGAGATGTTAGTAGAGTTGCCAGATTGAAGGGAAAAAATTGTATGGACATATTTTGCTAGATGATTGGTTGCTTATCTGAAATTCAAATTAAACTAGATGTCTTGAATTTTATCTGGCAACCCTTGATGCAGGTGATGTTAAAAGAAAAAGAAAAGGAAAAAAAAAACTAGAGAAAAGAAATATCCCTGCTGATATTTGATTTGGGAAAAGGAGGAAATCAGTAAAGGTGCTTTCAACAATTGCAGCTGAGATAAGTGTTGACCTCAGTTGAGTTTACAAGAAACTACAAGTTTTCAAAGTTAGGCTAGAAGCAAACGAGAAGGTAATGGGTAGAAAATACACAGACAGTAAGAGTAGCATGGTTCATAGGAGACTAAGGTTTTCTCTCTCATACTGGGAAATGAAAAATAGCATATTGGAGTGGAAGAATTCTTTATAGATCACTTGGTCTGATGACTTCTTTCCCCTGAAGGAAATTGGAGCTGAAATATTATTAAGAGGCTAAGTTACCTGACCGCATTTTCATCATCATTTAGGGACAGAACCTTGGTCTCTGACCCTTCCTTTCTGAAAACCTGTATTAAGTCTTTGACATACCATAAGTTTAGAATTAATCAAGTAAAATCACATCACCTACATCTCAGGAGACTGCTCTTGTGTAAAGTGACTATTACAGAAATTGAAACAGCAGTTATCAAAAACTCTTCTCACTTTCAGTAACTGCACTTTCCCTTCTACAGTGGCTAGGTTCATGATGTCCTCAGCATATATTTCTGACTTCTCTGGGCTCCTATAGGGAGCATCCCAGTTTACCTACCTATAAACTAAGGGAACTTGGGTTTAATGATTTCAGGGGTAACTTCTAAGCCTAAGACTCAACAATTAGAATTGTTTAAATCCCTCTTAAAAATGTATAGTCCTATTGATATGACGTACCCATATAAAATAGAGATCATTACAAAATTGGTCAAAAATCAAGTTAAGTTAAAACATAATATGTTTGATGTGGAAAGTTAATGTTATCAGGGATAAAGAAAGGGATAGAAGTATTAACTGAATTGAATCTTCCTAAAGGATGTAAGTTGCTCTCAACCTTGGGAGGGCAGAAGAGTTTAAGGACTGGGGTTATGGGGAGGGGATGTAGGAAAAGCATATGAACAAGGTACAGATGTAAAAATGATTATGGAGTATTCTAGAAGACCAAACATTGGTTATAGCATACAGTCCATGCTTGGAAATAGTGTCAGATAGCATTACCACAACCTCCATTGTCCTGTCTCTTCTTGCTCCCACTTCTTTTACAGTTGGAACTGAACCGCTCACTCTGGGTAGTCTGGCCTGCTCATTCCAGCTGCTCTCTGAGAAAGCTTTTTCAGAGCCCTCCAGGCCACTCTGATCTGACTGGATAAAAGATAAATTGGCAAATGAGTCCATTTGTCACAACAGGTCTGGGATACGGCTCAATGCTGTTAAATTATTTCACTTCTCGCAGGCATGTATTTTATCTCCTGCTTACAGAATGGCCAGCCATTTCTTACTCTTAGTTGTTGTGCCTCCACTACCAAGCCTTGTGCCTTGTGGATGGTAGGTTCCATAACATCATGCGTTCCAAGTTGTTTTACTCTGTGTGCTAGAACACCTAGCTCGACTTAACAGATAGCCGGAAGGAAATGTGAATACTCTTTGATGAAAGGGACCTTCTCTTTCTTGTTTTTTGCATAAATCGCATTTGTGCTGATGCAGTGCCAGGACCATGCTCAGTGAGTGTCAGTGTGGGAACATGCTTCTGTATATGGGAAGGAACCTACAGATCACATATTCCAAGCCCCTAGTTTTATGAGTAAAAGAACCAAGAACTAGAATGGTTAATAAATTTCTTGAGGTTAACAAAAAAATTTTAGGTGTTAGAATCCAGGTCTCCTCTCTCTCTAGTGAGTGGTTTTTTTTTTTTTTGTTTTGTTTTGTTTTTAAGATTTTTATTTATTTATTTGACAGACAGATCACAGGTAGGCTGAGAGGCAGACAGAGAGAGATAGGAGGAAGCAGGCTCCCTGCTGAGCAGAGAGCCCCATGTGGGGCTCAATCCCAGGACCCTGGGATCATGACCTGAGCCAAAAACAGAGGCTTTAACCCACTGAGCCACCCAGGCACTCCACCTAGTGAGTGTTCTTTTTAAAGGATGACTTCTTTCTTATCTTTGCTTGACAGTACAAGAAAAATTAGCTGGATTTAGGGTGTTCGATTATCTGTCTCCTGATGACACATCTCTCCTTTTCCTGTTCTAGGAGTAAAGTAGAAGGAGCCCTTGGGAATAAGGAGACCTGGCTTCTTCCTAATCCTGCCACTGCATTTGTGCGTTAGAGAATTCACTTATCGGCTTCTGTTTCCACATCTGTAAAATGGGGTGGGCTTGGGGTCTAGCACTACATAAATGCCAGGTCCCTTGTAGTTTCCTTAATTCAGCAATAGTCCTGGATTATATTGAGCTTTTGCGTATTTAAGAATGTTCTCTCCTCTTCCTTCCCTCTTACATAGTGTTTCCACAGCCTGGGCCTCACATAGAAAAGTGTAAGCATGTGTGGGGGTGAGGAGAGGAGAAAGGAATTGGGGAGATGGGTCTGGACTGTATTGTGGGTTACAGACCTGGTGGTTTCCACTTGTCTGTCCTTCATTCTCTAGGCTGCACAGGGTGGAAAAAACCAACCATCTCAACAGGGTGACTCTGAGCTTTGGGACATTAATAATCTTTTTGGTGTCTGATGCCCTATCTTCAGTTCCTCTTTTGTTGTCCATTTTGTTTTGTGTGTCAATGTCTGTGAAGTATGATAACACAAAGAACAAAAAAAAAACAGGCCCTTCCAGAGAGCCACCAGTGATGCAACAAAGGTTCTGAGGCATTGTGTGAGGAAAACAGGGTCGTTCCCCCTGGTGAGGGAAAGAAGTGTGCCCTCTTCACCTCTTCTTAAGTGCTGAGCCTGCCCAAAAGGACGTGTTTTTTTCTAGAAGGCAAAGCCTACACTTTTGGCAGCAGAACTGAAATAGAAAAATTGAGCTTGACCTATTTCCATAGCAGTGCAAGTCTTGCATTGTCCTCTCAGGCAGTATGAAAATCCTTGAACTGAGAAACTGACAGCTGCAATCAGACACTTGCATTGAGGGAAACATCATGAATTTTAATAGGAGTGCTGCTTCTAGATGAGGTTGGGAGGGGAAAGAGAGCCAAGCCAATTCAAACAAAAGGAGCAGAAGGGGGTTTGCTACACGTACGGCACATGGCAGTGATGACAGTAATATTCAAATTATTTATCCCACAATGATGCTGATGATTTAAGAAGGAAGGATTGCCGAATTCTTGTGAAGTGGAAAGGGTTATGAATCTTCCATGATTATTAATCCCACTGTACTGAAGGCAAGGAAGGCGGGTATATCAAAACATGACTTGTTAGCAGTAGCAGTCCTCAAATGCTGTGCTTCTGCAGTACCCAGGAAATGAACCCAGGGAATCACAGTCACCTCGACACAGATAACAGTGCTTCCCTCATGGACACAGCAGACAAGCGCAGACGTGTGTGCACACCCACAGAGCCAGTTTCAGGATGTCCTTCCAACACAGCCAATGCCGTGTTGTGCACGGCATTTCCCCTTCTGAGTAGCCACGAGCATCCTGTTTGTCCGGGGGTGGAAGGATTGGAATCGGTTCCCATCGTCTGACCTCTTCTTGGAGGGTTTGCTTATTGGCCTTGCTATCCCCGGGGTGGTTTCTCAAGGGAGTGAAGGATGTCGAAACAGGGCTGCTGCTTTCATAACGTGGTCCCCTTCCACTTTAAAACCGAGCCTGCCGTGCCACACCCAGACCCAGTCATACTCGTTAAAAGCTGAAGACTGCTTTTATGAATTAATGCAGCCATGAAATTTTTTTTTTAAGTGTGAAGATGGCACTTAAAAAATTTTGCTGTCAACTTTGTTCATAAAGTTTCTCTGTTGGTGAGACTATTTAGTCGGGGAAGATTTCAAGCCAGACTGAGGCAGAAGCTGTGAGAAATGGAGACAAGGAACAGGGCTCTTCTTTACCAGGCTGTGTAGAAGGAACTCGTCCTTGGTCCCCTGTCAGTGCTTATCACCAACTGTGAGAGGTGACTAAGGACTTTGTGTGCCATTTGGCCCAGGTCTCATATTTATGAAGCTTTCATAGTCTTTAAAATTTATCCTGATGATGGTAACCCCTTTCGGCATTTTTTCCTCCTTTTTTTAGTAAGGTGCAGTGGAGATCCTGCCTAGCATGGGAGAAGCCCTTTTCCAACTCTTCAGCTCCTTCCCTGTTCTCTAAGCACGTTCCTTTCTGTCCATACTCTGAGACGGAGGTCTACACGGGGTCCCGTTTATCTTTATTCTTGCTGTAAGCTGGAGTACTCCCTTTAAGTTTGCTCAAGTTGTTAGAAACAAACCAGCTATCATGGTAGAGGATTGGAACATGGGGTATATTGTGATAATAACATTTGCGTACCTTTGGGATCCTATACAATTGTGTTCAAATCCTTACTACAGTGCTGACATGCCTCCCTCTGTCTCTCTGTCTCACCTGTGTTTTCTGCCAAAGCCCTTCCGTTCTCCATATCCATCTCATTGTTGGTAGTAAAAGCTGCCCCCCACCCATGAATCTAATACTTTGAGCCACTGGACTTGGAGTCTCCTGCCTCTGCTACTCATCCATTCATTCACTCAATAAATATCCCCTGAGTGTCCTACACTTTGGCATAGTGCCGGGTGCTCTGGGTAACAGTATAGAGAAAGATGGAAAAGCTTCCAGGTGTTGGATGTTTTCCCCATCCTTCTTGGCTCTTACAAGCTCATGCCGACCTAGGTTACCTGGGCCTCCGTCTCGATATTCCCTCTGGCTTTATTCACCTGCTTAGACTCCCAAGTTAACCTTGCCATACCACAAGAATCCAAGGGTAACTTCTGTTCATCTTGATGGAGAAGTAATGTACCAAGACATCTTCTGGAGGGAGGCTGAGAGGCTTCAAAGCTGTGCTGAGGCAGGGTATTCTCTAAATCACTCAGGTGCTGTGATGGATTGGAAAATATCCAAGAAGGAAGGAGGCTCTTCTTTTCAGGCTAAATAACAACCTTCTTGTTGGGAAAGGAATAATCAATCCCAGCTGGAGTAAAGGGACCACGTTCCCTTTGCTTTTCCATTCAAATCTAATCTCATGACATGAGTTTCTGACATGAGTAGCATTCTTGCCCAGACTTGTGGCCCCAGGGAGGGGATGGTTATTTAAGACAGCTGAGTCCCTAAGCAAGGCATATAAACGTGATGATAAATGCTTACAGACAACTTCCCTTACTTGCTGATTCCAGTCTCAGTTTAATTGACACCCCTGGAGATTTGCAAAAAATAGATGTTTCTTTGAAAGAGTATCATTTCTTTGGATGCAAGGAAAAGATAAGAAATTGTGCATTCGTTCAGTTCATCAGTATTTTCCAGCTTATGGAATTCTCTGGGGGAGGGATTCCTTTTAAGCATTCCCTTTGAAACAAGTTTCCTGTGCCTTTAAAACCTATCTTCTGTTATAGTGTAGAATAAATCTGACCCGTGAGTTTGGTTTCTTTTTCTTTTGTCTTTTGAAAGGAACTATTTCTATAAATTAGTAATTTTAAGGGATCTTGCAGTTTTTTCCTGAAAGCTTAGATATAGCTAATTTCAAGTTTTAGTAATTTAAAAATTCTTTTTGCTGAGTTTATACTCCTTTGGGTCAAAAAACCTTTCTGTGGAAGAACAGTTATACCTAAATCTCTAGACCTAAATGCCAAGCATTTGTTGTACATTCCTTTCTTATAATTGGAGATGAAGTCTTGTGGGCAAAAAAAGAATTGACTCATATATCTATTCTTTCATCTGAGAACTTGGGTGCCAATAATGGTTATAATAACTACAATGAATGTTCTGAGAAAACAGGCATTTATTTGAAAGAATTTAGAAGTATTGGTATGCAGAATTTCTTTGCAATTTATCAAAAGTAATACTGGTAGGATGATAATCTTTTAAAAAATAAGGTTTAGGGACACCTGGGTGGCTCAGTGGGTTAAAGCCTCTGCCTTCTGCTCAGGTCATGATCCCAGGGTCCTGGGATCGAGCCCCGCATTGGGCTTTCTGCTCAGTGGAGAGCCTGCTTCCCCCCGCCTCTCTCTCTCTGCCTGCCTCTTTACCTACTTGTGATCTCTGTCAAATAAATAAATAAAATCTTTAAAAAAATAAATGAATAAAAATGAAAGTTAAGACTGACTCACTGAGCTGAAAAGGGAATTAGTAAAAAGAACTAAGACCTGGCTAGGTTTCGGAATCAAAACAGGGTAAAACAGAAAACAAAACTATATTGTAGGATGATATATTAGTATGATCAACTACATAAAAATTTAAAAACATATTAAAAATTCTGGTTGTCTAGGGATATATTTATCTATAAGTTCTAAAACCATGGCTTAGGAGGGCCCATGATAAATGACATGATAGTATTTTCCTGAGGTGGCGGAGAAGGAAGGAAGGAAGGTAGGTAGGTGGGTGGGAGGGAGCAGTGGGGCTTGGGGACCAGAAACAAAAGAGATATTAACTTTATAATATCTTATTTCCAGATATTAAAGGGATCTGAGACAAGCATGACATAATAACTTGTTAACCGTGGGGGCTGGGCATTATTTGTTATAGTCTTTGGCTGGTCCTAGATTATTTAAATATATTAAATTATCTTAAAATGAAACAACAACAACAAAAAGATTTTTATACCTTTATTCTTAAGTTCCACATAAATGAGAGTAGAGGTACACAGTCAATAGACATCACCCTTCTGTGGGTATTTGCATTTTTAGAGTGGGTCTTGATAAACACATAAATCTAAACTAAGCTATCTTGTTTTGAATTCTCCTAAACTAAGTACTTGTTTTAACAACTTGCAAATCAGTTATGTATATGTTAGTGTAACAAGTGTTGGCTGTGTTTCAGAACAGGTGCCTTTTAAACAGGAAGATCTAATTGTGGTATTTGCCTCAACCAATTTCACTTTCATTTAAAAAATGTTGTCATAAATAATTCAAATGGATGACATGCCTTCCGTTTTTGTACAGCCACAGGCATGTAACTTATTCAGAGGATTTCTTCGGTTGTGGACACGAGAATTTCATTTGCTAAGAAGCACTGGGAAAAAAATTTCTCATTGATTTTCATGTAGGATTTATATCGGTTTGAAAATAAAAATTTTGAATACTTGTCATGTGAAAATAGATGTAGCTCTAAGAAACCAAAATTTCATGGTTTCTGCAGCATAGAACTGCCCCACTTATTTTGGACTCAAGTCTAGCCAACTCACCAGGCTGGACCCACAGCTTAAAACTGGGAAATTCTCAAAGGGAAGTTTGGGCACAGTATGAAATTAGGGCACTAAAGTTCATTTTCTTTCCTTCTAATCAAAGCCTCTAGTAATTACCCAGTTTACTCTTATTTCTTGCCTAAGTTTCTTAAACCCGATAGCTCCCTCAGCCCACTGGGTGTTAAATGCAGCATACTAAAAGTGGTCAGAGGGGCTGCTAACAGGGTAATTGGGTGGTCTTTTGGATATAGCAAGTGAAGGTTTAGAGCATAATGGCAAGGGAGGAAGAAAACGATTTTATTAATATGAATGCAACATAAAGAATAGACATGATTATTTTTAAAAAATGTTTTTAGTAGGGGTCGCCTGGGTGGTTCAGTTGATTAAGCATCTGCCTTATGGATCAGATCGTGATCCCAGAGTCCCCAGATTGAGCCCTGCCTCTGGCTCCCCGTTCAATGGGGAGTCTACTTCTCCCTCTGCCCCTCCCCCTACTCGTGCATTCTCTCTCTTTCTCTCTTTCTCCTCAAATTAAATAAAGTCTTAAAAAAAATTGGGAGGAGGGTAACACCTGAGTGGCTCAGTGGGTTAAGCATCTGCCTTTGGCTCAGGTCATGATCTCAGGGTCATGGGATTGAGTCCTGTATCAGGCTCCTTACTCAGCCTGCAGCTGCCTGCTGCTCACCCCACCCCACCCCACCTGCTTGTGTGCTCGCTCGCTCTCTGACAAATAAATAAATAAAATCTTTAAGATATAAAAAATAAAAAATAATTTTTTAAAGAAAGATGATTTTCCTGTAGAGCTAAATAGCCCTCTTATATTACAGGATAGTAATGGTATTTGTACTCATAGTGCTGAGTGGTTGGTGTTTTCCAAAACCAGGATAGAAATAACTGACCAAGTTTTTCCACGCTACCTTAACTACTGGATCTCTTTGTCTTGATTCTAAGGATTTTAACTACCTGGGTGCCCTCATCATACGCTAAGCTGATATCATAAGGGTGGGCTAATCTGAGGATGGATTTTTAATGTGCAGAGATTAAATTTCTTGAAAATGTGGCAGGTTTTGCCTTTATGTTAAAATTTTAAAGGTCGGGGGTCCTGGGTGGCTCAGTGGGTTAAAGCCTCTGCCTTTGGCTCAGGTCATGATCCCAGGGTCCTGGGATCGAGTCCCACATCAGGCTCTCTGCTCAGCGGGGAGCCTGCTTCCTCCTCTCTCTGCCTGCTTCTCTGCCTACTTGTGATCTTGTCTGTCAAATAAATAAAATCTTTTAAAAAAATAAAATGTGCAACGTTCTGGCACCCAGAATCCCCCCCCCCCCCCACCTCCGCTGAAATGTAAACCACTGTGGCCGTGAGTAATGGTGCAAAGATACGGGATGTCTTTGTCCTTCCTGTTCCCTTGCTCCTTGTCCTTGTGGAACGCGTTTTGAAATGAGAAGGGAGTTGAGGGAAATTGGAAGGGGAGGTGAACCATGAGAGACTATGGACTCTGAAAAACAACCTGAGGGTTTTGAAGGGGCGGGGGGGTGGGAGGTTGGGGTACCAGGTGGTGGGTATTATAGAGGGCACGGATTGCATGGAGCACTGGGTGTGGTGCAAAAACAATGAATACTGTTACACTGAAAATAAATTTTAAAAAAAGAAAAAAAAATAAAATGTTAAAGGTCATAATATTTATTAATACTTATTTATACTCTTAGAATTTCCAGTCTGGCAGCAAATTGAGTTTCATTCTAAATTGTGCTTGTAATTTGTTTTTAGAAAGAGCAAATTAGTTTGGAGTTAACAATTTCAGAAGTTGTTCAGTATTCCCTGAAGTATAGGAGTTTGGCCTGAACTCACACTGACCTTGTGACATTACTTAGAACTTGAGCCTTAAAAAGAAAGATAAATCCTAAATACACGTTTATGCTCTTGACATTCATTTACTTCATAAAAGTAAGACATAGAAAAATGGTCTGGTTATTTAGATTTTGGCATGTATAAAAACTTCTCTGACCTACCTCAGTAAGCTCTCTTATGTTGTTTTTCATAGATGAAATCACACTGTTTTCTTCTTTAGGGAGACAGTGTGTGGTCAAGTATGAAGAGTCTTTTCTGGGTCACACTGACAGAGTTTAGATCTCAGGTCCTCCTTGTCTGGTTGTTGACCTTGAGCAAGTTATTTAACCTCTTTGAGCTTTGTTTATTGTGTAAAATGGGAATCACAGGGCCTACTTCACAAGGTTGTTCTGGGGGTTACACGAAATTCTTGAGTTAGTGAGACACGTTGTGTATGGTGTGTAGTTAGGTATTCTATGCTTGTTCCCTTTCCCTTTCTCTCGGAAACAAAAAAATTTGGATCAGAAAATTTTATTTTCGTTCTCAGTTGCCCCTCCTGCAACACTTATGATTTGATTTTTGGTGTTTATTCCTTGAAGACGACGGAGTCTGGGAGAACATTGACACATCTGCTTGCAAATGTTCAGCTTCCGCTTCTCTAGAATCAGAGGAAAACTCATGATGGTTGGTTTAATAGATTTCTTTTGACTTCCTTACCTGAATTCTTGTTTTGTTTTTACTTAGGCTTCACACCCAGAGACACAGGGCTCGATCTCATGACCCTGAGATCAAGACCTGAGCTGAGATCAAGAGTCAGATGCTTAACCAACTGAGCCATCAGGTGCACCAACAACTTCTTTCAAATTCTTGCTGCAACCTCCTTCCATGGGTAGAAAGCTCTAGAGTAGATTTGAAATTTTTTTCCTGTAGTCATTAATACTGGGGCCATGGAGCAGTCAGAGGGTCAGCTTGAAAATGACCTCATTTCTAGGAAGAGTGATCATTGTCTCTCCTCCAGAATACATTCAGTAGCCAAATATCTTTTTTTTTCTTTTTACAAGATATTTCCATCCTGTTAATAGAGGTATTTCCTGAAACCAAATCTTTGGTCTCAAGATTCTGTGATGAGTTTTGATTGGTGAATAGCCATTATTATGAGGACGCCAGAGTGGGAGAGGGAAGATTAGTTCTGGTCTTTTTTTTTTAATGGGAAACAAACTAAATGTCAGGAGTTGTGTGTAGATGCAGTTGAGAAGCCCTTTACTGTCAAGTACTGTGGTCTCTTAGCTTCAGTCCTGTTTCCATGGCAACCACAGGGTCCCGGTGCCTGGCTGAATGGTTTTACAGGAAGCTGAAAAACACTGCTATTCTAAGTAGCTTTCTTTTTACTGTACAAAGAAATCCTTCCCTTACTGTAGGCCAGCCAGCCTTTACTGGGAACAAAGCAGGCTATTTATGCTAATCGTATTCTGGGTAGAGGGTAAAGAAATGGGGAGACCCCCAGCCCCTGCTTCCTGACCTGTGAATTTGCTTTTCTGGTTGTTGTTCCTAGCGTTTTGGAAGAACCACATAACTTACCTTTTCTTCATTTTGTATATGGGTTTTCCTGTTTGTGTTAGGCAGAATTTATATTCTAAGGGTAGAAGTGGTTTAAAAAAAAAAAAAAGAAAAGAAGAGTGGTGGTGTGTGTCTGGGATAATATTGGTTATGGTGAAGTAGGCTTGCTGAATTTCTAGCTTTCAAGTATCTGTGAATTAGTATGTTTACCAACAAAGAGCCCCATGCTAGCAATAGATACAGATAGTATCTTAGCAGTTATTAGGCTTATCCTTTATTGTATGTTAAAATTGTCTCTTGGATTTTCTTGGTGTCTTAAAAAACTTGTATTTCCATTTGTTTATATGGTAGAAAAATTATGGATGGTAGAATAGTCTTTGAGGTTCAAAATTAAATGCAGTTCCTTTTGGTAATTTATGCCTTGTGTCCATTTCTTAGGAAAATAAATCAAGGTATCAGTGCAGCTCTATCAAAAGCTGATATAATGAGAGACTGTAGTCTCTGAGAAACAAACTGAGGGTTTTGGAGGGGTGGGGGTGGGGGTTGGGTGAGCCTGGTGGTGGGTATTAAGGAGGGCACATATTGCATGGAGCACTGGGTGTGGTGCATAAACAATGAATTCTGAAACACTGAAAAGAAATTATAAAAATAAAAAACCTGGCATAATGACATTAGTTTCAAATATAAGCTAATTAGTGGACTTTTTCTGAGCTCCTTCTTTAGAAGTAAGTTAGAAAATTTTTTTGTTGTTGTTTTTACTCTTCAGTAGAGACAGCCTTTTTAAAACTGAACTCTGATAATGAAAGTCTTTAATTTCAACAGATGTGGACTTTTGTTCCTTTCTGTCTCTTTCTTTCATACACAGAGTTAAAATTAAAGAAAATCCATACAAAATTCCAATGTGTGTTTTATACTCCTGATATCCATCATCTTGATGCTGGCAGGCCAGGTCCGAGGACTGAGAGGGGGCTGCACAGGACCAGACAAGAGGGTCCCTCCCTGTCTGCATGCTGGGGAAATCAAACACAAGCCAGCAAAAGGGGAAAACAGAGATTATTGAAGAGGTAGAGAAAGTGCAGGTAAAGACAGAGCACCTGGGAGACTCAGAAAGGAAGGAGGGAGTCTTGTCTTTGATTGAGGTATTAGGGGTTTTTATTGAGGACTGTGGTCTGGTGTACATGTCCTCTTAGGCATCTAGGAACCCATCAGAACAAAGATGAGGACCCAGGTCTTATTCCTTGGAGCTAAGGAGTCTTGGGGTCAATATAGAACCAGGGATCTATGCACTTGATGACTTTTTAGTCATTTCTTACATGTTATTTATTGTGCTGGAAGATCCCAAAGAAATCATTAACTCCTTGTCCCGTATAAGGAGGACGTATAATAAGGCATGTGTAGGGCAGGAGTGCAGGTCCTAGCAAGAGGAAAAGCAAGACAGGGAGCAAAAAAGCAGATTTTCATGGAGTTCTTCAGTTTCCCCATCTCAGTCCCATTTCTTCTATAAAATGTGGTTCTTGTTCTGCAAGTTAGACATTTCAAGGGAGCTAAGATTTTGACCCTGACTATATTTAAATAAGTCACTGCCATATTAAACTAGTCCTTTACTGAGATCCAATGATGTTTCTTTTGCATTTTTATTAGGTCTTGGAAATTTTCAACAAAATAGTTTTGGAAAGTATCTCAAGGGACCCTTATTTAAGACATCCTCAAGTCTGGCTAGCACCAAGTGGGAGCTTCAATAGCAAATTGCTTTGCTTTAAACGTCCTCTACCAAATGGTTGTAGTTGTAGATTTCATAAGTAGTTTTTCTGAGGTAACCCTGAAATAGTGATGAAAGGCATTTAATTCATGAAAGAGCTTTCATGATCTAAAATGAATTTTTAGGAAGTTATTTTAAGGTGTCTAAAGCCAAAATGTGATCAAATATTTGCTGATGTTGGGGGAGGTCCTCAAGACGTGATTGCTGGTTGACCCATGAGCAGATGTGGGAGGTCAGACACTCCCTTACCCATACCACCATCTATGGAATATGGGTTCTGCTTGCCTTCCCCCACTCCCAGAGGCTGCTCTGAAAACATAGTCTTGAGATAATGATGTGTGTAGAGAACATCTGCTTGATATATGTGACTGAACCTAGTTAAAACCTCGATGTGAACTTTTACTTGTTAAAACTGCTACCTACCAACCTGGAGTTAGCTGCCTCTCTCTGGTTTCTTCCTGCCCACTGAATAAGGGGCCAGTTTCAGATTTCAGAAGATCTTGTGAACCAACAGCTGAATATTTGGATTTGAGTGGTGTGATCAAAGAGTTTATAGGTTATCTTGGCATAGAAAACCATTATTATAAATCTGGGAACAAGGACTACCTTGCATGATAATGAGTTGATAGGAATTCATTGAGGAAGTGTGAAATGGAGCCTCAAGAGTGGGGTCCTTTGGAGGGAGGGGGACTTAAAGCATTTCATTAATTTAACAAATTTATTGAACAAACCCTTTATGCTAGATGTTACGTGCTATGCTGGAGTTATAGTAATGAACAGGACAGCATCCCTAAATGTATGGAGCTCATAGTCTGGTGAGAGATCTGGATGCAAAACCAAGCAGTTACCTCAACAATGATGTCTATGTAATTACAGAGTATTAAGGAACACCTGGATTTGGAAGGAGCAACAAGAGTTCATTGAAGATTTCTTTGAGGACTTTGAGGACACATGAGGCTGAAACAGAAATCCCAGTGGACATCACTATTTACACTTATTTTTTTACACGCTTAACTTTTAGAAACAGTCTCCAAAAATATAAATAAGCTTTTCTTAGAAACTAAAATATTTAGACTTTAGAATTTTTATAGTAAGACGAGATCTTAGAATAATCCAAACTGTTTTACCACCAGCTTCTTTGTAACTGGAGAGGATAAGAAATGCAAGATTTTCCAATTATGCCAATGGGTCAGGAAATAGAGACCTCCTCTGGTTCAGAATGTGAGTGTTCAGGGAAGATTATATCGCTGTGTCCTCTACCTTTTTTCTTTCAAGGAAAAGTTTTACTCTCCTAATACATGCATAATATCTTTGTCAGATCTGAAGCTTGTATCTGTTTCTATATCTGTTAACAGAGAACAAATGTGGGGGGAAGTGGTCATGGCTGTTAAGTAATCTATTTATTAATCTGTGTAATCTGTTAAGAACTAGCACTAAAATTATGGCTGCCACCTAGTCACCCCAACCTAATTAATCTGTCTCCTGAAGGAAAAATTATTGTTTCTAAATGGCCCACCTTCCTTTGGAAAGCTCAGATATACTCCCATTGATACATTACTTCTCAGTTGGTTGTTTCCGCATTAGATCCCAATGATTGCTTCAATTTTGTACCTTAGCAGAAATATTACTTCCCCTTGTTTATGTAGCTTCTTTCAGGAGCCACATAATATCCATTATTTCTGAAGAGCTTCTTGCTTTGAAGAATTTAGAAGCAGACAGTAAGAGGTCTTTTAAACTGATACACTTTCCTCACCCTTGGTAAGAAGGACTTTCAGATGTTATTCATGGTGTTGATATGTTCTTTTCGGAGTCAGATCTAGTGACATGGCCCATAATTCAAAGTTAAATCCCAGTTTTAAAAATATATGATAAAAGGAACAAGACCACCACAGTGAAAGAATAAGAAATATATTTAAAAACATAAAAGTTAGAATTGTGTAAGTAATCAAATATATGAAATATTTTGAAGGTACTGGATATTTTATTTTATGGGGTGCTTTTCTGTGCTTTTTTTTAAAAGATTTTATTTATTTATTTGGCAGACAGAGATCACAAGTCGGCAGAGAGGCAGGCAGAGAGAGAGGGGTAAGCAGGCTCCCCGCTGAGCAGAGAGCCCAGAGGTGCTCACCTGGGTCCTCGATACCAGGACCCTGAGATCATGACCTGAGCCAAAGGCAGAGGCTTTAACCCACTGTGTCACCCAGGTGCCCCTCTTCTGTGCTTCTTTATTCCTATAACTGTTAGGGTGTTGTATCATAATATTCTTTTATTATAACATTTGAACTATAACTATTACTTTTCTTTTCTTATCCATTTTAACCAATAGACTGTGTGCTTCGTGGCTTTAGTTTATGCCTGACATATTGTAGACACTTGTTTGATGTTAAAATGAATGTACAGTAATAAATTAATGTGACTCCCATTGATAAGAAATAGTTATTGTAGCTTACATCAGACCGTGGCTTTTTCTCAGATACTTCACTCTGAAAAACATTAACTGAATTTGGGACGTTACTAGGAACAATTAAATATATAGTCCATACACTTGTAAAATGTAAGCATGAGCAAATAATGACTATATTGTATGGAGGGCTAGTATTACACAATATTATACTATATTACACAAATAGTTGTAGCATAAAATTGGAATGTATGCTTACAGTTCTCTGGTTATCTGCATTATCTAAAAATGTTGACATTTAGCTTACATATGTAGACTGGTGCTTTGCTTTACTATGTTAAATTTAAATCAAATCTCTTTTTTTTCCTTTTATAATTATTCCTAGATGCTGTTGGTAGTAACTATTTTTAAATATATGCATATAAATATATATATGTATTTTACAAGTATATGTATACATGTGTATTTATATCTATATTGCATGAATCACATTTCTGTATATAATTTCTGGAAGCTTAATATAGCTTAATTTTTTTAAAAAATCTTAATTTTTTTGTCTATAATTTTCCACAAGTCAAGACAATGAAAGGAATGTTTCCAAGTTGTCAGTAGTATTTTCTGGGAAAATATCTCATTTATTGGACTTGTAGGAAAGCAGGTATTTCGTTTATACTTACAGGAAAGATTATCCATTAATTTAAATTAAAAAAGTATTTGAGGCCATGAATTAATGAAAATGAAGAAATAACAGCTGCTTTCACACGTGATCACATTTAGTCTTAAAAGATAAATTGGTATCTTTTTTTTTCAAGATTTTTTAAATTTATTTGACAGAGAGAGAGAGAGATCACAAGTAGGCAGAGAGGCAGGCAGAGAGAGAGGGGAAGCAGGCTCCCTGCTGAGCAGAGAGCCCGATGCAATTCTCAATCCCAGGACCCTGAGATCACGACCTGAGCAGAAGACAGAGGCTTAATCCACTGAGCCACCCAGGCACCCCTAAAACTGGTATCTTGCCCAAGCTTCCTACATGTAAAAAAAGGAAGGGACACAGGCTTAGCAGTGCAGTGCTCTGCTCCAGACGAAAGCTTACGCTTCCCAGATGCTTCATGGGCTAACACCAGTATTTTATTTCTATTTGTTATTTTTAATTACTCTGTACACCCAACACAGGGCTTGAACTCCCAACCCTGAGATCAAGAGCCTCATGTTCTACCAAGTGAGCCAGCCAGGCACCCTTGACACTTGCCTTTTAGATAACACCATATAAACTGAGTTTCCTCTGCAATGCAAGTGAACACAGAACTGGAACCTGCTCATCCCTCTTCTGCAGATAGTATCTCGGCTGACGTTTAATCATATTCATCAACTTGCTTCACTGCTTCACTGCTGGTGTTCTGTTTCTTGTGCATTTTAACTTTACAGTTTACTGAAACATAATAGGGACAGTCTAAACAGTCCATGTCTTTATTGTGAAAAATGTGAACAGATGTGTATTTTAAATCAGCAGCAGTAGAGGGAGAGAATATTTCCATTTGTTCCTTATTTACTCATTATCAGTCCACTCCAGTTTTCTGTATCATCTGTGTTCATACCGATTTTCTTCTCTTGACTAGTTCAATGCAACCCCATGACAGAGTAACAATGCCAGCTTAAAAGGTTTTGATTTTTCTAAAATAATATATGGACTGGATAACTTCTTTCATTTTAGAACCAGGAATTTCTGTCACATGTAGACTATGGGATCCTGAGTCAGCCCTTAGTGTTGCTTGTGGGGACATCCTTGTTTCCCCTCAGGGACAGTGTCCCAGATTACTCGGGTGTGATGAGGAGCAGGCAGAGGGTTTAGGGCCAGAACTCGGACTGGGGGTTGGGCTCCTCTTTTGGTTAGAGACACTACACTCTACAGTTTCTATAAATAGGACCCTTTGCTGGGGACACAGCAGTGATCAAGTCAGACCTGTTCTTTTCCTTTCAGAGTGGAGGCATAGGTGTTCAGTAAACTAATAATAAAGAACTCCCCACAACCCCATATTGCAATTTTACATTTTTTCTTCCTCCTCTAACCTGCTCTACCTCTCCCCCAGCCTCGGTTTCAGCCGATGACTTTGTTTCAGTTTTCTCAGTAAAGGAGGAAGTAGTCAGAAAACATCCAACCACCACACCACCATGTGTCCTCACCTAGCGGTTTCCACCAGGCTTCCTTTACTGGGGAAGACTGACCATAGTCTCACATGAGGTCAGTCCCATCTGCACTCTGCTCCCATCTCCTCTCTCTTACAAAGGATCAGCGCTCCTGCAGGATTCCCCTTTCTTTCTTGCATCACCATTTTTTTTCCTAGTAGGTCATTTCAGTAGCATAGTAGAGTATTTTTTCTCTCATTTGAACAAATTCTGCTAACCACAAACTCTGTCTCCTCTTTCTGCCATCTTCCCATTCCTATGACCTGCTTTATCAGTCAGAGCTCCTTGAAAGAGGCGTCTATGTCTCCAGTTCTTCTGCTCTCCTGTAGTAAAACTCTCCAATTAGGTTTTCTCTTCAACCACTCCACTAAAACTATTTTTCATCTTTAAGATCCCACAAATCTCTATGTTGCTGATTCAGTGGCCACTTCTCAATCTTCATCTTGCTTAGCCTGTTGATAACATTAACCCAGGTGAATGCTCTCTCCTCCCTCCTCTTTGAAACACTTTCTTAACTTGGTTTCCAGCATGCTTCAAACTCTTATTTTTCTTCCTCCCATACTGGTTGCTCCTTCTCAATCTTCTTTGCTGGATTTGCTTTTTCTGCTTGGCCTTGTAATATTACTTTGCTTCAGAACTCAGGCTTTAGATCTTTTCCTTATGTTTGTTCATTGCCATAATTGATCTCAAGATTTTAAATACCATCCATATGCTGGGGAGTCCCAAATTTAGATCTCCAGCCCTGATTTCACCCATGACATTCAGATTTGTGTATGTCCAACTTTCCAACCAACATTTCCATTTGGATGTTTAATAGGCATTCACAGTTATTGTTCCAAATCTGAATTCATGAGCACCCTTTCTACACTAAACTTGTCCAATATCTTGTGTTCTACCCTGTCAGAGTTCATGACAGCCCTATCTTTAGTGGCTCAAACCAGACACCCTGAACCATCATATTCTTCTCTCTTCTTTCATATCCCCATATCCAAAGGGTGGTGTAGTCCCCTCACTTCCTCCACTCCCAACACCTTTGCACAAACTATTCTTTTTTTTTTCTTTTTTCTTTTCAGTGTTCCAGAATTCACTGTTTATGCACCACACCCAGTGCTCCATGCAGTATGTGCCCTCCATAATACCCATCACCAGCCTCACCCAACTTCTCACCTCCCTCCCCTCCAAAACCCTCAGTTTGTTTTTCAGAGTCCACAGTTTCTCATGGTTTGTCTCCCCCTCTGATTTCCACCAATTCATTTTTCCTTTCCTTCTCCTAATGTCCTACATGTTATTCCTTATGCTCCACAAATAAGCGAAACCATATGATAATTGACTCTCCCTGCTTGACTTATTTCACTCAGCATAATCTCCTCTAGTCCCATCCATGTTGATACAAAAGTTGGGTATTCATCCTTTCTGATGGAGGCATAATACTCCATTGTATATATGGACCATATCTTCTTTATCCATTCGTTTGTTGAAGGCCATCTTGGTTCCAATGCCTTTGCACAAGCCATTCTAATCTCTTGCCTGATGTAGCAAGAGCCTTTAATGCTTTCTACCCTTGCCCTTTTGTTACAGTCTATTATGAGCACAGTGTGATCCCGTTAAAAGAGACATCGCATTGTGACCGTCTTCTTCTCTGAAGCCTCTCATGGTTTGCCATCTCAGAGTAAAGCCAAAGTCCATACCAGTGGCTGACAAGGCCCTATGTCGTCTGCTCTCCTACCCTTTCTTCTCTGATCCATTCTTCTCCTCTTTTGCTGTATTTCAGGACTGTTTCCTGTGAACATGTTAAGCCTGATATCTTCACAGGGTTTTCCCATATTCTGTGCTCTCTGCCTAGAACACTTGGCCCACATGCTTGTTCCTTGGTCTCTTTTAATATTTTGCCAAATGTCATCTTAGTGTGAGGCCTTCCCTGAGCACCCTGTTTAGTACTGTAGCACCCACTCCATACCCCTTACCACCTTTTTATATTGCATTAATTTACTCACAAATTTTATTGTGCTCCTTTTTACACTTGCTTCATGAGAGTAGGATCATTTTATTTCTTTACTAATATTTCTGTAGCGCCTAGAACAGTGCCTGGCACATCATAAATGCTCAGTACAAATTTGTTGAATAAAAGGAGACAAGAGTTGTTTAGTATTATGTGAGGTATGTCAGCATCCCGAGTCAAAATACATGTTTGTTTAAATCTGTTGTGTAACTTATTCATTTTATACCTACCATTCCTTGAGAGTTGTATTTGAGGCAAATATGAACCTATTTGATAGTTATATAATTGGTTAACTATTTAACCAAATATGTATTCATTCGCTAGAACCTGAGTCGAAGGGAGGCAGACATCTTATGGAAACCGTGTTTGGAAAGACAATTTATGCTGACAGGTGAAATCATTAAAAGATTGAATAGAAGATCTAAATTAAACTGCTGTAGAGAAAAACAAAACAAAACACCTGGATTTATTACAGTCCCTAGACTTGTTAAGTACTTTTATTCTATATAATAAGCAACTTAATTATTTACTTTGGCATTTAGTCAACTACCAACAAATTTAGTACCAGATGAAATATATCCTTGTAATAAAATCAGTCGCTCAGATCCTAGGTACTAGAACAGTGGTTTTTTTTTTTTAAAAAAGCTTTATTATTAGGAAAAAAGTACTTAAAAAAAAAATCACATAGCCAGTTGAAAAACAGGTAAACGTGGAATCTACCTCTGTCCAAAGTCCAGGAGGATAGTTCTTATAATCCCTGGCAGGAATAGATGAATGTGCTCACTGCCATGAATCTGGTTTCTGTGGAATCTGAAACTGATACTGTGTGTGTGTTGGGGGCTAGGGGGAGGGGTTGAAAAAAGAATATGAAATTAAAACTATCCGTTCAGGTACAGGACTTTGGAAGGGCTCTGAGGCTTCCTCTGATCTTAATGATGACGTTGGTCATGGAAATGTGTGTTAACACATTGAGCCATGAGATGCCCAGCACTATTCCAAGCAGGTTTCATGAATTTTTCCCCCAAACAACCTACAGTGCACTGGACCTCAGGTACAGAGAAGTCAGGCCCAGGGTGACACAGCTGGGAAGGGGGAGACTAAGGAAGGGTAGAAATGAAGAAACTAGACTGAGAACAGAGACCTCCATCAGCCTCAGCCCTGTCACCCATTAATAGGGGGAACACGGAAGAAAACACATTGCCTTATGTGTATGTCCTCGACTCCACTTGTGAAATGGAAATGTTGATGCCAGCTATGAACTCCTCATTCTGTTGTGCTGAGGTCAGGGAAAGTGTGTGGAAATGCTCTATAAAGAGTCGAGTACTTGGAAATGTAGTGTGATTTTAAATTGCTTTTCACTCCAACACAATATTATAGGTGAGGCTTGAAAATGCAATTATTTTGCTTTTTCTTTCACTTCTAATGTTTCTAATTTATCTCTTAGACATGATTTTTTTTTCCTTTCTTTTTAGGTTACTTGTCTGCAAGACTTTTTTGGTGATGACGATGTTTTTATTGCTTGTGGGCCTGAAAAATTCCGTTATGCCCAAGATGACTTCGTCCTGGATCATAGTGGTGAGGCAATTCTTTGACCGTCCTAGTAATCCTGAAACAGAGGCTCGGGTTTTAGTCAGATGACCCTTGCTAAGTGGTCTGGCATGTTGAAGAAAGAGGACATTGGTGGTATTCTTTTTGAACTAATGAAAGTAGAGAATAAAATGAAAACATTAGCCTAATTGTTAAAAAATCTAATTCAAGTAGTTTTAATTTTTTTAGACGAAAACGAGTTGTCTCTTGACTGCCTTGTTTTGCCTCTGAAATGGATTTCCTGCCTATTTCAGAACAGTGCCTGGCTGTGCCACCTTAAAGATATGGATTATATTGAATCTGAAATGGTTAGTTATTCATTTTCTGTGTTCATAATGAGATATGTAAAAGGTAATAATTAAATTGTTAATCATGGTTGTCTTGGCTTTCTTTTTACCTCATTGTTTGCAACTTAAAAAAAAAAAACATGCATTGTTTGTATATACAGAAAAAAATAAAGCTATTTTCGTTGATAGAATGAGAAAATCCTTTTCTCCAATGTGTGGAGTTTTCAACTTTATAGCAATAACCTTAGTGATTTCAGGTGTTATTGATTCTGGGAAAATTGCTTTACTTTTTTGTCTTGACTTAATTTAAACCTGTTATAGTAATAGTGATTATTTTAGCTGATAGTAAAGTCAACTTCCTCTTAAAAGGAGGTAAAACCATACAGACATAACATTTCATAGGAGATCGATGTAAAAGATAAAGTCTTGCTCTTTAATTTCATGAGTGAGGAAAGTTGGCCTTTCAAAAATTAGACTGATGTTCGTCCCTTTCCAGCTGTAGTGATTCTGACCATCCAGAATTAGAGAAACATGCCACCAAATAAATACTGTGATCCATAAACTTCTTAAAATTCAAGATGATACGTTTTGTGGTACCAGACTTCCTTGAGTAATTCTTTCCTGTTCAACTATGTCAGTTACCTTGGAGATAATTTATCTGCTTTGTGCTTGGGGCTCATTTATCTATACTTTTTGGTTTTGTTTCATTTTTTCACTGCTGCCAAGTTTCACTGAGGGTTTCTGTACTGTCTTATATTCTGTTGGCCTGGCCCTGATTTTAACTTGTAATGCCACTGGAAAGAATCACAGAGAATGTCCTTTTATATTGTGTGTGCTAATGCTCTCCCCTGTTCCCACGATGATTAAGTCTGACTGAAATGTACATTTGCATTATCATCTGTATTTTACATGTTTCTTGATTATAGCTTAATCTCATTTCTGGTATTTCTTTGATGCCAACCAATATTAAATTTGAAAGTTGGGACACTGAAAAACTGATATCTTCTACGTTATGAAGTTAATTTGGGTCACAACAAAATATTTATTGAGCACGTACTACGTATGTCCCAGGCATTGTACTCCGTGTTTTGTGTGCATGTTGTAAACTTACTAATCTAGTTTTATTATTCATGGTTTTTGTTGTTAGCTACCAGTGGGCTCCAATAGTGAAAGGTGGGTGTAAGTTACTGATTTCTTCCCTCTCAGTTGCCAATTACTCAGCCTTCTGCCAACAGAGGATAATTGGCTTTTTCATAAGATTTTGTGAGGATTAAGTGAGACAGTATATATAAAGCAGTTAGAAGGGTCCCTGATGTGTGTGCTTCACTTTCGTTATTATAAACGTCATTATTATACCTTCACCAGCAGGTCATGAAATTAAACCTGATTTGGCCACTGTTAACATTTATTTGGAGGAAAAGATGTGTATTTTTAAAAAAGATTTTATTTATTTATTTGACAGCGAGAGAGATCACAAGTAGGCACAGAGGCAGGGGGGAGGGGGAATCAGGCTCGCCACTGAGCAAAGAGCCGATGCGGGGCTGGATCCCAGGACCCTGAGATCAGGACCTGAGCAAGCAGAAGGCAGAGGCTTAACCCACTGAGCCACGCAGGCGCCCCTGTATATGTTTTTTTAACCAGTTATTTAACTTGTGTTTAATCTTAATAAAGTCCTAACTTTCTATCCTTTTAGGATTCTGACAAAGCATTAAAGATTCAATGCTAAACACAGTCTTCCCCAAGTAACAGAATCCTGCTTCAAGAACTGACCTCAGGACTGGCTGAGTGTCCTAAAGCTAGGGGGTGGTTCTAAGCTGTAGTTGTCGGTTTTCTGGATTTACACTTGTGCTCTTGAAAGAGTGGCAGTGCCTTTAAGACGTTTCTGACTAACACATGCCCCTTCTTTCAACAACAGAATACTGTTTAATATCCACAATGCTAATTAAACTGAAGTTGCTCCAGCCCCTTCTGAGTGAGATTTTGATTAGGGTCTTTCAAATGCTAACTAGCCTCCCCTGGTGTGTATTTTCCTGATTAGTGGACTTCACATGTTAATTTTTTGCCCCGAGGTATACATTAAAACCAACCCACGTTGTCATCTTACCTCATAAATTGAAGTATTTTAACGTAAATGACAGACAATAGGTTATCTGATTTAATCCTTATAACAAGCCTACCAAGCAGATGCAGAATTTATTCTGATCCCAATTTCATAGGGGAAATAATGGAGCCTTAGACGCTAACCAAGCTCCCCCAGTTAGCAAAATCAGATTCAAGATTCATTCAAAATCTGCATGACTCCCAAACCCATGTTCTTAATTATTCAAATTAGCACTGATTATTTTAGCTGTAATTACTTCTGGTACTCTAAATGCTGTTTTATTTGATGATTTATGGAAAAAACCAAAGTTATTGTTGGAAGCTAGTTTCTAAATTTTCGATCCTCTATACTTAGGGAAGGTAGAAAATAAGATGGTAAGGAGTCCCTTACCCTTTCAAAATAAGATTATCAGGGAGTTTGGACAGAATCAAATTGTGGCCTTTTGCTATCAATACTACTGACCGAAAAGGGAAGCTGCGCATGTTCCGACGGGGCTCTCCGTGTGTGATCGCGTTAGGACGTTGGGATTTCCGTATTCAGTGCGATCTCCGCTGGAGCAATGAGCTTGTCTACAAGATGCCTATGCCAACTACAGACAACCTCGGGTGTACTTTTGGGACAATTGCTTTGTATATTGAAGTTGTTTAACAATAATGGGAAGATGATCCGGTGTTCGCTCTCTGGCAGTAAACTGCATGCACGTGTGATCAGTATTTTAGCCGGATTTAGTTAATGCACTTTCTCTCCTTTCCAGAATGCCGCGTCTTGAAGTCCTCTTATTCTCGCTCCTCAGCTGTCAAGTATTCTGGATCTAAAAGCCCTGGGCCCTCCCGACGCAGCAAATCCCCAGCTTCAGGTACGCATTCTCCTTCAATTCCTTTAATTGTTACCAACTAGCGATCTTTCCCACGTTCGCAGGCAGCCAGGTTCCAAAACGACACGCAGATGACATGATTCTTAAAACGAAAAATTTGAGTCTGTTGCTCAGAGTTGTCATAGATCTGCTAAGACGCTTGTTTGTTTTATTCTCACACATTTTCTCAAGAACAGTCTCTATCTAGACCCTTCTGGTATTTACGTGGAAGTGCTTCGCATTTAGACCATAGCATACTGTGTTTTTAACTTTGTGCTGTATGATTGTGGATATTTTTCTTCTCTTATTGGTTTAAAACGTACATCGGACACAGAATGCATTTCCTTGATAAGTTTCATAGGCTTTTTCCTTTTTCAAGCAATTTAATAGTAGCAGTGATTATTATTGGAAATTGGTACTTACTTAAGAGTCAGACTTACCTGTAATTAAGTTTCTTTCAGGTTCTAAACCTATAGATCTGTGATAGTTTCAGCTGGGGGCACTTTTTTAAAAGCTAGAAACATCTATAAATATCTTGATGTCTTCTACAAGGTTTGTATATAGTTATTTTAAGTAATTTTGCTGATATCCCTTCCTGTTCAGGAGAGGATTGTAAAAAACCATGATTTCACAGGTGAGAAATCTAGAACATGTGAAAGTAGGATCAGTAAAATTGTCAAGCATCAGACCCTCTAAAAGATGGAGGAGCGTTTTGGACATTCTACTTGTCACTGCTTCGCCTTCAGCACCCACCCCACTTTCCTTCGGTCAGGTTGTTTTACCCTTTTCGTGTATACGCGTTCAAACCTGCTGAATAACTGCTCTCCTTACTGTCTCCTCCTCTTTGTACTCCCTGAATGTGCACAGTAAAGAGGGGTGGACACCACTCCGGTGCCTACTCTGCAGCCAGATCCCCAGGTGAGCCATGAGGAGAATGGCTTTGTTGCTCTGCTGGGTTTTTGTTTCTGTCTCTTGCCACATTTCTGTTTCCTTTTGCTCCATTTCCATGAACGTATCTGGCTTGTACCAGTGTACATTTGTGCGCTGTGGGATGCTTCACCGTGCATAGAATGCCTCAATGTCCCTTCTTTTTAGAGAACCAGTCATTGTCCGAAGATGGCCAAGTGCCTCTTTCTGTGTGTAGTTACAGGACCAAGGAGGAGTACCACCTTGAAGGGTCTATCTTCTAGTTAATTTTGGAAAACATTCTGTTCCTGAAAAAAGCTAAAGTTTGCTGGTTGTAGGAAAATGACCATAGAAGCAATTAAACTTTTCTGTTCTCCCCTTCTTCTCCTTCTGTTCTTACCTTCCTCCCCACCCTACAGCTAAGAGGCCCAACACTCTAAAAATATTGATGATATGAATATTTTTAACTGAAAGCATCTCTCTGCTGTGAAGCTTATTCCAAATTATATTATGCTTCTATAAAGTATCTCAAACACTAGAAAAGCTAATACAACATGAAATTGGCATAAATACAATTACCTGAGCCTACCATATGGTAAATGTAGATTTTTGTCAGGTTCTTTGCTTTTGTTTTAGCCATAGGTTTTATAGATATTTATTGTATCAGTGAAATAAATAGAAGTGAGGAGAGTGATTAAAAAATCAGGTATTTTAATGAATCTAATACATACTAAACTAAAAGCATGTATCATAGCCATAATTTTTCTTGCAGACCAATATGTTTGTATAAATAAAGATTTATTCAAATCTTTTTAAATTGAATTTGGAATGCTTAGAAATTGATTCAAGAAATCTTAACATTTCAGGACCCCCAATTTTTAACTAAGTCTGTATTTGCATTTGGGGTAGAGTATCTTAAACTTGCAAGTAAAAGTTGTGAGATCTATAAATCACTCTTCAGAGTGCAAAAAAAATGAGAGATTAAACCCCAAAGTCACCACATCCCGCAGTTACAGACAAGGGGGCAATTTGTATTATTGAAAGCCGCATACCCACAAGCACAACTCACATTTATAGACCTCTAGCTATGGCATACCTGTAAACATTTAGAATATGCTGTGGGACAAACTGGAATCTCAGACGTATTAGCTTTGTAGACAGAACATTGTACCTTTTCAGTCTTGGGACAGAAGTGCTCTGGAAGTACGGTCTTCTGGTTGACTGAATTCCTCAACAAAACTCTTAGTAAAACAGGCAAATAGTGTGTAAGAAACACGTAGAAATTCATCTGGGTAACATAAGTAGGTAAATATTATCATAATTTGAGTCCTAAAGATGCTCATTTGAGGTTTTTAGCTTGTAAATCTTTCAGAGTCCACCAAGACAGAAGATCGTCTGAACAAACAAGCAAACAAAAAAGCCCAAGTTTATTTCTTTTCTTCCAGTTGAGAGGAGACATGGATAACAGCCTTCTTCTGGGAGAGAAAGTCAGGGGTTGGAAAGAGTGGTACATGACGAGGATGTGGGTTGGTTGTTGTCCACCCACCAGGTGGTGGTGGCCGTGTGAGGGGAGCATGCCCAACATGACCGTGTCCCACTTACCCTCCTAACTAAGATTTGGAAGAAATGGGAAAGAAGTGAAATTAAGGATTACTCATGAAGGAACATTTTTTAGAATTTTCCAAATGCTCTGGGAAACTTAGAAACCCAAACATGACTTGGTGTCTCTTTAGGATGAGATTATTTGGAGGGAAATATGGGCATGTAGTTACTGACCCCAGTAAAATCCCCGGCAGTGAGTTTTGTCAAGAAACTGTTTAGCAGTGGGTATGTTTTTAGGGAGTTTTGTCTCCTGTCAGGATCACCATTTGCAGGAATTGATTTTTATCCTTTTGTCCCTTTTCTGTCACTGTTCCAAAGTAGCCTCTACTGTCAGTGTGGATTCTAAGTATCTGTGAATGCTAATAGCACTTACTGAGTGGAGGCTGGTGACCTGCCTAGGTTGCTCTGTATTTGGAATGAAGGAACAAAAGGAGTAAATTTCAGTCTCAGCTCACAGCAAGTTGACCAGTTCCTTGCTCATAATAATCTCTATTTTATGTGAACTTCTGCCACCAATTCCCTTTCTTTAAAGAGAATTTTTAAAAGAAAACAACATTGAAATTTAACTTAATTGAGAAGTGATCAGGACTGCTGAATATCCTAGAAAGTTTCTAATTGCACAGTTCCTTGTGTTGTCCTTGTACTCTAAATATGCACGTACATTTGTTACGAAATTATAGATAACAGGTCATTGTTTATGCATGTGTGGTTTTAAATTAGAAAAATTAAAGTTTGGTAAGTTAAAAGTGATGAGAAATTTTTTTCATCCTTTCCCAATTTAAAATGAGCAATGCAACAAATAAGCATGACTTCAAACCCAGATACCCTGGTTTATAGGTTATTCATCTAATCACAAATACTTGTTGATCCCAGGACTTTTGCCTCCACTCAAGAACTAGTACTCACTTTTTTGAGTCACCTATTTAGGACTTTTGCCTCTGCATATTGTTTTTTTTACATTTATCAGCTTCATTTAAAATAATAGCTTTCTGCTTCCTCATATTTGAAAACAAAAGAAAGAAATGACTTTGCTTTTCTTTCCATAGAGATGAATGACAGTTTTCATCTTTGGGCAAAGCATTGAAGATTCGTGATAAAAGGGGTTTCAAATACGTCTTAGAAAAGTAATTACACCAGTCCTAAATGTTAACTACCAACTTTGTGAAATGACAGCAGAAATGGATCCAGGTGATAAAATTAGGAATAAGCATAAGTCATGCTGAAGTGTTTGACCAGCATTCTCTAGTATAAAATCTGCAAATTTACCCTCCCGTCTAAACAGCAGTGGTTATAATTTTCCTAACTGTGCTCTAAATTGAGCCTTCGACCTCCAAGTGTGTGGAAGTTTGGAGGGGGTACTATTGAAAAACCATCAAGATTTGGTAAATAGTGGGAGAAATTAAAGAGTGAGGACAAGAAAATGGAAGGAATTAAGAATGACTACTTTAGATAAGAAGAAAGTTGAAGAGTGCCTTTTATGGCCTTCAAAGAAATAAATAGGTGTTATAAGAAAAATGACCAGTAATTTTCCCTTTCCATAAAGAATATGCTTAGAAAATTTGTTTGGCTAATGTGGAATTGATTTGGGAGAGCGGTAGAACTTCTTGGGTACTCAGGTTGGTATATACCAAGAGAGTGGATGTTGGAAGTTTTAGGACAGCCTTCCTTGTAAAGTATTACAAACATACCAGCCATTTCATTTCTCTGCCCTTGCTGGCAGGCAGAATCTATGAACGAGTTCTCATTCACATCTCTAATTCCATAATGTTTTATATATTTGTTTATGTCATTGTTGGAAAGCTATTACTGAAAACAATTCTAGTTTCACTCCTTATTTGTCTGATACTTTGTAATGCAATAAAACACATTATTTTTGCTTTTCACTGATTTGCCATCTGCTTTGAGCTTTAAATGAATCGAAGCTTCATGGGAGCAATGTTGTGCATGTGCTTGGTGTATTTGTGCAATCTGTTTATTTGGGGTTTGAATGACCTCTGTCTCCTTTGTTGTCTCATGGTCAGTTAATGGAACTCCCAGCAGCCAGCTGTCTACTCCTAAATCAACAAAATCTTCTAGCTCTTCTCCAACTAGCCCAGGAAGTCTCAGAGGATTAAAGGTATGAAATGGGATAAATGGGACGTTTGTGTGATTTTGTTATTTTGAGTTTCATAGTTTGGTAGTTTAATTTGTTCAGGGACTTGGGTGTAATAAAAAATCAAAAAGGAAAGAGTTCAGGATGTGGAGCTGAGAAGGACCTACCTGCCTTTGAATCCTGTGTCCTTTTTCATCTTGGAATTTGGGTCAACTCACTTAACTCTTCTGACCCCAACTGTTCCCATCTCTCAAATGGGAATAGAAGGTTGTGCTTAAGGATGAACATATTGGGGTAAAGTAAAATAAGTAGTAGTTTTCCTGTTATTATCAAAATGATTTGCAATGGGAACGCCTTGGAGAACACTGTAATTCTTTTACAAATCTCATTTTGGATCATGACTTTAATATTGTTAACCTAATTTGGCTTTGCAAAAGCTTGAAATAGGATGAAGCACTATTATGGTACTTACATACATCTGTAATAACCCAAGAAGATAATGTTCGTTTTGGTGAGAAATTAGAAATAAATCTTAGGGGGCACCTGGGTGGCTCAGTGGGTTAAAGCCTCTGCCTTCAGCTCAGGTCATGATCCCATAGTTCTGGGATCGAGCCCCACATTGGGCTCTTTGCTCGGCAGGGAGCCTGCTTACCTCTCTATCTCTGCCTGTCTCTCTTCCTACTTGTGATCTCTGTCTGTCAAATAAATAAATAAAATCTTAAAAATAAATAAATAAATAAATCTTGGGTTTTGACTGTGATAGCCTAAAAATATAAATGGTTAACTTAACATGATCAGCAGTTGGTTTAATAGACTTGTTTTGTTTTTTGTTTTGGGGTTTGTTTTGTTTTGTTTTGTTTTAATGGGCATTTTGTCTTATAGGGAGAAAAATAATGTATGAAGGCAAATTTGCAAAATTTCAACAACATCAATTTCATTTAATAGTTTTCAATAATTTAAATTTATAAGAGAAAGTTTGCCTGGTAAAATAGCAGTAAATAACTGAGGTTAAAAATTGGGGAAGTTTCCTTTTGTAGAAACAATCAAATAATCTGCATGGTAGTGTACTCTAAGAATACTGAAGTGTATACAGAAGGCTGTGTGTGCATGCATAAATTAACTTATTCTCTTGGTATTTTGGGACATTGGAAATGTCTTCATTAGGAATACATTCTGCCAAAGTTGGTTGCCTAAACACTTCAGGTATTGTCTGAGCAGCTTTCTTTAAGGATGTTGAGAAATCTTTTTCATTAGTAAAATGGACTGTAAGAACCCCAGCACCCCTGGGTGAGTGAGGAATGAGAACCTGCTGAGCGCAACATCCTGACCCCTTCAGAGCAGTGAGGCCTGTGGGCCTGCCACTTCTCCAAGGGTTCCTTGTCCACCGAATTCTGTTTGTCTGTCCTGCCCTGAGAATGTTGGGTGAACATCAGAGTGAACCTACATGATTCGTATGTAAGTGATAGAGATCCGAAAGAGAAATTCCTTCCAGAGGAGGACAGCTTGCCTGTTTTGTGCCTGCTTGCTTATGTACATTGGCAGAAATTGGACTGAGAGGAGGGAGTATGAAGCTCTCATCTACCTCCAAGTGCTAGAAGCTCCTTTATCAAAAGAACCAGACATTTCAAGGTGCTAAAGTGGCTTAGGTAGGTCAGTTTATAATATGATTGTAATGGAAACTGTCTAAACTGTCTCAACTGTCAACTGCCAAAAAAGTTACATAAATTAAAAATCACTAATCAGCCAGTCATTTTCAGCTTTCCCCCAATTTATTGCACTCCAAATACGTAGGAGGTTCACTGTTTTTGAGTAACTTTCAAGAGAACTAAAGGAAAAATAATTCAAGTTCATTCGTTTCTTTTTTTAGTTCAGTTGTGTGTTAAACTAAAAGCAAGTGGCTCCTAGTGCTGGTAACTTTTAACCTCAGGGCAAATCCCACACAGACTTTCCAGTGAGCCACAGTCATGTCCTCCCCCAGACTGTTGCTCTGGACAGGGACAGGATACCAAATCCTTTGTTTCCTTGGAGTTTCATTCACTTCCCTCTTTGTTATCATTCCCATCTTTCTGTCTAGCCCATCTGCAGCTGTGAGCCCAAGATTGTTCCTTTTAATTGTTGCTGCTAGGTCAGTAGGTGCTGCTGGATGCTCAGAGCACCATTTACCCTACACACATGCCCACACACTTGCACTCAATCACCTACACTTCTGGAGTGGAGATGCATGGAGTTTTCAAAACATGGTAAATTGTCTTATCGCTGAGACATCAGATAAAGCTGTTCTCCTTATGCTGAGTGTATCGGAAATGGTATAGCAGCCCCCATCTAGCACACAGCTCTCTGGAACGTGATTAGCTCTCAGGATTACTTGTCGGGGCCTAAAGGGGTGAAGAAGAGAGTTGCTGGTTACTGGCCAGGATAGAAGAGCAGATCCCTTTCTGTTACACTGGTGGGAGAGTCTGCGCTGTGCGAATGGGGAGGTCTTCGTCCGTCCTTCAATACCCCCTGAAAAGATATATGTGGGGATCTGTGCTCGGAATCAAGACAGCTGGAAGGAAAGTAGCAAGCGCAGAGCTCTCTATTAAGGTGAAAGGACACTCTCACGGCGGGAGAGCAGATGGGTTCCAGGAGGCGGAACCTCCTAAGTGGTTTCGGATCCGATATTCTTGGGTCTTTCGGGGATGGGACCTGCATTGGGGTGGGTGGGCTCCAGTGGAGGCTGCTCCCAGTCTTTTGGGAGACTCCTTCCACAGGATGGGAGAGGTTGTGTTTGACCCTACAGGGTTTGAAGCAGAGCCATCCTGGTCGCTTCTCTCCTTTGGGCAGGGCTATACCTGCAATTCAGATGTATTATAACAAGTCTAAGGGTCACCCTGGGGCAGACGGGGAAGGGGAGAGGACTGTGTTCTGCACCCTGGGCTCTTGATATGTCAGCCCCAAGGTCTTAGAAGGCACAAGCTCTGGGTGTTGAGCCCCCGGGCTCCTAATGTGTCTCCGATTTATCACTGTCCTGCCTCCAGCTCCTGTCCCTCTCATTCTCCCCTTAAGGACTGGGGACTCTGGCTCCCAGCATTCCTCCTGCCGCTCAGTCTAGCTGCTGCCTAACTTTTCCTGACCCTGCCCCCGCTCCCTCTCAAACCCACTTTGTGTTCCACCCCACTCGAGGCCTGTGGGGTTTACTCACAGCTGTGAGACCTCCTCTTTGTTTTCTACCATTGTTAAATAAGAACATTTGTTTTTAAAGGACCTCTGAAGTGCTAGGATTATAGTTCTTTAAACTGGCAACAAAACAAAGCAGAACAAAAAGCCCTACTTAGGAAGCAGGGGAGTTTATTTCTCTTCTCACTTTATAGCTAATGTAGAATTACCCAATTTTACATTAAATATTAGCAGCTGAATGAGTCTCTGCCATACCCATCAGCTCTTAGGCCACACTGCCCAAGTGCTGCCTACTCTCCTGGGTCATGCTTTATGGAAAGTGCGTCTTCTGACTGTTCCCAGCAGTCTTTGGTATTGGATATTGTTGTGGGGTTGAAGACCTGCCTTTGAAATACTGCCGCTTAGTCATGTTACTTACTGTACAAAATACCCTAATTTTGGTGTCAGCGTAAGCTCTAGTCAGCATCTGTCCACGTTTGCATTATTTTCTCAATTCAGTGACATTACGAATGGAGAATTACAGATAATTACCATGGGTTAGTGCTCTGCTTTTTTGTTCCCCCTTCATTTAAAATGGCTTATTAAGATCAATTAAGAGGCAGTGTCTGACACTGGAGGACTGTTTTTCGCAGGCAGGAACTCTTTATCCTGGTTAGGTGCTTTAATGGCTTTGAGGATAGATCATCTTTTTCCAGAGAATCGGAATTGACAAAAGCAAGCAAACCAAGCCAGGACAGCCTGTGTAGGAAATGACACTCTGGACTCTCTAGCTGCCGGGACATAGCTTCTGCCAGATTATCTATTTGTTTGTTTGTTTATTTATTTATTTAAGTATCTGGGTTTTACCTAGTAGGAAATTAGGCAAAGTGAAGTCAGAGGGAAGCAGAATTTGATATTCTATCACAATTTTCCTGTGCCAGTTTTTGGGAATCAGTTTAGTGTTTTTGGTGGGGATGTTGGAAGAACTGAAAAGGAAAACAGGGTCATATTGTGAAGTTTAATCTCTGACCACAGAGTGTCCATGGCTTTTTGTTTGTATGTTCGCTCGTTGAAAAAGCACCTCTCCACAAAAAAAGCCCTCATAGTTTCCCCCCATCCTACTGTTGGGGAAGACCCTTCTGCTCTACTCATTCGCATTTATAAAAGATCATGCTCTTTGAAGGGCTGGGCCAAAGGCAAGAGAGGAAGGAAAGCTTTCCTCATATGGTGAGTAATTTTTGCAGGATGGGAATGTAAGAAATAGGGTGGCAACCAAGCAGTCAGGGTTCTTTAAACCGAAAACTAACAGACGTTAGGTAACTGAAAGTTAGTGGTACCTCGATTATAGTTTTTTGGTTTTGCTAGTTATGTGAAACCTACAATGGGAAAACAAAGTCGTCTCAGACATGCAGTTCGTCTTCATTTTGCAGATGAAGAGATTGAAGTTCAGAGATGTGAAGTGACTTGCTCAGGGTCTCAGTGGCTGCTTGGGATCTCTGACCCTTTCAGGGTCTCTGTCTCTAACCTCCGACTCTTCCCCCATCCCTGGGGAGTCTGTGTCAGTGACTGTAGCATAGACCTCTCAGAAGGAAGCTTCTATGGTTGTTATGGAAAAGCTATGCAGTCTTTCAAGAGGGTGAATGCTGGGGGTGGCTTGCCAGATACTGAGTATTTGGGTTTAGATATGCATAAATGCTCTGAATAAAAATGAGTTGAGATATTAGAAATGGAATGGGAGGTGGTGTTTGGGAAAGGTAGAGGTAGTCCTGGGGTGGGGGAGAGGCTAGATGAAGGGAGGTGGAAAGGTAGAGAAGTGCCCGGCACTTCAGCCTGACCGCCAAAGGCTTTAGAAAAATGACAAAGTTCCCAAGAGGTTAGGGTTATTGGTTTTCTTCAGAAGCCAACAATGGAACTGAGTATTGTTAAGATTGACATAGGCCTGAACAAGGTAATGTTGTCCAGGCTCAGCAAACATATGGGTACCTGGATATGAGATGATGTTCCATGGTGGGCTGGTGTGGAACCCCCATTGTGAGCATAGTTGCATAGCTGGGATTTGAAAACAGAGCCCATCCTTACTTATCACCATTACTAACTCCTAAGGACACAGTGAGAAAGCAAGTCCAGTCTGTTAAATAGGTGATTGGAAACAAATGGTCAAACCAAAAATTCATAAAATGAGTTGCTAGGGCTACCAAGGAGGTAGCCATTAGGCCATTTCCCCAAAACCTAGTCCCTCGGTAGTAGAACTTGGTTTTGCTCTTGTATGGATTTAGGGAATCTGGCCTTCCTAGGGCAAGACCACTGGGTGGTGATGGTCACCTGGGGAGGAGGCAGTTCTGCAGGCCTGAAACAAGCCACCTTCACTGCACACCAGGCTTTACTTGATGTCAAGCTGCCTCCTGCAGTCAGACCCTTGGGAAGTCCAGAGATCTTTTTAGTGAGGCCAGTTCATGCCAGGTTGGACTAGGCCTGTGTCAGGAGGGTGTGTAACATCTCTGGACTCTTTCTTGTTTGTTCTTCTTTAGTTCTCCTTAATAATGAAAATTTTCTTTGAGTGCTTTAATCTGAACCATGACAAGTCTTTGGTCCACTCAAGCCAGAGGTTTAAGACAGAAGTGGTGTCTCATAGTATGTAGTTACACAGAAGGGGAGCTCATTTATGCTCAGACGCCTCCATTTGGAGACGGACACAAGATGGTATAGGGTTGAAAGAATGAGCTCTGAAACCGGAATTTCTGGGTTTGATCTTGGCTTGGCCCCTCACAGGATATATGATCTTAGGCAAGTTACAACACTCTTAACTATTAAAAAAAAAAAAAAAAAAAAAAAAAGGATTAATAGGACCTAGCACACAGGATTGAGATTAATTAACTATAGAGAAAGCACTTAGAATAGCTTTGCTGTTCTTTCTTACTGTAAGTCTTGGGATTTCCAGGTTTAGTGGAAAGAAAAAAAAATTAACATGCAGCAGTATATAACAAGGAAGGAGAAAGTGAGAGAAGTCAGATCTCAAATTTTATTGCCTCCCCTACTTTCTCTCTACTTTGAATTATCTTCCCCACTATGCTTCGTCTCTGTTTCCCTGCCCTCTGTCTCTAGTCTGGCTGCATTAGTACCCTGAAAGGCAACTTAGTAACAGGTTATTTGGAAATTTAGCAGCTTAAAATAGCAGTAAAAAATTACTGTCTTGCACAGTTCTTGTGGGTCAGGAATCCAGGAGCAGCTTGGTAACGTGGTCCTGGCTTTAAGATCATTGACGGGGTTGTAGTCGAGGTATGCCCCAGGGCTTCAGTCACCCAAAGGCCCTGCTGAGAGTGGGGGGATCTCCTTCTGCGGTGGCTTGTTCTCTTGGTAGCAGATTGGTGCTGGCTGTTGGCAGGAGACCTCAGGTCCTTGCCATATCCTCTCCATAAGTTGGCTTGAGTATCTTCAGAGCACGGCAGCTGGGTTTCCCCAAAGGAAGTCATCTGTAAGAGTGACATGCAGAAGCCCTCCTGTCTGAGACCTAGTCCTGGAGGTTGGACACCATCATTTCCATAATAGCTTAGCAGTCATATGTCAGCTCCGTGCAACATGAGAAAGGACTGCGCAAGGGCATGAAAATCAGGAGGTAAGGTTCAGGGGAACCATTTTGGAGGCTGCCACACCGTTTCTCTGCTTTCATCTCTTTATCAGCCACCCAAAATTTATTTCTGAGGCTGCCCCTATTCCCTCAATACGTTTCTGTCCATTTTCTTTTTCCAGGGCCACAAAAGTCTCTCCTACTATCAATTTTATTGCTTTGATTCTCTCCCAGTCCTTTTGTTCTCTTGACCAGTCACCCCTTGCCCAGTTACCCCCTGCCCATTCTTTTCTTTCCCCTTCAAATTCTAGAATCCCACCACCAGTGATGTTTTCTTCTTAATCCTCATCTTCCTCTTGACCTCAGCCCGTGATCTCCTGTTTCCTCTGCCCAAGCCCCTCAGAGTCCCTTCCATCTAGCTGATGACTTTCCCTGTGGGAATATTTTCTGTGCTTAAATCACAGCGTTTTCTTTGGGACAGATAGGCAATAAAGAGTACTAAATGTGTCATCAGCTGCCAGATGGATGAAGAAAGCATTTCCCTGGGTTTAATTCATCATCCCTGTCCCAGTTGAGAACTTTCAAGGCTGTAGTAACTTAAGGCTTCCAAGTCAGGGGCACATCTGTGGACACTGAGGGATAAAATGTCTCAGGTTTTGATGCTGAAGTGTATGCCCTGAGGCTGTCTACTGTGAGTATTCTTGTTGGTTGAAAGAAGAAAGAAAAAAAGTGCATTTGGAACACTGTCCAACATCTTGAGATTATAAACTGTCTGATATGCTGATATTTTATCTGATGATGTCTCCTGGGTGTGCTGGTGGTGAAAGATTTTCCAGATTTGTGAAGTGTGATGAAAGGGCTGGTAGTATCTCATACTGATTGGCAGAGCTAAAATGCAACTCTTTGACCTTTTGAACTTCAAAACTTCTTTTCGAAGCTGTGAAATGTAAATCCACGGTAGCCGCTGACCTTAGACATTTTTGCTTTTCCCTGGAGCTTTGGTTTTTCTCTGGCATTTAAAGCTAGTTAATAATCCTCAGTCCTGAGAGACTGACTACTTTTATACTCTTTTTATGACCCCAGAATTGCCGGGTGGCAACTTCATCTCCGAACGTAATTGATTTTGTTGACAGAAACAAAAACAAAAAATGGACTAAGCAGTTTGGAAGACTTCAGTGACCTAACAAAATAAATCATCATCATAAATCTCAGATGCTGTTTGAGGACAGTGATTTGCAAATCGTGGTTGCTCAGTAAATAGAGGCATTTGGTAGGTCAGTGGCTCAGTGGGGCTGAAGCCCACCTTCATGGGGCTGGAAGGAGAGTTTGCCAAGCAAATCAGTGTATAAATACAATCAACCATAAGAACTTTATTTGAATGTAAGCAGCTCATGCGTTAATCTTAAATGCTCCCTTATTCATGAAAGTAGCGCGTTAGAAATTCTTCTTGGTAGTATATTGGAGATAATTGGATGGAATTAAGACTTAGAAGTTATCGTGAATTAGCCTGAGCCAGTGCCCGACAGTGGTAACTTCCGTAGTTTGGACTGAAGAGGTGGGCACCTCTCCTGGTACCCTGGCGTCCTACAGATTGATGATTCCTCACTGTGAAAGCCCGCAGACATCTTGTGCAGGTAGGTGTGGTTGTGCGGAAGCATTATACCCTCTAGATCTGTCCACATTGTTGCAAATGGCAATATTTCATTCTTCTAAATGACTGAATAATATTCCATTATGTCTATATATACACCACATCTTCTTTATCCATTCAATAGATACTTGGTTACTTCCGTATTTTGGCTATAGTAAATAACACTGCAATAAATATAGGGTGCATATATCTTTTCAACTTAGTGTTTTCATTTTCTTTGGGTAAATACCCAGTAGTAGAATATTGGATCATGGAGGTAATTCTATTTTTAATTTTTTGAGAATCTCCACACTGTTTTCCACAGTGGCTGCACCAGCTTACATCCCTGCCAAGAGTACAACATCCACACCAACACTTGTTTCTTGTGTTTTTGATTTTAGCCATTTTTGAATTTAACCATTCTGACATGTATGTGGTGACACCTCATTGTGGTTTTGATGTGCATTTCCCTGATGATGAGTGATGTTGAACATCTTTTCTTGTGTCTGCTGGCCATCTGTGTATCTTCTTTGGACAATTTCTGTTTTTAAATGCATTTCTGATAGAGCTTTTAACATAATTCATACTGGCCTTCCCTTTTAATTAGTGGCATTTATATTTTTAAATATTTTTTTAAACCCACAAAAATGATCATGGAAGTAAATCTATTTATAGGTAACATCTGGTAATGCAGACTTAAAAAGTCTTCAGTACATTTCAACGGTCATCTTTTTAAGAAAATTTTTCTTAAGTTCTCTTTATGTGAGGAAAGGCTGTGGATTTGTTTATCAGTTTGTACATTATTTAACAAATTACAGAGATGTGTAATAAATACAATCAACTGTAAGAACTTTGTTTAAAGTTTAATAAATTACACAGTAATCTGAAAGCATATTCTAAATATACCACAAAGAATATTTTGATGACTGGGTCTCATACTGTCTATCATCCTCATGTTAATTTAATAGCCTTGGAAGACTTCTTTTTTTGTCTTATTAGAGGAGGGGACAGTGTGAGAGTAGCCAAATAGCTCCTGGGCTCTAGAGTCCGACCTGGATTCAGATTCTGAATCCACACATTTGCTGTGGGGTTTGGGCGAGTTATATAACCTCCCTGAGCTCTGATTTCTTTATGGATTAATGGAGATTATGATAATACCTAATTCATTTTAGGACTTGCCACAAAGTAGGCATTCAGTTAACTGTAATTAGTGTCATCTTTCCTTTTCTTACAAAGAGAAAGCTGTTCTTAGCTAGAGATAACTTGCATTGGTTAAATTGTTGAATGGGTGACAAAGAAAGCTTAAGGTAGCTGAAGAATTACAGTTGCTGCCAGAAACTTCCTCCACAGAGGTTCTCAACCTTGGCTGTACATTAGATCACTTATGAAACTTAGAAAAAAATACTGATACCCAGGCCCTACCCCAGGAATTCTTTACTCTGGGGCAGCAGTCTAGCAATAGAAGCTTTCAGATCATCCCAGGTGATCCCAATGTATAGCCACAACCATACCCTGAGGGTTACTCTGTTCTAAAGTTTCAAGGTATGACTAGATTCCTAAGAAAGTTTTTGTAGGGCACCTGGGTGGCTCAGTCAGTAAGCGTCTGCCTTCAGCTGGAGTCATGTTCCCGGGCTCCTGAAATCAAGTCCTGCATTGGGCTCCCTGCTCAGTTGGGAGCCTACTTCTCCCTCTGCCTTTGCCCCCCCACCCACCCACACACATCTCTCATGAATAAATAAGTAAAATCGTAAAAAAGGAAAGAAAGAAAGTTAGTTTGCTTGCTGGCCAAATTTGGCCCACAGTCTGATTTTCTAAATTAAGTGAGTTTTTTTGTTTTTGTTTTTGTTTTTTTAAGTTTTTATTTATTTATTTGACAGAGAGAGAGAGATCACAAGCAGGGAGAGAGGCAGGCAGAGAGAGAGAGGGAACAGGCTCCCCACTGAGCAGAGAGCCCAATGTGGGGCTCGATCCCAGGACCCTAGGATCATGACCTGAGCCGAAGGACCCTGGAATCATGACCTGAGCTGAAGGCAGAGGCTTAACCCACTGAGCCACCCAGGCGCCCCTGATTTTCTAAATTAAGTTTTATTGGAACACAGTCACACTTAACCATTTACATGTGCTCTGTGACTGCTTTCATTTTATAATAGTAGAGCTGAGTAATTGTGATAGAGACCATACTGCAAAACTTAAAATATTACTCTCTAGCCTTTTGCAAAACATATTTTTGACCCCTGCAGTAGACCATTTAAAAATTGAATCATAGTGCCCTTTTCCAAGATGGATCAAGAAAGTCAGCTCACTACACAAGAATATCTCCTAGAAGAAAAATATATATATATATATCTCCCAGATTCTGTTCAAGTGCTTCCTTTTATGAAAAGTCAAAATGAAGGAGTATTCAACATTATACTCAAAAGTCAATAGTAATATGCTTTAATGCATTGGTATAGTCATTTTCACTGTTCTTGGAGAATTGCCAATTTTTGAATAAAACTTCACATTTTTAGTGTAGTACCTAAGATTTCTTTTTAAATTTTAAGTTTTGTAGAAGTTGTAATAATCTACTTATCAAAAAAATTTAATGTAGGCACTCTCACTCAACTTTTTGGCTGAAAATGTGGAAAGCTAGAATGGTACTCATTACCAGCCATGATTGAGTACCTAGCATTTATTCCGTCAGCCGTGAATGCCATTTTAAATGATGCTAGCGGTTGAGGACACATTACAGCTTTTTCTGCTCTATTTTCAAGTCCTTTAAAAAAGTTTTTAGCAGAAGAGAACAAAACAGATACAGACACGTAAATGCAGAGAACAGGCTGGTGGTTGCCAGAGGGGAGGGGCAGGAGGGGATGGGCCAAAAGTCCTATCCTTATTGGACGGAGCATTTTACAATGTATATAAATGTTCACTCACTATGCTGGGTACCTCAAGCTAATGTGTTACTGCATGTCAACTGTACTTCAATTAAAAGAAAGAAAATAATCATATATATCAAGTGCTCAAACTAGTGCTGTCCAATAGAACGTTCTGAGGTGATGGAAATGTTCTGTATCTGCATTGTCCAATTATATTGGTACATGTAGCAATCAGACACCTGAAATGTGACTAGTGCAGCTAAGGAACTGAATTTTCTTTAAAAAAAAAAAAAAAAAAGTTCTTAGCAGAAGCAGGTGATTGTGCCTTGCCTTGCCTTGCTTTTCCTTGGTTCCTCAAAAATGGAGATGCTGCTGCTCTCAGAGGAGCAGGATGGGGCAGCTGTGCCAACCTGTATCACATTCTCAGCTTTATCTCCCGCCCTTTCCATGGCCTTCCCTCCTTGGCAATCAGGACCTCGTAAGGAAATTTGCCCCCTTCTCCTCCCCACCCCTAAACATAATCACTTCTTTTTGAACCAGTTCGTAAGTACGGAAGATAATCTTGAAAGAGCCCAGATGCTGCTGTCCATTGATGCTTTGTTGAGGAAGGTCTTACAAACAGGCAGCATCTAGGCACTGCCTTTGTGCGGTCTCAGCATTGTAGTTACGGATGGAAGCAGGAGCGCTCATTAGCATTTTAAGAGATTTTAATAAAAATTGTTAGTTTGATAATAGACACAGGACAGGTTTAATCAGGAATGCCATATTTTAATCTCTGGTGCTAATTCAATCCTTGCTTTAATAAGAGAATAATTTAATAAGAGAATAATTCTCTGACCAGGAACAGGGAAATGTAGAAACTGTGCCTGGGAAACAGTGAGAATTTTGTAGTCCTAGCGTTTTCATTGCTCTTTGTCTGCATGTCTCTCAGGGCACTGGGAATGCTTTGCTCTGTATTTCACAACAGACACTGCACATTTGCCAGGGATCTGTCCAGGGATCTTGGTGAGCACCCAGCTTTTCTCGTACCCTTGGAACACCGAGCTTCATTACTGGGAGGTCAAGTGAACTTAATCCCTGGCTGTGTGACTCCAGCATTATGAGCACAGATTCCTGCCTTAGCAAAATGGCTCTCTCTCACGGGCTGTCAGAGTCCTTTGTCACCATCAGAACCTTAGAGACCATTTCTTGGAATGTCAAGGTTTCTCGGAAAGGTTTTAAGCGTGCACATGTCTCCTCATAAGATTGTAAACTTCCTGGCAGTAGTGATCCTGCCCCTTCATCTTTACATCCTCTAACAGCCAGCATCAGTTACTGCTGAGGGAGGGAAGGACAGCCGGCCGTTCCTGTGTCAATTCATGTCTCGTCTGCGCTGTCATGAAATGATTCCCCTTCATGTTTTAATTCTCTAAGCATTATTTTCAAATAAAGGAATAGTATTTGGGTAGGTAATTAGATAAGTCACTCCTGTTAACTCTATATAAGTCTTTTGTTTTTGTTTTTTTGGTAAATGTTTGAGGTTCCATACTTAGAAAAAAAAATTCAATTTGAGAGTTTTGAAAAATGCTCTTCTTGCCATCATTATTTGCTAAGAAAGCTGTACTTCCTGATGATTTAGTGATATGTTCGTCAGGTACACGTGAAAGTAGCCTTTCAGTTGGCCTTCACCACGTGCCATGTTCTCTGTGGCTGAGGCTTTGGTTTGGCCTGGGTCCTGCCCTCTTTTAGTTGCCAGGGAATCAGTTCCCACACCTCCTCTGTCTCCTGGTCTCTTTCCTTGCTGTCTGTGAATCCCAACCACACTGAGTTTGTAATTGCTGGGCTGTACAGGGCGTTGGGATAGGTTGGAGTAAGGGTTTAATCCAGACATTGGGAAAATTACAGTGGCTCATGGAACTCAATTAGTAGATACCCCGAGGAGTCACCCATCCATGTGAAAATAAATATGGAGGTAAAAATGCCTTCATTTTAGCCCTTCCAAGATTTCCTTCTTATGGAGCCCTTGAGTTAGATAGAACACATCAGCCTGCAGTGAACTAAAATTTACTCAAACTAGCTCGAGAAAGGGCCTTGTGAGAAGAATGTTCCCTGCTTCCAGGAGAGTTAAGTAAGCAGGCCCGGGGGAAGGCAAGGACAAACCTAGGTCTTAGGATGCCCGCAGTGGGCCTGCATACTGGACATTTCCCTAGGCTCTGAATGTTGAGAAGAGAGAAGGTCCCTGCCCAGCACCCTGACTCAACAAGCTACGGCCAGAGGGTGTGGGGCTGGCCCGTTTGGGGCGTGAAATTTGACGTGCGGGTTAGCAGGTCACTCTCCACTGTTGTTTCCAGGTATTACAATCCACCTCCCCTGTCACTGTAATCTAGGGGTGAGCAGTAATCAAAAGGGAGCTTTCCATTTGTTTTTTGAGATAGAACTTTTTCCAGAATGACATTCTTCCTGTCTTTATTCCATTAAGAATTTGGCTACTATGGGGGCACCTGGGTGGCTCAGTGGGTTAAGCCGCTGCCTTCGGCTCGGGTCATGATCTCAGGGTCCTGGGATCGAGTCCCGCATCGGGCTTTCTGTTCAGCGGGGAGCCTGCTTCCCTCTCTCTCTCTCTGCCTGCACCTCCGTCTGCTTGTGATTTCTCTCTGTCAAATAAATACATAAAAAATCTTAAAAAAAAAAAAAAAGAATTTGGCTATTATGAATTTAATTTGGATCTCTTATTCCCATGACTGGCAGTTTTCAGTCTAGGAAGGGTTAGATTAGAAGAGGAACAGATTTGAAATGAATTATTTAGCAAAAGATCTCTTTACATTATCCATTCAATATGAGAACATTTCTCAATCATTGGATTCAAGGCTTTATGCTAGATGTTTTAAGGAAAGGTATACTAATAACTAATACTGCATTAGTGTTACATGTCAGTGAGTTTACGTATGAAAAGAGTTTACATGTAGGAGCTAATTTTTATTTTCTTACAAATCTTCAAACTAGGTCTTGCTACTACCCCTATATTCAGAGCAGAAAATTAAGACTTGGGATGTTTAAGCCACTTTAAAAAAATATATATATAGATATATATCTATATCTATATATATATAGAGAGAGAGAGGTGCCTGGGTGGCCCAATCGGTTAAGCATCTGATTCTTGATTTCAGCTCAGGTCACGATTTCAGCATCCTGAGATAGAGCTCTCACTAAAATAAATAAAATCTTTAAAAAATATTGAGTTAATGTATAAAAATCATGAAAAAAAATTGGTGGGAAACAGATTGAACAGGCAGGTAGTGAGACAAAAGATGGGGTTATTCTGTTGGTCGCAAAAACCCACTGAAGTTTTGGATCCTAGGTCCTATCAGAACTATCCTTGGAGAAATTTCCTGGCAATTCTGTGTGGAATGGCTGAGACTGAGAGTAACCAAGGAGGTGCCAGGAGGATGCTGAAGGAGGACCAGCACTAGGGTGGTAGCTGTGGAAACAGAACTGACTGGAGAACCTTGTGGTTTTGTCAGGCTTCCCTTGAAGTCACCTCTCGGGGCTTGGGTTTTAAACGAGCTAGCTTTTAAACACTTTAGCATAGACTACAGCTGCTTTTGGAGATGCCTTTAATTTCAGCAGCAAAGAAATAGAACCACCACCAAAAAAAAGTTAAATTTTGAAACATTGCCTGCCAGTTACCTTGTGAGAAACAAAATGACTGAACTCCAAGGAGTCAGTGTGGTATGGTAGTATTGTCATCTGTTAAGGGTAGCCTGAAAGGGACCCTACATACCCACCCACATTGCTACACAGTTTTTCTCCAAGTCAGAGTGAAGGAGACAAAACTTGTGAGAAGTGTGTTTGCCACTCTGAACTGCTTTTCCTTGGCCTCGCCTTCCTAAGCGGACACGCTGCAGCTGGTCTTACTGTCCACATAAGGTGGTTGTGTGGCATCTGAGAAAACAGACCATTTTTAATGCCTTTTATTCCTGAGGCTTGTGATGCATTCTAGAAGAACGTCTGGATGATCCTGTGTGAAGCAATGTGTATGAGTATTGGGCTTTCCTGGGTTTTGAACCAGGATCTCTGAGGTTCTTACTTCATTCAGAGGAAGAGAGCAGACCCAGTGTCTCCAACTTGTGAGCATTCTGGGATGGGCAGCTTCCTGGTTTGGCCCTGTTGTTTATGCCTTTAATCAGCAAGTACGAATTCAGTGTGGTGTGTACCACGTGGTGTGCTGCCCACGGGAGATGCAGTGATGAATAAGGCACAATCATAATGGGACAGAGGTACCAGCATAGTTTGGGCATAGAGGCAGGTAGGTTCACCGATACAAAAAAATGTTGAAGAGACTTCTCACTAATTTGTTAAGTCCTTTGACCTTGGAAGTCCTGAAATCAGGAATAATTAAAAAAGAAAAGGGGAAAAAAAAAAGACAATTCAAGTTCAAAGAGAAAAATTTGAGTTCAAAAGCCTAAGAGCCCTTAGGGATAAAGAAAAAATTCTCAAAGAAGACATAATAATAAACCTGATATTAATAATACTCATAATATGAGTTTTTCAGTTCTTCTAAGAATTAGAGATTATTTTTGGTTTAGACTGGGAACTTCAGCCCTGTTGAGTTAGGAGCCTGTCTTTTAGTTTTATCTTTCATTTCCCTCTGGTTCCTAGGAATAAAAGTCTTTAAAATGGTTAGGAGGAACTCTTACTGTCTTAGGGTCAGTAAAGAAGAGGGTCAAGCCAGGGCTGCAAGCACTCTGGATCTGGAATCCATAAAAGGGTGTGGAAGGTGATTCAGTCCTAGTCATGGGGCTTCTGAGAAGGGCTCCACCTTTGCAGGGACTCCCTGAGGTCCACCACAGGGTTGCTGTGGGATCTGGGGACGTGGTACCAATATTTCTTGGAATTACCTAGAGTTCTAAACCTTATATGCCACTAATAAGTATCTTGTTCTGCTCTGGTGCTATAATACTTTACTTTATTCCTTTGAGGTCAAAAGTAAACCAGTATCAAACAGAGCATCACACTGTCAATTTCCTGATATCCAATCTGATTTGAAAATACTTTAATAAGGAAGAAATGTGTTAAGGATACAGGGAAGAAAGGAGAAAGAGATGCCCCCTCTCTTTTTGTAACATCATACTTTTGTACAGTATGCGCATTTTCTAATCTTTAAGGATTAGCTAGCTGAAGGTTTGTAAATTTTTCACGATAAATAACAATCACTCTCCTCTTTCAGCAGATTTCTGCACACGGCAGATCTTCTTCCAATGTAAATGGTGGACCTGAACTTGGTCGTTGCATGAGTCCTGAAGGTAGTCCTCAATCTGATGATCACGTTTATAAAGGAAGTCACCCACGTGAACATGGGGGCCATCTAAAACTCCCTTGTGCTAAATTATGATCTTCCTCAACAGGGATGCAAACATGTCACTAATTAGCCTCGTGAGCTTTGGTGAGGTTGCTTCAGGATATATAAAATGTCCTTGTTTTTTATTAAGCTTTCTTTATTTTTCCTTAGTGACAGTCTGCTCACAAGTCCAACATGTAGACTTTTCCTTTCTCTCATTTAGGGAGCAGAAGCGCATTTTCTTCACTGGATATCTGCTATCGCTGGGCACTGGGGATACATTGTAAAAAGTAGTCCTTTTAACCACTTCCTCCTCCTGCCTCTCCCTACCCCTCCCCTTTTTGAGAGGACTTGGGGCCAGGAGTTAGCCGTAACAGGTATCCCAGCTGCATAGAATTTTCTTCACTGGAAAATCTTCAGGAGAAATCTTGAAAAATTTTTAGACTGAATCCCCACCATCATTCCCTTCCCCTTTCTTGAGAGTTAACAAAGAAGCTTAAAAAGCTTAGCTTAAATTTCCTTTTACTTATTTCAGTTGGCATTTCAAGGATATGTTAGGTTTATTGATTATGTTGGTTTCAGATTTCACAACAAGGTCAAAAGGAAATTGGTGATTCAGGAGTTCAGGTGTTCTCTTCAGAAAATATGCTTAGAAATTTTCTTATGGTTCACCATAGGTTTAGAAATGAATTACATTGCAATTTATTATTTTACAGATATGTGGGAATCAAGAAGAAATGCTGATGTGTTTGCTAGACTTTGCATTTATCCTTTTGTGCAGGTGTGAATGGAAACAGGTGCTCTGAATCATCAACTCTTCTTGAGAAATACAAAATTGGGAAGGTTATTGGTGATGGGAATTTTGCTGTAGTCAAAGAGTGCATGGACAGGTGAGTGGGTAGTGAGGATAATCATTTGTTTACCTACATTTCTCCCCTGGAGTTCATTCTTACCTGAGCGAATGAATAAAAGGCCTTCCTAGGAGGTCTTTTTCCCCCTTCCTGAAAAAGTCTACAGTTAGGTGGGACCAGCTGTTTTGTAAGCCCACAGGCAGTTTGACCCGGAAAAATATAGGTACCTACGCAGAGAATAAACCTGCTTTGTATGCAGTTGGGCTGAGCAATTTATCAGGTCTCATCCATGAGCCAGAGAGGAATAGGAAAGAATAGGTTTCATTTTTTAAAAAAGGAAAAAAAATCTCCTATGGCACTTACCTGTGTCAGGCTTGTTTTCAGTGCTGTGCTTGTACTATTAACCCCTTTCAACCCTACAGTAACCCTTTCAATTACTACTTAGTTGTATACACTAGTAGTTCAGATACATGAGCTCTGACTCTGTTCAGATCAGGGTCAGCCAACTTTTGCCTTTATTAAAATTATATTTTTGCTTATTCAACTTTATTTTGTTTAAGGTCCTAAATTCGCAAGTAGTAAGAAATCCTTTCTTTTAAATTCCAGGCCTTTTGTAAACATTATACAAACTGGAAAAGACTCCAATTAGAGCCTTTGTCTTTAAAGGTCAATCCCCTAGTTGTTCTAAGTGGCAATTTTTATTATTGGTGGGGAGTTTTCCAGAAAGCTGTTCCATTTCGCCGCATTTCCAGTGAAGTGTTCGTGCTCCTTGTGGAGGACACTCCCTTGTCCCCTGAGTCCTTTGACTTCGCTCTGGTGTACTTTGGCACCCAGTAAAAAATTAAGCATCTAAAATACAACCTCTACAGACTCATTAGAAATCTGTATCAGGGTTTGGTTTATGTTATGGGGAAGCAATTTACATGAAAGTTACTCCTCTAAGGTCAGCTTCACCAGCGTGTACTATGACTAAGTGGCAAAGGCAGCAGCACTTGAGGGAACTAACCTATTCTAAGAACACTACAGTGTTCTTTGTTGAAGTGTTTTCCTAGCTAAACCGTACTTCTTGGCTTGTTCAGGTTAAATTGTGTTGAGATGATTAGAAGTTAACAACCTCAACATTTCTTTGTCCAAGTCAATGATCTCTTTACTACCAGATGCAGGCATTGAAAGGTATGGATAATATGGTACCAGCTAGAATTTTGGCTGAGAAAGAGATACTGAAATCCTGGGACCTTTTAGTTATTAATGGATTAATGTAAAGATATATCGATCCATAGAAAATTTTTAGTTACTTTGATTCATTTCTCTTAATTTCATTCTGCCTCCTAAGAGAATTATTTTGAGATTTAAGTATGGAAAAAATTTCTTGTCCAGCTTTGATACAACAGAGTTTAAGTACTTTTAGTAAGTGAGTTATTAAATATTATAATTAATGTAAAATGAGAATGACAGTATGGCTTTGGATTTTATTTCTTTTTTGGGGTACTTGTCTCCCTGACCCCACTCACCATCATTCCTGATGTACTTTTTTGTTGAACCATTTTCCTATTCTAAAAGATATTTAGAAGAATATCTTAGTATCCTTTAGTAGATGAAATCAAGAATGATTGTGTCTTTGATTTGTGTCTTTAAATTGCCTTTCTCTGATCACTTCATAGGTCCACTGGAAAGGAATTTGCCCTGAAGATTATAGACAAAGCTAAATGTTGTGGAAAGGTACAGTATACATAACTATTCTATAAAAAGAAACTGAGAAATGGAGATGTTTACTGTGGTGAAGGAATTTAAGTGGGCATTGACAAGGCCTTAATAGGAATAAACCCTTGATAATAATAGGGAAAACAGTATCAACCTGGTTTATTTTCCCTTGTCATTTTTTTTAAGCTTTAATCCTAAAACAATAAATTGACTTAATCCAGCCCTAGCTATAGAAAATATAAGTTCTCATCTATGGGAAATCCCTGGATGAAATGCTCAAAAGATCTGTCACCAATTGTGATGAGTCTAAGACTTTACCTTACTTTCCAATTAACTAGTTAGCCTTCTTGCTTTATGGATGCTGGCTGAAGACACAAGATTGCTGGGTCAGAAACAAAACACGTTCTGACTTATGGCATATCAGGTAGCATTGGTTTTCTTAGCTCCCAAGTCCCAAGGAAGTGATGTAGAGGGGCCCTGCTGGTTGCTATACACAGATTAGGTTTAGATCACAGCTGAGGATCCTCAAGCTTTAGTCAATCCCTGATTTTATGAGGGGGCTGCTAGCAAATCTGTCCAGACTTTGCCCCCAAGGAAAACTATTTTTTAATGATCATGGTCTGGATACCAGTATGTCCTCTACCCTTGAGTGAGAGCCTATCTCTATAATCTCTATGTTACAAATATCCTTAGGAATATAGTTTGTAACAAAAGCTAGGTAGAAACACCATGAATTGCCTGCTGCCTCCCAGCCCCCATCATGAACTTTTTTCCTTCTGTCCTACTCTCAAGCTGGTCTGGGAAGATTAAATGATGAAATGCTGCTGGAGTATTGATATGTTAACTATGTTTGAAACGATAAATATTCTATAGCAGGGATGACAGAGACCTTTTTAGATTACTTTCTGGTAGTATAGCAGTTAAGAAAGCAGGTTCTAGAATTCACAGGTGGCTAGTCTGAATTGAAGTATAGATGTAGAATATGCAGTAGATTTTCATAGACTTAGTATGAAAAAAACAACAACAATGTGGTACCTCATTGACTTCTTTTTTGATTGCATGTTGAAATGATCATATTTTGGATATATTGGGTCATGTAAGTTATTAGTGGTATCTGAGTTTCTTAATTTCTTAATGTGGGTATTAGAAAATTTAGATTTCTATATGTGGATCACATTCTACTTCTATTGAACAGTGCTGTTCTAGTGCCATAGTGTATAAAGTTTTAGCCTTGGTTCTGCTTCTTATGCTGTGCTGCCTTGGCTTAACGCCTCTGTGTTTCTGTTTCTCCCTCTAAAATGTGGTTGTTAATAATAGCTAAGATGCAAGGTTATTGTAAGAATTAACTGAATTAAGATATGGAAAACATGTAGAGAAATACCAGTATATTAGGCTTTAGCACATGTTAACTGTTAACGTTGTTAATATGCCACAGAAATTCAGAATGTATAATTGATTAGGACAATTTGAAATGATAATCATGATTTTATATTTAGGGAACCCCTGAACTAGTCTTCTTTGGAAATTTGCTAAGTTATGTATTTTTAACAGAACACTTAAAATATTATGGTGAAATTTTAGGAAGCCAAAAGGCAAATTTGTCATATCTTTTTTTTTAACCATACTATGACAGCTAATGAGGCAGAGACTATATAAAATGCCCCCCTTTTCTTTGAATAAGTAAGGTTTTTTTCCAGTTAATTTTCTTTAAGAAAAAAATGTGTGCTTTTACTTATTGTTCTAACAATATTATTGAATTTTTAACTGGAAAGTCTTTTCCCCATATGTAAATAAGTGTTGCTCTTTCTGTGGGATTTAAGTCGAACGTGTCATAATTTTGGGAGCCACGTTCTAAGCAACTGTATTAAAGTGTTTTTATCAAAAAAGTAAAAAAGATATCACCTTGGTAGGGATATTGTTTACCTGATTAAAATTTAAGCAGCTGTTTTAGTAGTTGAAAAAAGCTCTTTATGTGCAAAAATATACTAGGTACACTAAGTGCTGAGACAAATGATCAGGTCACTTTAAACATTTGGATCCATTTTTCCTTGTCATTAAATATCATCCTCTTTTTATAATACATGATCATATACTTACTTCCAGCCTCACATTTTGCTTATTTGAGAAACTGTTTCTACTTTGACTGTATAAAATCATAATTTTAAAACTTGGTGTGTTCCAAATAAGTTGACTTCCTCATTGAATTGTATTTTTAGAAAAAATTGGTATAGAGAACTTGTTTTTTAAGACAGAATTTAGAGGGAGGCACAGTGGAATCGGCTACTCTTCTGGGTGTTGTTGGGTCCCTCTGTTTTGTGGGTTGTACACAGAAGCTACATTAGTAAATTGCATTAAATCTCCAGGCTTGCACACAGAGGAATTTTACACATTACCTTTAATGACTTGCTAAACAGGATATACCAGTTTTACTGATAAACAGAGGCTCAGACTAAATAGCTTCCCAAAAGTCACACAGAGGTAGAGCAGTGATTGAAATTCTGTGCCAGTTGATTATGTAGCCTGTATAATAGCTAGTCTGCCGTGTTTCCTACTCAAGTTCAGTTTATTCATTTGTTCATGTAAGAAGAATGTGGAGAAAAAAACGTAATCTTTTTTGGACTTCAGTGTGCTTTTCTGTCATATACATATACATTATCAGATTGACTCATTTACCTAAAATTTGATGTGTGTGCAAGAAACTGTGCTAGGAATAAGGTAATCTCACATATAAATTAATAGCAGTTCTGCAGAGAACATATGGGAGTTTGGAGGAAGTGCATGAGAGAAGTAGGTGATCCGGGAAGATGCCATATAGGGTAGGCATTTGAGCTGGAACTCCCAGCAGTGTGTAGGATTTCATTAGGCAGCAATGAAAGAAAAGCCTCCCAGGGGGCTAGCATAGCCTGAGCAACAACCCAGAGGATGGAAGTCATGTTAGCTGCCTCTAAGTAGGAGATTATTGTAAGATTTGCTGTGCGGTCAGATTTATGGAGGCTGTTGAGAAGGCTGTGGGATTTGTAAATTTAAGAATTCTTCCATATCTGATATCCTAATCAGTACTCATTCTAAGTGATTATTTATTAAATTGCAAAGTGTACAAGCTCTGAGCTCTCTGCTCCGGTGCTTCAAAGGGATCTGCCCTTCTCTTCCACAGTTCTGTGTTCATCACCTATATTTAACGGGTCCAAGCACAACACAAATCCAAATGGATATTGTATTTGTTTCCTGAGACTGTTGAGATAAATTACTACAAACCTGGTGGCTTATAACAGCAGGAATTTATTCTCTCACAGTTCTGGAGGCCAGAAGTCTGAAATCTGTACTCCCTCTGGAGCTCGAGGGGAGAATCTGTTCTTTGACAGAGTAGCTTCTGGTGGCTGATGCATCCCTTGGCTTGCAGCCGCATCACTCCAGTCTCTGCCTCTGTCTTCACATCACTCTCTCTTCTCTGTGTTTATTTTTCCTCTTCTCTCTGTGAAATCCCCCTCTGCCTCCATTTATAAGGAGGTTGTGATGGCACCCAGGTAATCTGGGGTTGTCTCCTCATTGCATAATTGTTAATCACATCTGCAAAGACCCTTTCTCCAAATAAGGTAATATTTACAAGTTCCAAGGGTTCGGCCTTGATATCCTTGGGTGGCTGTTACTTAGTTCACTACATACAAGTTACCACAGAAATCACATGGGGGTGATTTGGACACTTTCCCCCTCTTACTGGGGAGCAATACTCACTAAGGAATGTGGAATCTAGCTGGAAAGCCACTGTTGGCCAAGAGCAAGTCATGTTGTCTTTATTCACTCACTCACTTCAGATCCAGCTGTGCTGGTTGCTGGAGAGCAAGGTAAGCAGAAGCCTTCAGACAGCTGGGTGAGATCAGGGACTGCAGGAAGCACAGGGGCACCGAGAGAAGTAAGGGTGCTTAACCCAGCCATGACTGAGCAGGGGAGGCTATTTAGAGGAGGTGAGGCCCAGTCTGGACCTGAGGAATACATAGGAGTCCCCCAAGAGATGTGTGTGTTGTAGGGAGGAAGTTGGGGACAGAAAACCTGTGCAAATGCCCAGAGGCCCAGGCAAGAGAGTGACAATGGGGACAGAAGTGAATGGTGGATTCGGAGGCTGTTGAGAAGGCAGGCCTGGCAGGAACTGGAGACTGATGGACCGTCCTAGAGGATGAGGGAGGAGCTGGGGGAACGCTGTCTGTTTTGGGCAGCCAGGTTCTTTCAGCAGGACAGAAGGCACAGGAGGAAGGGGCTGCTTTGTGGGCCTGGGGCGGGTAGAGACAAGATGATTAGTTTGGTTTGGGAGAGTTGTTAATTCCGTAATTCGTGTCTCTCTCTTTCTCTCTTTCTCTCTCACATTAAAAACCACCATGGCCAAGATAAGGTGGTATCCTTTGCCAAGTTAGCAGTTTTCTTTGTTATTTACTCTCACTCAGAACCCTGGGACACTGCCACACAGTGATTCATATGTAAATTATTTGGAGTTAGAGTCCTGAATCACTTAACATGGTAGATGGCTGAATAAGGTAAGTTTAGAGCAGTTTGAGATAAAAGTGACGTTCATACTGTATTGAGAGGGATTTTTTTTCCTGGCAAATGTAATCTAGAGAAAGTTTTTACGTATTGAATGCAGTGATTTCACAGGGATTGCCCAAGAAATCAGAGATGACATTCGTAACGACTTTTACAGGCTACTTTTGTTTTGCTTCCAATGATGATCCATTTAAAATGTGGATTGTTCCTTCCTAGACCATTTTACAGGTGCCATCAGAGGTTGAGAGACAAGGCTCCCATCTCCCACATTTCAGCAGAAACCCCCTAAGTGTGTAGGACCCAGGCCATTGTGGAGGAGAGCCCAGGACCGAGCTAACAAGCCACACTGACGGCATGCTTCAGGACTTACTCAGTAGTTCAGATGTCACACTGCCGGGGGTCCTGTGGGAAACTCCATGATCAGAAAGTTCCCAGAAGACTTTCTCTTGAGCCTTTATTGAGAAAGATAACTTCTGAGAGTGGTTGTCTCCCTAGGAGGTAGACATTTCATTTTAACTAGGATTTGAGAGAGCTCCTGGGGTCCTGGGGATGGGGATGATTTTACATAGGTCACTCTCAGTTAGCATCCCTACAAGAGCCCCTGAATAGAGAGAAGTTTACAGACTCTTCCAGCTTCAGAGGCAATGGGGAAGAGTTGGGGGGAGGGGGTGTGGGGACTGAAGTGATAGATCCATTTAGCTTTAAAATAAAATGCCCCTCTTACTGCCGTGGTTGTAACCCCCATAGTCTCGGCTTCAGTAGAGTGAAAGAAATGCATTTGCTCGCCTTGACATGTTCACAGAAGTCCATCTGACTCTGCTTATTAGTGTGATAAAGGTCAGACTTGGCCCAGATCATCCAGAGGCCTCGAAGTGAACCAACGACAAGGTGTTTGCTGAATCTTTGTCCCTGTGGCCACAAGGAGTTGACTGTCAAGCTGCTTCCCTTGGGAGGGACCAGGGGGCACTGTTTGCTGTTAGTACTGGGGCTCTGTGACTTAGACTTAAGGAATTGGAAACAGGTAGGCTGCCCTGTCCCCAGCCTCGCAGCTGTGGTTTGTAAGGGTCTGAGATCTGGAAGCATTTGTTGAGCCCCAAGCTGGTTGGGTGTAGGCTTTCCACTCCTGCTCGTTAAGGGGCATAGATTCTCCTCCCTGCCAAGCCTAGTGTGATTCTGCCTGGACCCCAACTCACTATAAGACTACCTCTTGTTCCTATCTTTCCAAGGAATTAAGTACTTTCCGCTTTGCAGCTGTCATGTTCACTTTGAAAAACTCCAACTTCTACTGAAGCATTCTTTTTTAAGAGGTGATATTGTGTTGTACAAAAAATGTGGGCTTGGATGTCAGAAACCTAGGTTTACATTTCCCCTCAAAAGACTGTTCTAAGGATAAAGTGTTAAGACATCACACAGATACTTTGTTTTGCAAAGAGACTGACAGATAGCAACTAGATTCCTCGTAAATTTTCTTTTCTTTTCCGACTTCCATTTAGCATCTGCACTGTCATTTGCCAACAGTTACCGAATGGCTTCTTGAACAAGCACAGTGCATTCAACATTGGAGAAATGGCCCTCATGGGCAGGAGCTTGTGCAGTTTTCAGGCTCTTTGAGGTGGCTTAGAGTAAAAAGGCATATCCACATGTGTGCATGAAGATACATGGAGAACCTCCGTGACATCTTGACCTGGAGATAATTACCTTACCGTTGCAGTGGAACACTATTGAGTGCTGGATTCATGATAGCAAAGACGAATGGGACGACACTATGAGGAAGGGACACACACACACACACACACACACACACACAGATGTATATGTATGTGTGTGTTAGGTAGCAAATGCTATCTCTTATATGGTAAGTTTTATGTAAAAGTTATATTTGAAAACTGAGAATGTGTCAGAGGGCAATTAGTTAATTTAATAGAGCATACCCTAAATTCAAAATAATTCATTGCTATAGCTAATAAGGATCAACACATGTGATATTATTGAAATATTTTCATGTCTCATAGAAACAGAGCAGTAGTTATTTCTGATTCATGTTTGGTGTATTGAAAATAACTCCTTAATACTGTGGGTAAACATTTTGCTACAGTGCCGATCCCAGCTGCATGACTCACCAGGATTGATAATCAGGTAGTATTTTCCAGGAAGTGGTTAGAGTTAAAATAAAAACAGTGGTCTCTATGTTTCCTGATTTCTGAGATATGAGATGAATGATTCCATACCCAGCCATAGAGGGAGAACTTTTTTTTTTTTCAGAAATTCAGCATGAAATTCAAATTCATTATTAGTAATGGGTTAAAAAAAATAATGCTCAAGTTGTATTCCATACATGTGCAAATTTCCTTATATAGTTTCCTTATATAGGGTTCCTTATATAGATCTTGATTTTGAGTGTATACTCAAAAAGTGGTTGTGGGGAGCCTGGGTGGCTCAGTCCATTAAACACCCAACTCTTGATTTCAGTTCAGGTTGTAATCTCAGGGTCATAAGATTGAGCCCCGGTGGGGCTTGGTTCTGGGTATGGAGCCTCCTTAACATTCTCTCTCCCTCTCCCTCCCTCTCTCTCTCTCTCTTTTTTTTTTTTTATTTAAGATTTTATTTATTTATTTGACAGAGATCACAAGTAGGCAGTGGAAGGCAGAGAGAGGAGGAGGAAACATGCTCCCTGCCGAGCAGAGAGCCCAGTGCAGAGCTCAATCCTAAGACCCTGGGATCATGACCTGAGCCAAAGGCAGAGGCTTAACCCACTGAGAAACCAGGCATCACTTTTCTTCTCTTTAAGAAAAAAAAAAAGTGGTTTCAGCTGACTCACAAAGCACAGTACCTTGTGCCCAAGCTTTCTCAGTCTCATGACCTCTTACAGCATCAGAGGCAATGCTGAGACCAGAAGGCAGTATGTTCTGTGTACCAGAGCAGCACCGCTGATCCCTTTCAAGGATATCTGTTCCTTTTTGCTAGTGACTGCGACTTGTCACAGTCACTATGACTTGTCCTGTCACAATGGAAACCGACTCAGCCAGGACTTGTTTTGTCTCTGCACCAAGGGAGATGCTTCCTTCGGCGTCCAATCTCCCGTCGTGTATCTTCCAGAATATAGGGATAGAGCAGAGTGTTCTGTGGTTCCTGACCCACCTCTCTAATCTCTTCCTTTGACAGGAGCACCTGATTGAGAATGAAGTGTCAATCCTGCGCAGGGTGAAACATCCGAATATCATCATGCTGGTTGAGGAGATGGAAACAGCTACTGAGCTCTTTCTAGTGATGGAACTGGTCAAAGTAAGAGGATGGAGAGATTTCAGGAGATTTCATTGGTGCCAAATCCCAAGTCTTATCATATTCTTGAAAGCCCTAATTGGAAACATATTTTCCTACCTTGAGGCTTTTGTTATTTATAATAATTGTTTATGGACTTGTGTCATTTTTCATCTACTCTAGGGCGATGAACCTTCTTTGTTACCTTCATAGGCTTGTCACTGTTGACATTCTGTTGTGTTCTTTTTTGTGTGCATCAGGGTGGAGATCTCTTTGATGCAATTACCTCTTCAACCAAGTACACTGAGAGAGACGGCAGTGCAATGGTGTACAACCTGGCCAACGCCCTCAGGTATCTTCATGGCCTGAGCATTGTGCACAGAGACATCAAGCCAGAGAACCTCTTGGTATGTCATCTTTGCTTTTTTTTTGTTCCAGTTCATGCCTCTGTTCCCTTAAAATGACATGATCATGTGCAAACAGTATCACTTCAGAATCTGTACCAATCCTGCAATAAGGACTGAGAGATTTTAAATTTAGAGACTCACCATGACTCAAGACAATGACCATAAGTTATTAATGGATTTCTTGAATTGATATGCACTTCTGCCTGTATTGTTTATCAGACATTAGAAAACATGTTTCCGTTTCCATTTTGATTGATACTATGCTGAATAAAGTAAGAAGGAAAATTATTTTATGAGGCAAAACTTCTGAAGAATAAACTAGAGATAAAATCAGGAGCTTACAGGAGACAGAAATAGAATGTGATGGTTCGTTTATGTTCAGGACAGAACTTTGGAAGTAATCTGGTCCGTTTCTCTCAGCTTTACAGCTACAGAAATTGAGACTCAGATGCTAATTTTTCTGGCTGAGAAGTCTCATGTGTCCCATTGTTCTCCAGAAGAAAGTCTGTGGCACTCAGAGGGCTGCATGGTCTGGTCCCGGTTTACATTTCCAGGCTCCTCTCCTGTTCCTGACTCTTCCCCACCCATCTGTCCAGAGTGGCACTCAACCTCCATGGCAGCTGTCGTACACACAGCTTGCTCATTGGGCCAACCTTTGTGTCCACACCGTAGAGGAATTTTAGGGACGCTGATTAGGAACTTCGATCAACACACAACCCTCCTCCCCGCCCCCCCCAAACACCCAAACGCACAGGACCATTTTTTCCTCAATTTCCACTTTTCAGGGCTGAGTATTGTCATCATTACAGCTTAGGAGGTGGGATTTTGTGAGTATTCTACATCATGGATAATCCAAACTCTGATTTTCCCATCCCCAGTCATTAGTTAAGACTCAACTTTATCAACACCATTACATATCACTGTTTATTTCCATACTGGTCTACATTTGCAATATCCTGTCTCCTGGCAACATGGCAAACACGTTCCTCTCATATGACACTGAGCAAAAGGTATGTCTTCTTTGATATCACTCCTAACTCCCCAGACAGAGTCAGTCATGGCCCCCTTTCATTTCTGTTCTATGTGCCCTGGTGTGGTGAGTTTATCATGTACTTGAGTGACTCCTTCTCTAGATAAAGCGCTATTAGGGGCAAGGTTTTTGTCTCCATTATTTTCATGTCGCCAGTGCCCTGAACAGTGCCAAGGAAGCACAGACTGGACATAGAGTAAATGGTTGGTGACTGAGCACTGGTAGTCACTCAGCTAGCTAACATCTGGCACTCAGACTCAAGTCTTTGCAGCTTGTCTCATACTTGCACTGTACAAGTAATTGTTGAAAGGAATATGCATTGATGTTGAGGCTTTTAGGCCATCCTGGGGACTTTCTGCTAATCCATTCTCTACTTTTGGTAATACCATTTGATGATCTGAGTATCCACTTCAAAGTATGTGAGTTTGTTGGTTGGTTGGTTTTTTCTTATTGTCTTCTGCGTTGAAGAGTTATGTTTCATGTCTAGGTTCTCTTATTGGGAAAATAAACGTCCTTTCTTTGTAAAACAGGATGTATTATAGACTTGGTTTTATGAACTCTAAGGAGGAACAGAGACAGAATTATAGACTGGGCCTTGGGATAGAAGTGAGGATATGGTGTTCTCTCCTCAAAACAGTCTTTCCGGGGCACCTGGGTGGCTCAGTGGGTTAAAGCCTCTGCCTTCGGCTCCGGTCGTGATTCCAGGGTCCTGGGATCGAGCCCCACGTCAGGCTCTCTGCTCAGTGGGGAGCCTGCTTCCCTTCCTCTCTCTCTCTGCCCGACTCTCTGCCTACTTATGATCTCTATCTGCCAAATAAATAAATAAAATCTTAAAAAAAAAAAAACCAAAACTTAAAAACAAAAAAACGTCTTCTTGGTCATTATGACCTTATAGTGTCTGTCAGTGTCTGTCTGTCCTGCATGGAACTGAGGTTGTCCAGGGGCTCCACAAGCAAAGGTAACAAGGCTTTGTCTGGCTGTGGCCAGATGTCAATGCCTTGGTATTAATGAGGATGCCTCCTTTGTTTCTCCCTGCTATCCCTGGCCCACTTCACCCTGGTGGCTGTGGTTTCTGACATTTTCTGGAAATACAGAGCCACGGGTCCCTAAGGACAATAGGTTACTGTGCAGCCAGCTCACACTGCAGCTCTGATGGCTGAAGCCTGGGAGAAAGGTGACTGAGGCCTTGGCGAACTGGCTGTAAGCTAGGGAGGGTCTGTTTCCCAGAATGTCAATTCCATTCTTACTTCCCTTTTCTTCTGTTTTCCACTCACAATGTACAGAACATCTCAGAGTCTGATCCTGCCTCCCTTTCTCGTGCCACATGATGGGGACCAGGGTCTCCAACATGAACTGTCTTAGAATATAACCAGAAAATTGGAACCAACTTCCTCATCCTGTCTAACTTGCCTCAGACGAGTCTTCACCCTGTCTTCAAGACCTGCTGTGACCCCACTTTGCTACCCAAAGGGGAAGAGAAGGAAGAAGATGATAAAATGGATGTCTGGATAAGGCTAAAGTGTGATAGAAAAGGGTCAGGCTTTGGAAGCCCTTAGCTGCACAGCTCTAAGTAAAATATAAGCCTGCTGTTGAGAACTTAATTAGATCACTCTGCAGATTCTACAGTTAGTCAGCAGGATGGCATTATTGCCTCAGGATGAGAAAGTGCCATTGAGGCACTGAAAGTAAATACACAGAGTGACTGTCAGCCTCTTCCTACCCTAAAAGCAAATTCCGTTGTTAAGCACCAAAGCATTCACACATCTGATTTGCATCCCCTTCTCCGGGAGCAGCGTCATAATTTAAAACCCTGCCAGTAGAGACGTATGGGTCGCCGTGTCAGGGAGCACGGGAGTGGCCATTAATGCCGTGAGTTACAGCCCGGTGGTGCCCTGTCAGACTTAACTATGGGAGACCAGTGATAAATTCTGCTTTTCCAGGAGTTCTGGAGACCGGGGAGAGAAGACGTTTGGTTTCTCATATTTGAAGCCCTTCTAAATCATTATGTTGACGTTTTATTTAGAGAACACGTAGCGTTCGCTTTGTATGTGGGATCTGCATTCCTCACATCTTCAGCTTTTGCATTCTGAACGCAGCCTCTGACAGAGCATCTCTTCCGTGTGTGGTGGGGCATTTGAGCACCGCAGGGCTGGTGTCCCGGTCATGATGGTTAAGACTCTCTCAGCATCTGTGTGTGGGTGCAGGCTGCCGGCAGGCTTCTTCCAGGCCCACTGTCTTGCGTTTAGACCTAGAGCTGGTGCAGGATGGTGCCATGAGGGGGCAAAGGTACTGTTTGGAACCCCCACTTGATAGCTGCTTGTGACTTGAGTTCTCTGTGCCTCAGTTTCCCCATCTGTAAAACAGAGGCAAGAGTTATTTTCCTGTTCACCCAGGGGGGTGACTCTGTCTGGACTCTGGTCCAGTGAGATCATGTGTGGGAAAAGCATTGGAATCTCTCTGGTTCTGGGAGATGTCAGTGGCTGGGGAGAGAAAGGAGGACTCTGCCAGAACAGAAGGCCTTTGGAGCCCCTGTACGCACTCGTTCGGCTCTTTCTTCAAATCGGTCTCTTAAAGCAATGCCATATGTGTGTATGTCAGTGCCGGTCTTTTAAAGCGGTGTCACGAATGTGCATCTATATGTATAGATTGATAAATATTCCTGCTTTGAAGAGCATCTCCAGCTAAGATTCTGAAATGAACTCATATTATCTTTCACATATTTGCCTCTGGGTCTCATGTTGGGAAGTGATGAATCAGATGAAGTATTATTTCGGGCTTGTCTGCTCCTTATGACACTTCTCTTTTGATGTTTAGCCAAGGAGTGCCACTTGCCCAGACATAATTCAGTGATTATGAACTGCCCAGTACCTTTCTATTTATGGTCCTGCGTCTGACTCTGAATTCCTTATAGGCAATATGAGAAACGGGGCTTTGGGGACTTCTGAGTGTCTGACAACAACCCTCAAATACCCCTAGGCATCTGTAAATTACGTGTCTAAAGTAAACACTATTTTTCAAAAAAATGTACCTAATGAGTGTATTTTAAACTTGTAAAAACAAAATCACAATGACATTAATGAAACTTTTTTTTTTTGCTTCCATGATACAGGCATTGAAAATTATAATGTTGCTTAGAATGTTCTTATCACTGCAGTTACTTGGGGGAATTTCTGAAGTCTGGGTTTCAGTAAATGCATCATAAATTCTAACTGTAATTCTCTATATCAGATTGTTCTCGTTAATGTTTACATTAAACATAATGGATGGAAAGTCGTCCTAAGACCCTGGCATGACTGAGAACCTGGTTTCTCTTGCTTTAGGCTAAATCATTAGTAGCTTAGAATATGCCTCTGCTGAGTTGTGGCGGACTCAGAATGATAAATATCTCTGAGGGACTCAACAGCCTCACCATTACTCCCCTGAAACTTGAAAGTCATAAAGACGTGTGCTGGGGATGTATACTTAGTACATAATTGTGAAAGCACTTACTAAAACGCTAAGGTGAAACACATTCTTCTTAAGCTGATGAGGACATCCCAGGTAAGGAATGTCAGTGTCACACTTTTTAAATGCCTCTACAGTTTGGGTATTGGTGACATGGGGGAGCCCTGATTTTGATGCTTTTTCATGATGTCTCTGTAAATCACTTCCCCTCATTAAGTATCAGACTCATGGAGAATGTTCTTAACATGCTTATCTTGAAAAAACATAATTTTCTAAATTGTTCATCTTTTAGTAAGAAATGATTTGAGTGAGGATCTGGTTCAGTTCATCATAAAATATGAGGAAAAGCAAACTAAATAGAACAAAAATATAAAAGTAGAGAATGACATTACATTAGTACAGATTAGATCTCTGTATTCTGAAATTCACCATTCTCAAGATAATTCATCTCAAGATGAGTAGACAAGGATGTTAAAGTTCATGCAGTTAAATCTAAAAACCATCTATTTAGCATGTAGCTTTCAGATTTTGATCTCATAAGGAAAGTTTGCTTATAAATAAAATTAATTTTTTCTGATTATAGAACCAATATATGTTCATTATAAGGGTTTTGGAACTAGTGAAAAGTCTGTAAAGAAGAAAGCTGAAGGAAACTGCAGTGCTACCACCTAGAAATAAATTGACTATTTTGGTGTATTATACTGAATATATAATTTTGAATATTCTTTTCTTCTGTAATATAGTGAATATTTTCCATAGGATTAGTACTTCGTTGAAATGTGCTTACTAGTGAGTGTATTTTATTATAGGAATGTACCATAATTTATGAAGTCCTTGTCTTGTTCATTGTTCATGTTCTTTCCAATTTTTGAAAACATAGATAAATTCTAGATTGGTGGCATTGTGTGTAACCTTTGGGTTCATCTCTATTCCCTTAGGGTTGGGTCTTAAAAGCAAGGGTTAGAAATAATTTTTAAGAAATTTACATGTTGCTTAAATGTTTTCTAGAAAGATTGCTTCCCATGTAAACAAAGAGCGTTCACATCTTTACCAGCATTTTTTTTTTAAGATTTTTATTTATTTGACAGACAGACCGCAAGTAGGCAGAGAGGCAGGCAGAGAGAGAGGAGGAGGAGGAGGCAGGCTCCCTGCTGAGCAGAGAGCCGGACGCGGGGCTCAATCCCAGGACCCTGGGATCATGACCCAAGCCGAAGGCAGAGGCTTAACCCACTGAGCCACCCAGGCGCCCCTTTACCAGCATTTTTAAACCGTTTGCAATATGATATTTATTTGATCTTATCAGCCAGACCTTCTGGGAAAAGGAAGGAAGGGGCTCATTCACTGAACCCTGATCCAAGCTTGGTCTCCTCACACCAACCCCAGGGGTCAGGGGCTGTTCTCATGTCTCCCAGGTGAAGAAACATGTTCAGGGAGTGGCTCATGAAGGTCACGCAACCAGGAAGCAGGTGGGGTGGTTGGTGATTTAAGTTCAGGCCGTCTGTTCCCAAAGTTTATTTTCTTTCTAAATTTATAAAATTTTTCCCTATGAAATATTTATGTTTGCCATTGACTGTCCCAAAAACAAGTCCAGATTTCATGTTCTAAGCTAAACATGGAAGTGTTTTAGTGGGCACGGTAAACAGCATTTCCGAGACTCTCAAGTACCTCACACACAGCAAACATGCAACAAAGGTCAGTTCCCGTTTCTGAGCTTAGAGGCCTCTCTGGCCATGTTGGGTAAGCAGCTTCCTGCACCCCAGCTGTTGTGTCCGCAGGCACACATACTTATTATACTCCTAGGTAAGGAGCTTTAGCGAAGATGGAAGGTACTGTCTTTCTGATTTCACACAATCGTGCAAAATTTCTAAAGAAAAAATTCAGAGTTTAAAGCATCAAAAATAAATCATGGTGTTATTATCTCAGGGATTTTTTTTTTTAAGTTGATAAATACATGTATCTGTGTTGTTTCTATCTAATTCCAAAGGCCCTTTCAGAATCGCTGAGAAAAGGAGCTACTGACTGTTGGCTGGTTTCTGTTCCAGGTGTGTGAATATCCCGACGGAACCAAGTCCTTGAAACTAGGAGATTTTGGGCTGGCCACTGTGGTAGAAGGTCCTTTATATACAGTCTGTGGCACACCGACTTATGTGGCTCCAGAAATAATTGCTGAAACTGGGTAAGACTCCTGGTAGCTTTGGTTGGTACTTTCACTTTGGTGGAAGAAGGTATGTGCTGCCACCCCAGCTGCTGTGTATTCACGGGCCTCCTGGGAAGGTGGGGGGTGGGAGAGGCTGTTACCTGCATTGTGACTGTGATCTCGGGAACTCAGGTTTGTGCTTCTGTATCCAGGAGCCAGAGGCTTGGACTTTTGTCCCGAGGCCAGTAGTCCCCAAGATTGCAGTTAGGTTGGGAGAAGAGTAGATGCCTCTGTCCAAAGGGCAGTTAATTCCTCTACGTGAAATGAGTGCTTTGACACTGAGAAATTCCTTTTTCCTAACAAAGAAGCAAGTACTCCAGTAATGTGGAGGGTCCTTGGGAGTAATGTCTTTATTTCTTCTCCTCCACCCACTTTGTTTTCCCAGCTATGGCCTGAAGGTGGACATTTGGGCAGCAGGCGTGATTACATACATACTTCTCTGTGGGTTCCCACCATTCCGGAGGTCAGTGGCTCTTTGAGTAATAATATTTGAATTGTAAACTCTCTCCCTTTGATCAGCAGGCAGCCTCATCCTGGCAATCAGGACCAGAAAGTGGTCAATAAAAATGTCAGTTAAAAATTACATAAACATACCTTTCACTTTTTATCTTAATTTACAACCTATTACTGGATATTCCTTGACCACACTTTTGATGTGAGGCCAAGGCCTTTGCATGGTGTATGGCCCTTTGAGTTTCTTATGGGCATTCTTCTGTAAAACACACCCATCGTCCAATGTCTACAATTTCCATTCTCAGTCTTTTTCAAGGATAGTAAGATTTAAAGATGCTAGTGAAGCAATCTGATCCTTCTAGGTAAACAGAACTTTTTCCAGGTCTTAATAGTTATTTCTCCTACTTCATTTGACAGCAGGTCTTTTTTTTTTTTTTTTTAAACAACTCACTTTCCCAAATGGTCAACTTAGTTCTCATAGACTCATAGAAACAGTGAATTCTTTCTTTTAAAATTAATCTCACGGTTTACATAATATTTAATGAAGTAGAATTACAAACGCTTTCAGCATAAATAGGCCTTGGAACCAACAGACCTACTCTTGGTAACCACATATCTCACCAGGTGGCAGGGCAGAGATGGCCACACAGAGGTGTCAGAGTGTGGAACAGATGGCCCAGGACACACTCAGTTCCCCAGCAGGGTGTACACGAAGGGAGTGCAGGGCTTTGACCAGAGCGCCTCTTTTGGTCTGTTCCATCTTCTTCTTTGGAGCAAATGAATGCTTTGGAAGCAGAAGTTCCAACTCATGATGCAAGTATACTTTTCTTCTGAGTTTTCTTGAGCTCTCTTTCTCTTCATTTTCATCCTCCATTTTGTTCATTTTACAACTACTGTTGAGTAGCCGCTGTGTGCCAGACACTGTTCTAAGTGTCGGGAATCATGTGGCAAACAATGCACATTCTCTGATGTCATAGTTATGGTGTGGTGTTAGGTCAGTAAGTTCAGCAGGTTGAATTCATTGCCCCTCCCCAACATTTTATTATAAAGCTTTGAAACACACAGGGAAGTTGGAAGGTGTATCCTTTTTAAATGGTCAGTTTTCAAATGAATTGAGCGGTTTTCTTTTTCGCTGACATTACAGTAGACACAACAGTGAGGACACAGAGATGTCAGTCTCTACTTCTGAGAGCCTTATGGTGTAAAGATGCCCATCACCAGAATATTGAACAAGAAGAATACACGAAACACATGAAGACCTGCTCCTTTGAGGCTGGGAAGGTTAAATGAAAGAGAGATTTGAGTGGGACCTTGTCCTTGTGGCTAGGGTTGGGTGTCTACAGGTGGGAAGACCTTAGCAGTCAGCTTTTGCTAACTAACAAACCACTCTAAAAGTTAGAGCTGTCAGTTCCGTGGACTGACTGGGCCATTCTTCCTGTCTGGGCTGGCCAGCTGGGACGTGGAAGCTCCATGTGGCAGCATTCATGTGCCTGGTAGTTGGCTCAGTGTCAGCAGGAGCCATAGATAAGATTCTGTCAAGTGTCCTTCAGCGTTCAGTGGCTTAGCCTTGGTTTCACATGATGGTGGCTTTATAGGATTCCCAAAAGCGGCCAAAGAGAAGGCAAGTTCATTTGCCCAACCATTTTCCAAGTCTCTGCTTGATTCACTTTTTTTTTTTTTTAGAGATTTTATTTACTTGGCAAAGAGAGATCACAAGTAGGCAGAGAAACAGGCGGAGTGGGGAGAGGGGGCAGCAGGCTCCCTGCTGAGCAGAGAGCCTGATTCAGGGCTCAATCCCAGGACCCTGAGATCACAGTCTGAGCCCAAAGCAGAGGCTTAACCCACTGAACCACCCAGGTGCCCCTTGACTCACTTTGCTGATTGATGTCCCATGGACCAAATGAAGTTACACTCCTGAGTCTAGAGTAAATGTGAGAGAAGATTTAACCAGGTCTGTTCATGGAGTGGAATGATTTGTGGCTATTTTACATTTACAGTTCCATTAGATTCTGGCTGGTTTGGGCACTGACCTGTTTGAGGAACTAGTCAAGTCCAGGGGGCAGTGTGTTTTGATGGCACATTATCATGGGGCCAATTATAGCAGGGGTGCCTTCCTAGGTTAACCCACCTTGGCGTCAGCTGGGAAAGGGTTATCAGGGATCAGTTTAGAGGAATGTGTGCTCACAACTCCCTCTAGTGTTTCCACGCACCAGGGCAGTCTACAAGTTTTTTTTATTTGATTTTGCTTTTTACTTTTTAACAAAAGCGACACTGAGATTGAACAGTATGTGTCACTTGTGACTGGTTGCTCAGTGGACAGCAGCTTTTTTGTGGGAACTGGAGGTAAGTCTAGCTAATCAAAGCAGTCAAGCTGGTTACAAAAGCTGCTGACTTATATTCAGAAGCTGGTCCTGCAACCATGAGGTTAGCTGCAGCCCAAGAAAGTCTGTTCTTGGGGCCCCTGACATAAAGTGATATTTGCATAACTGTACTGATAATATTGTTTTTTCTGAAATATACACTCATTCCCCAATAAGTGAATTGTATGAACATCCTTTGTGAGATAGTTTATAACATTTCAAGTAACATCATAGGACCTTTAACAATTTGCCATTGAAAAGAGAGAGTGTGCTCAGACTTATTGTTTTCAAGGTTTTTCTTACTGTACATTTTAAACATGCTGCACCTTGGTCCATGGGCTCTATTGTTTTAGGATTTAAAAGTGCCCTGAAAGCATCTCAGCCAGACTGTGGAGTATAAATGTGTTAATAAGTGCAGTGTAGATTTCATCGGAGTGACTTTTACTATGTGACTATTTCGAAGGATAAATTAGCTTTCTGTTCTTCTAGTGAGGGGTGGTCTGAAGTTCTCAAAGCACTTGCATTTCTCACTGTGGATCCTAAAAGGTGCCTTCTAATTGTCAAGACCCTGTAGGCTTGTGTTTGTTGACTCAGACTATTTTGCCAAGCACCTAGGTGACTTGCTGCAGGTACCTTTCCAACTTTTTAGCTGTATACTAACAAAATAAAAGACATCTATATTAATAAAACATAAGCTGTTTGGTATTCCAGAAAATAAAAGGGAGATGAGTAATAGGGACGGCTAAAAGGAACAGTTCTGGAGATGGGTGATTTTTAACATCTTTTTCTAACATTGTCTCCTGGGGTCCTCTAGTCTCCTAAAGATGTCTGTAAAACCTCATTGTGTTCTGTGCCTCCTTCACTCATCTGGAAGGAGACTCGAGCTGAGTTCAGTCACTAAGGAAATAACAGTAAAAAAGAAAACACATAGACACTTAGAAAGAAATAGTCTGTGGTGCCGTCATAGACAAGCACCTCCCAGGACAGCAGTGGGGATCTCTTGCCTCACCGGGCTGTCTGGCTTGACTTCTCCTCATTGTGCCTCTTGACCCAGACTTCATGGACTGACAGAGGTCAGTTCAGCTGGGCTTGGGGAGAGGTCACAGATGTTCACAAAGCTCACCGACTCTGCAGGCATGCGTGGAGATGTTTCGAGAGCAGTCCCAGGACACCGCAATAAAACAAACACCACAGTAAAGCGAGTCCAATGAATTTTCTGGATTCCCAGTGCATATAAAGGTTATGTTTACACTGTACTGTAATCTATTAAATAGTGTGCAATAGCATTATGTCTAAAAAAACGAGTCATATACCTTAATTTAAAAATGCTTTGTTTAAAAAAAAAAAAACAGGGGTACCTGGCTGGCTGGCTGGCTGGCTCAGATGGTAGAGATTACGACTCTTGATCTCAGGGGTCATGAGTTCAAGCCCCAGGCTGGGCATAGAGCCTACTTTAAAATAACAACAACAACAATAATAATATTAAAATAAAAATAATTTATTGCTAAAAAACGCTAACCATCATTTGAGCTTTAGCAGGTTGTAGTCGATGAGCACAGATCACTTAACAGAGTAATAATGAAACAGTGTGAAATATTGCGAGAGTTACCAAAATGTGACATAGAGACACAAAGTGAGCAAACGCCATTAGAAAGTGGTACGGATGGACGCACTCAACGCAGGGCTGCCATAAACCCTCATTGTGTAAAACAGAGATGATCTGCAAAGGGCAGTAAAGTGAAGCCCAGATAAAATGAGATTTGCCTATACCCTTGTTCACTGAACAGGAGTGGGAATCATCCCATCATCAGGCAGCCCCAGAATTTGTCGCTAGGCACTGCCCTGCACAATTAACTTCTACGGACACCACAGCCACTTACTCCGAGAGGGCAATTAGCATGACTGGGCTTATGTGGTGGAGACTGGGGAGGGTCCTGTGTGAGTACGCTGAGCAACACGCCTCAGGGCCCTGTTGGCTGCTCCAAAGAGAGAGGTTGCACACTTTCCAGCTGAAACTGAGCGTCCAATCCTGGATTTGGACTCTAATAGCCCAGCCTGAGTTTTCCAGTAAGGCTTGGTAATGGCCTAAAAAGCTAATGACTTTGTTTTCTCGAGGCACCTGATGAATCCATGGGGGAGGGGGCCGGGGGGCCGGGAGGTGGCTCTGGAGCTCTGTTTTCTGTGAGTTTGGGGATATCCAGCTTCCCAAAGTGTTTCCAGTAGTGTTTGCACATATCCGCGCTTCTTCCGTCGCAGGCCAGGTCCTCATTCATTCATTAGGCACTGCTGTGTGTGCAAGAGCCCCTGTGAGGACTGATGCCCGCCGGGAGGTATCTGCAAGGTCCGGCCGCCTCAGCCTGTGGCAGCCCCAGTTGCCGTTCTTGGATGGGCTCTTTTTTTCAGGTGGAGCTTCAGTGAAAGTCGAGTTCCGGTGGGGAGCTCATTATGTCGTGAATATTGTATTCAGATTCTGGACTCCTCATACCTTTTTCATCTCTCGGCTGTTGCACTGATCTTCGCTGTTTTATTGGAAAAGCACATGGGAAGGGCAAGATCTGACTCGGATTTGCTACTTTTCCACTCTGATTGCCTCGAGAGATTAAATGAGGGCAGATGCTGAAGTGTTTGGGTTTTTTTTTTTTTTTTTTTTCCTGAAATAAGAATTGAGATTATTTGTGGATTCCATTTTTTCTTGAGTCCTTCCTTTATTTGGCACAATATATACAATCTAAAATTTGCCATTTTAACCATTTTTAAATGTACAGCTTTAGTGGCATAGGTACATTCACAGTATTGTGAAACCATCACCACTGTTCGTCTCCAAAATTACTTTGTCTTCCCAAGCTGAAACTGTACTCACTGAACAGACTCCTTGGGTCTTGGGTACTCTCTCTCCCTGATACTTAGGCCTATGGAAACGTTCTTTAGCACATTGTCTGAAAGGAAAAAATGGGTCATAACAAGTGAAGTTGAGAGATTGGACTCCTCTCCCCACTCTTATTGTGACCATTTTGTTGAAAAACTGTATGACGACGACTTTGGTTTCTCTCCCATTCTTTGTCACTGACTTAGTGAGAACAATCTTCAGGAGGATCTTTTCGACCAGATCTTGGCTGGGAAGCTGGAGTTTCCAGCCCCCTACTGGGATAACATCACAGACTCAGCAAAGGTACCCATATGGGTTTGTTGCTGTGGGTTGCTTTCTGTCGACCGGCCCTCCTCTGTTGTGTGGGGCTTTTGCAGCTCTTGGGAGTGAGCTCCAGGTTTTGTCTTAAATTTTATTGTGTGTGTTTCTTCTTTAAGTTCATTTCACAGTATAGTCTCTGAAACTTTTTAAAAGATTTTTAAAAAATTAACATATAATGTATTAATTTGTTTCGGGGGTACAGGTCTGTGATTCATCAGTCTTACATAACACCCAGTGTTCATTATATCATGTGCCTCCCCAGTGACCATCCCCCGGTTACACCCATCCCGCCCCCACCACTCCCCTCCAGCAACCCTCAGTTTGTTTCCTGAGATTACAATCTCTTGTGGTTTTTCTCCCTCTCTGGTTTCATCTTGTTTCATTTTTTTCCTCTCTTCCCCTATGATCCTGTCCCTTGTTTCTTAAATTCCACATATCAGTGAGAGCACATGATAATTGTCTTGAAACTCTTAAGCAAATTCTGAACGCTGGACTGGCTGACTTCCCAGTTTGCCCCGCCACCCTCCTATGTTTCTCTAAGCCCTAAACATTCATTCTTTCATTTCTTTAAGAAATATATATTGGACAGCCATCAGAATGTGGGAACAAGACAAGCCAACTTGCCAAAAGGAACGATACTGTGGGTTTTAAATTGTGGAATGATGATAATCACCAGAACTTTTAGGAGAGAACATCTTGGTTTAATGTAGACCCAGGAGAGACCTTCTCTTTTTTTGTGCTGCTGCAGCCGTGTCTGTGTAACTGCCTGGTAGACAGCAGAGGTGTAGGTGATAATAGCTTTGATGTTGAAATGGCTGAGCAGCTGTGTTGGCTGGTTCTTTGAAGTACATGGTGCAAACTCAGATCCCTGTTTATGCTGGAATCCCCCACGTCGTCTCCTCTGTGGTCTTCTTTTTCCAGGAATTAATCAGTCAGATGCTTCAGGTAAACGTCGAAGCTCGGTGTACTGCGGGAGAAATCCTGAGCCACCCCTGGGTGTCAGTAAGTACCCACGTTCTCAGGGAAGGAACATCTGTAAGTTCTGTAACCATCGGTGTGCATGCCGAGCCCTGCCTCCAAGTCCCACGACAGATGAACGGGCTGTTTTCTCTCATGAGCAAGTAGTGTGCAGGTAGCTCTCTGCGAGAAAGCAGTTGGCATGAGGATCTCGGAGTATTTGGCCTTGGCAAGTTACTGTCCCTTTCTGGCCCTCACCTTCAACGTGTGCAAAATGAAAGAGTTGGTCGGAATGCTCTCTTCAGAGCCTTTCACCTTTTGCCTTCTGTGCTTCTGGGGTTTGAGAGATTTTAGGATTTGCCTGGGGACGAGTGTGTTTCAGACCCTGATTCCTACGTCTTTATGGCATGTGCTCACACGAGAGCCGCAGGACACCTCCTGCTGTGGGTAGGCAGGCTGAGACACAGCCCCTTCCTGCAGCTGGGTGGAGGGGGCATGATGTCAACCAGAAATCTTTTGGGGTGGGTGGTGCCTCTGGGTCTAGGGTAAATGTGATCCATGAAATGGTGCTGGTGGGAGAGTCTGCATTTTCTTTACTCCCAGAGGCTCTGAGAGAGTGTGGTTAATGTGTGCAGCCAAGGGCTTTGGACAGCTTGTTGGGGCGGGGTGGATCCCTGGGCCCCTCCGCCATCTCTGTGGTCCCTCACATCCTGACATCAGGCTTTGGCCTCTTGGATCCTGCCAAGGGACTTGGGTCTCAACCCGATTGGCTGAGATTCCACATTTCTTTATGAGCAGCTGAGACTTACAAGTGACAGAATTCTTGATTAAAATAATAAACTTTTCATTAATATTGTTGTTACAGTGGGAGGGATCTATACTAAATTCTGTGGGATTTATGCTTTGTGGGGAGAGTCTCAGAAGCCTAAAGAGTGTCCTCTTTTGTGCTCTTGGAGACTGGTGCTCTCTCCTCAGCCTACTGTAGGCTTACGGAACAGAGCAGATGGCCTGGGGTCTTTCTGAGGACAGAGGACTGCTACACAGCAGTATTTTTAGAAGGTCATGTTCCCCTAACCCTGTGGTAAAGGTGGGCCCTCTCAGGAAGAGATGGTGGGGTGGGGGTGACTACTGAGGAAAACACAACTTAGATCTGAGAGTCAGAAATCATCATATTTGATTCTTTTCTTTCCTGCAGGATGATGCCTCCCAGGAGAATAATATGCAAGCTGAAGTAACAGGTAAACTCAAACAGCACTTTAATAATGCGCTCCCCAAACAGAACAGCACCACCACCGGGGTCTCGGTTATCATGGTAAGTGGAAGGGCACCCTGTTCTGTTCTTGGAAAGCGGCAGTGTCTGGCCTGACTGCTCAGCTGACCTTGAGTCTTTAGAAGTGGATAGCCAAGGGCTTTTTCCCTTTCATGGAAGGTGGCACCTTCCATGTTCTTCTTTTCGCTTCAGGATTGGCTTGGCACATGGAGAGCCCCCATCTAGCTGACTCCTGGGCCTGGAGTCCTGGGGAGGGGTTTGTGCAGGACCAGCCAGGCCAGTCGGATGGGCCCGGGTGCCGAGGAGCCCCCGGCCTCTCCCTCCAGGCTCAGCGCCCTCCCTGGCCGCTGCTTCTGTTCTCATCCCTGTGTGGTCCGGAGAGGGGTTCCCAAGCCTGGGTGGGTTTACAGACTAAGGAGGTAACTCCCTGCCTATTCGAGGCTTCAGAAATACTCTGTGAGGTAGGAATTATTCTTTGGGACCCAGGATAAGAAACAGCTAAAGTTAAATCCCTTTAAGAAGTCAGTGTTGTGTGGCTTTTAGAAGTACAGAACAATGTAAAAAAATATTAATTTTTTCAGGGTTAGATTTTACAAGAAGTCAGTAACAATGATCCCCATATTTTTTCAGACCTTCCTTCTTTTCAAAGGTTTTTGAGGCAGTTTATCTAAATCCATAAACACAATAAATCAAAAGTGGCATTCAAGTAAGGGAAGTGACATTAAGGTACATTTAGTGAAAGGGAAAATAAAAAGAATAAAATTGAGCCAGAAGTGTTGTTAACTCGCTGAACCAAAACTGACCCCTTGCCGAGGCCGGGCCTTAAAGCCGGTTGTGAGCGTCTCCCACACTGTTGTGGTCCACTGTTGTGGGACCAGGCCCCTGTGTCAGGGGGTTGGGGGGTGAGCTCTGTTTTGCCCACACCCCTCACACGAGTGGCTTCAGACTTGGAATTTCTAAGGAGGCAGGGGCCTGAGCTGTGAGCAGCTTGGCCATCCAATCACCTTGGGTGTTAGTGGATCCCCGGGGCCAGCTGGGCACCTGACAGCCAGTGATGGGCTGTCACCGTAGTTCCAGCTTTCTAACTCGGGACAAGCCTGTCACCCTCTGGAAAGGTTGAGCTTGTTTTCTACCCGACTATAAGGAAAGCAGGGGCTTCTTCTCTGGCACATTGTAGTCTAGGAACGTTTGCTTAAGAAGATTCTGGAACCAGATAGAAGCTTGAGGGACCCTCCCCCCAGCCCCCACGCCGATGCTGTGAACAGAGAACCCTGTGGGATGTTTGGTGGTGCTTCTGGCACCTTAGCACCACTCGTGGTCTGTCATGTGGCAGTCTTCCGGACATCCTGTAACTCCCTTATTCCACCCCTGCTAGAAAGCGTGCTCCCTCCCCGCTTCCCTTCCCCAGACAGAGCCTGAGCCTGTGGGCTGGGTCTCTTGTTGTGGTGCAGGACTTTGGGGCACTCCGTGCCACCATCATGAGAAGAAGGCCTCTTGAGTTGTGGTTTTCTTAGTGTTTTAGCAGCATTCTGCTGAAAGCCTGAGAAGGTCAGAGCTGTCACAGAATTACAGCTTAAACACTTGGAAAAGGACCATCTTGACTGACTCACCAGCAGGAGAGTATTTTCAGGTGGTTCCCCTATGAGAGCGAGCACTGATGGAGGGGACGGATGGCCTGTTACGGCCTGGTTGCATGCCACTGGAGGGCAGCCTCTGTGAAATTTAGAAAGAAATGAAACATTAAAAATTGGAACCATTGACGCATAATGAAAACCCTTAAGAAGAGTGTTTTTTAGAATCAAAATTTAATGACTATGTTAATTAAGCTTCATAGTCTCCTAGAGGAAGGACTTTTACAGGACCATGTCCGGGTTTAGGGGAATTTTACCGTCATTGCCTAGGTCATCTGTGGACTCGGGGCCCACCCAGGAGTCATGGTGGAAGGCCTGTGGCCCACCAAGGCTCTGGAATGATCCAGCCCTTTGTCTTGTGGTCCAGTGTAGGCTCCATTCTGGGTCATAATATTTAGAGCCTCTAAATAGCCTCTAAATAAACCTGTATCTTGGGGGTTACAAATGATAGGTTTCTACTTGCTGATGAAAGAGATCCCTAGTCACATTTCAAACCTCTGAGCTTTAACTGGTTGTGTGAATGATCAACCCCTTCGTATATCTGTAATTCCAGTGGTGACTGTGCAAGCTGCGTGTTTACATGTATGTTCAGTTGTCATTTTGAGCATGTTGGCAGGGGCCCGTCTAACCTCATGTTCCCTACACAACTCTGCAGGTTGTTAGCTCTGAGGAACTGCTGAGTGGCATTGTCACATTCAGTACCTACAGGAGAAATCAGTAAAGCTTGTCTCTGGAGGTACCAATTCTCAACGGCCAAAAAGCCGGCCTGTGAATTTTGGGCTCGTTCCCAAAAGCAGTGGCAAGAAGGCCCCCATGGGGATGTCATGCTAATCCTCACCCAAGCGAGGACCTGGCCTGGGGCATGGTTGTGTGGGGGCAGCTTGCGATGCTTCTGTGTTGTCTTCCTCATCCTCTTCACCACTACTCTGTGTCTGTGTGTCCTGCCCTTAGGAACAGTTTTAAATGGTTTTTATGGGGAAAATGGTGAACCACCAAGGATTCTCCCCAGTATTCATAATGAGAGTAGGTGAGGCGCTAACCTGGTTTCCTACAGATTCGAATAGTCATGAAAGTGGGTATCAGTGCCATGGGGCCGAATCCTCAGGTAACTGCTGTGTAACTTCCAGTCAGAACTGTCCTGCCTGCCTTCGCTCCTAGGCCTCTCCCGGCCCGAGCGCCCCACCCCATACCCCCGCGTCTGAGGCTCCTGTGAGAAAACGATAGGGTGACAATGTCAATAACAGCAGGGGGAAAAAGTAAAGCTGATGCTCTTGTCTGCATTTTATTTGACAGTTTGATTTGACAGTTTGAGACACACTTCAGAGTTTTGCCCTTTACCCAGTTGAGACTGTGGGGAGTCCTGAAGCAGAATTCTGGTATTCCACACGCTGTGCTTGATCAGAGCCTCTCCTAACTCACAGCCCCTCTTACATCTGCATGCTTGTCTCAAGACTTTTGACACCAGCACCCGGCTCGTAGCTTCCTATGGGGTGGGTCTCCTGTACCTACCGACAGCCTTTCCAGGGAGCGTCACAGGCCCTTGGGAAACTTGAATTTAGAGTTTCACAGCTCGCCATGTTGCCTGTCATCCTAGGTGAAGAGCTGGCGAGCGGGTGGGAGGACCCCGAGAGTTCTGCTCAGTGCTGCCTCTTGTTGGGTGAACAAGCATCTTTTGGGGAACAACAGCATAGGACAAGTATTCTGCAAAGGCTTTTGTTCTCTTTCTCCAAGTCCATTTCCAAAGATGCATTTTTATCAGTAGGACAGGTGTGGAGCCTTTGGGGTCAGAGAAGAGATTTCGGTTGGATGGGGTTTTGGCTTAAGACAGGCCTTTGGGTTTGAATAGCACGTGCATTTTCTTTGACTTGTCCTTAGGATCCTTAAAAAAGGACAGTGCCTTTGTAGGGCAGCCTCTTGGTTTTTCCCAGGGGCTCATCCCAGTCTCAGGGACGGGACGAGGCCATCTTGTGGCAGAAAAGGGAATTCTAGGAAACCTCCTTCCCGCCGCTGCTGGTTAGCCTCCTTGAGAAAGGATGAATTCACATGGCGTGGTCTCCCTACTCAAGGTCAAGATGTTCCTTTCAGGGGACATTTGGGGCTGATTGGGCTTAATTAAAGATAGACAAAACTGTTTCAATCGTGTTGCTTCTGTTTGAAGTAAGTCTAGTTTCTGTCCCCGCTTCTCTCCTCCCTTCTCCTGCCTCTCCCGCCGCCTGCATTGCTTCCCTCTGACTAGGTCCAAGGCAATGGTATGTACTAACTGCACTGCAATGCTTTGTTCTGCTGCACACATACATGGTCTCTTGACAGGAAGAGAAAAGGAGAAATAACTGTGGAATTGTTTTCTTCGACGCAGGAGGGAGTTTGTGCTAGGAAAAAGAAAGGGAATGCTGCCTCTCTCCAAGTTCAGTGTTTTTTTCCCTGAGGTGCCGCCCAGCCTCCTCTCCTACAAGGAGCTTGGAAACTTGTTCCAGAGCCGTGCTAAGTGTCTGATTTGGCTTTTCCATAGTGACCTACTCTCCAGGTAATGGAAGTTGACCTTGGAAAGTACTGACTGTTAGCTTGAGCTCGGAAGGGCCCGTGGAGTGCCCTGAAGGCAGCCACGCAAGCCCGTTGTAGAAGACCCTGTGGTTTATTCCTGTGCCTTCCAGACCTTGTAGAATGCTCAAAGACTCCATATTACCTTTCCCCCCAGGGCAGTTAGATGACAGAACACCTCCTGATCCTTGGGCCTTTTAGGTAAAAGTGCCCAAGACCTGAAAGCACCTTTAGAAACCCAGTGAGGTGACAGCAGGCTGGGCTTCTCTGGAGAAGCAAGAAATGTTCAAACTGAGGCAAAGGATAACTGAAGTCTTGCCTCTCAGTCTAAGGTCAGAAAAGCAAGGTGATTCCTTCATGTTTATAGCCTTTTCTGTGCTCCTGGAGGAGTTGAGCAGATTAGAAACTTTGGGCATGGGGCACTTGGCTGGCTCAGCGTGGAGGGTATGACTCTTGATCTCAGGGTCGTGAGCTCAAGTGCCACCTTGGGCATGGAGTTTACTTAAAAAAAAAAAAAAAAAAAAGACAAAACAAAACCAACGTGGGCGTGTAACAAGATAAAACTGCCCAGGAGGAGAAAAGCAGGTCAGGTGATCATGAAAGATCTAAAATTGGGTAATGGTACACCATCACATTGCAGGCTTTTATAGATGAGGCATCCAGTTGGGTTGGAAGGGGGTTACTGATTTATATGACACGAGAGTCACTTTTCACCCTGGGAGGAAGAACTTGCCTTAGAAAAGCTTACTGTCAGGGCCTTAGCATTTGCAGAGGGTTTGCTTATTATCCTAGGATTCTTCTGGGCTCAAGATCTGGGCATGGGAAGAAGCACTCAGAACTCAGGCCAGCTCCAAGCCAGACAAGAATCGCCTCAGGCTGCCATCCAGGGCCGCCTGACGCTGAGCGGGGCGCCGAGGCCAAGCCTGGACGACTGCCCAGGGAGGGCTGTCCGCAGCCGTTGCTTTTCTCTCAGGCTTCTGTTGGAAGAGAAGTTTGATGTTATTTCTCCTCTTCTGCTCCCGAGTCCTGTGCATGCCCGCGTGTGCTCCTGTCGTGGTAGCTCTGACCCAGGCCCAGGCCGGGCTAACGTGTTGTCTCCGCTGCTTTCTCCTCAGAACACGGCTCTAGATAAGGAGGGGCAGATTTTCTGCAGCAAGCACTGTCAGGACAGCAGCCAACCTGGGATGGAGCTGACCTCTCCAGCCCCTCCCTCAGCTGAGGAGCCTCCTGTGTCCGTGCCACCAGCCCCGGCCCCTGCCCCTCCGGAATCACCCACACCCCCCTGCCCCCCTGCCGCTGCGGGCTGTGAGCGGGCCGGGACCTGGCGCCGCCACCGTGACTGAGCCCCGGGCAGACGGGCTGGAGCCCGCCACACCGCTGGAAAGCCCCTCTTCTGCCCGGGCTGCCGCGCAGTCCACTCGCTGAAGAGGCTTTCTCCGCTGCCTGTCCTCCAGAAGGTTGCTGGCACCCCCAAGGCCGCCGGGAGCCAGGAGCTCTGTGCCAGGGGCTGGCTTCTTTCATACTCTGGGCTCTGCCCTCTAGTTCCTGGAGGGTCCTATGCAGTGTTAGCCTTGGTGACAGAAATTCAGAGAGGCTCATTTGAAGTTGATGGTTTTTTGTTTTTTGGGTTTTTTTTTTTTTTGGTTCAATGGACATTTTCAGTGTCACCAAGAGAATGTGCAACTTTTATCTGGGATTTAATGCATTTTTATAGAAACACTTTGGATGAACCAAGATCTCTCCCCTATTTAAGTAAACTCGGAGTGTTCCTTTTTTTCTTACGAGAACTTAGAACTGCATTTGTCCCTTTGCGGGTGTCCTGTGAGAGGTGACACGGCTCCTTCCTCTGCTGATGGGGTTTGGAGGACTGGCTTTCTGATGGGAGAATTGAGCATCCAAGAGGACAGTCTGGTCACTGGACACTAATTCCAGACTTTGAGAAGTGCTTTCTGGTGCCTGAGGAAGCAGCCTACCATGTATAGCTTGGGGTGCTGGGCTTACCTGAGATGACACTGGATATTTATTTGTACACAGACCCCAGGGGAAAGTCATTTTGTTCCCTCAACGTGTGTGTTCTCCCGCTAACTCTTCCCCCATATGTATTAGGAAATGCTAACGAAGTTGTCCTTTGGCCTTTTTCATGAAAGGCTTGGCGCATGCAGCTTTCCCTGGGCCAAGGTGGCTGCTTCTCAGTAAGTCGGCTTCTAGAGAGCAGGCATCTGAGCAGCCACCAGAGTCTCCATCACCTGTTTGTCATCTGGAGCTGACCGGAAACAACTGAGGAAACCTGGGCCGAGGCCCAGGCAGGACTGGGGCAGGGAGGTGCTCCGCAGACATCCTCTGTTATTAACCTTCTGGAAGGCTGCTGGCAGTTTTTCCTTTTTTCCCACTACCCTGCCCTTTTTAATCATTGTACGTAATCAGTAGATTTGTTTTACCCACTCATCCCCTAAACTGGTGGGCCCTGTAGTTCATTCTAATTGTTAGACTTTTGCCTCTTACCAGTGTACCTAACCTGCAATAAACCCTTCTTGAGAAAAAACGCTGGGGGTGGGCAAAGGATTGTGTGGTGGTGTCTTGCGGGGGATGTGTGATCAGAGCACACCGCCTTGCCCCAGGATCTGGCAGATGTACCCTTGTCTGGTGAGGAGGGGAGAAGAGCACATGAAAATGCATCTTGGTCTAAGTGTATTTGGTAACAGGTGCAGAAACCCACAACAAAAGCTCAGGAATAAATAGGGATTATTAGCACACAGTGGAGGAATCCTGTGGAACCAACGGTAGGAAGGTCAGGCTCTATAGGAAATGGGGAGTCCGGGCAGCTGTTCCCGTGTCTCCTGTCACTGTCTCTGACTCAGAGGCTGTGTGGTCTCCTGTCGGCTGCTTTGGGTGCATCTCGGCTCCTGGTTTCTGTTCTCTCCTAACACCTGCTCACCTACCGCTCTGGTGTAGCCCGGTGCTGCTTCTGTCCCCAGCTTCTCGAGGCTGCCCAGCTGCAGGCCTAGAGACTATCTCCTTCAGCCCTGGATCGCTTCATTCACACTGGTGAAGGATTGAGACCATGTGCCTGTTCTCAGGTACGCGATGATTTCTCCCTGGGCTGGTGCTGGCTCATGATTCGATCCGGAGGCCAGTTATAAAACACAGATGGGCTTCCCAGGCCCACAGCTGCAGCAAGTACCAGCCTCAGGAGGAGGGCAGTTTCCCAAAAGCTGTGATGTACCGACCTAGACCCTTCTGCATGTCTCTGTCCTCACTGAGAAGTTCAAGAGCAAGCCTTTTCACAGCTTCCAGTGGAAATATTTTTGTTACTGGAAGGAAAGGCCTCATGTAAAGGAAAGAACACAGAAGTAGGGATGGAGCATGGCCTCTGGCAGTGATCAGAGTCTGAAATCCGAGCTCCTTCCAGGGACTGAAATCCAAAGGCATTTGCTAACAACTTAAGAATGTAATTGCCAAGGCAGCGGTCATGGTCGATAAGACGAAGGAGCATCTTCTGTTCTGCACATGTTCCCACCCTCTGCGTCCCCCTCACGTGGCCTGGGACTTGGGGGAGGAGGCCTGGAGACAGGAAGCGGTGTGAGCAGGTGTGACAGCTTGGCCTGGTGTTCCCTCTAGGATTCTCGTAATCCCACAGACACCTCGAGTGACGTGTGCTGGTAACGGAGCAAACCAAGCAGTGAGGTGACATGATCCAAGTCACAGGATCGGCAGGGGACAGAGTCACCAGGCAGCTTTATGTTCTTCCATCTCAGTGCTCTTTGGAGGTTCCTGTCCCCAGGGTGGGGGTGGGAAGCCAGGGGGAGGTGGCCAAGACCTGGATATAGTGGTCATCTGAGCAAGGATCCTTAATAAAGGCTCTGACTCTACAGGCAAGTTGTTCATTTACTTGTGTGCTTGGAAAACATCCATTGAGTTCTGTTCTCAGAACTCAGGTTAAATACAGGTATATAATTGCTAGGTTCCTCCACTCCTGCACGGTGAGAATAGCCTGTCCTCGTTAGGTGTTCATTCCCTTACTCCAGCCAGGGGATCTGCAGCTACAGAAACTGGCCTTTGAAGGGGTAGAAAAAGAGGAGCAGGGTGCCTGCCGGGCTCGACGTCTGGGCCATGAGTCAGGCCGGGTATCTCTTTTTTCAAAAGGCTTGCTGTAATATGGAAATACATGGAATATATGGATTGAAAACATTCGGCAAAACTCCCCCCAAATATCTTCATGGATATGACTGTGAAATGGGAATTTGAAAACAGCGAGGACAGTTCAGCACAGACCGTGTGGAAAGAGAAAAGGGTGCCGATGTATGGTGCTGTGGAGAAAGTTCTAGAACAGTGTGCTGCCTCCTGGAAACGTGGTGTCAAGTTCCCATTTTCTGGTGCCACATTGAAAAGAAATGGGTGAAATTAATTTTGTAGTATATTTTATTTAACTCAGTGTCTTTACAGTATTATTTGAACATGCAACCAATGTTAACAAAATCTTGGACATCTTTTTTTTTAATCGTTGAAATCTACTGTGCATTGGCATTTACAGCATGTCTTTGCTTGGGATGGGCACATTGTGAGTGGTCGGAGCCCACGTAGCCACGCCGGCCACTGCAGCTCTAAAGAAAAACCACGGCTCTCCATCTTTGTTGCTCTTTTTTTGTTTTGTTTGTGCCTATGGTGTGAATGACGGTGTAGAAAGAATGCTTCTCCAGCCTTTACATGGGATGGGCTGATTTAAAATGACTCAGCAGGTTAGAATGCAGATCCAGACCCACAGTGTGAAGTCAGGGTGTGAAGGGCTGCGGTTCTGCTGACTGCGTCCTGGATGCATGGCAGCTCGTGGGAAAGATCGGGGTGCAGGGAGCTGCAGCGGTCAGCGCTCAGGAGGTGCCCCCAGAGCTCCTTGCATGTTAGCGTGACCTCACACTGCGCCAGGGCAAGGATGTGTGGAGCGTGGGCCAGGGAAGCCCAGTCTTCCCATGGGTGCAGATCTGTTCGATGGCCTCGAGGTGTGTGGTGCACATGAGGCAACAATCATCTGAGGGAGGGCAGCCAGGGTATGCGGGCTTTGAAGCCCTTGGCAGCCAAGGACTAGGGGGACATGTAAAGGCACTAGGGAAACGAGAGGCACATCCTTAGATGTCTTGGCTGGTTAAAGACTTGTTCCACAGCTGAGGGTGTAGACTCACTTCTGCTTACTCTGGATGGTGGTCGGAGGTTAGTAGGTAGGAGGCACAAAGGGTCAGGTGTGTGTGTAGAGTCTGAGACTCTTATCGAATGGCAGCCCAGTGACAGAATTAGCTGCTTTCTGAAGGAGTGACAGTCTAGTCCTTGGAAGCGCTTACCTGCTAAGGCATAACCACAGTTATTCACGGAGTACTTCATCCTGTATCATTTGGGCCACACCACGTCCCTGAGAGCAAGAGGTTAATGGCCGCATTCCACCAATGAGAAAACTCAGGAGGGTCAGGAGCTCATCCCGACTTCCTGGAGCTGGGACGTGCTGCTCCTGGTTCCCAGGGAGGCTGTCCTTATACCTGTCCACTAGGTGGTCGGAGATGCTTTAGATGGGACGTCTGTGTCCTAGGTAGAGGTGGGATGCGATGCTGGAGACACCTGGTAAAATGGTAGAAAACTGGGGATTGAGGAGGTCTGAGAGGTTATGGGGGCAGCGGGGAAGGGGGTGCCGGTTTCTGTTAGACAAAGAGAGTAGTTTCTCCAGAAGGAAGCTGGTGTGTGCATCTTAGTCTTGGCCAGCAGATGTGAAGTGGGCACTTTATGATTCGAAGACGGCTGTGGGAAGGTGCTGCCCTCACTGAAGAACTGAGGGGAAGGAATGGGTGTATCTGGTACACAGCCATTTGCTTCTGCCCTGCCCTTTCCCAAACAGAACCCCCTCATTCGTCATTCGGGATGGTGTGGTTGGGAAGGTTTCAACCTGGTGGGCTAAGTTTATTGGGTTGTGAGGGTCGGGCATCTGTGCGGAGGATGAAGTTGGGTCTGGGGAATGTCTTTCAAATTGTCCAGATTCAAAGCTGCAAAGCAGCCAGTTGCTGCCTGCCAGGTATGAGGAAATAACAGCTTGCCCAGCACCCCCACCCCCAACTTTTGTTTGGCAAGGAAAAATATTCCTGAACTTGAGACAGGAATGTAATTCACTTCATGTTTCTGGCATACGACTGCCGAGGTGTCAGAATTCATAGGAACATTTGTGCACTGCCTTCTTCCCTTCTTGGAGAGCCTGGCTGTCTCCAGAAGACAGCTTGCCTAAAGGCCAGACCACGCGAAGTTTCATTAGAAAAATGTGATGTCCTTTGGTTTGAGCAATCTGCATTTTTGGTTCATAGCAGGGAAGGCTGGGAATGATGTCAGTGTCATTAGTAATAGGCTTGGGTTTTTAAATAGTGATCTTATGACTTTGGGGGACCCAAAATGTGCATCATGGACTCAACTCTTTATATATAGATTTGATTCATGGGGAAAATATAAAAGCTGTTTTGCCCACATATCTGAGAGGAAATAAAAGAGACAAAAGAAAATTTAACAAATTTTTTTGTATTTTGTTACTGATTTGCTATATTATGGTGTTTTCCTTCCATTTTATAGTGTAGGAAGTTTTTAAAATTCTCAGCTTCCTTCTGCTACAAAAATGGGAGTTGTTAGGCTGGTTCCTCTCCTAGTTGAAGTAGAAAACTCTTCTTTCAGGTGCCTGGGTGGCTCAGTGGTTTAAAGCCTCTGCCTTCAGCTCAGGTCATGATCCCAGGGTCCTGGGATCGAGACCCGCATCAGGCTCTCCGCTCAGCAGGGAGCCTGCTTCCCCCCCTCTCTTCTCTCTCTCTGCCTACTTGTGATCTCTGTCAAATAAATAAATAAAATCTTAAAAACAAAACAAAACAAAAAAACCCCTCTTCTTTCCCCAGTAGTGGGGCAGAGAGAGCCAAGGAGAAATATTTGCTGATCCACAGTTTATGCAGGTTTTGAGATTCACGTCTCGTCCTCCTTGTTTCTTGTTTGTGAACACACTTTGGCCAAATGTGATGTCACATGATGAGGTGAGGCTGGGGGGCTGGCTGCTACTATATGATCTGTAATGTACCCCAGGAACCGGCCAAGCTTCTCCACCAGTCTCAGTGGTAGGACTCTCCATCCCGTGTGCATGCAGAAGGAATCTGTGTCCTTTTGCACTGATGGAGGGCGAGCAGGGCAGTGCAGGAGAAGAACGAAACCAGGTCTATGATTTGTATGGCCAGGAGCTCTTGAAATCCTGTCCAGGAAAAAGCTATCAGGTACCTAGTGAAAATCTCTCCCCTAAAATCTACAAATGGTAGATTTGTTGTCTATCATTTTAATTCAGTTCTGTTTGCTGAAAAGGGTCTAAAGTGGAAGTGCTGTCTGGCTGAATGAGGGATTCCTGGCCATCTCCTGCAGACTTGACCCTCGCCAGCTTTGTTATCCCACTGGCCATCTGACAGTTCGGGGGGTGCACATGGCTTCGCGGTGTGTGTGTGTGTCTGTCTTTCGGCCACTGGCCCTCGGGCTCTGCTCCGCCGTTGGAGCTGAATGGAGAAGGGCAGCCTCAGGTTCCAAGCTACCTCATGTCCTACATGCAGCTTCTTAGCATTCCTGTGCAGGTCACTGTGAATCCTCTTGTCCTGTAGGCTGATCAGTAGAACTAAATGTTTCAGGGGACAAGATCATTCCTTTTATTGAATTAATGTATTAGAATATTTATTTATGGATGTCTGGTGTCCTCTGGGGAGTAAGATTCTCATCTGAGAGGGAGTCATCCATCAGCGTGTATCAGTGTGCCTGTCAAGTTTTCGTGTCCTATATGCGCTAAGCCCGTCTGCTTTCTCCCAGAGATCCAGCGTGCTGTTTCTTGAATTACAGAGCCTCGAGGACTTGATTGGTGGCATTTCAGTAAGAATCGATACTATCAGGGAGGAAAATCTGAATTCCTTGAGGTGGTGCATTTTAAAACCAGCTGTAAATTACTGTATGTAGAGGGAACACAGCCCACTTCCAACCACAGCCACTTTCTGAGCGTGCCACCCCGCTTCCCATCTGCGCGGGTCATCCAGCTTAGTCCCAAACCACCGCGGCTTTGACTCTTTTCCCCTTATTGGTTTAAATTTATTTGAAGAAATGTTTGTGTGTGTGTGTGTGTGTGGTTTTTTTAAGTAGCTAACGTTGGTTAAAATAAATCAATGTTGAATAAATCCTAACAAATATGGTAAACAGATTCTGTCCTTAAGAAGCCCTTGTGTTGACACCAGCTATATTTGTTTTATGAGTAAAGGAATACATAAGTAAATAATATGTTACTTATGTTTTGGCTAATTTTCCATAGTTGTAAGTTTTAAAACACATAAAGGCATTGGAGGCACCAATTTTCTTCTTAGGCCCAAGAGGAAGCTACTTTATTCATTTTGCTTTAAGCTTGTAAAAATGGGGTAATTCAAAGTATCAAATGCTTGGCATAGGATGTAGATATTCCTAATTCTACCATTTTCCCTAAACTTTCCAAAGTAAAATATCAGGGGGTAACAGCAGTGAGGATGTTTAATTAATTTACCAGTAACTTGGGGTTTTCTTTGTTCTAAAAGGGATATTCTCACATTTGACTTTTTTTTTTTTCCTTAATGGTTTTATAAAACAGTGGTGGATCTTAGCTATAGGTCTAGTGTTCTCATCAGCGTAAGTCTCAGTAAGACGGAGCTGTCTGGTCAAAGACGACCCAAGTTCCTGTTTCAAGAAAGTCTCTTGTTGGTTATTGGTTATTGTTCAAGATCTGGGATGACACCAGAGTTTGACATTTTCTTTGTGAAGAATTGTTTCATTAATGTTTTAAAGTAGAAGTGAAAAGATATTCTGAAAAATTCAATTTCAAATGCCATTTCATTTAATTTTTCTGTCAAACTGATTGTTCCATTCCAAATCTTTGCTTTTAGAGAAGAGCTGAATGTTGGAAAATAGGAGGGGACCCCTTTAGGTAAGTGCAAGAGAAAGAGATGGAATGCTGGTTTCAACTCGAAGTTCACAACTTACAAAGAATTTATTTATGCAATACAGACCTTTTCTCAAATATTTTTCACAGATTTCCACAGCAGTCTGCTAGAAAAGTAGAATTACACAACACCAAAATAACATGTTTCTTAGTACAAACTGCTACTCAAAGGAAGGTGAAGATACTTAGTAACAAAGAGAAGGTCAGATGGGTGTTGCTTCCTACAGCACCTCATTTGCCTCTGTTCTCAGACTGGGGTGGGGGAGGGAAGCCCGGCTGATGGCTCTGCCTCAGTGCCCTGGGACAGTCAAACCTCTGGGGTGAGCTTTGGTTCTTACATTCACTTTAAAAGAAAAACAAAGGTTGTGAGCCCACGAGTCCTTCCATCATTTCATTTTGGTGAAAACATTGTAAATAAAACATTGTAACTACTTCACACTTGCTATAACATTAGATCCTTTATGTTAACCATACAATAAAAGAACCTCCCCCAAACCATAATTTTCTAGATCTAAAGCATGCTTCAACAATATTGATAGAAATAATTCATTGAGATGTTTTAAATTACATTTACCATAATTTAAACATTACTATTTAAATCCCAGAAATTTCAGTGCTGAAGAAGCACGATTGCTTGGAAAAATGCAGGACCCAAAGTACAGCATAAAATTCCCAATCCCAGTATTGTAACTCATTTCCCTATTGTTAAAATCATGTATTTCTCAAGATTATAGATAAAGGGAAGTGGTTTTTCATAATATAGTTAGAATAAGTGGGTTTACTTGCTCCACTGTATGTTTCCATAATTGGTGAAAATAGACTTCTCATTATGACTAAAAATATAGATTTTTTTAAACTACAGAACCCAGCAGCCAATTTTCTGCTTTGCTATTCCCCCCAAAAAAGTCAAGCAAAATCTACAAAAATAGCAATTAACTTTAAAAAATATTTTGCTTCTTAGAGCAAATTTAAGTTACATTCACATGTGATAGCTACTTCTAAGAGAAAGCTGCTCCCGATCACTCCCCCCGCTGAGGCTGGGGGCCAGGCTGCCACGCAGCTGTCGCTGTCAGTAGCGGGTTTGGTATTCGTGATGCCACCGGTTAAAGTCGTTGTAAAACAGGACGATGCTTCCCGAGGCCATGCCAGAAATGATGCACCTGGGAGGACCAAGAGAAGGACGGGTTTACAAATCTATTTATTTCCTAGGGTTCTGTTCCTAAAGAAAGAACTGCCTTCCCTGAATCTACAAGGTTAATCTAGAAGATGGCAGTCAAACCTAACAATCTGCGAGGACCACGGTGCGTTTTCTGATGATTGATTAGGATACAGCACTCAGTGAGCTCAGAATGCCACCTCCAAAACTCCACGAAGATCCACAGCACAGCCTGCCTTTTTACTGAACATGCCGCCAGCATGTGCACGAGGAATCCCTAACACCTGCTAGACTTGGTCATTTCTGAGCAGGGGTGCTGGTCCTGGCTTTTATTTTTATATATTTAAAATTGAAGTCTAGTCGCGATGCGATGGTACGTTAGTTTCAGAGGTACAACATGATTCTACAACTCTGTACGTTATCCTGTGTTCTCAAGTGTAGCTCCCATCTGTCACCATGTGATGCCAGGACTACTCCCTCTGCTGTGCCTTCCCCGCCCCCTTTTTTTAAGATTTTATTTATTTATTTATTTGACCAACAGATATCACAAGTAGGCAGAGAGGAAGGCAGAGAGAGGAAGGGAAGCAGGCTCCCCGCTGAGCAGAGAGCCCAATGCGGGGCTTGATCCCAGGACCCTGAGATCATGACCTGAGCTGAAGGCAGAGGCTTTAACCCACTGAGCCACCCAGGCACCCCTGCCTTTCACCTTTTATATGAGGTACCAAGTACTTGCTGGTGGGGGAAGCAGCACACAAGTGTTGACCACAGTTTGGGCTGAGCTCTGCTCTGCAGAAGGTCTGGGCAGGGGGTGGGGGGACCCTAGTCCTCAAAAGACCATGAACTCACTGAAAGGACCACTAAAGACAGAGCATTCTCCAGAATAAACCATGTTAGGCAACAAAACTTGTTTTAATAAATTTAAAAGTCATACAAAGTATCTTTTCTGATCAAACAGAATTAGAAATTAATAACAAGGAAAACTGGAAAATTTACAAATATATAGAAATTAAGCAACCAATGAGTCAAAGAAATCTGAACAGAAATTAAAAGACTCAGACAAATGAAAACAAACACAACAAACCAAAACTTAATGCAATGCTGAAGGAAATTTATAACTATAAATACATACATTAAAAAAGATCTAAATTAGTAACCTAATTCTATGCCTTGAAGTAGAAAAAGCAAACTAAACTCAAAGCTAACAGAAGGAAGGAAATAATAAAGAGTAGGGATAAAATAGAGGACAGAAAAAAATGGGAGAAGAATCAAGAAAACCAAGAACTGGTTCTTAGAAGAGGTTACCAAATTGACAAACTTTTGGCTACATTGACTAAGTAAAAAGAGAGGACTCAAACTGCTAAAATCATAGAGATGTTACTGTCAATTTTATGAAACAAATGATTATAAGAGAATGCTTGGAATAACTGTGTATGCCAACAAATTAGATCAAATAGAATAGATGAAATGGGAAAATTCTTTTTCGTTGTTGTTTTTTTGAAGATTTTGGCAGCACTTGGGTGGCTCAGTTGGTTAAGTGTCTGCCTTTGGCTCAGGTCATGATCCTGGAGTCCTGGGATTGAGCCCCATGTTGGGCTCCCTGCTCAGTGGGGAGTCCGCTTCTCCCTCTCCCACTGCCCCTCCCCACACTCATGCTCTCTTCTCTCTCAAATAAATAAAATCTTTAAAAATAAATAGATTTTAAGAAATCTCTACACCCAGCTTGGGGCCTGAACTCATAACCCTGAGATTAAGAGTTGCATACTCCACCAACTGAGCCAGCTAGGAGCCCCTGAAATGGAAAAATTCTTAAAAACACAAACTATAGGGGCGCCTGGGTGGCTCAGTGGTTTAAGACTCTGCCTTCGACTCGGGTCATGGTCTCAGGGTCCTGGGATTGATCTCCGCATCGGGCTCTCTGCTCAGCGGGGAGCCTGCTTCCCCCTCTCTCTCTGCCTGCCTCTCTGCCTACTTGTGATCTCTATCAAATAAATAAATAAAAATCTTTAAAACAAACAAACAAACAAACAAAACCCCACAAACTATACCAAAACTGAATCATGCAAAAATAGAAAATATGAATAGACTTATAACCACTAAGGAGACTGAATGAATAATCAAAAGCCTCCCAATAAAGAAAAGCCCTGGACTAGATGGCTTCAATGGTGAAATCTATCAAACATTTAAAGAAGGATTAACACCAATTCTTACTCCTCTTAAAAAAAAGAAAAGAAACTAAAGATAAGAAAACACTTCCTAAGTGTTTTCCTAAGAAATGACTTCCTAAGTCATTCAGTGAGGCCAGTGTTACCCAGAGAGACACATAAGAAATGAAAATTACAGACCAATATCACTTATAAATACTACTACAAAAGTGTTCAACAAATATTAGCAAACCTAATTCAGGCACATATTAAAAGGATTATACACCATGACCAAGATGGGTTTACTCTTGGAATACAGTGAAGGTTCAACATACAAAAATCAATGAAACCCATTACATTAGCAGAACTAAGAAAAACCTACATAATCACTTCAATTGATGAACAAGAAGTAGTTCACAAAATTCAACATGCTTTTATGATAGTAATCAAACTAGGAATAGATGGTAAGTACATAAACACGATAAAGGGAATTTATGAAAAACCCACAGCTAATACTCAATGGTGAAAGACTAAAAGCTTTTCTTCTATTATCAGAAACAAGACAAAAATAAACACTTTTACCAGTTCAATACGGTACTGGGATTCCTAGCCAGAGCAATTAGGCAAGACAAATAAAAAACATTCAAACTGGAAAGTTCGAAGTAAAATTATTTCAGTTTCAGATGACATGACCTAATAAGTAGGAAATCCTAAGTATTCCACAAAAACCTGTTAGAATTAATGAATTCAACAAAGTTGCAAGATATAAAAACAACACAAAAATAAGCTGCATTTCTCTACATGCACAATGAAAAAAATCTGAAAAGGAAATTAAGAACAATTCCATTTACAATAGCAATGAAATGAATAAAATACTCAAGAATAAATTTAATCAAGGAGGCGAAAGACTTCTATATTAAAAACTATAAAATGCTGGGCGCCTGGGTGGCTCAGTGGGTTAAGCCGCTGCCTTCGGCTCAGGTCATGATCTCAGGGTCTTAGAATCGAGTCCTGACTCGGGCTCTCTGCTCAGCAGGGAGCCTGCTTCCCTCTCTCTCTCTCTCTCTCTGCCTGCCTCTCCCTCTACTTGTGATCTCTCTCTGTCAAATAAATAACTAAAATCTTAAAAAAAAAACAACTATAAAATGCTGCTGAAAGAGATTAAAGAAAACGAATAAATGGAAAGACATCTGTGTTCATAGACTGGAAGATTTGATATTGTTAAAATGACAACAGTAGCCAAAGCAATCAACACATTCAACCCAATCCCTACCAAAATTCCTACCCCCCACTTTTTTTTTTCAGAAATAGAGAAACCCATCTTAAAATTCATAATGGAATCTCAAGGAACCCCAAATAGTCAAAAACAATCATGAAGAAGGAAAAAAAAAAAAGAATAAAAATCAGATGTCTTGTACTTCATGAATTCAAAACTCCCCACAAAGCTATCGTAATCAAAACAGTTTGGTACTGGCATTTGGACCAATGGAATAGAGAACCCGGAAATGAACTCACATATATGGTCAGATGATTTTTGGTAAGTGTCAAGACCATCCAGTGGGGAAAGGACAAACTTTTCAACAAATAGTTTTCAGAAAACTGATAACCCACATGCCAACGAATAAAACTGGACCCTTAAAAATGGATCAGAAACTAAATAAAGGGGCACCTGGGTGGCTCAGTTGTTAAGCATCTGCCTTCAGCTCAGGTCATGATCCCAGGGACCTGGGATTGAGTCCCACATCAGGCTCCCTGATCAGTGGGAAGCCTGCTTCTCCTTCTCCCACTCCCCCTGCTTGTGTTCCCTCCCCTACTGTGTCTCTGTCAAATAAACAAACAATCTTAAAAAAAACAAAAACAAAAACAAAAAACACAAACATAAGTGTTACAACTCAAACTCATAGGGGAAAAGCTTTATGACACTGGATTTTGCAGTGATTTCTTAGATACACTAGAAGCATTTGCAACAACAGTAAAAAAAAGTCATCAAAATTTAAAACTTTTGCACATCAGAGGACACTATTAAGAGTGCAAAGTCAACACCACCAGTCATTTGGGAAATGCAAATCAAAACCACAGTAAGAGACCATTTCACATCCACTAGGATGGATATTATTAAAAACAAAAATAAACTACAACCAGGACATAACAGGTGTTGGTGAAGATGTGGAGAAATTGGAGCCCTTGTACACTGCTGGTGGGAATGTAATATGGTACAGCCCCTATAGAGAACAGTTTGGCAGTTCTTCAAAAAGTTAAACATAGAATTACCATATGACTCAACCATTCATTCCGCTCCTGGCTATCTACCCCAAATAAGTGAAAACAAGAATCTGAACAGGTATTTGTTATGTGAATGCTCATGGCGACATTATTCACAACAGCCATTAGATGAAAACAACCAAAATGTCAGTAGATGCACGGCTATGTAAAGTAAGCATGAGCTTGATACATGCTACAACAGGACAAATATTTTATGCTTCCACTTACACGAAGTGCCTAAAAGAAACAAACTCATAGAGACAGACACTGGAGTTGAGGTAACCTGGATGGAGCGCTGGGAGGGAAAGTGGGAAGTTAGTGTTTAAGGGGGAGAGGACTTCTCTTTGGGATGATGAAAAACTTATGAAAAGAAAAAAACTGGAGATGGGCAGTGATGGTAGTTGTACAACAGTATGAATATACATAATGCCAATGACTTGTACACCAAAAAAAAAGGTAAATTTTATGTGTATAGCACAATAAAAAAAATTAGGAACTAAAATCTGTGATCGTATATTAAGGAGAAATAAGATATTTGGGGCGCCTGGGTGGCTCAGTGGGTTAAGCCGCTGCCTTCGGCTCAGGTCATGATCTCAGGGTCCTGGGATCGAGTCCCACATCGGGCTCTCTGCTCAGCAGGGAACCTGCTTCCCTCTCTCTCTCTCTGCCTGCCTCTCCATCTACTTGTGATTTCTCTCTGTCAAATAAAAAAAATAAGAAAAAAAAATAATTTAAGATATTGAAGACATTCTCCCCCAAATTTACCACTTGGAAGGTTTTAGGAAAAAGGCAAATCTCTCCACAGAATTCTCATGGACAGAGATACAGGTATTTTATATTAAACATGTTTATAGCTCTTAAAGTTTTATTATAAGGAAAAAGTACTCTAAGAAATATAAAAAACTTTATGGCCATGTAATTACAGTCTTTGTTACTTAACCTGTCTATTGATGGAGAATTCAGCCTTTGTCCATGAGTGACAATCTTGGAAAGAAAATCACACTTAAAAAAAAAAAAAAAAACAATATTCACTAGCTTTTTTTTTTTCTTTAAAGAAAGATTTTATTTATTTATTTGACAGAGACACAGTGAGAGAGGGAACATAAGCAGAAAGAGTGGGAGAGGGAGAAACAGGCTTCCCACTGAGCAGGGAGCCTGATGTGGGACTTGATCCCAGGTCCCTGGGATCATGACCTGAGCTGAAGGTAGATCCTTAATGACTGAGCCACCCAGGTGCCCTACTGGCTTCCCCCCCCCCCAAAGTTATTTATTTATTTATCTGAGAGAGAGCACAAACGTAGAGCAGCAGAGGGAGCAGCAGGCTCCCCACTGAGCCGGGAGCCAGGTATGCAACCTGATCCTGGGCCCCAGGGATTATTACCCGAGTGGAAGGCAGATGCTTTACTGACCGAGCCATCCAGGTGCCACTGACTGGCTTTTCTGATTGCCCAGGTGATCCCCACAACCTAGTCTATCCATCAGCCCACTTAAATAAATTCCCTCCGGTTTTTACTATCCCCATCAGTAGACCATGATTTTAGTGTTACCTCTGGTCGTAAGACAGGGCCATGGCCCGGATGCCAGCATCGCAGCCTGGATAGGTGAAGAGGTGCTTGAGGTCAGACACCTGCCAGACCATGACCACACCGTTGTCTCCTCCTGTGAGCAGGTACTGCCCATCTCGGCTCAGCTGGATGGCCTAGGAGAGACCCAGCAATAGTCAGCAGAGGTGTGGCCTGAGGAGAACCCTGGCTCCCGTCCTGTGTTTCATTCCTCCTCCATGCAGCCACTCAAGGCAGGCAGACAGGGCATGTGTGCTCCTGAGAAGGTTATAGGAAATCAGAAATTACAGAAAACTTTGTCCATTTTTCAAAAAACAAATGGGCAAAGCTGGGCAGTGTTTGAGGTTTTGCTTTTTTTAATTTTCACATTTTAAAGATGAGGTGGCAAAGTCTTCCAGCTCTGTGAATACTATTTAAATGGTGTATGTTGTGAACTGGGACCAACATTCTAAAGTGAGCAGCCTCCTGGCATCTCTCCAGTTGTACTGCGGGTGTGCTAAGCCCACTCTGTAGTAGGCTGGGCAGGCAGTGCTAGCTGCCCTCAGATCTCCGCTAAAACATGCTGCCTTTGGGCCCACAGCCCCGTGGGAGAAGACCAAGAGCTTTAACACCTTCACTAGGCCTGCTGGATTTTTACAGCAGTTAGGAAGATAGCTTGGTAGTTAGGGAACCAGCTTCCAGGGTGACTAAACCCCAGGTGAAGCGTTTTCCTTTTGCCCCAGGACTGAATGCTTCCCGCCAGTACCGAACAGGAAGTACAGACATGAAATTTGCTCTTCAGTCCTGTAAATGGGGCCAAATACACACTGCCTGTTTTTATATGACTTTTTTACATTTTAGTGGTTGGAAAAAAATCAGAGGAAAAATAATATTCCATGACATATGAAGATTATATGAATTCCAAATTTCAGCGCCTGTAAATAAGGGTTACTGGAACATAACCACACCCATTCATTTATGGTCACTCTCACTAGTGACTGCAACAGAATATAGAGTCTACAAAGCCTAAAATATTTTTTATCCTTTTACAGAGAAAGTGTAAACACCTGTAATCCTATGCCTACTTGGACAGTGAATATGGGAAGACAGATTATTCTAGCAAGTCAGAAAGAAAAAAAAATCTAACTTCTGAAATTAACTCTTTCCTGTACTCAGTTTTAGTATAGTTGCCCAAAGTCTGTAATCTGCCCTTTGACAAAATTTTTTAAAAATCCTGGAAAAGTAAGGACCGTTCCATAGCCATTCATTCACATTAATGTAAATGCCAACTTTTACTGGTCTCTTAACTGTAGTTTATTTTCAAGAATACAAAAATACATCTAAGAAAAGCCCTTGTATGCAAGATAGTCACAGGTAAGAATAATTCTCTAAATCTTAACCCAATGCAAACAGTAAGTTTTTTCAATATTCTTTTCCCCATTCACATCACAAATGGCAATAGCTAAGGGCTACCAGGGAGCTGCAGTAAGGGCTGGGGCAAACAATATTTGCCACACTTATAAAATTCAGCTGATGAAAACCCATTAACCTTATGGCTGTGTTTCACTTGAATTTTATACCTGAGGCTTTCTGCTGGATAAATGCTAGACTAAAACATAAATTAAAACTATTGATCTTCAACTCTTTGTTCTAGTAAAGAATTGTTAATCCTAGTTCTGTCTGGAATTAAATAAAACCTGGATTTTTAGGATTATACACTTATTGGCATCCAAAACATTTTAATAAGCCAGGAGCCTGCTGAAATGAAACGGTAGTTTGTTGGCCTTTCTCATGAGTTCCCCTGGAGTAAGAGCCACACGGTCTTCACTCAAACCAGCACTCAGAGTTCTTAACTCCAGCTCCTCTCCTCGGCATCCTGGTTGGGTAGAGACTGGAGATTTTAGAGGGCCCCGGAGACATGTCATTGCCCCCTGGAATCCGGAGTGCCTTGGACTGTGCTGTAGCTGCACTGGTTTCTGTGGCCAGAGCAGTCTGCTGGATATGATCACGACCTAAAACAAGGCTTCCCCAGCAAAAGAAAATAAATGAGTTCCTACGGGTGAAATGGTGGCTCTCCTTTGTTTAGGATAAAATAACTTTGCTGCTCTGTACCGGCTGCCCACTTAATTTAAGTTACTCATTAAGACATCTAAACACTGCCTAGCTGATGTGCTGTGATACGTTAAGCAAATGCCACCGAACAATCTGGCATCTAAATAAAAACAGGTGGGAAGCCTTGATTAGCACAGAGGTTCCCCAGGCTGCCTGCCTGCAGGGTTGTTGGTATTTCAATGAAACTTCATTTCTGGTCTGAGCTGATGACTAATTTGTTTCCATGGTCCCCTTTCCTAATACAGCACAGACTACAGGATGGAGCTGGAGATTTTTGCTCTGTGATGTCTCTTATTCTTCCTCCCTCCCTCCCCAAGGCAGTTAGCTGTGAAAGCGTCAGTCTCTGGAGCCACGGGCACGCAGCGCTCATTTTAGGCAAGCTTGTTTTAATCACACAGTCGCCACTTGCAAGTTAGTATGATAAAGTGCAGGAGTGCTGGGAAAAAGGCAATGGATTGTTTAAGCCTAAAATCCAGTGGGAAATATTACAGGGGGGAAAAAAAAACAATGGCTCTAGGGCAGAGAGGAAAAGCATGTGTGTATGAACAGTCTGCAGAAAGCCTCCTTACTATTGCCTCAAGGAACTTCCCAGAGCCTTCAGTACTAACTGAAATGCCACAGATATTGTTTTAGCCAGCAAGGGATTTCAAATTATTTTACAGATTTATTAGTGTTGCTGACAGTATAATCATAACTCAAAGTGACAGATTATCAACATTATTATTGTAAAGAAAAGAGGAAAGGAAAATCCTCTGATGTGTACTTGGTTTAAATGAAGTATTATGGGAAGGAAGGGAAAAATAAAAGTAGGGGTGCATGCTTTTGTGGTACAGGCAGTCAAAATACAGTGAGGAAAATTCACAGAGGAAAATGAAGAAGACACAGAAGAAATCAATGCTGAGATAGAGAAGTAGCAAGTGCCCGTCATTTCATCAACGTGATCTGTATTTAGGGTTACTGTTTCTTAATACTTCCTGAGCCCAGGATTTGTTTACTTGATAGCAGAGGGGGATCAGATTAGGTCTGGGAAACTGACAGTTTATGTCCTGTAAGCTGCCGTGGGTCAGGAAGGGCAATAAATATTGTCCAGAGCTAGCTTAAAGCCACACCGGGAGGGCAGAGGCCTCTGCGACCCTCTTCACACCCCGACATGTCCGGAGTCCCCTCACCATTCACAGTTCACATGCACCTCCAACCTCATCCTGGAAAATGACGGGAACACCACAGCTTCATTTTATCTTAAGCTGCCCCAGAGGGCTGGGAGTGAGAAAAGGAGGACCTTGAAAAAATAGCCTCTCCAAAGAGCAGTCTTTACTGCTTTCTTCAACCTATAATAACTTTTGGAATCATGTCCTGAAAATGAAGCAAGACTTCAAATGGTCCACTAGCACTATCATTCCTCATTTATCTAAAGGGAATAAATGTCTGCCTCAGTCACATCATAATTGGAAGCCCAACTCCCTTAACTTCCTTAACTTGCTAATCTTGTTATTCAAGAAGAAGTCAAGTCTAGAATGAGACTCTAACCCTGAGTCATCATAATCCCTACCACTCCCACCAGCCACCTACTCGAGTGTGAAGAGGAGTTTTAATTTTAGGTGGAATCCACTATTTTAGCTTCGGTACTCAGAAAATAGGAAACAATCATGTACAGGTAACTTTCTTAGAGAAAACAAATAAGCAAGCTGGTCAATGCTATTGAAAGGCCTCCAGGTTGGCTTCATTGCGTGCTGTCATGCCCAGAACGCTCTGAGTGGGCGATGCCGTCACCACAGCTGTGACATGCCATGGTCTGTGAATACACGAGCCCCGTGCAAGTGCTACCTGGTGATTTTCTTACAGCGTGGAAAGGCTAGAAGTCTCTCTAGCGAACCCTCTCCCTCTTCCCCTACTACACTTGGAGATCAAGATCTAGAAGGGTGGAAAGTCTGTGGTGTACTCACTCTTATGTTATCATCTGTTTCCATAGTGGCCTGAAGTTTCCCGTTGACACTGAATGTACAGAAGCAGCCATTTTCATAGAATATGACACAATGACCCTCTCTTGAAGCCTGAATGAGTTTCGGTTTCAGGCAGTTCTCAGGACCCTCCAAAGTCCTTAGTAAGTCTCCATTCATGGAATGTATGAGACATGGTCCTTCTGAGAAAAGAGAAACAAAAGATAATTTTTTTTTTTAATGATGACAAACATGAATCTTCAGCACTGATTAAACAGGATCAAACAGCTGTAGCAAACCTTTAAAAATTATTTATCTTATATATGTTATTTTAAACAATGTCCTCTGCATGCTGACCAGATCCCACCTTCTACTTGGGAGAGGAGAAAGACAAGTCATATAATTCAAGTTCACTTCTCCTCAAGAGAAGCTACTTTATGAAATTCATTATGCCAAGAGATAATAAAAACACAATGCATTAAGAAAGGAACAGGACAAATTTCAAATCCTAGAGGTGCTTCTGGAAAGGACAGACTGCCACCAAGCTCAGGCTGAAGCTCTGCCTGCATGTTACAGGGGCCCCAAAGCAGTGGTCGCACTGTGGGCCAGCATGAGGACAGCTCATTAGAGCAGCTTTGGGAGGCCTCAGCCTTCTTCCCTCCCATTGCCCATTACAATGAAAGAACATTGCTGGCAGTCCACCCACTCCCTCCCACTCCACCCCCAATAAATTCACCCAGAGATCCTTCTGCAAGCGAGTACACTTGCTGGCTGCCCTCAAAGCGAGCAGCACCCACACTTCCAACTCCCCAAACTGACCTCCAGGCTGAGCTGCCTGAGAATGGGAGCTACTGGGGAAGGCATACACATCAGAGCATTTTCATTTTTATTGAATGCCTGCTACATGTAAAGTAAAGAAGGAAGAGGTAACCAAAACCACCTGTGTGGCAAGTAAGTTCTAAGAGATGTCTAAGTCGGACAAGAGGGGTAACGAGTATAAGGCCTGCTGATCTCCAAGCTAAATTACTCAGGCCTACGGGGACTTGTGACCTGACCCCCACAGGACTACTAAGAGCATGACCTTTTGAAAATCAGGGTCTCTACTTTTCTTGACCACTCAGGGAGTTTATAGGCTTTTTGTGTTCTCAACATAAATACATACCAGCAGCCTCTCCCGTGCATGCGGTCCCAGCATGCGTGAGTATCCATGATCACTCTCTAAAGGACACCAGGCCCTCACCACACTTCAAACTTCAGGTTTCACATTAACTGCATAAAGTTCACATTTTGTGACTAGCTTCTCAGTCCACAAATGAATAGGTAAATAACAGAAGTGCATCACGAGGAACCAACCACATCATTTCCCTCAGAGGCTGTCAGTAAAGGTCGCTGATGGTCTGTCCCTCAGTCCGTGCACCCAGAACTAAATGTGTGGTTGTGCTGCTTCCTCATCTCCAGTGAGAAGCCCATGTGACACTTTACAGAAATGGACCACCAAAAGGGACTACTGGCCAGAAGGAAATGAAAAGTGATAAAGCCAAGAGTGAACTTGGTACTGAATATAAATGGGGTTACAGGAGAAAGAACTGATCCTGCAAACGCTGACATTGCTGAGAATTTAGACATGCAGCCAGAGGACATCCATGAAGGTGAACTTACTGACATAGATTAGAAAAGGGGTTGTAACAAAAACGGTGATGTCCCAGAAGAAGTGATGCCAGCAAGAACTTCACTTTAAAGGAACCCAAGGAGATGTTTCATGACACTGAATGCACAGAAGATAAAATGTGGGAAGCTGACCAAAACATAGAAAGGAGCATGACAACTGCTCAAATCACAGAAAAGGTTCTCGCTCTTTTATCTTAAGTTCTACAAAGAAAAGAAGGCAAGCACTGTTGTACTCTTGATAAGTTTCTCATGAGGAAAACACTTCAATTTTCAATGTTTCTAAAGTTTTAAATTACAGTGTATTATGTAAATGTGAGTTTAACTGGGATTTTTTGTGCCTATATGTGTGTGAGTAAAAAACTCTGTAAGCAAATTTTTAATGTTTTGACAAACTAATTTTAAAAACCATGAAACAACCCAAATGTCTCCCACTGATTGTTATGATCACTCCACATGGCTTTTAGCTTGTGTGGTCATTCATATGGTTCTGCACTACCATGCAAAGCAAGGATGACCTTTAATGTGATAGGTTCATTTTGTATGTCTAATTTCTGTGTGTTTTTTGGTTTTTTTTAAGATTTTATTTTTATTTTTTTAAAGATTTTATTTACTCATTTTTTAAATTTTTTTAAAAGGTTCTATTTATTCATTTGAGAGAGAGAGAGCACAAGCAAGGGGAGAGGCAGGGAAAGAGGGAGAAGCAGACTCCCTGAGCAGGGAACCCAATGTGGGGCTCGATCCCAGGACCTTGGGATCATGACCTGAGCTGAAGGCAGACACATAACCATCTGAGCCACCCAGGCACCCCAAGATTTTATTTTTTTAAAGATTTTTTTTTTTTTTAATTTGTCAGAGGGAGAGAGAGCGAACACAGGCAGACAGAATGGCAGGCAGAGGGAGAAGCAGACTCCCAGCCGAGCAAGGAGCCCGATGTGGGACTCGATCCCAGGACACCAGGATCATGACCGGAGCCAAAGGCAGCTGCCCAACCAACTGAGCCACCCAGGCGTCCCTCCAAGATTTTATTTTTAATTAAGCCCTATACCCAACGTGGGGCTCAAAATCATAGCATTGAGATTAGGAATCTCGTGCTCTACTGACTGAGCCAGCAGGGCGCCCCATGTCTATTTTGGATCCTGTATAGTCTAAGAACTTCTATTTGCTCAGGATATACGAAATTCTTAGATATAAGAAGGGGAAAAAAATCTAGTAGGTATAGAATTCCTGGTATCATTATTTTACTGCCCTGACTAACTAAATTTTTAAATATAATCCTCTTAATATTTAATAAGTCTTGTTAGCTAGACTAAGTATTATAGATCGAGACACAGATAAGGTGAGTCAAATATTCAATGCATCCCCATCAGATAACTTTCAAATATAGGATTATAGTACTTTTTTGTGTGTTCAGACCTCAGCTCAGGGCAGAGAGACAGAGAGATGGATAAACTATTGCGATGGAATAAGCAATGAATTCAAAACAGCTCTGTTCCAGGGCAGATCCTGATTTGTTGTGTGTCCTCTTTGAAAGCTTGCTTTGTGGTTGATAACTCTGGCCTAAATATATGATGACATGGCAAGAGCAGACCTCCCCCAGGAGAACCAGCTCAAGTGTCTTCCCACTCCACTCTCAATGCCATCCTGGCTCCTGCCTTGTTCTGAGATTTGGAAGTTAAAACAGACCAGGTCAGTTTCCCTCCAGGTGTGAGATGGAACCCAGCCCGGAGTCCAGAGGAATAAACAAATAGACAAAGATGTTCCTTGTCCCCACCTCCCTCATCAGAGCAATGCTGTGAAACAATTCTCTGTGACAGTGCAGATGTTCTGTACTTATGCTGCTTGGTTCAGTAACCACAGTCATGTGTGAGGCGTGAACACCTGAAAAGTGGCTAGTGCCACCAGGGACCTGCATTTTAAACTTTATGTAGTTAAATCACATAAGTAATTAACTAATTCAATAAGTAATTAGTTGATTCAAATAGTCCTACATGGCTAAGAGCTACTATAATGGACAGCACAGCTTAGAGAAAAAAGTACCAAATCCATCCTTGCCAAACACCAAAAAACGCATACATTTTATTGAGGGCACCATGGGTTTACCTTTGGAGCCACTTAACACCAGGCCCAGCTCAGCACAGACGGCAGCACAGGTGATCTCACAGTCGTGGCCTGTTAGAATGGCTCGAGGAGTGGTGGTCTCACCTTTAGACAGAAACAGATAAAAACAAATCAAGTTCAGGCAGGGGGTTACCTCTCTCAGCTCCCTCTACTTAAATAACAAACGATTTGTTCCTAATTCCTGTAACACCTAAGTCCCAGTTTGGAAATCTGTCCAAAAACCCTATTTTAGCACTAAATCCCAACTATATGCTAGAGTATGAAGACCAGTTGCCAAATTTCCAACCCTTACAAGACTATCAAGCAACAGGAATTGAAAATACAGAGTAAAGTAAGACAAAAATCTGCATTGTAGAATGACTCAGATACTTCCCAAATATAAATATAATCCCCTCAATTAGATGATTTATAGATGGATGATTATAAAAGTAGTATCTCTGGCTTGATCCACATTTCAAAGAAAGGCAGCCCCACCCCCCCTCCTTTTCCATGGGACCCTGAGATCTTGTGGTAAAGACAGTCTGAACTAGGACAGGATACCTCAAAGGAACCCCTCTCTTAAATGCGTATTTACTAATCTTACGTATTTTCTTAATACAGAAATCTAACAGTGTATTTTCTGTGGTTCAAAGAACAGAGGGGAAATAGAGCAAACTCTTCCATGTAGTTCTGATCGTGACTGAAAACTAGTGGAGGAAGATGAGGAAAGGCTAACAGAGAAGGAGTATCCAGATAATGGAAGATGTTTCCAGACATTTTCACAATAGAAGAAGTCATCCTGTATCTCTGTCCCCAACCCCCCCCCAAAAAAACCCCCACAAAACTGGTTAATAAGGAAGCCACACCACAAACAGGCCTGACTCAGATAAAGAAGACAGTAATAGGCTTCATTTGTGGCTTGATTCATTCCAATTGGCAAGGATAAGCCAAATTCCATAATTAGCCTGAAGAATACTATTTTCAGACCACGCTAGTCCTCCACTTTTATAGTCTCTAAAGACAAAGACACACAAAGCCTTTGTAAGTGGAACTAGAGAGCAGTGTTCTATTAGCACGCTTCGATTTCCTCGATTTGGATCGGTTTCACAGGAAGATTGCTAAGTGATACCATGTAACCTAAAAGAGGCAAATGTGCCCAGAAGAAGGTCTCTAGCACCAGCTGTGGAAGTCTTAGAAAAGAACAACTTGTTATCCTCTCAGGTAGGTCAGGGAATATCCAGCAAAAACCTATTGTCTTTGGAAAGGCAAATATTGGCTGTCAAAAAATTAAACTAACTTCCAACGCAGTGGTTTTTGTGATGGGTCCCAGTGGAGTCTCTGAAATTTCATGCAAAATATATGTACATGCCTGTGTTTTCCTGGGAGGATGGCGAGGGGAGGAAGGAAAATAGCTTATCCTGAATGCACAGAGATCCATGACCAAAAACAGGGGAGGCGTCTCCTATGGAGACAGGGCCCTAGTTTATGTGCCTCCTGCCCCACTTCAACGGAAGCCTGCAGTCCAGCCGTTATAAAGGAGTATTACGGTGCATTTGTTGTGGCACAAAATGTGTAACTGTGTCCCCACAGAGTGCCTCACAGCTTTTGGTGACTCTGAGTACTTCTGCAATGAGATGTAAGTGGAGAGCTGTCACGTCAAACTCTGCGCCACACTGGCTGTGCCCCATGCAGCCAGACGCTGAGACCGGCTTCCATGCTTCGTGACAGAGGCAGATCCTAAATGACATAGTACAAGGCAAGGGGCTTGGTTTCTTTTGATTCAAAGTTTAGAAACTTTGAGGGAAACCCACCTTAATTACAAAGTTCTTGTACTTTTTGCAAAGTACTTGACATTTTGCAAACCAGGAAGAATTTGTTATAAGAACTAGGTTTTTTTCCTTAAAAAGTACATAAATTTGGGAGATTTTTTTAAAGAAAAGAAGCACATAATATAAGCAAGTCTGAACTACTAAACTTTCTGTTAGGGATCAGCTTTGCCACAAAAATTATAAATAAGTGTGTTTTAAAAAGTTACCTAGAGTTAAGTCCTGATTCACGCTTTCCCCTTTTCCCAAGATGCTCTACATTCTACAAAATACTGTACAATATTATTTTCAAAATTAATGTTTAATTATATATATATATATATATATATATATATATGCGCAATCTTTTTAAATCAAGAATTAAAATCACTAAGCTCCAAGGAATACACCTTCAATGTGATGGTTCCTTTTTTGTTTTCATAAGTTACTATTTTATTGAGGCAGGGAGGTTTGTGTTTTAACTTGAGTTGTCTTGGAATTCCTTAGTGGGAAATGAAAGTTTGAAGGAAAACTGATGGCAACTGAAAGCACTCTAAAGTGTGAGCCAAAGTAAACAAAGACAGATGGATAATGGACCCAGAAAATGTTGTCACTTAAGCATGTCAGTGCTGACTTTTTGTTTTCTAGGTCTAAGATTTTTTTCTCAGGGACAGAGTGAGGAAGTAAGAAGATTGCTAATTATGTTTCTTTAATGTAAAAGTTGAAACACTGAGAATTTTCTAGGACTGTAAAGTTAGAGTTTAGGAAGGCACATGATTAAGGCCATAAAGTGGGTTAAGACAAAAACATTCTTTTTTGTAAACTCACAATTAAGATTTTTTGTAAGTATGTTTTCCTTACGAAATAGAAGTTTCCAATGATCCACACTATACCAATCATTTCTCCCTCCCCAAGTCAGAAGACATACACATATTGCATGATTTCAATACTGTAAAAGATTTTTCTTTTCCTAAAAAAAAAGAAAAAAAAAAAGATTTTTCTTTTCCTAAAGCCTAATCTCTAAGTAAAGAATTGTTCAGTGCTAGGACTTTGGCTTCAAAGTTCTGCAAAATGTTCTCTAACCCAGGAAGCAGGTTAGACAGTTCAGGAAATACAGAAGAAAAAAAAAAAAAAAGGAAAGGAAAAGAAAAACAACAAATTAAAAACATAAGGGTAAACTTATGACCACTGGGTTGTTCTCAGGTAACTCGTTTCACAAACACTTGCTGGATTTCCAGTAGGAAGACTGCGCTATTTAACATTCCCTCCCCGTTAGGAAATGTACATTAATAGCCCCTAAAATCCATGTACAAGAATATAAGGAGGTATATCAAATCCTCTTAAAAAAGCTATTTCCAGTTTTGTTTAAAGACCGTGTGTGTATTCCCTTTATTATCTGCTATGCAGACTGAGTATTCTTTACATTTTCTCATCAAAAAATTCTGTTCACAGTAAATACTTATTGGATTTTTGTAAGTTCCAATAAACCAAGTGTTTTAAATATTAAAATTTCTCTACAGTAAATAGAATTATAGGATATGGGACTTAAATCCAACAGATCCGAACTGTTTAAATGCGACAGATACTTTGGGGACCATTTGGAATAAGGGTAGAGGGGAAAATCAGAGGCAGAAGACAGGCTTTATATGTGACTCACACAATCTATTTCTCTGGAGTTATGCTATTATATATCATCCTGCATCATAGAGCTCAGCAATAATCTCCTACAAAAAGGAAAGGCAAAACTGCTCCGTATCTGTATATATTTGTTTGGAAAGTCTAGAAATGAGATCTAGGAACCATGTATACTCATTGCCATGGTAGCACTCACATCCCAACCTCATGCCAGCCCTGAGAGTTAACACTTAAGGGGGAAAAGCAACTCAAATAAAACAATACTGGCCATACAGTGCTTTTTCAAAGACCCCAATGCTATCACCATTTTTTACTGAAGTCTCTAAACCAAATAAAGAGCAGGGGGGGGGGAAGCCTTCTGAAAAATATCAGATTAATTCTTTGATAAAAATTTGCAGTAGTTAATGGATACAAGAAGTTTTTACTTTTGCTCTTTGAGATAGCAGGATCTACCAAAAGCTAGATCATAAAGCAGAACAGAGTCCTTTAAGAACCTTTTAAAGTCTTACTGCTTGAAAAATCGTCATGGCATTCAATAAAGCTGAGGGAAAAATTTATCTTGTTGCTAGTTTAAGGGGCTACACTTCAAACTCTCCTTAAAGAAAAATAAAAAGAGAAAGAGGATAGACTTCTTGGACTGCTTTGAAAAGCTTGAGCAATTACTTCAAAGGAAAGGGTGTCTTTGTCCGGAGAGCAGGTTTATGACTACTGATGCAAATCCTAACCAAAGGCTGAAAAGGATACTCGGCGCATCTTTATGGATGGCCTTAAAGGAAGATGAACAAGTCAAAGGAGATTAAAGACAGCCCAAATCCTGCCAAGAATACCAGGACACACCAGTTTTTACAGATGTGCTTTTCTCAGTACATTATACTGGAAATATCAGTACAAATTTACAGACACTATTCTAACAACCCAACTTGAATTTAAACAGCACAAGATCTCCATAATACCCAGTTAGCATGTATACTGGACCTATGTTTTTTAAAATATTAGGTGACATGTTTTACACCATTAGGCAGGATAACAAATGTTTTTATTAACTGTGTTTCTTTGGTGCCCTCATAACTAAGTATATTTCTCTAGCAAATGGACCCTGAGCCTCTTACAGTTATACCTCAAAGAAGAGAAGAGGAGACAGTAATTTCTCTAGCACCCTGTTCATAAATATTCAATGAGAAAAATATTTCAAAAGATATGTCTCCATTAAGGCAAGGGGAATTAATAATCCAGGTAAAAATAGACCAGACATGAATTTCTGGCAAACTTTTGACTTACATTTTAAAAAATAAATTAAGTTCTTGGTATTTTTGGCATCATCTTCTCAAGTCTTATAAAAATTAAATTACTTTAAAATACACTACAAAGTTCTCATTAGCAGTTTAAGTATGTTATTAGCAGAGAAAGAATCCCCTGCATTCATTCCTCATTTTTAAAATACCATTTATTATGAAACGATGTTTGGTTCAACATCCTCCTATTCCTACTTTTTTAGAAATGAAATTAGTTTTTTCAATTAATACTTAGTGTGGATGACTCCTGGGCCCAAAGTTAACATTTTCCAATTGCTTTTTCATTCATTCACTTACTCCTTCGTTCACTTAATAGCCTTTATTGGATATATATTATGTGCAATGCACTGTGGAAACCAAGAGGGGAATAAAATATAGTCTTGTATTGGCAAATGACTTGATTCTAAATGGTCAGTGGATCAGGTTTTATAGTACTTTACTATAAACCTGCAAATTATAAATAACTATATTTGGAAAGGTCAAAAAGCTGTACTGAAGTTCAAACTATTTATTACAAATGAATTTTTATACAAAATGAGTATTTCACAGCAATTAATAAAGTCCTTAAATAAAAACAACTGATATAATTTTCCACATTATTAAAATGTAATACCATCTGACCTCTTATGGAGGTAAAACAAAATTTGAAACCCAGCTTTGTTAAAAAAGTAATTTCAATAGAGTATTCATTCTGAAAGAAAACACAAATTTAAAGCTAAATATAAAAGTTATTAGGTATATATAGAAGTTTTATAATCTAAGTATTATATAATATATGCCAGTCATTTCCTAAAGATGGATACTTCTATTTTGCACCGGCCATTTATTCCATTTTAATTACATTTTGATTACTACAATGCAGAGAAAAAAAATTCACGTGAAAATTGTACACTAACCTTTCTCATGTGGCTCACCATAATGGCAAACCGAGAAAGGAAATGGCTTTCTGAAGCGGAAATGAGGTTAGCTACTAAATGTTTCTTAAACCTTTCCCATTAACTTCCTAGTGTCCCGATGGGAATTATAACACTACACTTTAATTATGCAAAGGGAAATTATATGAAATTTGTTCTATTCCTTCTATCTCCACCAACTCTTCTCCTCCTCTCCGTTCATCATTGTCTCTTTGGTGAAAAACATGATAATTTGGTCAAACATACAGACTACAGAAAATAAGCCAAAGATGCACTTAGGGTGAGACAACCATAAGAGAGCAAATTTTGGTAGCTTCCTCTTATAAATAATACTAGAATTATTAATACAAGACAAGATGATGTTGGTACAAAAATCCTTTATAAGTTCCTGGTTTATAATCTTTCTCCTCTCTGTCTGTGTGTGCATTTGTTTCTCTCTTCTAAGCAAAATCAGAAAATGTGTTTGTGAGTTTGTACCTACAACTGTATACTTAAAGTATAACCCTAAAGTGTGTAATAATATTTAAAAATACAAAATCCTAAGCGCCTGTGTGGCTCAGTTGGTTAAGTGTATGGCTCTTGATTTTGCCTCAGGTCATGACCTCAGAGTCCTCAGGCTGTCATGAGACTAAGCACCCACCATCTTGGGCTCTGTGCTGGGGTGGAGCTGCTTAAGATTTTCTCTCCCTCTTTCTCTGCCCCTCCCCCACTGGAGCACTCTCTAAAAAACAAAACGAGAGGCACCTGGGTGGCTCAGTCCTGAAGCGTCTGTCTTCTGTTCAGGTCATAATCCCAGAGTCCTGGGATTGAGTCCCTTGTCTGGCTCCTTGCTTCTCCCTCTTCCTCTGCCCCTCCCCCTGCTTATGCTTTCTCTCTCTCTCTCTGACAAATATTAAATAAAATCTCAAAAAAAAAAAAAAAAAAAGCACCCCACCCAAAACAACGCAAAATCCTGTGGTGCCTGGGTGGCTCAGTGGGTTAAACTTTTGCCTTCTTGTGATCCTTGTGTTCTGGGATTGAGCCCCAGGATGGGCTCCCTGCTCATCAGGGAGCCTGCTTCTCCCCTCTCCCTTTACCCTCTCCTGCCCCCCTGCTAATGCTCTCTCTCAAAACAAATAAAAACTCAAAATCCTAACATGATGCATACTGTCCGAAGAATTCAGTTTAGCAAAATTATCTCTGTATTGTCCTTTGCGAAAACAAAGCATGCTTTAGTGACAGGATTGCATCAAATTTTCTACAGCTGATGGCCTAATTTATCAAATTGCAGTACAAACTGCAGTACAGTTTAGTGATTCACAATGGCACTTCTGGCCTAGAATTCTAGCTAGCTATGTGACCTCTCGCGGGCATGTTCTCATAGTTTCAATAAGATCTAGGAGCTTCAGGGCCCTGGGCAGCAAGTAAAGACGTATTTATAATCACTCTGTGCCTCATCTATAAAACAAGGGTAATAATAGTAGTCACCAGATAGGACTATTATGTGAAGTGTCTCTGATGGCGCCCAGCATCACCTAGGAGTAAAGTAGTAGTAGTAATAGTTGAATGATTTTTACTCTCTGTTGGAGACATTCCTTTCAGCAAAAGTAGGAATCATATCTAATTCTACACTGCATAAATGAAAATTAGAGATGGTTAGGATTATTTTTGTTTCTTGTCATTCTTTTGTTTAATTTCTAAGGATCATACTTTGATTTCTCCCATTCTTCCTTTTCTTAGACTTTTCAGCCTTCCCTAACAATCCATATAAATTCTGATGAAACTAATAGCTAGAAGACTAGAGCAGAAAGTGAAGGTATATTAATATAATTAGGTATTCCTCCCGATATATCTTTGTCTCTGATTATCAAAGTCACACATGCTCATTATAAAACATTCAGATAATTTAGTAAATTATGAAGAAGGAAATGAAAAAACTGCCTCTAAATTCCACTACCTATAAATAACTGTTGCTAAATAACATAATAAAAAATACTGTGTTGGCTGTCATTCGGGACTTTTACCTATGCATAAATATACACAGAATACAAAGTATACACACAGACCTAGATACCTATAAGATACATTATACATGTAGTTTGGTGATCTTTTACACTAAATCATACAGATAGCTTATTTTCCATGTCAATACCACAAACTCATAATACATTAATGGCCGTGCAGTATTTCATCCTCTGAACATATCAAATTCTACTTAACTGATGTGTTTCTTTTTCCTACTTTCTTGAGACTTTTCATTTTTTGAAGCCCCAAAAAGAGGCTTAATATTCACTCTAATTCATTGATAGCTCCTATAACTGTATATCTAGTGCCTAGTAATATGAACATAAAATTCTGCCTCCAAAAAAGAATGTAGATAAAAATATTTCACATCTTTGTCTATTAGAAACATTCTGAATTTGACACTAAAAGCAAAGGCAACAAAAGCAAAATACAAACAAGTACTTCAAACTAAAATGCTTCTGCAGAGCAGAAGAAACCATCAGTAAAATGAAAAGGCAACCTATGGAGTAGGAGAAAATGCTTGCAAATTATATATCTAATAATATCCAAACTACATAAACAGCTCATACAACTCAACAGCACAAAAGAAACAAACATAAAACAATGTGATTTATAAAAATGGGCACACGAATAAATGAATGAGTGAGTGAATGAATGAATGGCAGAGAATGTGAATAGGTATTTTTTCCAAAGAAGACATACAGACGGCCCACAGGTACATAAAAAGGTGCTCAACATCACTCATCATCAGGGAAATGCAAATCAAAACAACAATGAGATATCACCTCACACTTGTTAGAATAACTGTTATTAAAAAGACAATAAAGAGGGGTGCCTAGCTATCTCAGTCAGGAAAGCATGCAACTCTTGATCTCAGGGTTGGGAGTTTAAGTCCCATGTTGGGTACAGAGATTATTTAAAAATAAAATCTTAAAAAAAAAAAAAAAGCTACTTTCACTTAAGACTATCCTTAAAAAAAAAAAAGGAATAATAACAAGTGTTGGAAAGATGTAGAGAAGAGGGAACCCTCATGCACTGTTGGTAGGAATATAGATTGCTATAGCAACTATGGAAAGCAATATGGAAGTTCCTCAAAAAATTAAAAATAAACTATCTTATAATACAGCAATTCCACTTCTAAGTATCTACCTGAAAGAATGAAAAGACTACCTTGTAAGGATATGTATATCCTCATGTTCACTGCAGCATTATGTATAATAGCCAAGACATGGAAGCAATGTGTATCCACCAAGAGATGAATGGATAAAGAATATGTTTGCTCTTCACAAGTGTGTGAACACATACACACACACACACACACACACATAAATATATCAGTGTATTATTATTCATTCATTTAAATAAAAGGAGATCTCCTATTATTTAGGATGGACCTTGAGGGCATTATGCTAACTGAAATAAGCCAGACTGAGAAAGAAAAATACTTTATAATCTCACTTATATGTGGAATTAAAAAAAAAAAAAACCCAAAACCAAACAAACAAAAAAACTGAACTTAGAGATACAAAGAACAGACTGGTAGTTGGCGGGGAGAGGAGATGGCAAAGATGGTCAAAAAGGTACAAACTTTGAATTATAAAATAAATAAGTCCTGGTAATGTTCAGCATGGTAACTATAGTTAATCATACTATATTGTATATTTGAAAGTTGCTAAGAGAGTAGATTTTCATCACAGGAAAGAATTTATAACTATATATGGTGATAGATGTTACCTAAATAAACTGTGGTGATCATTTTGCAATATATACATATTACAAAATATACATTTTGCAATATATACATATTATACATATTATCAAGTCATCATGTCATACACCTGAAACAAATATGTTATGTATGTTAATTTTATTACAATTAAAAAAAGGAAACACCCTGATGCCATTTACTCCAAGGAAATAAAGCAATCTCTCAGTTGTAGAAAATTACAAGGTACAAGAATAAAAGCTAAAAAGTTTAGCAGTCACGAAGCCTTAGCCATGGGAGGCATAAAGAATTCTAAGGATTTTTTTCCTAACTAAAAATACTTCAAATCTAGAATCTGAAGTCTGGCCAAGCCTATTTGTGAGCAAAATTACTTTAAAGACTAGAGCAATTGTGGCTTTGTAAAAGAAATCATTAGAAGAATTTAAGTATTTAATTTCATATAAAAATGAGTCTCTTTTAATAAATTCTCAGGAATATCTAAAGTACAGTATGAAGTACATATACACCAAACTGTCCGACCATTTCTCTAATGACAGGAACTTTTGGGAAGGTGATAAAGTCAGTCTAATACATTGTTCCAGGAGGTCTTGATTAAATGTGCCCTTATAGTGGTTCTCCAGTAATTTTAGACACACACACACACACACACACACATACACGCATGCCCACATGCACACAGACACACACCCATATTCAAAAAAGCAGAAGAATCCAGCTTTAAGGGATGGAAGAAGTAGCTTGTGATTTTGCAATTTCAAGGCATATTCGGTTTCAATTAAATGAAAGAAGGTACACTCACAATTTTCTTTGAGAACTTTAATTGCCTGGAGGGAACTTAGATCTCCTGACATTAGCTCTACCAATTATTTGAAACTAAATTTCCCATCTGAGCATAAAGTATTAGACAAGCAACTTTCTTTGGTGTGACACTGTTAAAGTCTACACATGAAGATACTCAGTTTCTATTTGAGGGTGTAAATCATCATTTCATCTGTTTTCATATTTGTAGGACTGCAGCCTATGGCTGAATGGTATAGTCATTTTTCTCTGCAACTAAACAAGGTAAATAAATGTGATATATTGGCACATCACGCCACCACTCTGCATATGGTGCGCATTAAGGTTGTATTCATTTGCCATATGAATATAATTCCTTTTACCACATCTACTATTAGTTACAAGCAGTAAATACAGAGTTGTTTTGCTGGAACTCGAGGGCCTGCATTACATCATGGAGCACTAAACATCCTGGACCTCCTGGAGAATTTCATAAACGTAGTAGTTTAATGTCACCTGAACTTGAACACTGCCAACATGCTGCTTCAAACCCAACTTGATGAATTCTTCAAGAAAAAAAGAAAAATACAGGGCAGTCTTAGTGTTAGTACAACAGAATAGGCCAGAAGTCAGGCCATAAGGAAAGCTCTCGATGAGGGGAATACAAGAACTCATGCTCTAGACAAAGAATCAGATCAAGAGTCGTACCCCAGGTACAGCAAGGCTACTTGTTTCGAGCACTGCTTTTATATTCAGAATAAAGTGAACATAAGGTTAAAATATCCAAACAATTTTCTTCCACTGTAGCTTACTGAAGACCTGTGATCAAGAAGATAAGAGTATATCTCATGACAAACTGATGCTTTGTTTCGTTACGCATAGGTTGTGCTTACTTTTTCCTTAAACAATGTATTTATTATAAAATTCCAAATCCACATGAAGGTGGGAGAAAAGAAGAAAGTGATTTCTTTTAAAAACTCATATGGCTCAGCACAAATATACATATCTTGGCATTTATGATCTATAAACAATACATCACAGCCGATTAAAAACAAAGTACAGCTGACTTTTCAAGTACTGATTTTCAAATTTACCAACATTACGTCCCCAAGTACATCCAGCAGATGGTGCTCTAGGACACCTACTTACAGAGAGTAGTACTGTTTGTGTTACATCTGCCTATATTTTGACAAGACAAAGAATAAGGATTTATCAGTAGCTTCAGTAAAACATATTAGGCTTTATGATAGAAAAAACATAATTCCTAAATATGTGCACAAAAATATACATATGCATAAGCACATGTGCACAGAAGCAACCAGTAAATAATTCACACCTGGACATATAATGATACTACTTTTCTTAGAGACTGATGAGTAGTCCATGTATATCAGTGGTATTTATAGTCATATGGCAAGATCATTCTAAATTCATTAAAAAAAAAATTTAGAATGGCCGAAAGTTAGAATTCATTTTTAATTATAGCAGGAATGTCTCATTAGGGTGATACTAGTAAAATTAACAACAGTAGGATTTACGGTAATGACTGAGGTGATTGATGAGAGTATAACAAAATGAAGTTTTAGACAGAGAAAAAGCAGGGCAGCTATGGCATACAGTACTTTAAAAAACAGCTCTGTGGTCTGTTAGTGCTAGCCTTATGGTTAATAAAACCTTCTTTCTAATTAATGGTGCTGAAATATTCTTAAAGAACAGAATCTTGTTGTTATGAAAAAACTTCAATACTTCTGCTTTTTTTTTTTTTCTTTCAGTAGACGCCATTCCCATAAAGGAGAAAGCTGACATAGATTAGCATGTCTGATTGCAAAGAGGAAAAAAATGCCACCTTTCAATCAAATCAAAAACAGAATGTGAGAATGGAAAAGTACTTTACTGAAATACTATATACACACATCCACAAAACACCCTCAGTCAGCAACCATTTGCTTCTCAAGCTAATCAACTGCTTTTTAAAAAAAATTATTCAGAAGCCTGAAAATTCTTAATAAGCATTTAATTTTAAGTTTATGATCTAGTAATACAAAAATCATAGATAGTAACTATTTTGTAAATTTTCATCTCGTTTATAAGATCATTTCAAAGTTTAAAGTATTTAAATGTCAACAGAATGCACTGGGGCACATTTTCTCCAAAATTTGCGAATATACAGTCTGTATAGCACTATTCTGAGGAAAAAAATGCATGTTTCAGTAAAGCATTTTGGTACACAAATGCAGTTGTAAAACACAAAGAGTACTAGGGGAAAGGGAGGTATGCTTCCATGGAGAAAATATCTTTCGTTAAAATGTTCTCGGTTAATTTTATTTAAAAATCTACAACTAAGTGGAATTGTATCTTAATTTTTCTTTTTGGTAAGAAAATTGCATTCCACAGGAGATAACTATCACAAAACAAAAGAGTCGAAGATGAAAAACTATCTGTTATACAGGAAAACAAGGTTTTTGCCACGTGATCTAGGCAGAGTTTATAAAACATGTGTATCCTTTTAAAAGCCCAAGATAAACTAAATATAGGTTTTATGCAGCTGAATTAGCCAGATTTTGCCCAAGTAAGGTGTAATTTAATACTGGATAACATGATTTTTTAAAAAATAGGAATAAAGCTATGAACTTCACATATAGCACTAATGTCAGATTTATAGAAAACGGCGCAGGCATATGACCCTAGGAAGGAAAATCACTAGCTTATTCTCATGATTTTTGGGGCAAAAAAAACAAAACCACACAAAAACTAAATGCTTGAGTGAGACCTATAAAATGCAGAAAAAGCAATAGTTTAGTTTTCTTTAATTTTCTCTTCAAGAGAGAGAAAAAAGTCTGTGTGCAAATATTTAAGTTGAGGCATTGTGTGCATTTATAGACCAGGCTGAAATTATATGTTAAAAAAAAAAAAGTGTAGCTGTTTCTTAAAGGTCATTTATATTGCATCCAGGAGATAAAATGTAGGAATAAGCATAAGCTAAAATTCCTCATCTGAAAAGCTCTGACTTCAGCGGCTGCATCGTGGAGCCATCAACGAGCCAGAGGCTTATAAAATCTAAACCAGTCTGCATAAATGTGTAAAACACAGTTCACATGCATGGTAAAAATGGTTTTTTTTGTTTTTGTTTTTTTTTTTAAAAGCTTAAACTGGCTTGTTCATTTTTCTATTCTAATGCGTGGAAATTCTCATTATATGAAAAAGTGCCTATTTGTCTTTCTCCCAGATTCATCCTTCAGAGCTAAAGCAAAATTAGATTGGGAGATCAGACACTATAAAAGGGCCAGAAAGGATGAGGTTCACTTTGAGAAAGGTAATTTAATTTAGTCAAGATACAGTACAATTTTCTAAAATTTTTATTAGATGTGCTGTTATGTTATTCTTTTATTTTTCTTCTCTTTTCATTACCAGCATTACTAGGAGTTAATATCCACCATACTGCAGACAATGAGAGGGTATAGATGAACTGCTTTATGAAAAATATAACATTATAATATATACTCTAATGCCAACAAGATGGTGTTTGTGTGGTGATTTGCTCTGAGCATTCTGTGCTTCTGATAACACCTTAAGTCAGTTACTATTCTTGCTTTCATTTTACAGACAAGACAGAAGGACCACAGCAAAGCTCGGAACTTAGATTTGCTTGAACTCCAAACTCCAGGATTTGGTCAATGCTATTTGATTCATTTTTTTAGAGGACAAGCATGTAAAAACCATCTCTAGGATGATTTATAAGGTATTTAAATATATATTTCTCCCTTCTGGAAAAGCTGAATATTTCTAGTTTAAAAATACACGTTAATTTCTGAATAACGGCCACTACATATAAGTGTTGCTAATAAGCCTTTAGCTACTTCTCAGAGTACACATTGGTAATGACCATGTATAACATATAGAACACAATTAGGTCATGAAAATAAAAAAACAAAAAACAAACCAAAAATTCTTTTCTTGTGTTTGGAATGCTGTAGGTGAATGAAACACATTATTTGAAGGCAAGAGAAAATTCTTCCTAAATATTTTTAGCTAAGTAACAAACTGTATATTTATTATTTATGTCAAGCCTAGGTTTGTCTTAGATCATTTACTAAATCTCAGTAACTAAATTTATAGACAGAGGAAAAAAAGAAATTGAAAGTAGACCCTCCTAAAAGGCCAGAAATGAAGAAGGAGCAGAATGTGAGTCCATAATGTAAAGAACATGAAGTCTTTCTCAAACAGAAGTGACAAAATCCCTGAAGTCTACATGTTTTAAAATTTTATAATTACATATAAAATGCAGATGTCTGTATAAATATGAGGAATACACAGACGCACTGCCCCCCCACTGAAACACATACACCAAGTCTGTATTATCCAAAGCATCACAGTCTTAAGGTGATTTTTCATATTCTATTTGTATAGGGAATCGTCCCTGATTTGAGTAACATACGAAATATATATTGGAGGATTTAATAAAAATTATGTTTACCCATCACATAAAACAAGAAAAAAAAATTTCCCATACAGTTCTTTTAAAATTATATACTGGTTTTTTACTAAATATTTTTTGAAATATTTAATTATAATATTATTAATTTAATAATTAAAGGTTTCATTTTCAATCAAATATTAGACATTTAACAAGCACAGCTTGAAGAAGTCAATCCAAAATGTGATGGACTGAAACATATTCAGACTATTTCATAATTTGGAGTGAAGTACCACGATATTCAGGTAAAGCAATCTGGGACAAAATGGTGCTTCCTTAACCAAATACAGGGCAACTTGCTTTAAATTAAGAAACTGTAAATATTTAAGAGCAGTTAAAATGCTCTACCTTATGAAGTAAAAATCTAAAGCTATTCTTGCAGGAACTCTTCAGTGTTGTCATAATCATTTTAATTAAATTCTCATTTTTCAGGTGGTCCCTTTAATTGTTTTCTCCTACTTCTTAATGTGTTTTTCTAAAGCCATTTCTTTTCTGCAGCTGTGTGCGATTGGTTTTAATGGTAGCTGCTTCCTTTTTTGCCTTCTGTGAATTACAATTTTAAATGGTTACACATTTTTTGTTTTACTGCCTTCAGCATAGTTTCATAAAGATGTTTAAGGCTGTTGGTGAACATATTCATTTCCCATCTGAAAAACCAAGAGCCAATTTGAATATTCCATGTTGGCCTTTTATAACCTGTTTTATCTTTTAATATGTAAATGAAAGCATATTCTTTATAAAGACTGGTTCATTTCCACAAAATTATAATTGTTCTTTTGCTCTCTTAAAATATGAATTTGATAAACAAGATAATATGTGGTTGCTCTTTTATGTTATATCTTGTTCGTGAATGGAACACCTCTCTTTTATTTGGTGACAGCCATTTCCAATGAAGAACTAGCACTTTCAGTTCATAAGAATAATCTGTAATATGGAAAAGAGATTTCATAGTTGCACTTGAGAATTATCAATGCTAACAAAACATACTTGAAAGGCTATATAGAACTTTCTTAAATTATAACTAAGAAATTAAAAAGACTTGATAATTCAGTTTCACTTTCACCATGATAAAAAACATTAATTCACTGCAAAATGTTATTATATATCACTTGTAACAGTTTACTTATAAAATAAGTTTGTACTTACTGCCTGGGTTATCTCCAATCCCGCTGCTTTTTCCATTCCAGTACCAGAGCAGAAGGGTCGCGTCACGTGATCCTGAGAGAATGTAGCAATTTCCCCCAATATAGGACTCAGAACGAGTGAGGCAAGTGACCACATCCCAATGGCCAAATACCACCTGAGTCAATTTTCCTGAAATACAAAACAATTTTCTTTAAAACTGCTATAAAATTTAAAAAATTCCTGTGACTATTTCCTTTGTAAGATAATGAAGTCATATTATCTCAGATTCTGATGATTCAGAATTTACAACATGGATGGAACTAGAGCGTATCATGCTTAGCAGAATTTACAATCAAATGTGATCTGGCCTAACCTAAAAGTTTTCTTCGAATATTAGTAACAACAAAAAATCAATTGAACAGTGGTAACATTTCTGAAAGACATAATGTTAAAAATTTTTGAGGACCATGGTACCATATCATTATACATGGCTACTAATAAATTCCAAATGAATCACGTCTACTGATTAAAGCAGGCCCAGAAGAACTTGCATTTGGAATGACTTCAGCAATATCTTAAGTTCCTTTGTATGGTTCAAAGCACAATAAAACTTAGGTGGTGCCTTTCTTTAAGTACTCTATAATTCAGACTTTGCTAATACAAACTTCTCTCTGAATCAGTAAAGATTTAATGTGCTTCTTTTTTTCAAAGTGTTCTATCCAAGGATGATATAAGTCACTTTGGAGAGTTTCTGTTCTTTTTAAATCAGAATTACATGAACTAAGTTTTGGTAAAAAGACTAATATATTGTGATTGCAATTAGAGCTGGGCCATTCTTTCTTTGTTTTGATTGCCTGAATGATGAAAATTCCTTGGTGAGTGATGATGAAGTTAAGATAATGGCAGTTTATCGAACATTAATGACTGGGGACAAAAGGGAAGAAGCCAGTACACTTACTATACATCTCGGGATGGCTTCAGACACAGGATGAATTAGTCACTTAACAGTGCTGGGAAAAAAAGTAAAGCCCCCACTTTGAGAATCTTTGTTTAAAAATCAGATATGGTGTTTATAATTCATACAAACTTGTCTAAAGAATGAAATAGCTATAGCAGCCCTTCTACTACATCCCTATGGTTTCTAAGCTAACATTTGCCTTTGAAATGTCTATAGAACTACAGATGAATGCCATAGTGTGTCTACCTCTAATAATCAGCAATGAGGTAGGTTTTTAAATTTTTATTTTTAAAGAAGTATTTCAGTGGGGTCACATAAATAGAATTCAAATGTTCAAGAAGAAAGACCTCTAAGCTGAAAAAAGATTAATATGCCTAAAAAGTCCGTGTTTAATTTGGAAACATCATAACCTATCCGAAAGTTTAAGGTCTCAGTTAAGTATTAGCATCTGAGTGTATTTAACTTTTCAAGCTCATCATGAATATAACTAAAAAAGTACTTCTGTTAATTTTTTTTAAATTCTTCATTTTAATAAGTCTGAAGCTTATTACAAAGGCTGCAAATTTTTAAAAAATGCTGAAGAATATTTTACTTCACTCAGCACGCCATATACAGTGGGTTCCCTCTTGCAGCTTACTACTAGTAACTTTAAATTCAAATTCATTTCAGTCTCAAATTGCACAAATTATAAAGCGTATTTTTTCTCCCATGAATAAAGATTTTAGTCAAAACAGGTGTTTTAACTACTGAAGGTTAAAAATGTGCACTTTTGAATTTCTCCAACCTTTAAATTGATATCAAAACATTTCATTTAAAAATCAGCTGTATTGATAAGGAATACGGTAAAGAAGAATTCAAAACTTCTTAGAACGAAAAAAATGGAAAAGAAAAAGAGCAAATTAAATATGAAAAGATATAATCATTTCCATATCATTTCCAATTTATCTGAAGAACAAAGTGAAGAGGTTTCATGGTAAAATGGGTGGGGTTAGAGTAAAGGCAGGCCTTCTTATAAGGGGTAAGACAAAGTTAGAAAACTTAATTAGAAAATTGAAGGCTGAATTAGTGAGTTTTAACTACTGAAAATAACTGAACACATCATATTGTTGATTATGCTTTTTGATAACAGAATATTAAGAGTTATTTCTGTCTCAGCCTAAACCTGACTATGGAGAACATGTAAACTCCAGGAATGATTTAGATAGGTTACTGAGGGTAAGCTTATTTAAGATTTGATACCTATCACCTCAGTGGTTTGTGGGAGTAAGGAGGGGAGTGATTATAATTAAGGAGGTACATGAGGCACCAGGTGCACAGGAAACCCACGTGCTTCCAGGAGGCTTGCAAAGGAGCAGCTCTTCACTTGGTAACTTACCTAATTTCCACCTCAGTGAGGACAAAGTGGAAAGATTTAATTGTAAAAATGGGATGAATTAACTATAGTGACAGAACTTTCCAAGATTCCTTTGTTACTTCTCAGTTAAGTCATAGCCCTGTATCTATAATATCAGTGTTAGAAAAATGTATACTCAGTCACTGTGATTTCTTTTCATTAAAATTTCCTAGTGTTTTAATCCCCCCCCAAAGTTATCACAATTATTTCCTATTCAACATTTATTGCACACCTACTAAGTGCCAAGCATCAGGCCCTCTTACATGCACATTGGTGGTAAATAGACATGATCCCAGCCCTCAGAATATTTAATGTCTAGTGGGCCAAAGAGACTTTAAACAAATACAAGCATATGTAATTATGAATAGCGTTAAGTATTATAAAAGGATAAAACAAGGTAGGATCAGTGAGAATAATGTAGAATGAATTTAGATTGGGCATCAAGGAAGAATGAAATGAGGGAGTGATATTTACATATTTACATTTAAAATGTTTCATATTTTAATACAAATTAAATATTTTCTACACTTTATACTTTGGACTCAACTCTGGAAAGCATTATTTTTTCAAGTTTACTTTTTCCTGTTCTGGCAGCCTTCCTCCGCAGTCTTTGTTATTGCTATGGGGTTGAGGTTCACTCCTCCTAAATAAATCACAGCATATAAATACCTGCTGCTCTTTTTGGTAAATTATTTTCTGATAATCTCATAAGTGTTCCTCAACCTTTATTTTTTGTTTCCTTTAATACCAGTCCACCTCTCCACACACTAATATCAAATATTACCACAAGCACTAGAATATCCCTTTTTTGACAGAACAAATTTTCTAGTTAATGTTTTATTTGACAGCTGTGCTACAAATAAAAAAAAATTCAAGCTCAGGACTCTACACCACTGAATCTAAAATGTGGCCTGAAAATAATTCCCACTGCTGAGGGAAGGTTTTATTGTTGCCTCTGCTGTTCTGGTTGTGTCCCGAAAACATGATTTATGTTTAAAGAATTTTCCGTTACAACCATGTTTCTCTCCCCAACCCCACCTTCCCCCAAATCTAATAAGAGAAGGATTTTTTTTTGGCGGGGGGAGGGGCCTTATGTGCTAAAATATAATTGAATTCAACACTTGTGATAGCTTTGCTATTATATATTACCGATCATACAATTTTCCTCTTGCTTCTTTGACAAACTTTAAGGAGAAAATATTTAATATTCCTGTTGTCAAAAAGCACAAACACATATTTACCCTAACTGAAATTATTTTAAATAAAACTACCATCAGAGTTTGTATATAAGATATTAAGATACTAGGACTATCATTTCAGGATTTTTTTCATAACTTTTCTGGCAGGTATAAATACTGTACAAGCTAAGTCCCACTGAAATGAAGTTTAAAATAAGGCTACTGCTTACAAAAATGTTTTACATATACACACACACTCACATATTTAAAAAAACAAACAAACAGTAAAGTGGAAGGTTTTTGGAAAGAGTTGGTTAGGAATGATATCCAGTTTATCAAGTCTGGAATGTTATTTAGCTTATCAAGTCTAATGTAACATGGAAGATATGCTAGGAACTTAGTGTTGTAAATTATAACATTTTCCCCCAAATTAACCAATACTGATAGGTACACCTACATAATATAATATGGTGGAATCACAAAGAATGCTACATTTGAAGTCAGAAGAGCTGTCTCCAAAGCCCAGTTCAATCACCACTGTCTATACGAATTTCAACATGTTATAAACCTTTCTAAACCTCAGTTTCATCATCTGAAAAATGGGGATAAAGATACCTGTTCTATCTATCTCACAGGACTGCTATGAGGCTGAAACAATATCATGCATATGAAAGAACTCTGTAAATTCTGAAGAACGGTGTGTGACAGTGTTATTTTAATTATTAGTATTACATAACGGTGAGGTTAACTCTACAAATATTAATATTCAGTGCTTTTTAAAAATGACATGGAATGTCAGCAAGCTCAAAAATCCTCAAATGTCAAAACTAAAGATTGACATAATATATGATTCCACTTACATAACATTCTAGAAGATGCAAAATTATAGATATGAAGAATAGTTCTGTAGTGCAAGGCTGAGGTGGGGGAAAAGGGAGACTATAAAAGGACAGTACAGGGAATTTGGGGGATGACAGAATTGCTCTGCATCTTTATTGTCATAGTTATGTAATTCTGCACGCTGCCCAAGCTTACAGGCCTTTAACCCAAAAAGAATTAATTCTTTAAATGTGTAAAAAACCATAAGCAATCTAAGAGAATGTTTAAGAAAGTTCTGTAGAGGAACGTAGCAATTTTAGTCTGAATGTTTTACAAAAGGGAGCACAATTTAAGGTTAAATGATTTTAAGCTATCAAAATAGTGAAAGAAGAGGTTAAATTTTAAATTTAATTATTAAATCAGACAAAAATTGTTGTAATAATAATAATAAATTTTAGGAACACATCAATTCCCATGGCATTTTTAAAGAATTCTAGAGGAGTTTTAGGCTCAGTAGCAATCAACCTCATAGAGCCAAACATGCAGTAAGTACTACTTAATGAGAAAGACTTGAATAATGATTTTCTTTCTGGGCCTACAGAAGGTAGGATGCAAATTATAAGAAAACTAGATCACTGATTCCATTAAAAAAAAAAAAAGGAGGTCATGGCATAAACGACTTCTAGGGTTCTATATGAACAGTACATATTTGACTATTTTTCGCTACTTTCTCATGGCTGTATTAAATACTATCAGCTTAAGGACAAAGTCCTTGAATAATAAACAATTAATTTTTCAATATATTATACTTATTAAGGCAGAAGCAAGGATTCATGCATTCTATAAAGATTATTAGCAAGACTGAAAAATGATTTACTCTAAAACATTAAACTAGAAGTTTGAATTAAAAATAATTTCCTATTCCTAACATATTTAAGCAAGATATTTGTAGATCTTAGCTTTAGTTAAAATAATCTGCTTCCACAGTATTATCAAGTTCTGATATGTTAATATCTAATATTAATTCTTTCAAATATTCAACTACCTATTTATCACAAGTTGATTTCTTCCTCTAACAGCTTCTAAAATACTTTAGAGAGACTTCCTTAAACTTTTCAACTTTTCTCAATATCTTATATACAAAAACTTAGAAATATTTTACTAGATTGGATCTTCCATCTTAATAGTGAGTTGATCTTGGTTTGTCCCTTAGGGAGATGCATGCAAATGACTATATGGACTTAAAATTTTATATTCTAACAAGAGCTCCTGTCACATATAAAATCAGCAGTCAGCTACTTTCCTTCATGATGGTGTAGCTTTCAGCAAGGGACTAGCAGAACTGAGTGGAGGCAAGGTATCTACTACTAAGAAATACACTTAATGACAATTTCCAGGAAGGAAAAACTGTGGGAAAATACATCAGTATGCATGGGCATCTGCTGTATTATTATGCATGTACACGTGTGTATGGCATTTACATACCTGGATATGATTGCAAAAGAATCATTCATTCTCTGAGCATGAGGCTTGGGAGACACAACTCCTATAAAAAACTGCCTCTTAAAAACATGCTGAAATTAACTTCATAGTGAACATGTAATAGATTTTTACTTAAAAGGGAAAAACAGTGTCTCTATGTTATACATTTTACAACTTTGTAATTACTGAAAGGAAGATGAGAGATCATTCTAAGCCTCTCAGTGCTACTTGTAGTTAACCTTAGTTCACTGAAGAAAGTAAGTTACCTGTGTCAGTAGAGTAGACTCGGAAACTCTTATCCCAGAAGCCACAGATGAGAATATAGCGGTTGTCCGAAGTGATGACAAAGCACTGGGAATGGACTTGAATACTTTGGTCTAAAAGGTCAGTGATTTGCCTCCTGTGCATTCCTGTATTGCTGGCTGTGAGAACAGAAGCAGAACAGAAATCCTGCTAAACCCACATATGTACAAAAATCCTATAGTTTGTAATGGGGGGGGGGTGGGGAGTGAGGGGCGGATGCAACACATTCCGGGATAAGAATATTTGATCTTTAATTTTAAAATTTGAACATAATAGTATTTGAAAAACCAAACAGGAAAATATATCCAGTTGTTGGGAGAATGTAGGTAGCTAAATTCAACATCTCATGAGAAATTTTGCCTAGAGGGAAAAATAATAACATACTACAGTTTCAAAATAGTACACAATTCTCAGAACATGCTTTCTAGCTCTTGGCAGGACCAAACTAGATTACAGTCTCCAGACTGCACCACAGTTAGGTTTGTATTTCTGACAATCTCATTACACCCATTGCCATGAGAATAGATTCCTGTTGTGACAATCTATTACCTTTAACTTTTTGTCACAGGAAAGAGATATTAGAATTTAAATGTCATATATTTGAAATATTGTAGCATCTTGGAGTACTTTGGCTTTAACAGGTCTTTAATTTGACTAGATGTGAACTCCCATTTCCCTGTTTACACCTGCACTTGCATGTAGGGAAAGGGTAGAATGAATATTTATTAAAGATACTCGTAATTGAAAAAGTCAATGCACAGCACACTGCCACTTTCTTACTCCTTATGTAAGCAATAAAACAAGACAGCCTAGCAGTGTGTTTTCAAAGCCCTACAGAGCACCTGATATGGGGTCTGTCACAAGACACAAGGTCAGACACAGAGCGACATCAAGCACATACGAAGAGTAATAATCCTTTAGAAATATACTATCAAGTGTATTATCAGAAAAGGAATTTTCACTGAGATGCCTTTTTCGGAACCATGAGGCCAACCAAAGAGAAAGCTTTCTTTCTAGTGACCTAAGAGCTATTTCACCACCAACTTTCTGATACAAAAGATGGTTCTTATAGTAACAAAGGAATTTGACTGTATCAGAAATAAAAACAAATAAATTTTTGGATCTGTTCATTACATTCTTTGCATCATGGTATTCAGGGCTTTTTTTTTTTTTTTAATCTCAACCTATAAAAGCATTATTCATTTTTTTATATAAATGCATTATTGATAAAAATAAAAAATAGAAAAATATTCATTTTACATCATAACTAAGATAATGTGATCAACCTAAGAGAAGGCTCAAAAAGTAATGCAGAAGAAAAAAAGTGTTCAAAATACTTTCCAGTGCTGTACTGGGAATCACTGGGGGACACAAAAATAAACTTCCCTGCTCTCATGGCAAACACGACATGGCAAATGTATACATAGACACACGGCAAGATTCTGCTAGCATCTGTCTATACAACTTAACTGTGTAAGATTGTTAGATAACTATTTGATAATAAGCTTCATATACTTTTGGGGGATTAATGAACTAGAAAGTGACAGCAGTAGTACAAAAGGATAGAATTCTGTTTGGTGATCACTCCCCTGTTATCTCCTTCCCACACAAAGGGAAGCTGATGGCAAATGAAAAAAGCTTTTATGGGGATCATAGTGCATCAAAGAGAGACATTAGTATCCTACTGCAGTGAAGCTGTGTGGTACAATTTAGATCTTTTATTCCAAGAAATCTAGCAATTAAAGACAAGGTGTGTAGTACTTTCTATACTGGTCACTATAGTACTTCATTCCATATGAAAACTAAAAATGGTTATTTTTGTTATTATTTATATGACTTTTGTTTCTATGATATAAACCTTCACTGGTCTTCGACCTTTTCTTTTTTGGGGGGGTGTGGTCTCTTAGGAGGACCTCGTTTCACCAATCTGGGCACATGCATAATTTTGAATTGAGTGACCACAATGTACCCCCTCTCTCCAATGGGTAAAGGCTGATGCTCTTTCAGCACTCAGATGAACTATTTTCTAAGTAAATGCTTACCTGTAATTTAATATTGCAACTCTCCCCCATCCATCCATCCGTCCAACCATCCAATCTATATAACCTATCTACCTCACAACTGCCTTTCCTTTATCTTGTTGTCTCTGGAGATTCAGTACTGAAGGTATTTTTATTTAATGAAAATTAGGTATATTTGTCTAGATAGGCAGTCTTCAAACTGGGGCATGCATACCCCTGGCAGGAGGGTGGTATAAGATTTCCCAAGAGATAAACAGGCACAGATGGTTTTAAGGGAATCAATTTCTAGTTCCTCAACTTTTGTATGTTCTCTTCTCTGAATCGGATTTGCCCGAGAACTCTCTGAGTTTTCCTTCCTCACATCTCTTTTTACAGACTCTTCTTCCACTAAATGAAATAAAGGCATGTTTCCTTCCTGTCCAGAATCTTACTATGGTACTTTATCTCAGGGTATAAAAATCTCTTGAGATGCAAATAAAGGGACAATTCAAAATACTGATGTGAGACTGAAAAGTGAATGCCAAGGTATCAAATCATTCTGCAGGGCAGGTGGTTTCCAATTCATTGCTTTCAATAAAATGGTAGGAGGATCGCATCATAATTTCAATTGATCATTAAAAATAAATTTCAATGATAGATAGTTAAAATGATCATTTAATGATAGACCATGAAAATAATTCTTAATAATAGATTACTATATAAATTTTGTCACATAATTTGGAAAGAGTTCAAAAATTTGACATTGTTAAAACAAAATTCTTTCCTTTGCCATCTATTTTCTTATGTAAGTAACTTTCCTCAGAGCTTCCACCAGCTAAAAAAAAAAAAAGACAGGATAGAACCATTGAGGAATTCCGTCTCATTCAGCAACAAATAGTGCTCATTCATGAATATTTGAGCAAAGATGGGAGGAAGTGGAAGCCCTATCCATTTCATTAAAGATGTATTTCCAATAAATGTTTGTTTTTTAATAATATCTATTAAAATTTATAATTTTAATAAGTGGGTATTCATAATATTTGTAATGATAACTCAGTGCAGATTAGTTTTTAGAAAAACTGAGTCTTATGGTCATAGGAAACTTTAACATTTAAATTTACAGACCTATGTTTAATTTTCCACATATTTTTATTGCTGAAAAGTAAAATAGGGTAATCAGTTTTGAAAAGTTAAAACAAAATTGTGTAGGGGAAGCAGGATAAAAATATAAATTTAAGATGAAAAAAGGAATAATACAAAATTTTCAACCATAAAGAGCTTGTTTGTACATTTTTTTAAAAACAGAAAGTGGTGACTATCAATTCACTTTGATATTTAAATTCCATTGGATATATTTAAAGTTGCACACGTTATGCAAAAATAACCTTTGCAACTATATAAACTTGTGGTGAAAACTTTCAGATGCTACATTACACATATGTGAGAAGGTACGTGGTTTTATTTTATTTTATTTTAAGATTTTATTTATTTATTTATTTGACAGACAGAGATCATAAGTAGGCAGAGAGGCAGGCAGAGAGAGAGGGGGAAGCAGGTTCCCTGCTGAGCAGAGAGCCCTATGCAGGGCTCCATACCAGGACCCTGGGATTATGACCTGAGCCAAGGCAGAGGCTTTAACCCACTGACCCACCTAGGTGCCCCAAGGTAACATGGTTTTAAACAGTATTTTAGGGGATAAAGGAGTGAATGGTCCAGTGACCAGTAATGTAGACTAGGGAAGAAAACTATGGCCTGGGCCTGGTTTTGTGTATAAACTTTTACTGGAACATAGCAATACTCATTTGTTTATATATTGTCTATGGCTGCTTTTGTGCTATAACAGAGCTAAGGGGTTGTGTCTGAGACCTTATGGTCTACAAAGCCTAAAATACTTACTATCTGGCCCTTTACCAAAAAAGTTTACCCATGCCTAATCGTCGTGAAGGGTGACAGTTTGCTCAATCATTTAATTAGACTTGACTATAGGATATTCATTGTAAAGTTTTATGGTAAATGCTGATTTATACTTCATAAATAATGTTTTTAAAGGACCTATCAAGTGGACTTTATTTTCCTGACTTTTAAAACTTTACCCAAGTGATCACTTTATTTTTTAACATATGGCAAATCATAAGTACTCAAAGCAAAAGATGATTTAGGAATCAGAGTAGTATTTATCCTTGCGGTGGATAATTCCTTCTTAGATTTCAGCTTATATGTTGGGGACTGATAAATGAATCAGTTTTGAGCTTTTAGTGAGTTATTTTAATTCATTTGCAAATGGTAGTCACTTAGCTTTCTACTGAAATAAGGGTTTTAAAGACAAAAAAGGTGACCCACACATAGGGAACACCCTGGATTTTAAAATAAGTCAGCTCACTCATCTGCTTTATATAAAAACTTAAAAATTTTTAACAAACTCATGAGCCCAGGAAATTTAACAAAATTACAAGCTAAACATCCAAATCGGTAGCATACCCCTACAACTAGGCAATTAAGTTTTTTTATTCTAAAAGTTACTGAATAGCATCTTTAAAAACAAGAAATGTTAATATGTTCATATCAGTAACATTCTCAGTGAAGTCACATCCGAAATCCCCCACCCATGAGATGAAAAATATTAAACTAGAGATTTCAACTAACTGACTCAAAAAGCACAGAAGCAATTAAGTATTCAAAGTCATTTGCCAGGGATGCTCATTTCATCCCAAAGGCCCTTCCTGGTCTCCTCCCTTTTCCTTTTTTCCCCCTTGAACAAATTTAACCTCCAATGGCAATTTATTGGGCTGTAGGACCACAGGAAAATGAATACAAATATCTTAACACTGCCATTGGCTGGGCAATATATTTCAACTTCGAAACTGCTCTGCAATTGCACATTAATCCCCTCAGACTGAACAGAGGGTCCAGGAAGAAAGGATTGATCTCCTTTAATGATGAAACCCTGGCACCACAGTTTTATTTTTCACAACACAGTGCTGCTAAGAACCCCACTGTTATTATGAAAATTTCCCTAGCAAAGGAGCTCCATCACATTACCGGTGCACCAATTCATCATAACGTGCTTCGCTCCTGCTCATCAACAAGTCTGAGTGATGAAAAGATCCAATATTATCCTGACAGTACTTCATGCGCATTCTCAATCACACATTATTACAGCATCCATATTAATTTTCAGTGACACGCGTCCTAGGCCTGTTCAAATTAGGCAAACCAACGAGGGGGAGTTGATGAAATACCAGCATAGCCACAGCTCATTGCATTCCAATTTGCATGCAAATGGTTTATCAGGAAAATTCCATTCCCAGCAACCAGCAAGTGAAAAACAACTGTAATCTACACTTCAGGGCCACCATACAGAGCTTAATGAATCGCAAAGAGAGAAAGAAGTGACAGACCTATGAGAGGATCGATTTCCACTGGCAGCTGGTATGGCTGGTCTTGTACTGCACCTTGATGAGCTGGAATTCACAAAAGATTAAAAAAAAAAAGCATTATTTTTCATATACTAAACTATATAAAAATGCTTAAGTCAAGTCTTACATAGAATTGCTTCCAACCTCCAAATCTCTCAATCACTTTTGTGAAATTTAAAGAAAAAAAAATCCAGGTGCTTTTATGGCTAGCTTATGAAACATTTATTTTAGATTAGTGCTGTTCTGAACATGTGCCATCAGCAGTGGCTCCAGTCCTGGGCCATAAGCTATAGCAGATGCTTGACTGGCAACCTCTGATGCTGCAACAAAACAAAATTAAGTGGTAAAGCGCGCTGAAAACAAAATGTGACAACCATCTGCTGACTGTAGCAAATACTGTTTTTTTGTTACTTCTTAAAAAGGCAGTTTTGAATGCTGCAGCACAAAGGATCCACAAAAACGTCAATTTATGATGGAGAAAGGGAAAGCTCTAAGTCAGGGAACATTTAATGTTTCATCCATCACTTAAAACCAATCAATTCAAAGTTTGAATAAAAATAAAGAAAGCTATCCGCAGATAAATGTTTTAGTTAAGTGCATTTGGCTGAAATGTTTTCCTCAAGATTGGATTGAGGTTTTTAAGAAAAGTTTTATTAATATTTAATATTTCCATGGTTTCAATTTAAAAATACTCTGAGAAGCAAATGAAAAAGAAAAATCAATCCATACTAAGAACAGTTCGTTCAATTCTCAAAATGGTTCTAAAGATTCTTGCATACTTATTTTGTTATTGAAAAGAGATTCAGAGGGCAGTTCCCTTGTGAAAGGTAGAAGGACCTAGGGTAAAGAGGAAGAGAGTTAGGGAGCAGGAGCCACTGCCTGCTGCTTACGCAGACTTAGGCAAGCATAAACCCAAAAATTAAGGGTTTGGAGAAGATCTTTTCAGCTTTGTGATTCTGACAGTTAAACTCTGGCCCTTTCCCAAATTATTTTCCCTGAATGACTCAGCCATTCACTCTGGTCAGTATCTCCCTTTTATAGACTCATCAGCATTTAAACTACTGCTTAGTTGGTATCAGAACTCTGCTTAATACTGTCATATTTTAGGAAATCTTTCAGACTGTCCTTGAGGAGCTGAAAAGAAAAATGGGGTACATTCCAATGACTTCATTAGATTATTTTTAAAACTTATTATGTCATCATTTCCCCATTAGCAAATACCAACTTTTCAAGGCGGTTTCAAAGATCATTAATACTGATAAAATACCTGTGTAAGTACAATGTTAGCACTAAAAATTATAGTTGAGTATGTATAAGAAATTAAAGTACCTGAAGAAAGGATACTATATAACAGTCTGTTTTACCGAAGGTATATTCTGCTGATCACTGGCTCTGCCAGCAAAGAACTCACAGGACACATACAGGGAATGTTCAGGGAGTATGCACCAGAGCCTCTAAATCACCCAACAGTGCCCTTTACTTCTAGTAATACCAGTGTTGATCAACATTAACACCTTGATAATTTTTCTCTACTTCTCTTAGAATCTGGGATCACAGAGACATGAAAGACACAGTGTCAGTGAAATTTAGGAGGGTAACTTTCTTTGGCCATGCCTCAAATTCCACTGCTGCTGACTGCTACAATGCTGACTGCCCGTGTGACCTTGGGCAAGTTGGGTAGACTCTGTGTTTCAGTTTCTTGATCAGTAAAATGGGTTAGACTGAACAATATGGAATTAATAATACCTGACATTTTAACTAAAAAGAGGCGATTTCAAATGGTCCAACCTAAATATATAACCTACATCCTAAGACTGTTAAGGAAATTCAGTGAGTTAGTACATGAAAAGTGATTAAGACAGTATCTAGAACCTAGAAAATGCTCTATAACATTAGCTGCTATTCTGTTATTTTGTTCACAGGCCCTGTAAAGTCCTGTGAAGGAGAAGGAAAAATAAAGCTTTTTTTTCCCCCTTTTTTTTTTTAAAAATCGGGTCTCAGAAACGGTTGAAAGAAATGACAGGAGCTAGCTGTCTAATGAACAAACTACAGAAATCATAGTTTCTTAGAAAAGGACCAGAATCTAATTTTTTTAAAAAAGTAGCATAACACGAATTTGATATTCACTGTAGAAAGACTGTTAGGGATTTTTGACATTTTTGTTCCTGACATTTGTTTTAAATCAAGGCATATTAAGGCAAGGGAAAGATAGAACAAGATAGGATGAAAGATCAGATTTATATAAACATACTTAAAATGGGACACAGATTTAATAAAATGGATGCTTAATATTTTAGGTGTAGGTATAAGCTCAGAATTGGAGATCACACTGTAGAAGGATAACCACCTGTGTATTCCCATATGTATTTATCTGGTGAGGAGTTGCTGTGTCATACTGCAGAGCCAGAGTGTGGGAACAAAACACAAGGTACAAGTTGTGTCTAAATGGCTGTCTCTCAATTGTAGGGGTCCCCAAATGAGGGACGACTATCCACAGAGTGGAAGCCAAAGGCATGGGAGGTGAAAGAATTCACCTGAGGCAGAACAAAGGAGAAGTTTATTGAATATGCTGGAGGGCAGTGGTGGGTAGGAGAGCAGAGGAGAGACTGTCTGCAAAGAGGTAGTGGGTGGGAGCTGCTTTTAAAGGGAGAAAGTGAGGGGATTCGGCAACATACGGAATCTTCCTCTCTTTGGGAACTGTGCCTCACTGTAAGTAGCCCATTGGTTAATTAGAATCTATGGGTATTTTGAGGCGGGGAGCTCTCTGGGTCTGTCTGGATTCTTTCACTCAAGCCTGCTTGCCTAAAATTGGACTCGACATTCCCCCCTGACAGATCAGCAATGATGAATCTTAGACATTCATGGAGAGGTTTCATCCTCAGCAGCACCGACACAAAGAAGGCTCACTGGGGAGAAAAACAGGCAAAGAACTGGGAAAACATGCAGTCCTCCAAGCTTTCCTCTCACAGAGCGGTAAGCTTGGGCTGCAGACTGCTTGTGTACAGTGAGTGCTAGTCCGGCAGAGGGATGCTGCCCCTGAGGTACTTTACGTATCTATGGAAAAACTGGAAGCAGGGAAAAGAACACCTGACAACCGAGTACTAAGAGAAGCAAGTTTTCCAGTCAGGGAAATGGGCTTGCTGGCAATGGGCATGCCAGGAGCTCGTCATCAGTACCCTCAGAGGATCGGCTGGAGGCCTGGCAAGTAGCCCTTGGGTGGTGTCTGCTCCATTCCTGCCGAGCTTGCCCTTGGTGAGACTAAAGGAAAGACTGTGGCAGAGTATCCAGGGCTTTCCACCAGCTGAAAGGTTTGTTTCTCCTTACACATGGTGTCACTCTGTTTGAACTGGCATCAGAGTGGCCACACACAGCCCCCAGGATAGGCATCCTTTGTGTTGGCCCTGATGCTGCCACACACCGGGGCTTCTGCACAGCTCCGAGAGTAAGTGTACACTGACAAGGTAAGTCCTCTGGTGTATTTGATAGAATACACCAGCAGCATGCTCTTCCTCTAACACGTGGTACTAGAGAATCCAAAAAATGATAATCTTTAGTCCCAAAATATGTCATCTGTATGCACATTTACCACTGTAAGATAAGTTCACTGGAAGAAAAAGGAATAAAAGGACCTAAAAATAAAGATAAGATATACCTGCCTCGATTTCTACCTTCTCTATTTTTTCTGAAATCTATTCTCTAATCAAATATGGGCATTCATTTCCTTTCTAATAGCCAGGAAAGTGGCCTTATTTAATAAATTCTGATACCAACCACAGATTCTTCATGATGGGTAACCTTACTGAACAGTCAGTGCACCAAGTTTCTGCTTGAATGTCAATTCAATTCTGTTCCATTCGAAGAGCTTAGGCCCTGTTGAACTTATATTTTTTGCAACCAGTTCAGGTTTTATAATAAGCAGTACTTTATGCACACTTTACAGATTTAATGACAAGTTATCAGACTATTAAAATCTATCTTCTAAAATTTCCTACCTAAAACAATGGCTTGGAAAAAAGCCTATAATCCTCAGGACTTTAAAAGATTTTCCTTCTTAAAAACAGAATTTCCAAGTAGTGGCCAAAAAGAACAGTGCTAGATCCAGATCTCAACATTCCTGTTCTAATGAGAGGCAATAAATCATAGCAGGGTGATCATAAAATTAAAGTCAGAAGACTTGGGTTCAAACCTGGCTCTGCCACTGACTGGCCATATGTGATACTAAACAAGGCAAGATCCCTGGGGCTCAGTATCTTCACTGGTAAAACGTGGGGCTGGAGTAGATGAACTCTCTGGTCTCCTCAAACTTTGGTTTATGATTCTAATGGTTATTTCAATATCGGGCCATTGGTTACCCTAACACTTAATGGAAAAATAGAATGTACTTATAGGTATGTAGTATTTTGGGTGTGTAATTTACATGTTCTTTTTTCTATTATCCATGACAAATACTATGACGTCATCCGCAAAAAGGCACCTAAGTAGACAATCAAAAGTGATGAGTACATGATAAGTGGAAAAAAGGAGGCCATAAGATAAATAAATATATACTATTTATGGACACAATAAGGAATATAATTATATTAAGATAGAGAAATAATATTTATCTAAAAGGAATAAAGACAAACCACCAGATGCCAAAGAACAGTTTATGTTTTAACATTTGTATCCTATGCCTCAGAGGGGACTTCTTTAAGCCTTTCAAGCTATTAGAGATTTTGATTCAGATTAATGCTTGAAATCAAAAAGCTTCAATGCTGAGAGACATAACATACTGAAGTGGATATTACAGTATCTTTCTACAATGTTCGGCAGGTACTATGCAGCAGGATGATAGCTTTTTACTTACCAGGAAGGTTGTGCCACTTGTTCACGGCAAAGAGCCTGTTAGCAGTGACTGTGATCACAGCAGGAGTTGCCAAGCCAGGCTGGGTGTTAGCTGCCACATGAGTGACAGGGGAGTTGGAGGGAAACTTTAGGACCATGATAACATCCTGCTGGGCTTGGTCTGTGAACATCAATGGACTCTGCAGGAGGAGATACTGTTGAGTGGGCATGACAAGACCCAAATATACAAGAAGGAAAAGACAACGGAAGACAAGAAAGAGAGAGGGTGCAGGAAAAGAAGAGGAAAGACTATGTTAACACAAGTTGCAACTGGGAGTGTGGTGAGCAGAAAGGTTTATAGAAACAGCAATTAGGACTGGCTTGTTTTTCCTGTATGTCTTTAGTTGAATGTTTTGGTGACTGAAGTAGGATAACATTAACAAAAACATTTAAAAAATCCGTAGATTAGCTCCCTTCCCCACCCCACTACCATGAAGGACTAAAGAAATGATGTGATTTAGATTCTAGGTAGGCAAAGTATTGGAGATTGCATTAAACCATTCCAATTGCTAATATATGTCAAGTACAAAAAAAAAAAAAAGAGAATGAGGATAGGCAATAGGTACAAAAGCAAGACAGGGTAACTTCCAAAGATCATTAAAAGTTGTGCTTAGTTAGCATGAAGATTTTGACAATTAAATAAAGAGATAATTAAGAGATAAACAAACATACTTATAAACAATAGTTATACAGCATATATGTATTATTACAGTCGAGAAATAACTTACAGACATAATATACAAACTTAATTATAAAGGTGTTTCAAAGCAACACATAATTAAATGTACTTGTAAAAACAATATATTTATATAGTGTACCAAGTCATAAACACTGCCCTATTATAATGCAAATGCTGCTCATTTCTGCTATAGTGAAGGATAAAGAGAAATACCTAGATGCCCCTCCCCTCTCTCGGTAAAACAAAAAAACAAAAAACCTAAAAGTAAAGCCTAAGACGTTAGATTTCTCCTTTCAAAAGCAGCAAGTAATTGAAAATGTTAAACAAAAAACACTGTCTGTTCTAATAACTAGCACAAAATAAATCTCGAGGACTACTAAGGATTTAGAACATTCCTACAATTCATATGTCATAATCCAAGACATATATAACACCACTGTGATTTACCGGCTTTATTTATATGTTGCGGTAGTATGCTATCACACAGTAATTGCACTGTGCATTTCCAGCAATCCTCTTCTACCATGTCTATTTTCTAATAGCTGATTAGTATCATTCACAATTGAAACACTTTGATGAAGTGCTTCTGGCTGCTTTCCTACTGCCATATTTCAAAACACCAGGTATATGTAAATGTGTAGGCACATATATTTAACACGTATTTATTCAGAACTGCTAATAAAAAATTAAATACATTTGCATTTTTATTATCAGTCCTTTTAAAAAAGTTATTAAGAGTACTTAGAAAAACATATTGCACTAAGAATTCCTATTTGCACTCTTTGCATAAAGGTGTAAATAAAGGCAACTAATAAGCTACCCAGACACCCTTCTGAGCAAGTGGCTAAAAGCCAATCAATATTATGAGTTAATCCTCCCTGGATGCTCATTCAATTAAAGGTGTCAGTAATGCCTCATCTGATGTGGCCTCAATTAAATCCAACTATCTGATGGTGTGAAAACACAGGGGGATACAGCAACAGCAGCAAAACCAGACAAATAGGCAGCCTTCGTGTGCCTGCTAATTACTACACCTGGTGTATATTATGGCTCATGCACTTAACGCAGCACGAGGTGGCTTTAATTTCTGCTATGTTTGTGTGTGTGTGTGTGTGTGTGTGTGGTGGGGTGGGGTGCACTGATGGTTGATGTGGCAGGGGGTGGGGTGGGTAGAGGACTCATCTGAATGACAGTAAAAACAATAAGCATTTGGACCTTTGATTTTTAAAACCTCTATATCAATTAGTAATTTTTGTTATACAAAGAACCTTTTATACAGTTTTTAAGGAACTCTGTGGAATTGGGCAAAAATGAGAAACAATGAGCAATAACACACAGAATAGCCTACAAGCTAGTTTTGAAGAAGTCCTGGGAAAAGGAAATGAACATCGTTTCAGAGTACCAAGCCTTATTTTTCAATTATGTAGTTAAAAAAAATAACATTTACTAAAATCAATTTATAAACTCGAAGAAAATATAACATACATCATAAAGTGTCACTGAAAGGAAGTTGATACTTATTTTTGAGTTTAACAGACTTATTGTAAATATGATTAGATTAAAATTAAATAATTCCGATGTTTATGTCCTTAAAAAAACACAGAAAATCTCTAATGTGAAGGAATAATGTCTTGCTTACATAGTGACTCTAGTAGGCTAACTCTTAGCCACATGGCAAGGACAAGCCACTTCCACAGAAAGCTGCAAACATCATATCCAGAACTGTCTACTGCATTTTTATAACAAGGTGTCCCTCCAGCCTGTTTCTACATACTCCGTCTTGACTAGTGCTCCCAATGCAGGCAAGCAGTGGGAAACTCTTGGGATTTCCATCATATCCTTGGCTGAGAAGTATGGGATAGGGAACACTAGATGTAAGAGAAAGCACATTGCAGCATACTGGGCTAGTCTACAGTGATAGCAATAGCTATAGATGAGCTGGACAATGGGTAAAGCAGGGGTTAAGAGATACAAACCTTCCTCTAGTCCTGGGTGCCCAGGGAGCCACATCTGAGGTAAAGGGGGAAACCGCAAGCCAAATTTCACCCCGTTGTCCCAGATTAAATGTACACTTGTTGACAACTCTGGTTTCTCTCCAACATACCTTTCTTTCCCACCCACGTATGTGTAACATGAAAACACAATTTGCACAAGTCTATAAGGGAGTTCAGGAATTCAATTCAGAGGATAAAGATAATGAGAAAGACCATATCCCATCCTCATATGAGCATGTGTCTTCCTATCCTAGGCAGCTGAACTGCCTCAATAGATTCTTTCGCCATGGAGAGAGGCTTGGCAGGAGGAGCTCCCTCCTTGCTCCAAGTCTGACCAGGTAAAAGTCAGTGGAGCACTGGAGGTGAGTGTCCATGTGCCACCATCATAATAGCCCGAGTCTCACTGACAAACTATTACCAAAACTATTTCCAAACCACAAGCATAAATCATTCTTATTATTTTGATGGCATTATTTTACATTGTTCTTCTTAAATGTTTGCTTTTTATGCAATCTTCTGCTTACTAAAGTTACCCTTTATGTTCACTTAAATCTGATCTCACCTGTTTAAAAATGCTTAGGGGAAAACATAATGTAAATAATTTTAAAAATGCTTGTAGTTTACTGTGATGGCCAACTCATATAACTAGAGCAAGAAGGGGAAAAGGTTTGGAAGGAGAAAGAAGATGACAAAGAGGGTGAAAGGGAAAAAGACACAAAGATGAAGGCAAGATGGAAAGGGAAAGAAGAAAAGAAACAGAGAGCCAGGGGTAAAAGGGCCACATCTCTATATCTTGCTCTCTTCACTCCTGTCTCCTTGCCACATTGGTCAAAATTCTACAGTCTCCAACTCCTGATTCTGGGGTGGCCTCTTGACTTGCTTTGACCAATAAAACGTGGAGTAAGTGATTTATGTGAGTTCAAGAGCAAGTTTCAAGAAGTCCTGCAGAAGTGTTCTCTTGGCTGTTCCTACTGTGAAAGCAGCCTGAGCTAACTTCCTTGATGATGAAAAACCACATGGAAGAAGGTCTGGCCACCTCAGCCCACCCCAGAGTAGTGCGTGAGGGAGCCAAAGTGAGAAGAACAGAAGAAATGCCCATCTAACCCTCAAAATTGTGAGCAATCAAAATCACTGGAGTAAGTTTAGGGTGGTAAGGTATACCAAACCATCTTTTCTTCTTGCTGTGGTCCTTTATCCTCAGTAACAATATCCTACACATTAGGATTAGCTTTAAAACTGCCAAACTGAAAAACTGAAAAACATGTTGGGACATAAAGAACAAACACAAGCAAAACTAATCTAAAAATGCATAGGATCAAATTAGAAAACTCATCCATCCTGTGTCCAGAGCCATTATCCTGTGGCAAGGATATGTGACAGTTATAGACTTTTTAACTCTGCAACACAGAACATGAACTGATGAGATCCTAGAGCACTGGAGCAATGTTTACCCTTCCAAAGACTCCAGGACAGCATGCAATAATATTTCCCATTGTTAGCAGGTTGACATACATCACATAAAAAGAACAGACTCAGATGTGGTAGAGAATCTCAGGTCTAACAAAACACGGTCATGAATGCTGAGTATGGCCTCAGAGAGGCAAGAAATGAGAAGAGTGTAAGCAGCACTTACCACTTGCATAGCAGAACCTCTGGGAGGATGGGGCTCTATAAGCAGTTGAGAAGGTGTCTGTCCAAAACTTCGAATTTGAGCTTCAACAGCCTGAAAAAGGCATGGGCAAGTTTGAGGGTTAAGAGGTGCTAATTATAGGCAGTAGAACCACAACTGTCACCTGAAAATGTCATTCCATACTTCTGGTTTATTTCATGTTGAAAATCAACTTTATGTTTTCACAGTGGGTCTAAGCACCTGGCAAGGGCACTGAGGGTGAGGTCATCCTTTAGTACTGTGTAAGCTGTTCCTATAAAACGCTACAAAACCTTCTCATCTTGCTCTGTGATATGAAACAGAAACCAGCTATTATAGTCAGAAATTGTCCTTTTTGGCTTCGTCTCTGTTTTCTTGCATTTTTGCCCCCTGCTTGCATCATCTCTGATGACTAAAGCTAATCTTTTACAGGTATAGAGAAAAACCTATTGCTGCTTTGATTCTAGGCCCCATTTCACCCTGGGAAGTAGAAATGAGGAAAAAAGAAACATAGCACCTGTGAAAATGGCTTGATGCTATTATTTTTGCCATAGGAAGAGCATTATTATTGACAGTCTCTTTGAACCTAGGTGGTGAAACAACAAAGTAAAAGCCATATGTTGCATCCAAGCATGAGACAGTTAAGCCAGGGACTCAGTAAACATAAGAAACATGTGCATGCCCTTTTTGAAAGCTGTGTGCGTGCACCCTTTGCAAGGCACTCTCTTACCATGGGTCTCCCTGTGTACCTAGCACAGATGCTCACTTCCCAATTCCCAAGAACTCCTTCATCATGGGAAACTACTAAATGCCAGATGCTATCACTGTCTGCAATTATTTTATTTTACTTGTTTATGCCTTTCTCTTTCACTAAAATACAAAATCTATGTGAGCAAGAACCTGATCTATCTAAATTGGGTGAATGAATAATACAGTATGTGAGGAGAAAGAAGGAAGGAAAGCTATAGAAAGACTATTTCAGCCCCCACAACAGTCAGGATTCTAACTTCCAGGTTAAATGAATGAGGGAAACCTCTCAAATTCATAAAAGAATATATGTTCATCATGTTATTTTTTTAATCCCTAAGAAAATAGATACTTAATTTTTGTCTGCTCTGCAGGACTATAGGCAATTAATGTATCATAAGGAAATATAATCATTTTCTAGTATTAATTTTTTTTATTTGTTGAAGACACCACTAGTAGTCCTTTCGAATAAACCTTGTAAGAAACAATGACAGCGATTCATTCATTTATGCATTCAATAATCATCAACTATGTACATATAGCGGTATCAGGTCTTAATGTTAATCTGCCCTTGACTGTATTCTCAATATGGGAAGCAGGACAAAGGTACTCAGAAAGTTAAACAGCAGTTTGATGTAGTCAGGCCAGTAAGTTTAAGGAATGCTCTATGACTTGCTTAGGCAGAAAAAAATTGGAAAGCCCATCTGTGAAAGCTGAGGGGTATGATGGCAGCAGCATGCGTTTTGAAGTCAAACAGATCGTGTTCAAATCCTGAATGTGTACCACTTACAAGCTCTATTATGATCTAGGCAAGTTACTTAATAACCAACTCTAAGTTTCGATCTTCTCTCCTGTAAAAATCCAGATAATAGTAGCGTCCAGCTCATCATGCTCTATTAAGAATTAAATGATAATCATGTAAAAAACAGAGCAAAGTGCTTAGTAGATTAGACATTCAATATACAGTCAACATATACTCATTAAGGGCTCATTATATATATTATATACTCATTATATACTCATTAACGGCTGATAATAACAACAAATATTTGTTTAGTACTTACTATTTACCAAGAACTTCTTGAAGTGCTTTATTAACTTATATCAACTAATCTTTAAACTATATGATGTGAGTCCAGGCCCCTGGGTGGCTCAGTCAGGTAAGCATCTGACTCTTGATTTTGGCTTTGGTTGTGATCTCAGGGTTGTGAGATTTAGCCCTGTGTGGGGCTCTGAGCTCAGTGGGAAGTCTGCTTCTCTTGCTCTTCCTCTGCTCCTCCACCTGACATGGGCATATACACTCTCTCTCAAAGAAATAAATAAATCTTTACAAAAGATAAACTATATGATGTGAGCCCTTTATTATATCTATCTGTATCTATAATGAAAATAAGGCACAAAGAACTTAAATATCTTGCCCAAGGTCACATAGTAATTAAATGGCAGCTCAAAATTTGCACCTAATAAAGCAAGATTCTAGAGCTCATGCTCTGAAGCTATCCTTCTTCTTATCTGTTAGATACTATACCAAAGTCTGGGGATAAGACTGAGCACACACACACAAAAAAAAGCATGAGGGGTGCCTGGATGGCTCAGTGGGTTAAAGCCTCTGCCTTCGGCTCAGGTCATGGTCCCAGGGTCCTGGGATTGAGCCCCACATTGGGCTCTCTGCTCAGCAGGGAGCCTGTTTCCTCTTCCCTCTCTGCCTGCTTCTCTGCCTACTTGTGATCTCTGTCTGTAAAATAAATAAATTTAAAAAAAAAAAAAAGCATGAATCTACAATTGAATGAATGAATGAATAAATAAGGTATCTCTATCATTGTCATCATCGTTGTCATCGTCACCACCACCACCAAGCATGTTCAGGCACAATTAAAGTAGCATAGCTAGGTAACTTTGGTTTTATATAGTAGGAGATAAGGTTGGTCCTAGACTTTAGAAAAAGAAAAGGAGCCAAGAGGAAGCAAAGAATACAGGCTAGGATCATTTCAGAACTTCTAAAATGTTTTTTTTTTTTTTTTTTTGATGGGGCTAAATCAATTTATGATCAACATCAGGATAATCTTGAAGAAAAAAAAATATCACACAGTGGCAGAACTTGAAGCCTAGAGATAGTCAGAAAGAAGGTGGGAGCACTGCTATTATAGAATATATGAACTTATGGATTGAGTTTATGAATATGAGTCTTAAATTTCTTTTTTTTTTTTTTTAATTTATTCATCTGAGAGAGATCACAAGTAGGCAGAGAAGCAGGCAGAGAGAGAGGAGGAAGCAGGCTTCCCGTTGAGCAGAGAGCCTGATGTGGGGCTCGATCCCAGGACCCTGAGATCATGACCTGAGCCAAAGGCAGAGGCTTTTAACCCACTGAGCCACCCAGGCGCCCCTTAAATTTCTTATAAGACCAGTTGGCAAAGGCAGCACCTTTACCCTCTACTGCTGCTTTTGGTGCTCCCTGCCCAATGGCCCCCACGTCTTTTCCCCTATTTAAATGAGGAAGAGGGGGAGGGAAGAGAAAACTTGCACACATGGCCTACAGTATTGTCATTGCTATTTTTCTGCTGTGTGATTTGGGGCAATAGTTTAACCTCTATTCGTCATCTACCAAATAGATACTAATAATGCCTAGTTCACAGAATTATCTGGAAAACTAAATAATACCTACAAAGTACTTAACTATAGTACTTAACACATACAAAGCACTAAATAAAATGCTGCATTATTATTAGGTTTGGCACTAAGCATGATCCCCATCGAACACAGCTAAAATAGGGAAGGAAAGGAAGAAATGTTTCAGGAGTAAATAATGAAAATGATGAACATATTATTAAAGAAACTGAAATCTTGCTCTAGATTTCAAAATACACTGCAGAGCTAAGCACCCAGAGACAAAAATATCTCTTTGGAGATCCACAGACCAGTCCAAAACAAAAGGGACTATATACCCTAACCCCTACAGAAGCTGTGGTATTTGTAAGAAAGGGATAAATATTTATGGACTAAGGAAAAATCAGCAGGTCTTGAAGAACAATGACTTTGAGGAATGAAGAAAAGACAGACCAATTCTTTTTTCTTTTGAACTTGCATATCTTAGAGAGTAGTAAAGCAATGAATGGAAATGTAAGTTTCTGTTGGAGAACTAGTGTGCCATAAGGAAGTATATTTTATGTGACATGTAGAATCTGAAGTGACAGTAATAGCCATCTACCCATGCTGAGATATCCAATGAGCAAAAGAAATCACAAGATTGGCTCTGACATCAAAGATCAGTATTGATTTAGGTGTAACTTAATGTTGTCAATGGTTTCAGATCCTTCTCTTTCCCTGTCTATATGTGTGTATTTTTAAGCAACAGAAATGACTTCCTTTTTTCAAATGAAGTATCATATAAACCCCTAATATATCAAAAACATAGGTATAGGGCCATCTACTTTAAAAGTGGACAAAGCCATCCTTACTAAACTTCCTTAGAAGCTCCTGAGACAATTGTGAGAAATCCTAGAGCTCTGGCACAGTGTCTGAAACTCACCGGTTAAGCTCCAGGAAGAAAATACATGAGACACATGCAAAAAAGGACCTAGAACTGAACCTTGGGAAATACTCATATTTAAGATATCCTATAAGGAACTAATGAAGAAAGCAGAGGAGGGAGGAGTTAGGAGTCAGGGAGCAGGATAGAGTGATATGAAAGCTGTAAGGTTAGAATTCCAAACACAGAATGGTAAGTAACATTAACTACTAGAGAAAAACTAAGGATAATTACAATTATTGCACATAAATCTTAATTATAGATACAAATTTAATGTAAATGGTCTTAATACTACATATCCTGCTTCACACTTTACACTGTTTTGAAATGAAAAGTATTTGATGGCAGGACAGCTTTCAAAAATACCAATGTTCTCTCTTTGTCTTCTTGAAGATTTATTCATTTATTTGAGATAGAGAGAATGGGAGAGAGAGAGAGAGAAAGCGAGCACGAGCTGGGGAAGTGGGGAGGAAGAGGGAAAGAAGTAGACTCCCTGCTAAGGGTGGAGCTCAATCTGGGGCTCAATTCCAGGCACCCAAAATCATGACCTGAGCCAAAACCAAGAATCTGACACTCAACTGACTGAGGCACCCACGTGCCCCTCTTTTTTTTTTTTCCTTTTATTTTAGAGAGAAAGAGAGAGAACATGAGCAGGGGGGAGGGGTAGAGTGAGAGGGGGAGAGAGAGAGAGAGAGAGAGAGAGAGGGAATTTTAAGGAAGTTCCACGCCCAGTGCAGAGCCTGATGTGGGGTTCAATCTCACAACCTTGAGATCATGACCTGAATAGAAATCAAGAGTTGGATGCTGAACCGACTGAGTCACCCTACCATGTTCGCTTTTTAACACTTTTTATTAAAAAGCCTTAAAATTCTAGAACTTGCACATGAGTGAACTCTTTCAGGAAAGGCTTTCTCAAGCCATGTAATATGATGGTCTGATTATTCTCTCTCAATGACAGAATGGAAGTTGTATTATTCCACACAGGTTAAATAATAATTTTCTTTTCAAGTCTCCCCAACATCTAAAAAGACTACAGAATTCTTAGGCACAAATACTTTAATTCTTGACTAACCTTTGAGTTGTTGGTGATAAAAACAGAATAGAAAGGGCTTTTTCAAGTGTGAAAATTATGGAGTAAGATTGTCAGGTAATGATTATAATCTCGAATCTTGTAGTCACACTTTACATCATCAACTGACCGTTCTAGATTCTTTTCATTGTTTCTAAAACTCACCTACCATTTTTCAGTCACCCTAATCTTGGAAGCAGTCTACACTGCTGATCACAGCCTAGTTTCTTCACATTCTCTCTGTGGCTTTCTTGGCTTTGCCCCAGCTTAGTTTTCTAACCTTATTCTCTGTTGTTTGCAGACTTCCACTCTTTCTCATCCACAGATCAACTTGTCACTGCAAATTCTTTCCTAGCATTCTGAATTTCTCCATCTACACTTTCTGCCCTGGAATTTTTTTCTGCTGTCATGACTTCAAATTTTTCTTCTATGGGAAAGATTTTCAAATCTAAAACCAAGGGATTACTGATTTTTATGAAGTGTCCATTTACACTGTTGCCTAATGGCCATCTATGTATACTGTGTGCATGGTACATCTCAGCAAACTTAAAATTAACATATCTAAAATCTGAGAAAACTAATTTTATTCTAGCATTCTTTAGTTAAGGATTTGACTCCTATTTTGATCTTTCTTTTTGCTCAAATTCTTACTGATATTTTAAAATTTTACCTCTTCCTTTCATATATAATAAGTCCTAGACCCAATCGCTTCTTTTGTTTTGTAGATGTCTTATTTTCCACTTTATTTAAACTCTGCCTGCCCTGTAACCTCCATCATCTAATCACTGCTTTTACAGTTTCTCATATCCTTCACCCCTTTCTGAATCCAGCTCCCTATAAGTTTCAGGTATTGAGGATTGCATTAATCTCTTTGGTTTAATTTCTTCTTTAATTTAATTTCTTCCTTCAGTGTATCCTGCAGAATTGAGTTTTCCCAAACTCTCCTTTACACAATGTTCCTTTGATCAAATGATTTCAATTAATCTCCAGTAATTAAAAGGTAAAGGACTAATGTCAGGCAATAAATATCTTCCCACATCTCTAACTTTTATTCCCTCATCCAATTCCTTCATACAGTGTTCTTTGTCCATCAGGCTACTTTTCTTATGCAAGTATGATCAGCTCTTTCTGCCTTACATTTTCTCTCATATGACTGCCCCTTCTAGAATGGTCACCCTTATCTTCAATTTCCTGAGTCCTACCCCTCTCTAGAAAATCCTGCTTGAGTTCCACCTTTTTGGTGTACTACTGCCTAAATCTTATAGTCTGCTCATATTGCTGATTACGCACTTGATTTAGCTTCCTTGTGTTTTTAACTTTTAATAATTACTAGTCTATCTCTGCAACTGTACTAACACAAAGTGTGAGAACATAATTGAGTAGTGTGCAGCATGTAGAACAGTCCCTTGCACATGGTACTCTTACAACAAAAAAGTGTACTGAGTGCCTATTATACATAGCAAGCTCACCCAGACCCTTATGCACATATTGGTTTGTACTGGGGACAAAACCCATATTGAGACAATAGCACAGCTCTTGACAAGGGCAAAATGTGGACAAGGGAAAGAATGGCAAGTGTAAGTGAAGGCTGTTAACTGCTATTCTTGAGACCAGTCTTTCACAGAAGGTCTGCAAGATATCAATGAAGACAATAATTCTCATTCTTTACCCCAACATAGCTGATGGATATGACAATGCATCCATGTCTCACTATACAGTGATTCTTAAGAGCCAAGTGAGAAACTGGGGGATATGTGTGACTTGAAAAAGCCTCTTAAAGTAATTTTACTTATCACTCTTTCTTCACTTTTCCCTTCAGCCTTATGTATAAAGCAACTGAAATTTAGAGGTACAACTGAGGTTTGAAATCACAGGAAACACAGGTATAAGATTCAGGAACATGGAATGGTAAAAAGGTAGCTTAATAAACTCTACCAAATGCCTAACTTGTTTTTAAGAACTTTCCTTCATCTAGATAGTTTTGGTTCCAGATGATAAAATTTGATTATGTTAAATTTTTATTATGGAATAGGATAGTGAATCCCCATCTAACTATTAGTTAATTTTAATAATTATTAACATATTTGGCTTTAGGTTATCTTTACAGGGGGCTCAGAAAGTGCTAGAAAGATTCCATGGAAAACAAGAGACTGTTCCTGGTCTCATCCAGACTGCTGCTATCCCTCGTGTTGCTTTTAGAGCAATGTGCACAGACCTCTACTACTTACTTTTTACTTATTTATAATTTCTGCCTTATCAATTAGGCTGCAAGTCTCCTTGAGACCAGAGACTGCAAATATTTCTGTGTTTCTGGGGCTTGATATACCACAGGTGCTCAATAAATACTTACTGAAAGAATGTATAACCATCCAAATCAACATAATTCAGCAGGGATGCAGCTCAGATATACTCCTAACACTATTACAAAGCAGCCTCCACTGAATAAAACATTCTATTAAACATTTCTACTAAAAAGCCTACTTTACTACTTAAAATTCTTATTCATCAATTCCCAATTATTTCTGTAAATAGCCTGTTACTACTTACTATAATAAAACCTGAGTTCAGCAGGCAGCATTCCAGATGTTGAAATACATAATAATAAAAAAGACTATGCAAATACTTTGAGACATTCTAGTAAAACCACATATTTATATTTTATAAACAGCATCTCAAATATTACCTAGAGAATTTATTAATGGATTTCAAATGGAAATATTATGAAAATATTTTCAACAAGCTGCATGTTCCATTGTTTTCTGTGCCAACTATTGCATACTTGTATGATTTTATAGCTACATCTAGAGAAAGAGACAGTATGTATAGAGAATATAGATTCACACACTAGAGAAAATGAAAGGAAGAAAGAAATACAGAAATGAAATCAAAGTAAATAAAAGTAGACTTGGCTTAGTGACAACGTGGTATTTGGCTTCAACTTAACAATGACTATTTTCGTCTCTCAGAACTAGTCTTTTTAATCTAACAGAGGAAACAAGTTAAATCAACACAACACTTAGTAACCCAACAATAAAGTTGTAAAGTTTTATTTTAAGATGGTTTTGGAAGAGAAATAACTTAAACATATGGATGTAGTTAAGGTAAACACATACGTATGCTGTTTCTTTTAAGCACACAACTCTGATATTGCATTTTATCTCCTATACATTTATATCTAAAAGCACTATAAAACCAGGTTAGATAATTGAAAAAAAAGTAATTTATTAAGAAAACACATTCCATTTAGTAATATATTAAGATTTTCTGTGATTACCATAATGAAGTTCTAAAAAGCTGTCTTAAGATTCTAGAGTAATTCTTTACCAAGAAAGGTTTAAAAATCCAAATAAGACTTTATATTTTATATTTCAGATTTGCTTTTTAGTATTTAAAAAAGAGTCATAAGAATAACCAGTAATTTCTACTATGTTATATATAATATCATTACTCGTGCCAGTTTTCCTCTTGCCGTTCACACATTTGAACTTAAGTTGAGGATGATTTGCTAGATATTTGACAGGTTTCCACTCCATGTTTATTGACTCTCTGGTTGAACAGCCTCAGTCCTCTTTGGGGCCACAGTTAAAAACCTAGCTTTGGTATCAGCAAATTTAAAAAAGTTGTACTAATCAAATGACTACTTAATAATATGTTGAAATTTGTACTTAATTCCTAAGGGACAAAAATCCTGATAACATGAACTACTAAGGCCAAAAGAGAACACATAAATGTACTTGATAAAAAATACATGAAGATTCCAAAAGAGAAAATTATATATAATACATATGGTTTTGTTTGGATAACATCTCTAGCTTATTTTTAAAAAAGGTAAAGCATCATTTGTAAAATATTGAGGAATCAGACTCTCTCTTAATCTAAGAAAGGAAATAGAGTTCCTTTTGAGTGGACAGAACAAAAATTTTAAATGCACAACAATTTTTAAAAATAGCATAATCTGGGGAGCCTGATAGCTCAGTTGGTTAAGTGTCTGCCTTCAGTCAGGTTATGATCCCAGGGTCCTGGGATGGAGCCCCACATCAGGTTCCCTGATCAGTGGGGAGTCGGCTTCTCCCTCTCTGTCTGACCCTCCCCCCTGTTTGTGCACATGCTTGCTCTCTCTCAAAATAAATGAATAAAATCTTTTTTTTTTTTTTTTTTAAATAGCACAATGTGGGGGTGCCTGCGTGTCTCAGTTTGGTAAACGTCTGACTCTTAATATCAGCTCAGGTCATGATCTCAGGGTGTTGAAATCAAGCCTCATGTTGGGCTCTGTGCTAGGTGTGGAACCTGCTTAAAATTCTCTATCTTCCTCTCCCTCTGCCCCACGCCAACTTCCGCCCTGCTGGTGTACTCGTGTGTGCTCTCTCTCTCTCAAAAAAAACCAAACAAACAGGGGTGCCTGGGTGGCTCAGTGGTTAAAGCCTCTGCCTTCAGCTCAGGTCATGATCCCAGTGTCCTGGGATGGAGCCCCGCATCAGGCTCTCTGTTCAGCAGGGAGCCTGCTTCCTCCTCTCTCTCTGCCTGCCTCTCTGCCTACTTGTGATCTCTCTCTGTCAAATAAATAAATAAAATCTTTAAAACAAACAAACAAACATATATAGAGAGATATCTACATCTCTCTATATATATCTTTTAAAAAATAGCGTAATGAACCTAACTCAAATTATTTAAAAGGAATCTTTTAAGACCAAGGTTTTGATTCTACTTCTATAAATTTTCTTAAGGAAAAGAATAAGATGAGTGTGAATTGATCTAGATACAAAGACAGTTACTACAACACTCGCTAGCAGTAAAACTTAGGGGACAAAACTACTTAAACTCTGATAATAGAATACCATGCAGCCATTAAAATGAATGAGTTGGTCTGAACGTATCTGACATGGAAAGTAGTCTATAATATATTGATGGGAAAAAACTCCCAATTACTAAAGAATTTAATATATGACCACATTTAAGTAAAAAAGAAATAAATAAAAATATAAACACACATATACTTACATGTATTATTTCAGTACATATATATTTGAATATACATGTATACAATCTGGAGGGTATGTACCAAACTATTATCAGCTATTATCTGATGAGAGATTGGCAGGATAAAAATTAATACTTTAATACTATCTTCAATTATATACTGTTTAGCATCTCATGCTGTAATGCTTAAAACATGCATTACTTTAAAAATAAAGAAAAATTTAAAATTTTCCATTTTTAGGGGCACCTGGGTGGCTCAGTGGGTTAAGCCGCTGCCTTCGGCTCAGGTCATGATCTCAGGGTGCTGGGATCGAGTCCCGCATCGGGCTCTCTGCTCAGCGGGGAGCCTGCTTCCCTCTGTCTCTCTCTGCCTGCCCCTCCATCTACTTGTAATTTCTCTCTGTCAAATAAATAAATAAATAAAATCTTTAAAAAAATTTTTTTCCATTTTTAAAAAATCTTTAAAAAATATGAAAATCTAAAGAAAAATCTGCTAATATTTAATATAGCTTTATGATGGTTAATTTCTCCATCCACATAGTAGCCAGAAGAATTTTTTAATCATTTTAGGAACAATTCCAGCTGATAAACTGGTCAAAAACTGTGAAATACAGAGACCTTGCTACTAACAAAGTTAATTTTGTTATTTGAGCTTATTTCCTAACTTAGATCTACCTGATTTCAAGGGACCATTTGTTTTAGCAATATTTTGTTATCATTTAGTATTAATCAACTATTTAGAAAAATATATAAATTTTCTAAGTAAACTATATGTTTTTCATAATGCATTGGTTATCTGGAGACATATATATGATGATGGTGTGGAGTATATAAGGAATAAAGAGAAAGAGTAGCTTGCTAAATAAAGTGAAATTTAGGGGCGCCTCGGTGCTCAGCGGGTTAAGCCTCTCCCTTCCGCTCAGGTCATGATCTCAGGATCCTGGGATAGAGCCCAAATTGGGCTCTCTGCTCAGCAGGGAGCCTCCTTCCCTCCCCACCCCCTCCTGCTGCTCTGCCTACTTGTGATCTCTCTGTCAAATAAATAAATACAATATTTAATAAATAAATAAATAAAGTGAAATTTATTAAAAAAATAAGAATGCAGTAATAAGAAATCAGCAGAGAGGGAACATTAAGGAAGGAGATGAGTTTTTTTTTTTATATATTATTATTCAATAATATTATGGAAGTTAAGTAAAACGTAAGGTAATTTTAAATTGTAAAAATATGCATGGATTTCCCATTAGTGCATTTAACCGAACCCATACATTCCAAACACACGTTAAATTGAGGCCTGACCCAGTCTCACTACAATCTCCACTTCTTATAGCTGTCCATCCACTGCAGCATAATCCCAGCTGCCAATCTGAAAGAAACCAGCTAGTCAGAGCAGACACAACCAACAGAAACAAACGTCACTCAATAATGTTCAGTGGCACTGTGTTCATGGATAATTTCAAACAGTATCTCTGTCTAGAACATTGATGTGCTCATTCAAAACACCTCCATCTCTAGCTACTGGAAATGAGTAGATAAAGCAGCCTGCCTAGAAAAATAAGTGAAATGTTGCTTCAAAGAGGTTGCCAATACTGAGAGGCAAACTGAAAATGTAGGGACATTTCTTAAAGAAAAATCAGAAGTTAATTTACTGTATTCAGAACATTGAATTCTTCCTCAAAACCAGACACATATGTTTAAACTATGTCCTGGAAAGAAGTTGTCATTTAGTCATTCACTTGGTAAAAATCATGTCGTCTATTTTCTCAAGAATATTGTGAACATCCACTGTGTGAGAATAATGAAATGAGGTACAGTGAGCAATCAGATGACATGATCCTTGACCTTGAGGAACTTAGAGATGAAAGACAATATGCACACAAATACAAACATACTCTCCAATTACACAGTACTGGCAGGGACAGTAAAACAAAAAAGTTACTGTTAGAACAGAGTTTAGTAATACTTAACATTTTAAAAATATACATTTGACTTAAGAATTTCCCAAATATTAATAGAATTTCTGTTGCTTTTTTGTACCAATAATGAAAACTAGAAACAGTGATTATATTCTAAGTAAACTTTCTCATCTTTGATAGCAATGTTTTTCTAAAGATGCTATTCTGAAGACTCAGAATCTATCTGTCATACTTGCAAATAACCTTACATAGATTTTTCAAATCTATGCAGTTTTTTTCATCTTACCCTTTCTAGAAGCTTACATTTAGTTTAAAATTTAGAGAACAAAATTCAGTCACTTGCTTTGAGACTACTTTTCACATTCTCCATTTGGAATGAAGATGGTATCTGAAGTAAACGGGTTCATGACAGAAGTCATCAGCATGACAGAGTGGCTCTGGATTCCTTGGGTAATTGACAGGGCAAAAAAATCATAAAAATATTAATACCCTGTGCCTGCTTTATATCTTTGCATGCATAATTTAGCTATACCTATTTAACTAAGCAGACTGCAATATGCAATAATAACTAGCAAAATACAAAGATTAGCTTTACTGACAACTTTGATGTTCATTTAATTGACTAAGGGAAACTTTGATTATTGTGGTTTTGATATACAAGAAAAGCTGGCATAATTTCAAGGTATTTTTTATGTAGGTTTTCAATTAAAACTTGACTAATCCTTACTGTTTATTTGGCTTTTCGTTGTACAGTTCCTGCCCTGCACTGTGTCAAATATGCCATCTGTGTAACACACTTCTGGCCAGAGATACTTCAGAATTATTTTTGTAACACTCTGAATTGTGGCTGCGTGAAATCTTAACTTACTGTATTCAATACTTCTAACTTACTCTTTGCTACAACCAGAGTAATCATGTCTTATTGTCCTACTCTTAAATCTCACAGCAGTCACAACAGATTCCTGCCCCACCTGCTTAAAACAGACTTACATACCATTCCCTTAACTATTTAACAAATGTTAACAATGCTATAAATACCAATTGTGTTTATTCTTCCTGAAAGATTCACTGCAGCCAGTATTCTGCAGTAGTGTTAGAGCTGAAACAAGCTGTTGACTCCCACCACGAAAGTGATTGAATTCTAAGCCAAAAATGCTTTCCTTGGATAAGATATCTGATTTGCTACCGCTGTCATGAAACTGGGGTCATGTAAACTTACACACTGCTGCTGCTGCTTTTGGAAAGCAGACCTTCTCAGAGTGATTATGTGTTGCTAAAACAGCATTTGGAAGGATAAATTTGGAAGAGCGAAAAGCAACCACTGACACTAAACACAACTTAGGGAAATTTTTCAGATTTTACTTTCACATTATAAGACCCATTGTATATAATTCTTTAAATTGAGCAATATCATGGCTCCCCTCCTCTTTTTTCCTGCCCATCTATGAACATAGAGCCAAGTTTCATTTTTAAAAGGAAATTAAGAACTAATTTCTGAACTTACATAAATATAAAATAACAGTGTATTTACTTAAAAAGGAGAAAATGACTCTTCCAGAGGAAAGGTGCAAGGTGACAGAAAAGCACAGATAATATTATTCATATTAATGTTTCTGAACAACATCTACCTACCTGAGCAAAGTATTTTTCTGCCTTTCAACCTCTCCACCTCTTCTTTCAACCTCTCACACATCTTAGGATATGTCCTGAACTCCTTACACAAAGATGGCTCAGACCCTGTGCTGTGTCTGTACTTGTACTTCCCCTTTTGTCATAACCTATTATCAAATCCTGTGCTCAAAGAGCTGAATGTTTGGAAGGAATTGCTAAAAAAAAAAAAAAAAAAAAAAAAAAAAAAGATGTGTAATAAAATTATCTCTAATAGTGGAGTTTCAAGCATCAGTAAAAGGTGAAAGATTCTCTGGTGGAGGCTCTTTTCTATATATAACAAACCACATCCTATAGGAAGTGCTATAGCTGACATTAGCATGTGACTCTGGTATTCAGTAATAACATACAAATTTATAGTTTTGAATTATTTAAATTTTTATAGTTATTATGCATTGCTTTGCTGAATAAGTTTTTAAAGCCCTTTATATAACTATTTAATTGTAGACAAACACACACACACACACACACAACTAAGTAGTGAATCCAGAGATCTAGAATTCATGAATACTGAGCCAAAGTCTTCTTGATTTTAGAAAATGATGACAAGAACTACAATTAACAGTGATATATCTAAGATATTTTCCCTAAAAGTAGAAGAGGTCTTTTTGGTCCTCCTCAAATATGATGAGAAAAGTGAAAAAATAAACTCAAATTGCTAAAATGTATGAAAAAAATAATAGTTCAGTGAATTAAGTAACAAAGTACAAGATTGCAGGTACTCTGATTTCTGAGTGAAAGTTAAGAAATTATAAATGATCTTTATCAAAGTTACATGAAGATCATTAAACAGTCACTATCTTTGGCAACACTGAACATGGCCAAAAAACCAGAAAGTAATCACAAAACACCTCCAAATATCCAAAAGCAAAGTCAGTATCCTTCTCTTCATGTTAATAAGCTTCATTTGCTCAGATTTTCAGGAGGAGACTTCTTCCTCCTCAGAAAAGAAAAAGAGTTATAGGCTAGTTGGCTTTTCCTCTTTAACTTAAAAGAAAAATAATTTTCAGAATTAGAAAGTAGTAAATGAAAGAATTCCGTGATCTCACTAACCAAAGATAACGACCATCTTTGGTTAGATTGCCATACGAACATCTTAAGGTCTGTAATTCCAGACTTGTCCTTAATGCCTACCTACACATATAAAAGTTGTATTTTATATATTTATAACATGTTTTTCCCTGTAATATGGCAAAATATACTTCCATAGCAATATTCTGGTGATGTATAGAATTCCACTGTATAGAAATACCAATATTTATTCAATCAGTTCTGTATTAGTAGAAATTTATGTGCATTTTTTTTCTTTTGCTATTATAAACAACAACTTTACAATTTAACATATTTTTATGCATACTTTTTCAATTACTGCTTTTGGCTAAAGTTCTATGTAAATAATGCATGAATATTTTAAAAACTGATATAGATTGCTATAAAGATTAAACTGATTTTCATCCTCATCAAATATATCACAATGGTGCTTTTCTTTTTTCTTTTTTTTTTTTAGTTGTCAGAAACTATTTGGAGATTTTAATGTGAAAACAGGCCCCTTTCCCAGTAGGAGATTCACAAAGAAAAAGCTGGAGATTCACAATATCTGTTTTCTAACTAACATTAGGATTTTCATTGTTTTTAATCTTAAATAATTTAGCAGGCAAATATGATGCATTTTAAGTTGGATTTCATTGATTACTAGTGAGGATGAACTACTTTTCATTTGTGGTATATATTTCATCTTTTGTAAATTATCTGTTCCTAAATTTTGTTATTTATTTAATTTTTTGGGTGTATAGAAACTCCAGTTTTCATGAAACCAAATACATCAATTTCCTTAATAATTTTTTTGGTTTTGATATCAGACTTCTAAAATTAGCCTTCTCTATTTCAAGATTATAAAACTACTCACCTACATTATCTTCTAAGTTCTGCAGTTTCATCTTTTATATTTGTAACATAGTCTTTACTCCAAATAAATAACTGTAATTCATTTGCAATTTCCTTCACTTTAAATTAGGAAACAGGGATCTAAGTAAATTCATATTCTAAACAATTAGCTAGCTGTCCCAACATCACATACGGAACAAGACCGTCTTTTCCCCAGTGATTTAAAATACCACATTTATCATATATGCTCATATATAATATGTCCATTTCTGGAAGCTCTATTCTATTCCACTGAACTTTAGTTTCCTCACTAGAACATGTTGTCCTGATTACTGTAGTTTATGTTTATATATCTGGTAAAGTAATCAAAATCTATTTACTTTTCCTTTAATTTAGTCCTATCAATCTGGTTTCTCAGGCTACAGCATCTACAGAATAGTGAATTAGAGAGCAGGAGGAGGAATGCCCAAAAGACAGATATACATGACATAGTACAAGAAGCAAGAACTGATAGCTCCAGGGCAGAAATAAAAAAAATATATAAAAAGAGATCACAAAAATTGAAAAAGAATAGCAGTATGGAATTGCTTAGTTTAAGGTCAAATATAGCATAGAATAACTAATATTAATAATTTAAAAATCACACTCATCAATTACGCTCCTCACTTATCACTATTGTCTTACTGAAGACAGTACTAAAAACTCTACTAAAAACTGAAGAATACTTATTGTTTTTCAAATATATACATAAAAGATTTATGAAACATGACTAAGTCCAATGTGAGTCAAGTCTCTACAGATTTCAAATAATCTGTATCATTTATTCCATATTCTTTAGCTGTAAATTATATTTAGTAACAAAAATATAACTAGATTGCATGTATGAAGGCAAGCCCTCACCGAAGTGATAACCTTTAAGTTGAGGAATAAATAACAAGGAGCCAGCATGTGAAAATCTAGAATAATCAGAGAAAATGATCACCATAAAAAGGTGCTAAGTCAGTGACAATGTCACATGATCAGGAACAGAAAGAAGGTCGGTATGGCAGACACATGAATGAGGAAGAGAACAGCACAGCATGGCCTGAGACCAGAGAGAAGGCAAGGGCCAGATCAGGTGGATCAAATTCTATGGTTAATATGAAATAGGAAGGTTTATGTAGAGGGCTAACTTGATCTGATTTATATTTTTAAAATAACGTTTTAAAAGGGTGATCTTTTCTACGAATACTAGCCAAGGGAGGGCTGATGGTGGTGGCTGAGATTAATGATAGACAGACATAAATGGTTTTCAACTATGTTTTGGAGACACCATCAAATTAGCTGCTGTTCATCACCAACTTCTTACACCTTCTCCAACTATCACATTGTTTTTTCCAGTCACAGAGCCATATGATACTACTTCCCACATGTAGTACTCTCTGCTTTGAACTCCTCTACCTGTTCTGCTGCTTTGTATACCTAACTCATTTCTTTCTTTCTTTTTCTTTTTTTAAAGATTTTATTTATTTATTTATTTGACAGAGAGAAATCACAAGTAGATGGAGAGGCATGCAGAAGAGAGAGAGGGAAGCAGGCTCCCGGCTGAGCAGAGAACCCGACGCAGGACTCGATCCCAGGACCCCGAGATCACGACCTGAGCCGAAGGCAGCAGCTTAACCCACTGAGCCACCCAGGTGCCCCCCCTACCTAACTCATTTCTTAAGGATTATGATTAGGCAGTTATTACTCCCCTAATCTGGGTTGGCTGTTCCTCCTTTGTGCTTCTATTTTTACTTATAAAACTCAGAGCACATCACTGCACATGCACTAAAACTTGATCAACGAAATGTCTTACACTAATGGTTAGATAACAGAGTTCTCAACTTTTGGTTATAGCAAATACCATTAATATTAAAATGGATAGCTGAATTCTGGATAAGAATATAAAATTGTTCTAGAAACCATACTCATAAATAAAGTTATATGCTAAATGTGTTTAAAGAAAATATCTAAGGAAAATACTTATGTTATATTTTTTAGGAAAAGAAAATTGTTTGTATAATTAATATTCAACTCATCATGTATTTATTTTATAAATTTGGATTTTATAAGGGTTTTTTCCTTAATAAAAATATAAATATTTACTCTTACTCATATCTGACCCTGAATTTAAGTATCCTAATATTTCTCTCTTTTAAAATTTCCTCCTTCTTTGATTTTAAAAGAAAAGGAAAGGAAAAGAAGTAAATCAAACCAAATTCAGCAGATATAACAATGAGAAAATTGCCACTTTTATATATGTGCACCCTGGCCATGAAAGAATATATGTACTCATCACAAGAAAAAAATTCCATTATTATATATGACAGATGCTAACTAGACTTATTGTGATGATCATTTCACAATATATAAAAATATCAATTATGATATGTACCTGAAACTAATATGATGTATGTCAATCATACCTCATTTTTAAAAAAATGCACAGAGGGGAACCTGGGTGGCTCAGTGGGCTAAATAAAGCCTCTGCCTTCAGCTCAGGTCATGATCCCAGGGTGCTGGGATTGAGCCTCACATCAGGCTCTCTGCTCAGCCAGAAGCCTGCTTCCTCCTCTCTCTCTGCCTGCCTCTCTGCCTGCTTGTGATCTCTGTCTGTCAAATAAATAAATAAAATCTTTTTAAAAAATAAAAATAAATAAATAAATAAAATAAAAAATACAAAATGCACAGAAAAGAGAATATATGTATTGCTGGAAAGCAGAACAGACTGAAAAATAGTAAAGGTAGAGAAAAAGGAGAAAGTATCAAAGAGACAGAGAGCTAAAGAGCAAAGAGGTCTATTAGAATAAACAGCTAAGATAAGAATATATCTTTTATTTGGAGGTCACAGATATTTGAAAAAAAAATAGTATATTGCCCGAAAAATTATTCTCTCTGGTGATATATGCAAATGTAGCCATAGTTGTATATTGATAACCCAGCTGTTTTCTAAAAATTAAAAACAACATAAAAGTTTAATGTGCTGCAGGCTGTTTCTCTGATTATTCTCCCTCATCTTATGGTTATTATTTCTATCGTTTAGTGCTTTTTTTTATAGAGAGATTATTTTTATGATCACTTACTATGCCATATGTATTAACTATTCACTCTAGAATAAAACTTTCTCAAGAGAAATGAAGCTTTTCCCAAGTAGTAAGTAAATACATGACTTGTACATAAACAACTTGCCTCTGTGTGAATATCTAAGTGTTCTAAGTTAAACTAAATATATAGTAGGGAACAGAAATAAGTAAAACTATAGTTACTGACAGAAATAAGTCTAGTTTGCTTTTAATACTAGAAAAGCACAAATCTATCATGGTCCCATTACTATGATCTTGCAGAGATAATGCGCTAATATAAGTCAATTGTATGCACAAAGTTACTATTAGAGATGTTAAAGCATCTTAGAGGAACAAGATTCTGAAGAAAAGATGGTGTAGCCTAAGGATGAGGTGGGGAGTAAAAAGGAAGAGGGCAATAGTGGGAGCTTTACAACTAGCAGGAGGCTGTGACAAGACTTAGAGCTGCCCAGGCCTGGGGTTTACAGACACATGGTGGGCACAATCAGAGCAGTAGGAGCTGGCTCCCTGGGTCACCTTGTATAGCTTTACTCCAATCTCAAAGCAGGAAGGAAACAGTGTTTATAAAGAAAGAGGCAGTCCATTAGCAACATCTCTGAAATAGTGCCCTGATTCACAAGTCACTCCATATACCCTTACCTAGTCTTACTTTCTTCAGTAATCTTTACTGCTTATTTTCTGTGCACCCCACTAGAATGTGAGTTCCATGAGGGAAGAGACTTGACTTTCTTGCTCATCTCTGTATTTTTAGTACTTCAAACATAATGATTATTAGTTAAATGAATGAATGAAAGAATTAATTCTTCCAATTAATCAGCCCCTTCCTTATCTATCCAAACCAGCCTAGATCACCAGTTAACAGCACCCCTTTAACAATTTCATCAATCACCCTTCCACTTAAAATCCTTCTTTATATATTCCACCATACTCCCATCTCTCTCTCTCTCTCTCTCCATGTATATTTACACACAACACACAACACACACACACACACACACACACATCCCTTCTCCAGTCAACTTTTTTATATACCTACTCTCCTGCTGTTAAGAACAGAGAAAAACAATGGAAAGAAAATAACCATTTATTATTGAACATCCATGAAAACCAGCCATCATTATGTTAAGTATTTCCACAAATATTATCTCACTTTTGGTACAAACCCTTGTAATCGTGTTCCCTTTCCCCCTCATTCATGCGTATTTACTTAACCCAGTCTTCAGGGTAACCTTCTACTCTCTAATCTCAGACAAGGAAGTATTGTTCCATGTTGTTCAGTGCTTATCTCTATCTGTGTCCTGGATTTTGTTCCCTTCTTCTTCCTCATAGAGCTTAGTAGTCTATTAGACGCTTTGTTTCATGTACATTTGACATGTTTCCCCTTTTTGGATCTTTGCAATTAACACAGACACATGGCCAAATATTTACCCATTAAAAAAGAAAAAAAAAAAAACCTCAGAGTGCCTGCTAGAGGGGTGTGGGTTTCTTTTTGTGGTGACATAAAGTTCTAAAATTAGATTGTGATGGTGCTTGTAGAACTGTGACTACAGTAAGAACTACTGTATTGTATACTTTAAATGGGTGAATTGTATCATATGTGAGCTATATCTCAATAAAATGATCATTCTCCCTTCAATTATTTCCTTTTCTCACTGTGTTTACTTGCTCATGTCCCATCCACTGCACAGTCCTCCACCTTCTAAGCTACTTTCTTTAAGATCCCACACAGCGACTCTTAGAATAATCCGGTGGGTACTTTCCAGTTCTTACCTTTTCAGTCTTCTTTCAGATAGATACTAAGACACACATGTAGTTATGTCGCTAACCTTCAACCTATAATCCACTGCCTTATGCCAATGCAGTTGTAATTACTGTTTATGGCATTAAAGGCCCTTTATGGTAAGGCTCCTACCTTTCTCTCTCACCTTGTCACCTCTGGTTCATTGCACATATATCACAGTCTCCTGTTCGTGATCTCTCTCACCTATATGCAGAAAGCCTATATAATTTCTTCTGTGTAGACAGATACCCTTTGCTCATGAATCTACCTAATGTTCTCATTCATCCTCCAATCTACAGCCTCTCATTTTCCAGAAAACAAGACTGGATTCTGGCAGTCTGGAGTTAGTGCATATTGTCTATGCCTGTGCATACATACAGTGTATACATATAGTGTACCTCTATACTGAATTTAATCACAGTATACTATAATTGTTTACTTACCCATATTCCCATGCTAGACAATGAATTCAAGCTGATGAGGAAAGGGGCTTGACTGTCAACTTTTTAACTGTACTATATAATTTTAGTATAGTAAAAGCTTGTTTTAAAAAATGAATAAATTGGGACACCACAATGGCTCAATCAGTTAAGCACCTGCCTTCGGGTTGGGATTGAGTCCCACATTGGGTTCCCTGTTCAGTGAGGAGTCTGCTTCTTCCTCTTCCTTTGTCCCTCCCCCAGGCTTGTGCCCTCTCTCTCTTGCAAATAAACAAATAAAATCTTTAAAAAATGAACAAATTAATGACCTATTCTTGTTTTGAGTTCTTGTCTCACTTTACAATGAACTTTACAAGTGTCCTCTAGGAAATAGTCTCTGATAACCTATCTAGTATAAGCATTTTATGTTCTTTCTGTGATGCAATCAGTAACTCATATTCTTTTTATGGTTGTGTTTCTTAACTCAGGGTTTTAACAGAGAACAACATAAGGAAAGGAACTAACATTTAACGGATACTTATGATGGGATAGGTACCATGCCAGGCACTTTAAATGCATTATACCACATCTAATCTGTTGGGTAGGTATACTCATACCAATTCTATATATGAGGAAACAGAGTCCTAAGATAAGCCAAGTCACACAACTAGTGGGCATCAGGATCAGCAATTAATTTCATATCTATCTATTTATTTGCTTGTTTATTCTTCTGTATCACACTGCATTATATTGCAAGACTTAGCACTATGAAATGGAATGGCTGTATTAAAAAATTATCATATTCATTTTAATAACATCCAAAAACCTTTGAAAATTAATCATGCATATTTAGATGAATAGTGCTAAGGAACAAAGTAATATATAGTAGTCCCCCTATATCTGCAGTTTCACTTCAATGGAGTCTGTTACCTCTTATAAACCATGGCCTGGAAGCAAATGACTCTACTTCTGCCACATAATCAGGTCAATACTAGCCTAACACTATGTGACAATGTCTATGTCATTCACCTCATTTCATCTCATTGGGTAGGCATTTTATCATCTCACACCATCACAAGAAGGGTGAGTACAATAAGATATTTTGAGAGTGAGAGAAGCCATATTCACATAACTTTTATTACAGTGTATTGCTATAGCTATTCTATTTTACTTTTAGTTATTGTTGTTAATCTCTTACTGTGTCTAATTTATAAAATAAACTTTATTATAAGTATTATGTATAGGACAAAACACAGTATTTATAGGTTTAGTACTATCCACAGTTTCAGGCATCCATTGGGGGTCTTGAAACATATCCCCCATGTATAGGGGGCAACTACTGTATTTATCTTTCAAGATATTGAGTACCTACCATACTTAGAACATAACAGGCCATGTTTTTTAAGTAAATGAAAATCTAATACATATTTTTATACAATGTAAAAAATCTGTATGTGATGAGTGGGAAACTCTTCAGTTAAAATTTAATTTTCTAATAATTGGGACGCCTGGGTGGCTCAGTTGGTTAAGGGGCTGCCTTCGGCTCAGGTCATGATCCCAGCGTCCTGGGATCGAGTCCCACATCGGGCTCCTTGCTTGGCAGGGAGCCTGCTTCTCCCTCTGCCTCTGCCTGCCACTCTGTCTGCCTGTGCTTGCTTTCACTTCTCTCTCTATGACAAATAAATAAAATAAAATCTTTAAAAAAAAAAAGATTGTAATTTTCTAATAATTAACTAACTACTTGGGGTTGTGGAAAAGAGAAAGAAGCCAAGGAAATGTAAAGCAAAAGTTTTAAATAATTTAAGCAAATGCTGATCTTGAAAAATAAATACTTTTGAGGTAGCTCCTTGAAAAGCTAAATACCATAAAATCTAGAAATCTACTTTTGGGTATATATATAAGAGAACTGAAAGCAGAGATCTAAACAGACACTTACACACCAATGTTTATAGAAACACTATTCACAATAGCCAAAGGTGAAAACAACTCAAAATGTCCATAATCAGAAGAATGGATAAACAAAATATGGTATGCCCAAATAATGGGATATTATTCATCCTTATAAGGAAGTAAATTTTGACATATGCTACAATACAGATGGACATTGGAGATACTATGCTAAGTGAAATAGGCTGAAAAGGATGAATATGTGACTCCACTTCTATGAGGTACCTACAGTAGTTGAATTCCTAGAGATAAAAAACAAAATGGGGGTAGTCAAGGACTAAGGAGGAGTGGGGGCGTGGATCAAGAGTTACTGTTTCAAGGAATACAGAGTTTCAGTTTGGGAAGATGGAAAACTTCTGGAAATGGATGGTAGTAATAGTTGCACAACACTGAATTACACTCAAAATGGTTAAAATGGTAAGTTTTATGCTATATTTTTATAACAAAACATTATTTGAAGTCCTAACATGTTAGTTTAAATGAAAGAAAAATATTATTTAATTTATACATATATTTCAATTATATGTCTAATATCTAAGTGGACTAAAACAAAATTCAAACATTCTACCAAGTTAATTTAACAAACATTTACTATCCTATTGTCTGACCCCATGCCTAGAATTTAGATTCAGAAAATATGGTCACCAAAGATATATGATAGCCAATGGTCATTATAGCCATACTGTCTACTAGCCATACAGGCAATTTAAGTTTGGATTAATCAGAAATAAATAAAATTAAATATTCAGTTTTTCAGTCACACTAGCCACATTTCAAATGTATAACAGCTACATAGGACTAGTAGCTACTGTACTGGACAGTGCTCTTTTACATTATACTATAAATACTAAATGGTAAACTTCTTTGGTAAATCATTGGCAAATATGAGTAAGAGAGGGGGTTAGTCCAGAATAATAACAAAGAGCCAAAACTGATTATTATTTGTCCCAGTTCCATGAAAAATATTGTTCATATTTTGACAGAGACTGCATTAAATCTGTAGATTGCTTTGTGTAGAGTGGACATTTTAACTATATTGGTTCATCTAATCTATGACATAGGATATCTTTCCATTTGTGTAATCTTCAATTTCTTTCCTAACAGTTTTATAATTTGTATGGAACCAGAAGACCCAAAAGGGCCAAAGCAACCTTGAGAAAGAAGAAAAAAGCTGGAGGTATCACAATCCTAGATTTCAAGAAATGCTACAAATCTGAAGTAATCAAAACAGAATGGTACCAGCACAAAAAGACACATAGATCTATGAAACAGAAGAGAGAGCCCAGAAACAAACCCATGCATGTCTGGTCAATTAATCTGTAACAAAGGAGGCAAGAATATACAATGGGGAAAAAATAGTCTCTTCAACAAATGGTACTGGGAAAACTAAACAACTACATGCAAAATAATGAAACTGTGTATGGTTTGTTATACCAATCACAAAAACAAACCCCAAATGAATTAAAGGCCTAAATGTGAGATCTGAAACCACAAAAATCCTAGAAGAAAGCATAGGTTATAATTTCTCTAATATCAGCACAGGGACATTTTTCCAGATCTGTCCTCTCAGGCAAGAGAAATAAAGCAAAATTCAACTATGGAGACTACACCAAAATAAAAAGTTTTTGCACAGCAAAGGAAACCATCAACAAAATGAAAAAGCAACCTACCAAATGGGAGAACATATTTGCAAACGATATATCCAAAAAAGGATTAATTATCCCAAGTATATCAAGAGCTTCTACAACTTAACAGCAAACACCAAATAATCCAATTGGAAAAAATAAATGGGCAGAGGATCTAAATAGACATTTTTCCAAATGTCTTTTGGATGGCCAACAGACACATAAAAAGATGTTCAGTATCACTCATCATCAGGGAAATGCAAATCAAAACCACAATGAAATATCATCTCATATCAGTCAGAGGGCTAAAATTAAAGACAAGAAATAACAACTGTTGGCAAGGATGTGGAGAAAAAAAACACTTGTACACTGTTGGTGGGAATGCAAACTGGTGCAGCCACTGTAGAAAACAGTACAGACGTTCCTCAAAAAATTAAAAATAGAATTACCTTATGATCCAGTAATTTCACTACTGTTTACCCCAAAACAATTAAAACATGAATTCAAAAAGATAAAGGCACTCCCATGTTTACTTCAGCACTATGTACAATAGCCAAGCTTTGAAAGCAACCCAAGTCCATCTGTAGATGAATGGATAAAGAAGATGCGGGGTATATGTATGTATATGTATGTATATGTATGTGTGAATATTACTCAGCCATAAAAAATGAAATCTTGCCATTCACAACAACATGGATGAACCTACCTTATACCTTAGGGTATAATGCTAAGTGAAACAAGTCAGAGAAAGACAAGTATCACATGATTTCATTCATATGTAGAATTTAAAAATTAAACAAACAAACAAACAAAAGGAAAAAGAGACAACCAAAAAAACCAGACTCTTAAATACAGAGAACAAACTGGTAGTTGTCAGAGACAAGGTGAGTGTGGGGAATGGGTAAAACAGATAAAAGGGAAAAACAAAAAAGCAAAAAAACAGCAACAAAAATTCCCTCATAAAACAAAGAACCAATTACATTCTGTAAACAACTCGCTAATTAAACGTTTCACTTTTTAACCAGTAGTATCACAAGGGTACAAGCTGAGAGCCATCCTTTACCATGCAAATGTAGCATAAACTTTAATGACAAGGAAGGCATGTTCTATCATCTTTGATATTCCAATAGTCTCTAAAAAAATATAGGATCCCATATCGGAAGAAAGTGTTAAGTATATCTTCATGGCAACTCTACAGAGTACTATAGAATTTCAAAATTAACATTACAGATTATTGCTAAATATGCTGCTATGTTAAGTAAAACAGGAGATTCTAGGATAAAGAAGATATGGTATATATACACAATGGAGTATTATGCAGCCATCAAACAAATGAAATCTTGCCATTTGCTACAACGTAGATGGAACTAGAGGGTATTATGCTTAGCAAAATAAATCAATCAGAGAGAGACAATTACCATATGATCCCCCTGATATGAGGAAGTTGAGAGGCAACGTGAGGGGCTTGGGGGGTAGGAAAGGAATAAATGAAACAAGATGGGATTGGGAGGGAGACAAACCATAAGAGACTTTTTTTTTTTTTAAAGTTTTTTTTTTTTTTATTTATTTGACAGAGAGAGAGATCACAAGTAGGCAGTGAGTTAGGCAGAGAAAGAAAGGGAAGCAGGCTCCCCGCTGAGCAGAGAGCCTGATGCGGGGCTCGATCCCAGGACACTGAGATCATGACCTGAGCCGAAGGCAGTGGCTTAATCCACTGAGCAACCCAGGCGCCCCCCCATAAGAGACTCTTAATCACACAAAACAAACTGAGAGTTGCTGGGGGGAGGGGGTAAGGGAAAGGGTGGTTGGGTTATGGACATTGGGGAAGGTATGTACTATGGTGAGTGCTGTGAAGTGTGTAAACCTGGCAATTCATAGACCCATACCCCTGGGGATAATAATATATGTTAATTAAAAAATTAAAAATTATTTTAAAAATATTTAAAAAACAGGAGATAGTAAAATCAAATTTATACTGTGATTTCAGTCATAAAGCAGCTAGGCAGACATATGAATAATTACTATAAGGGCACATGAAAAAATAAAAATAGGTGATGTATTTGTTGAAGAATTATGGACATCTATAAAACAAAGTAACACTGTTCAAATGCTTTTAGAACAAAAAAGGAAGCTGGTCTATGCTTTTCTATTCTAACAATGAAATTATATACTGTTTTGTAACAACATTTGTATGTTTGCTGTAACCTCAGTTTCATATATGGAAATATGTATATTCTGTATTGTGCAATCAGTTGTTGCTCTAATAAAATAAAATGGCCCTGCAAAGAACATTTTCAAAGAACTGAAAAATTAGAAAAGTCTTCATGAGTTCCTTTGATTCTAGCTCTAAATTAAGCTGAAAAATAACAATTCAAAACCTGTGCAATTTGGGGCGCCTGGGTGGCTCAGTGGGTTAAGCCACTGCCTTCGGCTCAGGTCATGATCTCAGGGTCCTGGGATCGAGTCCCGCATCGGGCTCTCTGCTCCGCAGGGAGCCTGCTTCCCTCTCTTTCTCTCTGCCTGCCTCTCCATCTACTTGTGATCTCTCTCTGTCAAATAGATAAATAAAATCTTTAAAAAAAAATGTCAAAACCTGTGCAATTTAAGACAAATGTACACATAATACATGATGCCTCTGTTTGTGTACTGTTTGTTATCTGGGACATAAAGCAGACAATAATATATACTGGCAAATATATTTAAATATGTATACTGTCAATATTACCGTGTCATAAGTAGAATTAAAAAGGAATGCATCACATGTTGGTGAAAAATAGCAAGCCTTACTCATCACAAATAATGTTCCCTTTACAGTGATATAAAACATTCCCTATGAATCACTCTTGGTTTCTTAAATATGCTTGTTCTAAAATTGTATAGATACTTAAGATGGTCTAACTCTATAATCTTTGTACATGCTGTATGTTAGCATTAGGAGAATGCATAACTAGATTAAAAATAAAATTATCAAGGCTATATGCAGACTTTTTGGTTTATGTTGTATTTATTAAAACTATGTGTTGAGTGTTCTACCTAAGAAAATAAATGACAAAGATAAAACAAGGTTGAGACTTCCTTCCAACTCTTAACTTCTATTTGGTTAACATAGACTTATGTACTATATATATGTATATATGAGTTTTACATATATATATGTTTTATCACATTTAAAAAGATTTATGCTTATAATATTTTAATAATTACTATTTTCCTAACACTTTTATGAGAGTAGCCTTCAAAGTTATAAAAATTGTAAATATGGTCAATGATCCCTGAATGGGTTCAAACTGAAGAAGTGCTCATTTTATATTGACTCAAATGTTTTGCGGAGGCCAGTCTTGGATTCAAGTTCCAGCTTAGGTCACTACCTGAGAGGTCATTCTGCTCAACTCACTTCACTCATCTGGTTTTTAGTTTCATCATGAGCAAAATGAAAGCACGGGAGGAGGATATCCAGTACCTTCTAGTCTAAAGATACCTGAGAGATCCAGTCAGAAATTTACCTCTCTCAATACAGGATCAGTTATTGAATTCAGATTGACAGCTCCTTCATAGGTCAGGTAATAGAACACATTGAGGGATCGAGCAGCCTCTGGTCCTAGCTGTTTATAGCCAAAAATGAGATCAATCCATTGGTGAAGCTGGCAGGAAACAAATTCACTCTCCAGGGCCTGAAAAAGAGGGCACAGATCATATTGTTATACTGATTTCAGCTTTTTAAAAAATAGAGAAATTTAGAACAAGCAGTAAAGTTTTACACTAAATTTACTATGAATAGACTTATTCTGATGTCCTATTTTCCAACGGAGTCAGTTCTCCTTTGTTTATAATTAGAAAATTTCTGGCACTTGTCACACTGAACTGTATTATGTTGGTTACATGTCAGTATGATTCTACTACACTGTAAGCACTGTGAGGGCCAGGACTGAGTCTATTTTGGTCATATTTGTAACTCAGGGCCTCACAGGTACCCAATTTATGCTTCAAAGAATGGAGGTGATGCAATGTAAAGGCTACTTTGGAAAAAATGTGAAAACATCACCTATTTACTATCCACCTGAAAGGCTTACGATTTTTCTAGATATAAACATTTTCTTGTCTACTGCAATAACTATAACCAAATTATTTAGCTATTTCAACTGAGTTTCTACTCCAGCAAATTTTATCTTTGGAGGGATACTGTAATTATTATGTTACTTATGTGTCCAATAAACAATGAATGAACATAATCAAGTATCCAGTGGAAATGCTGAATCCACTTCAATTCATCATTACTTTCCCAGTTACCAGCACTGCACCTAAAACACAGTAGGTACTAATAATTGTTTGCTGAATTTGATAAAGTTATAAATACAAAAGAGTTTAAAAAACTGGACACATTTTTTAATAGATGTATTCAAATTTGTATTATTTAAAATACTTTAAAGTTATTTCACCATAAAGCTTTAGCATTATGGACTATTTTATCTATCAGTAATGCTATTCAAATCACAGAGCTCTAAAACTGAAACAGGGAAGCCCAATTTGAAGTATATCAAATTGTACAGATGATATAGCTCATTGAAACGCTTACTCTATGTGTAGTGAGTATACAGCTGTGATGTGTTTTTGGTGTGGCTTACTACAATATCAATAGTATAAAAAGAAATCTGTTGGTTTTAAAACAAAATTGAATGACCTTTACAGCAAGCAACCAGTAAGATATAAACCACCTCATGACAAAAGACGTTTCTATTAGCTCACAGGTATACAAGTCTATGCTTTATTAAAATAAGTGCATATGAGGGTACCTGCCTGGCTGTCAGTGGAGCATGTGACCCTTAATCTTGGGGTTGTGAAACTGAGCCCCTCTTGGGTGTAGATTACTCAAAAAATAAAATCTTAAAAAAAGAAATCCTTATCTAAAATAAGTGCCTGAGAATCAAAAACATTTACAACTGAATTCAAATAATATATTTCCTTTAATATTTAAGAGGATGACACAATATACCACATACTATATACAATGAAAAAATTATTCTGTAAATAAAACTCTTGTAATTCTCATATTCCAAAGTATACCCAAAATGAAATAAAAATATTTAGCTAGCTTCAACAGTGAAAGTTGTTTTAGACATCTCTTATAAAACTCATGACATTTATAAATTTAGTAAATAGCTAAGAGAACTGCTGAATATTATTGGAAATAGAAAGAGAAAGGCTTGTAATAACTAAGTAAATTCCTATTTTAAGTACATGGATTTAAAATTAATCTGAAAATTCAGGAATTATTAATGGAAGTTGCACACAAAAATGATACGTTTGTTTCATTAACTCGGGCCTTGGGTAGGGATGGGGCAATGGGGGCCATGTTTAAAGTGACACATAAAAACAGCAATTGTCTTAATTTGTGTGCAGTGCACTCCACACAAAAGCTCTAAATATGTTCAAATTAGAGCAAGCTGCTTGATTGTCACTGCAGTCTCATGTCACATTAATGCATGACAAACATTAAACCATACACTTAAATGGCAATTTATATCATTTAAATGTTTACTGCCAGACTAGCTCATCACTCATTTAAATGTGACTTTCTGACAGCTAATTTCAGTTAATTTTCTCCAATTCACTTAATTAGAACTTTCAATCAGGAAGGACCTACACATATCTTTAGCTTACATTCTTTTTAGTTGTTCAAAATCTGAGTTAATAAACTGCTGAAAAGCCCTACTATAATAGATTAGCAAGTAACATCTCTGAGTCTACAAAAAAAGTGTGACTGTATGAAGAAAACTCACAGTATGTACTTTTAGAAGGAACCTACACTTATTTATGTAAATAATACTCTCGCCAGTAGTTTAAATAAAAAACGTTTATTTCATATACACACACTATTGAAACAATAAAAAAACCCTGCATCCAAGCTAATTAAAAATTAATGATTTCAAAATTGTTTAATAAGATAAAACAGTCAGGAGTCTCCTGAGTGTCCGTGGTGTTGCGATTTGAGACTATAAAATTCCAGTAAGCTCAGCACATGATAAAGTATGAGGGAATTTTCTCAATATTAAAGCTTTAAAAAGCAGGGCAATTTTATTTTATGTGTCATCAAAGAATTGTGAGTTTTCTTAATGTCAATTACTTCTTTATGCACATTCAAAATGGTGAACTTGGTAATATTTAGATGCTTAAACCTTTATATGTTGATACTATGTCAGAACATTAAGCAAAAATGTTGAAATGAAAGACACTGTGTGACCCCATTACACCTCAAACACACATGCAGAGGATGACCACAGTTTCATGGTTCATCCCTCCCTTTACACTGTCATATTGGTCAAGCCTTAAGGGGTTGCCTAGTAATTCATGGAAATATTGGCAAAATCTTTTCCAGAAGTTCACGGATAGACTTCAAAACATTTTTAAAAACTGAACTAAAAATCTCATTAGTGGTCTTCAAGCATTTCTTACAATTTACCAAAGTTTTAAAAGGGGATCCAAAAGAACAACTGCTATGGGTAGAAGAGTTCCAAAGAGGTTTAAAATCATCTCAGTACAACGTCAGTTCTGGATTTTAACATCCCTTTGGCAGCAGTGAATAATAACTGCCTAGCCAAAAGTATGTCTGATAAACAAACGCACTTAATAAAGACTTGAGGTAAAGACAAGCCGGAGGAAATTACTGAGAGAAAGATTACAAATAATTCAAAATGGAATACCCTGAGATTACATCTTATAACTTGTGTTTTTGAAATTCAAAAACATAAATCATAAAACATTAAAAATTCTTTAAATCTCTTTTTATATGTTGATATAAAATACTTATATCCACATTTTTAGTCACAAAAAAATAAAAACATGACAGGGGAATGCTAAGCATTTGTGATTTTTCAAAGCCTTTAGGTCAGACAGTCCTCATTAAGATTGGAGTTAAATACGGTTTGCAGCTCAGGGATAGTAACATTCTTCCTATGCTGCTCTCAAACCTAACCAATCAATTGTTAGTACTCCCCTAGCAGGCTGGATACATCATTTACATCCAATGTGTGCTCTGAGTAAAATTTGTAAAAAGAAAATCCACTAAAATGTCCAACACAATACAGTAATATTCAACTCATCTGAGTTATTATAAAATAAATCAGTGACTAATGTCCAATTGTTAAGGATCAAATAAGACTATGAAAAGACTATCATATGAAGCCTCACACAAATTGTCAATCCAATCCAGGGGGACTCATATTAGTCTTGACAAACTGTCTTGGGGCTGATATCTGTTTTTTTAATGAGATCTATTAAACAGAGACTAACACACTTGAGATATGCTAAAAAGTATAGTATACAGATGTCAAATACAAATACTTATTAGTAACTTTCATTTGTTTGGTTCACATGCACAACATCAACAAATTCAAACTTTAATATTATAAAAATAATAGTAAATTATTCATAAACAACTCATTTGTGTAATCTTGTGTCAGAATTAATTATAACATATATGAATATGTGTCCCACAATAAATCTCATTGAAAGAATGTAATCTATGTGTTACTGAAACTAACCCATTAAGGAAATGAATTATTTATTGATAAAAAATATTATTTAAAATTATTCTAGTTTCCTCTAATACAATCAAATAATATGATAATTTATGTAGAAATGGCTTGTTTTTTCCAAAACATTCTAAGCTATCTTGGAATAAAAATTCTAAAATAAAAGGCATTAATCATGTGTTTGTTAATCTATGTATGCTTTAGAGATACTCCAGCAATTTCCTTTTATTTTCAATCAAATTTTCTCTAATGTAAAAATGATGTAAAATCAAGAAAACAAATTTTAATTAACAAAAGAAAGATAACTGTTCCTCTCAAGACCTGAAAACCTTATTTGTGTATTATTCCCAAATTAATGCTGATATTTATTTATGCTTTTGTTAAATGTTCTCATACAAAACCAATTTCAAAAAGCCATCAAATAAAAGCTACTGATATCTACAGGACAAATGATTTTTATGGAAAAAAAATCAAATAGCATTTACAAATCTTTACGTATAGAAATATAATGGTGTGGGCACCTGGGTGGCTCAGTGGGTTAAGCCACTGCCTTCGGCTCAGGTCATGATCTCAGGGTCCTGGGATCGAGTCCCGCATCGGGCTCTCTGCTCAGCAGGGAGCCTGCTTCCTCCTCTCTCTCTCTGCCTGCCTCTCTGCCTACTTATAATCTCTCTCTGTCAAATAAATAAATAAAATCTAAAAAAAAAAAAAAAGAAATATAATGGTGTAACCAGAAGGAAGTAGGTCTGTGTAACCCAGATACACATTTCTGCACAACTATACCACCAACTTCCCTTCTTAGGCTTCCAGAAGACCCGATTTAGTCCTGAGATTCAAAATGCATTAGCTGTAAGTATCAAAAAAGAAAATAAAAATCAATGACTAACCCTCTTGACCTGGTAGGCATTTAAATATAATATGTATTTAATCATTTTTTATTTTATTTATTCATTTATTTTTATTCTTAAATCATATTATAAAGAGCTTTAAAAAATTTTTATGTAATGTACACCCAATGTAGTGCTCGAACTCACAACCTTGAGATCAAGAGTTGCATGCTTTTCTGACTGAGCTAGTCATGTCCTCAATTATGTTTTATTTATTTATCTATTTATTTTTAAAAGATTTTATTTATTTGAGAGAGAGACAGAGGGCAGAAGTAGGCAGAGCAGCAGGCAGAGGGAGGTGAAGAAGCAGGCTCTCCGCTGAGCAGGGAACCCAATGCAGGGCTCGATCCCAGGACCCTGGGATCATGATCTGAGCCAAAGTCAGATGCTTAACCAACTGAGCCGCCCAGGCATCCCCCAATTATGTTTTAAATGGAAGAATAAAAATTAGTTTCATACATTTTTATTAAGAGTATGAATTCGTTTTGAGTATAGATCGCATGTTTCAAATGAGCTAATGTTGGGATTGGCCAGAATGTAATATACAACATTATGAACTTGGAATTTTAAGTATTTTTCACTTCAAATACATTTAATACAGCCTTCTTCCTACACAAACACACACACGCACACACACACAGATTTAAAATGAACTGGTCTGTTATGTTTGCATGTGCTGGATTTCAAACACTAGTGGTAATGTTTCCTTAACATTGATATATGACCTTTGTAATTTACATTGAAGAAAGCTGTTTTTTTCAGCCTAATTAGAACTGTTTCAAATTTTCCTGCTAAATATATGATATAAAGTCCTTTCAACTTTTTTATTCTAGAGTTTCTTTCCATGTCAACTTTGTTCCAATCAAAATATGCTTTGAATTAAATGATTTTGATTGAATATGTGGATCATATTTCACTTCTAAGATTTAAAGTCCAAAAAGGAAAAGTTTAGCCTGTTCAAACAAAGCAAGAGCAGCCACTTTGCGGAAAGCTATTCACATTTAAGAAGACTGACAAATTGTTTGTGTGCACCATTAGGTCTAGTTTCTGCAATAGTTGCCAGATTTCCTGTGCCCCTAATAAGATACATTAACTCCTTAAATGCTGGCTCCGAATTTGTGATGAATTCAAGTAAGATTAGAAAATTTTTTATTTTTCTATAAGTTCCTTCTTCTAAATAAATGTAAAGAATAGTAAAGAAATTTGTTATTATATCAAAATTTTCAAGAAACAAAAGATTTTGTTTTACAAAACAAAATCATTTTTTCATAATTGAACAGATGCAAGTTCAGAATATAAATATATTTTCCAAATGGTATTTTCGACAAAGCCACATTAATCCTCATTTTTAAAAAAAAATAAACTAGTTAAAGAAAATAGTTGGATAAAATGTCAGCATGTAGGAATATTAAACTAGTTAATAATTACTTGTTTGGATAAACACAACAGTGAAAATATTGGAATATGAAATAACTATAATCTAACATGAGCTTAACATTCTCTTATATTGATTATAAATATATCACAATGCTTCGGAATTCAGACATTCACCTTCATATAGAACAAAAACATGAAACAAATTATATGCTATTTACAAAAAAAAAGTTTAACTTTGAGGGCTTAACAATATGTGAGAAGCTGTGACATTAAGAACAATAAGTAATGAATGTCAGAGAAAAAAGGATCAAGGATTTAGAGAGAGAAATTATGGGATGCTAAGAATAGAAATTATATCTGACAGTTGAAAAAAATGAAATTCAGTCAACAACACACTGAAGTTCATGCTGAAAAGCAGATAGAGAAATCACTAAAAGGAATTCTGTACTTCTAAACTGCCCTTGAACTGCTGAGCAGAAGAAAGATTTTGAAGCCAGCAGCATACTGTTCATTTCTACATTTATATCATTACTAAAGAAAGTGTGAGTTAGTATCATATCTTGATATAACCATCAAGCACTCGTGCATCTTTTGGCAGGAGAATCATTCTGTCTACGATTGTTATTGTGTAGTTTTAAATGGACTAGTCAACCAGCTGTTATATATTTTACACACTGAAGGCCATGTTTCCTTTGAAATTCATAGTTTTAATCTCAACTGAAGTCTGTATTGCTGTGTGCCAAGATCAAAAGGATTAGGCAAACTTGTACAATTACCCTTCTTTTCAGAGAGATGATTTTTTTCTAATGTTTAAAATATTCCTATATGCTGACATTTTATCCAACTATTTTCTTTAGAGCTACAGAACATTAAAACATTTAATTAACATTTCAACCTTAGGTCACTCTTAATCTGAAACCTAGGAATTCATAATATACAGATATTTTAAACTAGTTACAGTATAACACACATAGGGAGATGGGGCTTTTAAAAATATTCTATTTAGTAAGAACAAATGGGGAACAACTATAATTAAATGATAGATATGCCCATCTATTTTATTATGTGTTTGAATTTTGCATGACTTCATGAAGAAAACAGTTCATGGAGCTTAAAGCAATGCATATGCACCAAGATAAATTTAACATAAGAGAAGGTAATGCAAAAATTAGAAGTATATAAAAATCATGCCATGAAATTCGATTGACTTAGAAGTACACCATATATTTGTTCCTAAGCTTTCTAGCAGGCAACATAAAGAAAGAAACACGAACACTTACAAGAGTCAAAAATGACCATAATGTAAAAACAAACCAGATGGCCTAGAAAAACACATTATTTCTATTCCTGAGATAAGAAATTCCTCCCTTGGCAATATGATGGAATCCAGGTATGTGACTCTCAGAGGGACTCACTTAATCCTGGGATAGATTTAAAGTATAGACAAATGGAGAGACTACATACTCTTCAGGCAATCCTGCATAAACATTATTTCTCTTAGGTAAGGCTTTGAATGGTAAATTCTAGATTACACTCCATGACAAGTACCTGGAATGCAGCCATTTTATTTTGTCAGTTAAATGTAGAGACACATGCTTCACCAGCAGCTAAATGAGTCACAAGACTAATAGTATCTCAAAAATGTGAAGAGTATAAGGAGAAAGACACAAATAAGCCTCTATAGAAGGCAGGTCCATCTTCACTTGAAAGGGGTAGTAGCCTATGCTATGCTAAGACAGGTCCAAGGTTCTCCTCAGAAATTCTGAGTTAACTTTCCCACATAGATAAACAGGAAACAAGAGCCTCCAAATGCTAACCATGATGCCCCAATACTACAGATGTTAAAATGTCTAAAAGTGGTATAGTAAATGCTCAATCCATTAAAAAGAATTAGGAAAGTATACTTAGGAAATTAATTTTGAGTACTATAAATGGTTGTTATATTAAGGTAAACTAGTTAAAAAAATACACACTTAAGTAATTAAAGTATCAATACAAAATTCTCAACTATCTATCTATGTATAGAAAAAAGAACAGATTTCCTCTAGCAACCACTGAAAAGTATTAATTTGGAGGGTGACCTTCTGGAGTTTTTATTTTATAGTCAGTTACACAGGGAAGGAAAACAAAACTAAAAAAGAAAAAACAGAAACAAAAATTAATCCCTTCCCATTTGCTTATCCTCATAGATCTGATAAATACTAGCAGTCTCTAGCCTTTGAAGATGGCCAGACCAGAATCCCTACTTATTGCCAGATGTAGTTTAATCCCACAGGGACTCCAGACAAAAACAAGGAGCTGTCTTCATGGCACCAATGATTCTCTGGACTGAATGCCATAAACTTATATTGGCAAATCAAAATCCTTGGCAAAATAGAACATTTATTATACCACCACTTCCAAGACTATCCAATAAAGAAAAGTGAATTAAAGAATATGATGCAAAGTTGAATATTTTTTTAAAGCATTGACAAGTTCAGCCAGAGAATTACATCTGCAGTCACTTTGTGTATGCTATTGTATACACAAACATTATTTAAGGAATAAAAGTCTTTTTTTCCTTCAGCAATCTTTACACCCAATGTGGGGCTTGAAATCACAAGCTCGAGATCAAGAGCTGCATGCTCTACTGAGGGAGTCAGTCAGGCGCCCAAAAGTCTTTTTTCATTCTACAACTTTTAACACCAGCAGTTCTGTCATCTGCTCAATCAACAAACATTTACTGAGCGCTTACTATAGGTTCTGTTCTATGCCAGATTCTGGGAATAATGAGATGAGATGTCTCTTTGGAGGAGGGGTACGGAGCAAAAGGTCATCTCTAAGATGACTACAACAGTCTATGTGAGAACTAGTGAGAGCCTCAAGGAAGTAGCAGTGGGAGTGAAGAAAAAGGGATAGATTTCAGAAAGATTCAAGTTATTACTTATATCAACTTCACTGTAAAAAGTGAAGGAAAGAGAGTTAGAATGATACCCAGGTTTCAACTTTGGACCTTAACAGTACTGGAGAAGGAACAGTTTAGATGGTAAAAGATTAACTCAGTTTTGAATTTAGTATTTATAATTTAGACTTTTTAAAATAGATTTGAGGTTAACCCTAAGCTTTTTTTAATCGAAGCCTGGTAATTATAACAGAAATATACATACTACTTAAATATTAAATATGTTCATGTTCAATACTGGGATGCCCAAGCCAAAAAAAATGGGGGTAATAAAAGGATTGTCAAGACATTACACTCGTGCTGTCCAAATGAAAATATAATGCAAGCCACATGTATAACTTAAAATTTCTAGAAGCCACATTTTTTTAAAAAGGTGAAAATAATTTTAGGATAGCATATTTTTTTTTGTTTTTTTTTTAATTTTTTTTTATTTTTTTCAATTTAATTTTTTATTTTTTTTATAAACATTTATTTTTATCCCCAGGGGTACAGGTCTGTGAATCACCAGGTTTACACACTTCACAGCACTCACCAAAGCACATACCCTCCCCAATGTCCATAATCCCACCCCCTTCTCCCAAACCCCCTCCACCCAGCAACCTTCAGTTTGTTTTGTGAGATTAAGAGTCACTTATGGTTTGTCTCCCTCCCAATCCCATCTTGTTTCATTTATTCTTCTCCTACCCACTTAAGCCCCCATGTTGCATCACCACTTCCTCATATCAGGGAGATCATAGGATAGTTGTCTTTCTCTGCTTGACTTATTTCGCTAAGCATGATACGCTCTAGTTCCATCCATGTTGTCGCACATGGCAAGATTTCATTTCTTTTGATGGCTGCATAGTAGCAATGTCCACAATAGCCAAACTATGGAAAGAACCTACATGTCCATCAACAGATGAATGGATCAAGAAGATGTGGTATATATACACAATGGAATACTAGGATAGCATATTTAATCAAGAATATTTAAAAATCATTTAAAAATATAATAATATAAAACTAATTTTGTATCAGATCTTATAAATTTGGTATGAATTTTATACTTACAACATACAGAAAATCTCAGTGCAGACTAGCCATATTTCAAGTGGTCAGTAGCCACAAGTGTAGCTACCATCTGTCACCATACAACACTATTACAATACTATTGATGTATTACAATACTATTGATGATATTCCCTGTACTTTCATCCCAGTTGCATTTAGATTTTTATGGCATTTTGATGTAAAACATAATGTAGGGATTAACAATATTTAATTTTTAAAAAAATACAGATTCTTCTACTGAAAATAAAGGTAAGCCTTACAAAGCACACACACACGCAGACTACCAAGTGGTCAGTTTAAAAGAAGTCATTAAAATTCCCAGTGCTAGACTGGCTAAATCTTAGGACATGAGAGCAAAAATATAACATTTTCAAGTGTGAAATAGACATAATGTTCTGCAATGTATATTCCTTAGCCATTTACAAATCTCTGAAGAACTATAGCAGCATTCAAAAGATGGCAATATGCCTACCCTCTCTTCCAATAAAAGTGAGGGCCTAATTCTAGCAACTATGATGCCACCTACAAACTCCATCCTTAAAAGTCCTTTGTTCGAATTTTTACATATTGGGGTGCCTTGGTGGCACACTCAGTTAATATGTCTGACACTTGATTTTGGCAGGGGTCATGATCTTGGGGTCCTGGGATTGAGCCCTGAGTCAAGCTCTGTGCTCAGTGTGGAATCCACTTGACAGTCTCCCTCTCTCTCCCCCTCTGCTCCCTCCACCCAGCTCATGCACACCCATGTGTGCTCTCTAAAATAAATAAAATCCTAAAAAAACTTTCTACATATTTTCTGCTCAGCTTACTGTGCCAGCTATATACTTTAAGAACTACCATATAGCCATGGACTACAATTTAGGACTGAGAGCACAACATTGGCTGAAAGTCAGTTATACAAAATCTGTAGGCAATATTCATAACATAACATAAAATAACACATTCATAACATAAAAAGCACCTCATATTAGTAGCAGATAGAACTAGCTTCTGTTTGCCCACTCCTAGAAATTCCTTAACACATGTAATAATAGTATATGATTCTCTAAATCACAATTAATTGTAGGTCTGATTCTTTCTGAATTATCAAAGAAATAATGTTTAGCTAATGGGGTCAGTCTTGTTTAATTACTTTTATGCAGCCATGAATAAACAGGCAATATAAGATCAATAATCTAAACTTCCTGAAACATTTAATTTCTTATTTATGCTTCCTTGCTTCCATTTTACTTCTTAACTAATCTTTTATCTTTCTATTATAGATACAGCACAAAAAATGATTTCGCTAAGATTATCATGTCCAACTGTCTGAATCCAATGGATGCTTATCCCCCTTCACCTCTGTGGTGACTGTGGTGTTTATGCTTCCAACTCTCTCTTCTCTAAGCTTCTTTGATACCCCTCCCCTCCAGACTCTCTTTCTCATTTGATTCTCCTCATTTTTTTTAAAATAAGCTCTATGCTCAATATGAGGGTTGAACTCATAACCCCAAGATTAAGAGTCACATGCCCTGCTGACTGAGTCAGCCAGGCAACCCTCTTCACTTGTTAATGTAGGGCCTTTTTCATCTAATTTCTCAGTCAGTGGTAGTTCTCCTCATGATTCAGTCACAGGCCCCTGCTCCTGATGTAACTCAGGTTAGTTGAGCTAGACTTCAACCACCACAACCAACAATTATCACCATTTCCAGAGTTTCAAGTCCAAAATGTCAACTGCACATCAAACTACTTATGTTGATATGCTTCTGGTAATTCAAATCTAATACATCAAGAAAAGAATAATTTTTCCTCTTAAACTTGTTTTCTTGCTTGCTTTTTTGGTTATGTAGCCCTTCACCCAGCCAATTTAGAAACGCGGCAGTCACCTTGACTTCTCCTTTCTCCTTTTCCTCTAAAAACTGATCTAATCAGACAGTAAGACTCCAAAATACCTTTCAAATTCATTTTCAAATTCATTTGCTTTCCCTATGGCTATTTTTGCTTCTCTATTTCATTATTTCTAAGTTTAATTATTCTAAGACTATCCAAACTGTTTTATCTCTAAAATTTCCCTCCTTTAATTCCTTCTCCATACGAATTGCTACTTAAAATTTGGCTAAGTCACAATTCTCCCTAAAACTTTTTGGTGGTTCTCCTTTCCCTGAAGCAGTGATCTCCAGCTTTAACATACACTGAAATCACCTGGAGGACTTGTTAAAACATTTGCTGGGCTCCCCACTACCAAAGTTTCTGTTCCTATAGATCTGGACCTAAGCCCAAGATTTGCCTTTCTAACAAGTTCCCAAGTAATACTGATGCTTCTGGTCTGGCAACCATCTTTTGGGGCCCATCACCCCAAACAAAATAGTTCATACTACTTACAAACCATTAAAGATTAGTCACATAATCTGCCTCCAGTTTCACCTTTCCATAGGTATTGCTTACAGTTCTCTTAACACACATACTGCACTTGACCTTCTGAAAGAAGTCCAGCACGTGTACTAGACTAGAACACCAAGATCTTTGTTCACACTACTCCTTATTTCTGCAATACCCTATCCATCACCTTGCGTCCTCCTTGACAAACTCCTACTCATGCTTAAAGACTAAGATCAAATGTAGTATCCTACAGTTAAGTCTTCCCCATCCTTTTCAGCAAGTAAAATAAGGTATTTCCTCATCCTCAAAGTCAAACAAAACAAAACAAAAAAAGTATGGTGACAAATATTAACTAGACTTTACAATATATATAAATACTGAATTGTTATGTTGTACACCTGAAACTAATATGTCAATTATATCTCAGTAAATAAATATTGCTTAGAAATCACATATGCACACACAAATAAATAAAATGTTAAATGTTTTAATGGCAGCCTGTGCTTCTCCTTCATGGTACATAACAGAAGTATTACATTATTTGTTAAATTACATTATACATGATCACGTTATATGTTTATTCAGTTTCTTATTTATTGTCCATGTCCCTTGCTAAAGAATAAGTTCCCAAAGGGCAAGTACTATGCTGTCTTTCTCACTATTATATTCCCAAAGACTAATAAGTAGCAGGAACTTACAAAATATTTGTTGAATAGAAAACCAAATACATCACTTAATCTATTTCTCTAATTAGTTACTGTCATGTCTGTTTGATCTTCATAATGACAGCCCCAAAAGGGCAGGTGTCATATTCTTCCAATTTTGTGATCACAGACCTAATTACCCAGTAGGCCCCTAATAAATGTCTGTTGAATGAATGAATGGCATTTAAGAAATTCTTGTAATTTTGCACAATTCAGTGTCTATGCTATGGGACTATGATCTTCAAGCATTGTATGAGGAGCATGAAATTGACCACAGAAACTTTATCCAGTTGATACAGTGCTAATTTGGCAGAATTTTAGAAAATGTGAAGAATTTCTGTGATTGCTAGCCATTGCAAATGTCTACAGTTTGTTAAACATACAATCAAATTTGGGGTAGGATGATTACATGGAAGGAAGAAAAAGTGAGCTGGATATTACAAAATCATCTTTCAAGGTTTTATTTTCCCTTAAACAATGTCAGGGAGAATGCATCTGAAGGTCAACATGGAAGAAATTCACTGACCAACTAAACAACAACATAACAACAAAACAACAATAACAGCAATACTTAACATTTATTGAGTGTTTATGATGGAGTTAATTATATGCTAAATGTTTACATGGATTATTTTATTTGATCTTCACAATAATCCTATGACATAAGCACTCTGTTTTAAAAACCAGGTTTTAACAAATGAAGCTAAAATGCTAAGTAAATTGCCTAATGTCACACAGTGAGTAAATGTCAGAGTTGCAATCTGAACGCAGATCTGACTCCTAAAGCCATGTTATTAGCCACTACAAATCCTCTCGAAAAATTGTGAAACAGAATAGTATATGCCAAAGCTACAGTATAAAAATTCTGAAAATATGAAACCCTCTCATACTAAGAATTATTGTCAATGAGTTTCACATATATCATAGGTTAATATCATTATTAAGTATTGCTGGTATATACCAAATCTGAAAGGCCATATAGACCTGGAGGATTTACATACAGGTTCTTTTGTCCTTTCAACTGTTTTTCCATTTTTACACATATGCCTTTTTAAAACTAAAACTTTTACTTTGTATTACAGTTTATTTTTCTGTGTTCCTCACTAAAATGTGAGTTCCTGGAAGGCTGAGGTAATATCTGACTCCTTAGAACTTAGCACATAGTGCACATTCAATAAATTTTTATAGAGCTGAATATGAAATTTATAGTCTAGTCTTCTTTTTCATTACTTTAACTGTATATTCATGAGGAGATTTAAAAAATCAAATTAGAAAAAAAAATCAGCCTTTAGAGCAAGATAGAGAATATGAAACTGTTAATTGCTAAATCCAAAGACTCTTAAGAAGCAAGCTGTTAAACTATTTTGGGATAAGAATAATCAGTAAGAGCTCATTCTAATTTCTGAACATCCATGGACATTAACAACTTTAAAAAAATGTGATTTCATGTATTTTAATGTGTATCATATTTTGTTTCGACACATGAACTATTTGATTTCTTCAAATCAAACTACCATGTAAAAAGAACCAAGAAAATTTTTCTCATTTCTTATTTAAATAAACATTTTCATTTAAATACCAAACTCAATATAGGTTTTTGTTGATTTTGGAAAATGTTTTAAATACTTTCATGTAACAATACTGTCTCAAACTTTCTACTCAACATACTAATACCACGTTTTTCTCTTATTTTTTAACCTCTTTTGTTTTTAAAAAAGTATGGCACAAACATTATCTGCATTTATGATGTTAGTATCTCTTAAATGTGCTGGATGGCAAATACTTTTAAATTAAAATACTATAATAATAAACAACAATGTCAAACAAATAAATCTGTTCTGAGATTTTTAAAAAGCTTTCCAGATAATTCCTATGATAAGCCTGTAAGACACACTAGAGTATTGTAAAATTAGAGTTGGAATCATGACCTTTATTAGGTTAGGAGAATTGAATCAAGGACATAGATGTATTCATTCTGAGAGGCCACCATTTTCGTCCTTTGTTTTTCAAAAATATAACTCTACTTTGTAGAATGTCTATCTTTTCACTTCAATTCAATTTAATGGATGCAGTTACAGGCCAGAATCTAACAACTATATTATTAGTAATATATGCACTTACATTTTTCTTAAATACATGGGTGAAAAGATAAACAGCAAAGCAAGAGTTAATTGAAACATTCCTCTTTAGAGCAACTGCCTTGAGGAGTGGGGGCTGGTGGATGTTGGGAGGGGGAGCAAGGCAGAGAGATGCAGAGTTAATCAGGGAGCAAATCCAAAGCCAGGCATGGATAGGCCTCACTAATGAGCCTCAAGTACCCTGCAGTGGTTTTCAAACTTAACTGGCTTCAAACGAAGCCACCCCATGACAGAATGCAGCTAGCCATAAGAGGAGGGTGATTAGAATAAATGACTGGAGTAATTAACTCTGATGTGAAACCACCTGATTGGAAAAGAGAAGCCAAGAGCTATTTAGCTGATGGTCCTCCAGTAGAAAAAGGAAGCTTTCCCTTTCTCTTGTGTGGGTGTTCAGTTAGAACTCAACTCTTTCAAGTAGGTATTTGGTAGCACTAATGAAAAGCAGCTTTCATTCAAGGGCCTCTCAAGGGCCTTCCCATTCATTTTGAAAGGGGAAGAAAATAAAAGCTTCAAAGTAGAACTAATTTACTTTACTCCCCTACCTCTTAGTGAATTTTGCATTAGTGAAGTCTGCATTAGTATTTATGCTACCAATCGGCCTCCAAATAATGTCATCAAATACCCCAAATTTTTATTTATGAAATAACCAGATAAAGACAAAACTTAAACATTTTCCATTCTTTAAAAATATTCTAAAATATCTACGTACATGTTAAATATATGTAATTTTAATTTATCAATTACACTTTAAAAAACTTTAAAATGTTTACATAGAAAATTGTTAAACTTCTAAATTGTTGATCAGGGTCAATACTTTCTTTAGAAGTGCCATGAGGATTATTCTTCCTATGGCAAGAGACTCTTGTGTAAGGGAGAAGAGTATAAATTAAGAACAGAGTGCATGTGTTTTTGAAGAGAAAAAAAAATAGCATTAAGTCAAGGAAAGAGAGTACATAATTTTGCAAAAAACAGCTTTCTTACAGGGCAAATTGAGCCAAAGAATCCACCACCCTTTCTGGTCTGCTTTATTTTACAAAGAGAGGAATTATAAAGACTGGGGGCATTACTACCTGCTGTTTTACAAGTCATCATCAATTCATTGGGCCAATGTTGTTCTGTACCTGCTGAGTTAATGTTCCTTGACACACCCCCTCCCCTAAAACAGGTTCACAAGCTGTCCAGTACCAACTATGGTGTAGTAGCGCCTGTAACTTAGCGAATGTTTATGCCTAAACTTGGATTTATTTGACAGCTTTACACCTTTGGGCATGATATAATTAAATGTTTTGACAGCTAAACAGAAACTGTATAAATTTAAAAGCTATTAGGAGCTCAGCATCTAGAATCAAAATGAAGTAATTTGCTTATACCCTGAACCACTTTTAGCAATGCATTCCAATAAAAGGCACAAAGAGAGGAGTAAATGTCTAGCCAAGTGTTTCAGCTAATTCTTTCACATTTTTTTCTATGAAAAATATTCCCTTTATAAATATTGATAATGACTTTACTATCAACAAAGGGAACATAAGCAGATTTAAGATTATCAATATAACCCTTAAACTCTATCTTTCACTATTTTCTGTAATTTTAGAAACTATTAAAAAGACAGACTAAGAAATAGCGTGTATGTGCATATATATATATATATATATATATATATATATATATATATATATAATTTTTTAAAAGATTTTTTTAAAAGTAATCTCTATACCCAAGGGGGCTTGAACTTACAACCCTGAAATCCACTGACTGAGCCAGCCAGGCATCCCAGTATATATTTTTAAAGGCCACCACTATATGCTATTTGAAATGATTTAAAGCAATACAAAGAAAATGAGTGGTTCTTCAAACTCAGCCACTAATGACTCTGGAGTTCATTTTCACTCTCCAAGTTGCTAGGTTCCAGATTTTCATGGTATTCTGTGTGCTGCTTGGTTCTCTAAAATGTTCTTGTGGAAGGCAGAAATCATAATACTCCTAACTCACTGCTTACCTTCATAAAAACTCACTGTTCATTATCTAAGCTGCAGAAAATGTTCCCATCAGCAGTATTACTCAAATACATAGATGAAAAAGCTCAAATACTTCTCTAAAAATGAAAAAAAAAACCCTGTAAAGCAAAGTTGTTCATTAAACTATCATTTTTTAAAATGAAAGCTGATTTATATCTAGTATATTGCATCATGTTATCATTCTGTAAAGCACCTACAGAGAACTGGCTTACAGTGTAACAAAAAAGCTCATGTAAATAATATTTAAGTCAGACCATTACTGGAGCATTTGGACTCTTATCAAATATATAAAAAAATTTAAAATCTACTTTGCATTATGGAATGACCTGAGGAGATACTGTACCCACACTAAAGGTAACAATGATAAGATGTTTACTTAAAAAAAAAAAAAATCAATGAAATGTTTAGAAACCAGTTCACTTCTCATGTGGTGTTTATATTTCACTTTATTGTCCTTCTTGTAAAGACATTTCTAAAGGAAGAAACTACTATGAACCAAATCCTGTTTAACTTACATATGCTGATGTCAAGTAATTTAAAAAAGTATTTTCTAAAAAGAGTTTCTTATGTACACATCTAAAAACATTACTGCATTATCTAATTATTCTCTTCCTCTCATTCATGTTTACAGGATAGATGTCTTTCTGTATACCATATTTGGATCTATTGGAACATAGCCTGAAACTGGATTAAACTTTTTCCAAGTTTAAAATATCTGATAGTGGCAACTCTTAGAATAAGGGATTGAGGACTCAGAAGTGGAGAGTTCCAATCTGGCTACTTTTTCTTTTTAATCAATGAACCTTGAGTCCTGTCATTTAAACTCTAGCTATAAGTCTCAATATTACTAGCAGATGGACAGTTATTTGAAAGCTTAGTAAATTTAGACCCAAAGAAGAGTATTACATGGTATAAATAAGAAATTGAACCTATTAAAATACTATATATTAAGAATGTCCTCTTAAAGAATATTATTTCAGTGTCTTTTTAATTACTTCATTGTTTCTCTTCTCCAAAGGTAACATGTATTAAAAAATATTATCAGATACAATTGATGAAGATGTAAATGTCTATCAGAACCTCTGATTAGAATGACAAGACCAGCAGCACTGATCTAATTTAGCTAAAAGCACAGAAACTAGAATTTAACCCATGTTATCTTTTTATAGGTAAGAGAACTATGTCGAAATGTTTAAAAACTGCTGCGGCAGCTCTAGAGATACAATGAACACACATAAAACAGTTGAGATTCACTGAACACACACATTAAATATAATAATTTCACCGAGTAAGGTTCCACTGATGATAAGATGAACCTTTATTTTATATATTGCTAAGATATAAAGAGGGCTGCAAAATAATTATAACAAAGTGCTTTATCATGCAGAATTTTAATTTTATACTGACTGAAACAGTTGTCAGACTTTTTAGGCAAATTTTATTATGTATTGTATATATATTTAAAAATGTATAAATGATGGGGCGTCTGGGTGGCTCAGTGGGTTAAGCCTTTGCCTTAGGCTCAGGTCATGATCTCAGGGTCCTGAGATCGAGCCCTGCATTGGGCTCTCTACTCAGCCGGGAGCCTGCTTCCCGCTCTCACTCTCTGCCTGCCTCTCTGCCTACTAGTGATCTCTGTCTGTCAAATAAATAAATAAAATCTTTTTTAAAAAATGTATAAATGAAATAAATTGGTTATTCATAAAAGTTTCAGGTCCAATTCTTCTGAATTACTTCCTGAATTGAAGATGTTGAATTCTGTATTTTTCCACACAACAGTGCCACAGTGTCTTCTCTGTCCACTGAAGACAGAGATGTGAAAACAACCGTGTACAAAACGGTGTAGAGAGCAGAGAGCATAAAACAAACTTCAGTAGTATAACTGTCATATAAATGTACAATATTAAAGAAATACCTTGTTATATATATTTTTGAGATAAAAATATAATTTTCATTAACAGTGAGGCAACTTTCTTTCAAAAAAATATTTTATTTGTTTGTTTGTTTGTTTGGGAGGGGAGAGGAACAGAGAGTGAGAGGGACAAGAAGACTCTGCATTGACACTGGAGCCAAACTTGGAGCTTAAACCTGGACCCTGAGATCATTGTGTAAGTTGAAATCAAGAGTCAAGACACTTTAACAACTGAGCTACCCAGGTGCCCCAGTGAGGCAGCATTTTAAAAAAAGAATTCTCCACAGGATGCCTTGATGGCTCAGATGGTTAAGCCTCTGCCTTTAGCTCAGGTCATGACCCTAGGGTCCTGAGATGGAGTCCCCCATCTGACTCCCTGCTTTGCAGAGAGCCTGCTTCGCCCTCTCCCTCTATCTGCCACTCTCCCTGCTTGTACTTTCTCTCTGTCAGATAAATAAATAAAATCTTTTTTAAAAATTAAAAATTCAAAATCAAAAGAAGATAAATTTTTTAAAAGTTGTTTAAAAAAAAGAATTCTCCACTATTAGCTCTGGAATTTTCTTCCAAACCCAACATCTACACATTTCTACAAATTTGATGCTGACATTTTCTTGACATCTCCCTCGCTCTTTTTTTTTCAGAACTGTCATTTAGTGCATTCTTCATGACTATTTCTTTCTGCTTCTTTGTTTAACTATGATACCTCTATCTTAACCTCCACTGTGATAACTCTATCTTAAAACATAACTAAGTATATTTTAAAAAGTTTAGTGGAATAACATTGTTTAGTGGAATACAGTTTGGCAGTTTCTTAGGAAATGAAATACACTCTCACCATATTGTCCAGTAACTGTACTCCTTGGTATTTACCCAAACAGGATGAAAATTTATGTCTACATGAAAATTTATAGCAATTTTATTAATAACTGCTAAAATTTAAAAGTAACTAAGATACCCATCAATAACTGAATGGATAAACTATGGTACATATATACAGTGGACTATAAAGGAGCCATCATATCAAGCCATGAAAGCTATGGAAGAACCTTAAGTGCGTACTGTCACATGAAAGCAGCCAATCTGAAAAGGTTATATATGGTGTGATTCCAAATATATGACATTCTGGGAAAAGAAAAACTAGAAATAATAAAATGATTGGTGGTGCCAGGAGTTTAGAGTAACAGGAGGTGTAGGAAGAATGATAAGGCAGAACACAGGAGACTTTTAGGGCAGCGAAACTATTCTGTAGGGTACTATAATGGTAAAGATGCGTTATATATTGGTCAAAGTCCACAGAATGTGAAACAAAGTGAACCTTAACATAATATGGAATTTAGTTAATGTGTCAATACTGCCTCAATTGTAATAAATGTACCACACTAATTCAAGATGTTAAAAATATCCCTATTATTATGGGGAAAGGGAAAGTGAGGGGTGTATATTAAACTTTATGTTCCTCTCCATTTAAAAAAAACCTGCTCAAATAATAAAAGTCAATTAATTATTTGTTAAAGATTTATTTATTTGAGGGAGAAAGAGTGAGAATATGTGCGCATGAAGGGGAGGGGAGGGAGAGGGAAAGAGAGTTTTGGTTTTTTTTTTTTTGAAGATTTTTACTTATTTGTTTGACAGAGAGAAAGATAATGAGAGAGGGAACACAAACAGGGGGAGTGGAAGAGGGAGAAGCAGTCTTCCCAGCTGAACAGGGAACTCCATGCAGGACTTGATCCCAGCACCCTGGGATCATGACCTGAACCAAAGTCAAACCCTTAACCAACTCAGCCACCCAGGCACCCCTGATTAATTTTTTTTTTTTTAAATGATGTTTATATGTCTGTCTCTTCCACTACTAAGCTATCTTAAAGACACGCTTCACAGCTCATTCATGTTTGGTTCCTATGCCCAAGACAGTTATTGGTACATATTAGGGGCCTTAACTGCTACTTTTTGAAGTACAAGAAGAATGGCTGCCCTACTCAAAGGATTCTCAGAGTCTTCATTCCCACCATGTGTGCCACAGCCTATAGAATGAGATGCATTAACAGTATTAAATTCATACTTTTCATATCAGTTAAACAAGTACCTCCCAGTATGAATATAATCTATCTCCTTTACAGAGTGAGTTGAAAAGTATAATCTGACAAGCCATTAATTTACCTAATTTTCACTATTATTATGTTTGGGGCATTGTGTTAGGCACTTCGGGACAAAGATAAATGAGGCATTTCATGCCTGTGTGGAGAAGCTCCCAGTCCACTGAAGACAGAGATGTGAAAACAACCGTATACAAAACGGTGTAGAGAGCAGAGAGCATAAAACAAACTTCAGTAGTATAACTGTCATATAAATGTACAATATTAAAGAAATACCTTGTTATATATATTTTTGTGATAAAAATATAATTTTCATTAACACTCAGTTATCATAAAACTTAAAATATTGCCTATATTTTCATTTTAATGTTTCACCAAGTTATTTTAAGCAAATTATGAACTGCCTTTATGAAGCATACACCATTTCCTTCAATTATATCAGCTTTTGGTTCATAGTTCTATTCTCTGTCATCAATCTTGATGGGTTCAGAATTCATACTAACGGCTCCTCTCTTAGAAGTCTGTCTTCTCTGTTCACTACAGTCACTTTTAAGCGTTCCTATACTTTTGATGTAAAAATCCAAATAACTCAAATCTAAATGTTCTTGAATAACCATAACCTCTTTCCAGCCAGTTAATTATTCTTCAAACATGTCTTTTATCCTTACTTCTTGTAATTTCTTTTAGTTCTTAAATTACAAAGATACATAATAAAAACAGTAAGTATTGGCTTACTATTTGAGTACAGTGATAATTTGCCTAAATTACATCAATTAAATCTCAAACAACCTTATGCTCTCAAAGTAGATATACTAAACCACTACAACCATATTTGCTTCCTGTATCATGAAATATTATAGGAACGGGCTAACAGACTTGGATTCCAAGTCTGGCTCAAATGGTTAAGTTCTCAAAGCTTCAATGTGGGACTCATCTCTGAAATTAAAAATACATTCCTCATAAAATTATTGCCAAGAATTAAATTATATGCTTCATATAGAGTAAGTTCTTATTAGATGTCAGTTCCTTTTCCAGTTTTCCTTCTGCGGTGGTGAGCCTCTAATGATTCTCACCTCCTGGTATTCATGGTCTTGCTAGTTCCCTCCTATACTAAATACAGGTCATCTATATAACCAATAACCAGTTGGATACAGCTGAAATAACACAGTGGACTTCTGAGACTAAGTCATAAAAGATACTGTGCCTCCCACCCTCCTCAATTTCGATTGCTTGCTTTGGGGAAAGTCAGTTGTCATATGGTAGTTATTCATGCACCTCTAAGGAGAGAGGTCCTTGTGGTAGGGGAACTGAGGTCTGCCAACTCAGCAAATGTGATCAAGTCATTTTAGAAGCCTATCTTTGAGCCCTAGTCATACCTCTGGATTACTGTAGCTCCAACAAACATCTTGGGAACAATCTAATGAGAGCTAGAACTACCTAGCTAAGCCACTCCCAAATTCCTGATTCAAAGGGACAATGCAAGATAAGAAAGGCCTACTGTTGTTTTAGCAGTTAAATTTTGGAGCAAATTGTTACACAGCAATAGATTACTAACCTATCTTCTACTTTACATTTTCCTTAGACCTCCTTGACCTATTTTAACCCATACCAGATCCCACAGTGTTTATTTTCAACAAATTTTTTTAATAAGCAACCTAGACTCTTCCCCAACTTGATTCTTCTCATATCTACTTCGTAAATACAATCTTGGGAAGTTCCATGATCTATTTTTCTAGCTCTTATATATAGGTTGTCACGCTTCATTACAGAAAAATCAAAACATCCAACAATAGTTGTACTAAGCTTTTACCAAGCTGGGCCTCAAATTCTACTCTGATTATTTTTGTGTTTCTAGTTCACTAATATCATACTCCCTTCAGTATATACTCTAGGTTACATCCCTGCCTCACTTACCTTCTCAGTAGATTATCTGGCCTTTGACTTCAAAAAGAGGATAGAACTTTTTTCTTGATTTTCTTCTCTATTGCAAAATGTTTATATTTTGATCTCATGTTCCCTCTTTTCCCTGTGCTTTAGGGTAAGAAGAGCTTAAATTTTCTCACTTCTTCCACCTGGGTGTTGCACCAACATCTAAAACTCAGCTTGTCCTAGGACAAACATGACTATTTATCTCCCAAACCTTTTCCTCTTCTTGACTTCCCATTTATGTTAAATTCACCACCATCTTCTAGTCACCTAAAGTCAAAACTTTAGCATACCATTTAACTCCTATTCTGATACAAAATCCTACAAAACTACCTTTAAATCTGTCTTCTGTGCCACACATTCCCACTGTCACCATTTTGCTTCAGGCTCCTATTATCTGGACATATGAAACAGCCTCCTAAATTGTACCACTGTCGAAATTACCCTTCACTCAATCCTATATGATGTTACTAGAGTAAACTTCCTAAATTGGCACTTCAGTCATACCACTCTTCTCCACAAAATTCTTAAATGCTCCTCTGCTCACAGAGTAAATCCAACTCCTTATCATGGCATTCAAGTCCCTCTGAATATCTGACCTCGAAGTCCCTTTATGGTGTTAAGACTTAACTACTCTCTTTTCTGCATTAGTCAGACTGGATCACAAAATAACTTGCTATCCCTCTTGTATGTCTCTGTACATGTTCTGTCCTATACTGGAATTCAATTAAAATGAAAATTTAACAGATATCTACAGAAAGTCCCCTATGTGTAAGCAGCAGGAAAATGAGGATGGGGTTGAAACAAATTATTCACTTATACACAGCTAGTTCTTTGCCTGAATCTTATGACAGAATAACTTCAACTTCCTCTTCCTTCATTCTTTCCCCTATTCATACACAGACACACATTTTCACTTGTCACCTAAAATGTTTATACAGAAGCCAGATAATCATCCCTAAGCAAAATGTAGAGGGGCTTATTGCATTTCATGGATAACAGAGCAAAGTAACAAGAGTACTCCAGATTCTGTTAGACTAAGAGTCCTATTAATATTTCACTGGTGACCCAGAGCTATCAAAGAGCTTGCTAAAGAAAGATAACATCATTGTCATCATGTCATTTTTTACTAAATACGTGAATTCTAATTTAGTTGATCATAAAATTAAATAAAATATTCCACTCCCTGAATATTTATAAATTACATATTATTCAAAGTAAATATATTTACATATGAAACTAAAAATACTGCTCTCACATGGTGGTTCTAAATTATTCAGGAAAGTTGGGCGCCTGGGTGGCTCAGTGGGTTAAGCCGCTGCCTTCGGCTCAGGTCATGATCTCAGGGTCCTGGGATCGAGTCCCGCATCGGGCTCTCTGCTCAGCAGGGAGCCTGCTTCCTCCTCTCTCTCTCTGCCTGCCTCTCTGCCTACTTATGATCTCTCTCTGTCAAATAAATAAATAAAATCTTTAAAAAATAAAAAAAAATAAAAAAAATAAATTATTCAGGAAAGTTGACTTTGGAAAGATTGTTTTGATACTTTTGAGATGGGTTCAAAATACAGAACATATATGATTCAATGATTATGAGTGGTAAATTCTCTCAATTTGACAGCATAGTATAAAAAAAAAATGCATTACAGAGAGATAAGTGACACCATAAGACGAAACAACATTAGAATAACAAACAAAAGCCCAGGGCCAGACGGCTTCCCGGGGGAATTCTACCAAACATTTAAAGAAGAACTAATTCCTATTCTCCTAAAACTGTTCCAAAAAATAGAAATGGAAGGAAAACTTCCAAACTCATTTTATGAGGCCAGCATCACCGTGATCCCAAAACCAGACAAGGATCCCACCAAAAAAGAGAGCTATAGACCAATATCCTTGATGAACACAGATGCGAAAATACTCAACAAAATACTAGCCAATAGGATTCAACAGTACATTAAAAGGATTATTCACCACGACCAAGTGGGATTTATTCCAGGGCTGCAAGGTTGGTTCAACATCCGCAAATCAGTCAATGTGATACAACACATCAATAAAAGTAAGAACAAGAACCATATGATACTCTCAATAGATGCTGAAAAAGCATTTGACAAAGTACAGCATCCCTTCCTTATCAAAACTCTTCAAAGTGTAGGGATAGAGGGCACATACCTCAATATCATCAAAGCCATCTATGAAAAACCCACCGCAAATATCATTCTCAATGGAGAAAAACTGAAAGCTTTTCCACTAAGGTCAGGAACACGGCAGGGATGTCCATTATCACCACTGCTATTCAACATCGTACTAGAGGTCCTAGCCTCAGCAATCAGACAACAAAAGGAAATTAAAGGCATCCAAATCGGCAAAGAAGAAGTCAAATTATCACTCTTCGCAGATGATATGATACTATATGTGGAAAACCCAAAAGACTCCACTCCAAAACTGCTAGAACTTATACAGGAATTCAGTAAAGTGTCAGGATATAAAATCAATGCACAGAAATCAGTTGCATTTCTCTATACCAACAGCAAGACAGAAGAAAGGGAAATTAAGGAGTCAATCCCATTTACAATTGCACCCAAAACCATAAGATACCTAGGAATAAACCTAACCAAAGAGACACATAATCTATACTCAGAAAACTATAAAGTACTCATGAAAGAAATTGAGGAAGACACAAAGAAATGGAAAAATGTTCCATGCTCCTGGATTGGAAGAATAAATATTGTGAAAATGTCTATGCTACCTAAAGCAATCTACACATTTAATGCAATTCCTATCAAAGTACCATCCATCTTTTTCAAAGAAATGGAACAAATAATTCTAAAATTTATATGGAACCAGAAAAGACCTCGAATAGCTAAAGGGATATTGAAAAAGAAAGCCAACGTTGGTGGCATCACAATCCTGGACTTCAAGCTCTATTACAAAGCTGTCATCATCAAAACAGCATGGTACTGGCACAAAAACAGACCCATAGATCAATGGAACAGAATAGAGAGCCCAGAAATAGACTCTCAACTCTATGGTCAACTAATCTTCGATAAAGCAGGAAAGAATGTCCAATGGAAAAAAGACAGCCTCTTCAATAAATAGTGCTGGGAAAATTGGACAGCCACATGCAGAAAAATGAAATTGGACCATTTCCTTACACCACACACAAAAATAGACTCAAAATGGATGAAGGACCTCAATGTGAGAAAGGAATCCATCAAAATCCTTGAGGAGAACACAGGCAGCAACCTCTTCGACCTCAGCCGCAGCAACATCTTCCTAGGAACAACGCCAAAGGCAAGGGAAGCAAGGGCAAAAATGAACTATTGGGATTTCATCAAGATCAAAAGCTTTTGCACAGCAAAGGAAACAGTTCACAAAATCAAAAGACAACTGACAGAATGGGAGAAGATATTTGCAAACGACATATCAGATAAAGGACTAGTGTCCAGAATCTATAAAGAACTTAGCAAACTCAACACCCAAAGAACAAATAATCCAATCAAGAAATGGGCAGAGGACATGAGCAGACATTTCTGCAAAGAAGACATCCAGATGGCCAACAGACATATGAAAAAGTGCTCCATATCACTCAGCATCAGGGAAATACAAATCAAAACCACAATGCGATATCACCTCACACCAGTCAGAATGGCTAAAATCAACAAGTCAGGAAATGACAGATGCTGGCGAGGATGCGGAGAAAGGGGAACCCTCCTACACTGTTGGTGGGAATGCAAGCTGGTGCAACCTCTCTGGAAAACAGCATGGAGGTTCCTCAAAATGTTGAAAATAGAACTGCCCTATGACCCAGCAATTGCACTATTGGGCATTTACCCTAAAGATACAAACGTAGTGATCCAAAGGGGCACGTGTACTCGAATGTTTATAGCAGCAATGTCCACAATAGCCAAACTATGGAAAGAACCTAGATGTCCATCAACAGATGAATGGATCAAGAAGATGTGGTATATATACACAATGGAATACTATGCAGCCATCAAAAGAAATGAAATCTTGCCATTTGCGACAACATGGATGGAACTAGAGCGTATCATGCTTAGCGAAATAAGTCAGGCGGAGAAAGACAACTATCATATGATCTCCCTGATATGAGGAAGTGGTGATGCAACATGGGGGCTTAAGTGGGTACGAGAAGAATAAATGAAAGAAGATGGGATTGGGAGGGAGACAAACCATAAGTGACTCTTAATCTCACAAAACAAACTGAGGGTTGTTGGGGGGAGGGGGTTTGGGAGAAGGGGGTGGTATTATGGACATTGGGGAGGGTATGTGTTTTGGTGAGTGCTGTGAAGTGTGTAAACCTGGTGATTCACAGACCTGTACCCCTGGGGATAAAAGTATATGTTTATAAAAAATAAAAAATTATATTAAAATTTAAAAAAAATGCATTACAATGAAAGAACAATTATCCCCAAAAGAACAATTATCTCATCTGAATAAGCACTTGTGAAATTTAAAAAGCAGAGATTTAGAGCAGGAAAGGAAATTAAGGGCTGTCCCATCTTTGGCTAAATGTTCAAGGTCAACTAGAAATTTAACCACTATAATCTTGTGATTTTTATAGATTTTTGATTGTTGGCTTTTTGGAAGAATTGGTTTTAGTTTTGTTTATGTCTTGGTGCTAACTATGCTTTAGATCAGACTTGGCAAAACTTTTCTATAACAGGCCAGATAGTAAATAGTCCAGGCTTTGCCATATGATCACTATCACAATCACTCAACTCTGTTATTATAGCTCAAAGGCAGTCATAGACTATATAAACAAATAAACATGGTGGGTGTTTTCCAATAAAAGTTTATTTACCAAAATAGACAGCAAGCTGGCTGTGGTCCATGGGCCATAGTTGGCTGTTCCCTGTTTTAGACTCATAAAAATAGCTTTTAAATAAATTAGTTGAATTTTGATCTTTTCTCCACTAAAAGAAGGTGATTAAGTACAGAATCCAAACTAACAAGAACCCAAAGCTCTGCAGATAGCCCTAATGCCTCAAGAAATATGGCTTCTGCCTGGTCCCTGGAGGTATTTTCTTTTTCTCCACTTCATTAGCATCTGAGACTGCCTCAGAAGACTTCAAATTCGAAAGAGAAAAGCTTTAACTGTGGAAACCCAGTCTACCATCTTCCCTGATTTAGAATCTGCTAAAGAATCAAAAGGCTCCTTTCAGGCCAACTGTGACAAATAGAGCAGTTACTTATTTTTAGTGGGCCTCAATTTCCTTAAAATAGGGGTAATATCTACAGAGGGAGAATAAAAGAAGATAATATATAAAAGAATGTCTGTAACAATGGCTGACACATAGTAAAATTCAAGAAATGAACACCCTCTTCTGGTTCACCACTGAACATCCTTAGCCACAAAACCCCCTGACCTTAAGTTCATTCATTTATTCTACCACTGTGGATTCATTTAGGATTTACTCTATATATCAGGGATCATGCTAAAAACTGGGGACATAGCAGTGAAAAACACTGACAAAGTTCCTGTTCTCATTTTTCTGGTAAGGCTAATATTAACATACAAATTATTCAACAAGATAATGTCAAATAGTAATTAATGCTCCAAACAAAGTGATGAGATATACAATCACTGAAAATTTTGAACAGAATGGGAAAAGTTCATCTGGAAGGGTGATATATGACTTGAGACTTAAAGGATAAAAATCAGACAATCAAAGACATAGTTGAGGAAAGAGTACTCTAGATAGGCTGAACAAGCAGAATTCTAGAGTTCAGAAAGGTTCTGGCACATTCAATATCAGAAAGGAAATAGGACTCCTGAGAGAGTTATTGCCAATGTTAGTCACTATTCTATTTTGTTCATGCCAGACAACAACACCCTTTCTGATTTGCTACTTCAGCCATTTTATACCTCACAAACTGTGTAGTAGAGTGCAACATCCTCACCAGGACTTGTCTTTTTTTCTCCCTCACCCTGTCCCCACCTTCACCTGCAATTTATTGCCCAAATCTCTTCTCCCCTTGATAACTTATATAGTCCTACTAGCTCTAATCACTTTTATTCTATTATTTCTTATACCACAATATCAAAACTCCATTGTCAAGTTAACAGCCTATATAATGTATAATCCTACAGTCAATACTTAATCTTTCTTTTATTCAACCAAGCTACACCATTTGATACAGATAACTACTTCCCCTGTATTATTTTTTAATTCTAGTATAATTAATGTACAGTTTTGTATTAGTTTCAGGTGTATAATACAGTGATTCCACAATTCTATACATTAATCAGTGCTCACCACGGTAAGTATACTATTTATCCCCCTCACTTATTTTACCCATCCCCCACCCATCACCCTTCTGGTAGCCACCAGTTTCTAAGAATCTGGTTTTTGGTCTCTTTTTTTCTTTGTTTTGTTTCTTAAATTCTGCATATGAGTGAAATCTCAATGGTATTTGTTAGGACATGTCTTTTCTAATTTTGAGAACACTCATCCTGTCAAGTATGAAATGATATTTCATTGTAGTTTAATTTGCATTTCCCTGATGAGGAATGACACTGAGCATATTTTCACACATCAGCCACTTATAAGTGTAAAGCACTCTTTGGAGAAATGGCTATTCAAGTCTTAAGCACATTATCCGACTATTAGGGTTTGTTGTTGTTGTTGTTGTTGCTGTTGTTATTGAGTTGTAGGAGTTCCTTATATATTTTGTTAATTAGGGCCTTATCTGGTAAATGGTTGGAGAATATCTTCTCAAAGATTTTCTCAAATTCTCATTCCATAGATTGCCTTTTTATTTTATCAATTGTTTCCTTTGCCTTGCATAAGCTTTTTAGTATAATATAGGCCCACTTGTCTATTTCTTATTTGCTGTCTGTGCTTTTGGCATTATATCCATGAAATCTTTGCCAAGATTTATCTCACAAAGCTTTTCCACTATTTTTTCTCCTAGAAGTTTCATGATTATAGGTCTTATGTATAAGTCTTTAATCCATTTTTTAGTTGATTCTTGCAGATAGTGTAAGATAAGTTTCCAATTATATTCTTTTGCATGTGAATATTCAGTTTTCCCAGTGCCACTTATTTAGGGGACAACACTTTCCTTACTATATATTCTTGGCACCCTGTTAAAGATCAGCTAACCATATATCCATAGATTTATTTCTGGGTTCTCTATTCTGTTCCACTGGTCTTATTTGTATATCTGTTTTATGTTAGTACCATAGTATTTTAATTATTGTAGCTTTGTAATATACTTTGAAATCAGTGAGTGTGATGCCTCAAGCTTTGTTCTCCCCTCTCAAGATTGTTTTGGCTATTCAGGATCTTTTGTTGTTTCATATGAATTTAGGATTATTTTTTCTATTTCTGTAAAAAAATGACATTGGGATTTTTTATAGTGATTACAATGAATCTGCAGATTGCTTTGGGTATTATGAACATTTTAACCTTAAGTCATCAAATCCACGAACACATGATGTCTTGACATCTGTACCTAGTTTCTTTTCACCAATGTTTGTGGTTTTCAGTCTTTCCTCTCAAGTTTATTCCTAAGTATTTTATTGTTCTTGGTGCAATTTTGAATGGAACTGCTTTTCTAATCTCCTTTTCAAACAGTTTATTGTCAGTGAATAAAAAAGAACACATTTTTGTGTGGTGATTTTGTATTCCGCAAATTTACTGAAATAATCTATTAGTTCTTTTTCTTTTCTTTTCTTTTTTTAAGAGAGAGAGTGGGGAGTGAGGGGGAGAAGAGACAATCTTAAACAGATGTGGAGCCTGATGTGGAGCTCAAGCTCATGACCCTGAGATCGTGACCTGAGCTGTAATCAAGGATCAGATGCTTAACTGACTGAGCCACCCAGGGGCCCCACATCTATTAGGTCTAATAGTTTTTTGTGTGAGTCTTTAGGGTATTTGTGTATAAGATCATGTTATCTACAAATTAGGACAATTTTACTTCAGCTTTCTGATTTGGAGGACTTGTACTACTTTTTCTCACCTAACTACTCTGGCTAGGATTTCTGGACTATCACATTTATTAAAAAAACCCACTAACCTAACACTCTATCGACAACAGAGGATTCTTCTAAAGTACAAATAAGATGTGTAAAAATTGCTCTGAAAATTATGAAGTACTATAATATGTAATTAGAAAGAAAGGGTAATGGATTTGGATTCTGGAAATGTGATTTTGAATATTTGATCTTTATTAATTGTGCAACCTTGTCTATCAGCCAGAGTCTCTAGAAAATTAGGACTATTACCAGTCCCCAAGGACATTATGAGGCTCAAATGACTAAGAAGTGCAAATCTATTTATAAATGTTAAATATATACAAGTTTAAGTTATTATTATTATACATTCTTTGCTCTTAATTTCTAAATCTCATACTTAAAATACTACTATTATTAATAAGGTACTAGGAATAAAATGTGTTTAGGAGCTACAACATTTTATTGGTTACAGTTGCTGTTAAATACCATGAGACTTTTCAGCAGAAACATTGCTAGTAAGAGTGCTTTAATACTTTAGCATGAAGTATTTTAAAATAGTCCACCAATATGAAAACAACAGAGGAACTATTTAGTTCATGCAATGTTTTGCACATGGAAACTTGGGTCCATAATTAACCATTTAGGGTGTCATTCATAAATTATGCAGTACACCCTGAACATATCTACCAAGTAAATTAAAGAATTCCCATCCTACGCGGCTGCAGACCAGGACTGATTTAAAATCTTTAGAAATAGAGGATTACTTTAATTCTCGAAGTAGGAGAGGAAAAAGTTCTATCATTTTAACAAACAGTACTTCAAATCCCTATAAGACCTGCAATTTTCAACATGCCCATTCAGGAGATCACAGGTCAGGTTTTATAATATAACACATTGTAAATAATATAAGTAATCAATCATAATTGTAAACCAATGCCCAATTTATGGGAGCTTGGAGTCTATCATATCTGTTTTAAATATTTGTGCTACACTAATTTAAAAGTGCCTTATCCTTGTTTGTCCTCAAGGGCATAACAAATACAATCTGTATCTGGCCATCTGATAATCACCTGAATTTAAAAACTCTAAGTCCAGGGTCACCTGTGTGGCTCAGTGGGTTAAGCCTCTGCCTTCAGCTCAGGTCATGATTCTCAGGGTCCTGGGATCGAGTCCCACATCAGGCTCCCTGCTCAGTGGGGATACTGCTTCTCCCACTCCCTCTGCATCTCCCTCCCATTCATTCTCTCTCTCAAATAAATAAAATTAAAAAAAAAACTGTAAGTCCATATTTTCCTAAATTTCACATATCTTGTCATCATTTAGAATAGCATTCCAAATCATGTCAATTATTGGAGGTAACAAGACATTTTACTATTAGCACAAACCCTCGCTTCTGATAAGTGATTGATAATTGGCTACCTGTCCAGTTTGCTTTTTGGACTCCACTGAACGCTGATCCTCTCATCAAGGCAGGAAATAAGTTTTTTCTCATTTATTATTCTTAGCTAGGCTGATCAGTGATCCCTGAAGGTACATAATAATAACTACTGCTTTTCATAAATTGATCATAGTCATTCACAACACCTATTACTTCTGTGCCTGAGTAAATCATATTTCCAGATGAAAATAAAACACACTTTTATTAATGACTTTTATTATTTTTCAAAGTGCTATAATTTTAAAGATTTCAATTGTCTAAAGAATGTAAATGAATGTAAACTCCCCAGATCAATTTAAAAAGGAAGTCCAGATACTAAAAATAACTTCAAGATGTGGAATGCTGGGAAATATCAGGAGCAGACAAGGCAACTTATGTACAACCATCAGAGACAGGGAGACTGATTTTGAACAAAGCTATTAAGCTACCTTATGGACAGGAAGTAAAGAGCCAAAAAAGCTCTGGTAAACAGAACTTAGAGCCATATGCAAAGGGTAGTTTAACATATATATAATGTAGAAAAAAGCTGCCATATCCACTACATATGTAATATAGAAAAAACACTCCCATATGATGAAAGCAATAGCACAAATGTTTTCAAATAGAATGACAATAATGTTACAAATAAGACTAGGATGTACCTTGCCAATTACCTGGACAATAAAATGTGCCACATTCAGAATATAAAATTCACTAAAATAATTTCTTAGCCATTCTTACTAATTATATGTTATTAATAATTTCTTACATATTATTAATTTATCTATTAATAAAGCACACTAATATTAAACCACTACCTAAAAGAATACTTGTCTAGATTCTTTTACTCAGCAGCATATTTTCATGTTTCATCCATGGTGTAGGCATGTATCAGTACTTCATCCCTTGTTATGTCTGAATAGTATTCATTGATATGGATACACAGTGTTTTGTTAATCCATTCATTAGTTGATAGACATTCAGGTGTTTCCACTGTTTGGCTATATAAGTACTGCTTCTATGAGTATTAATGCATATATTTTTGTGTGGACATTAGTAAGGAGTACTGCATGCAGAAATAGGGCAGTACTGCTCAAAAAAGTTACACTACTCTTTAAAATCACATTTACTACTTTACCAAAGGAAAGATTCCTTAAAAAAAAACTACATTTTTCTGGTTAATTTTGTAAGAGTCACTTAAAAAAAATTTTTTTTCAAGGGCATGAAGCACTTCGATGATTTCTAGAAGCTTGCTATGAAGGTATCATACAACCCTTCTGTCCCCGAAGTATTCCAGGTGCTGTATATGAATAAAAGGCACATGAAAACTCGAGAGCATCATTGTTGGGAGTCTCGGTACTTTCAACACAGAACATGCTTATTAAATGGAAATAGCAACAGTTAACTTCCTGAGGGTAGAATTTTTTTAAATGGGCTTAAATTAGACCAAGGCACTCTCAAAAAGAACTTCTAAATGCTGAAATTGTCAGTACCCACCCATCTGCCGCAGGGGTGGTGGAAAAAGGGTACATGTGGCATTACAGTCTGGCAGGGGTCATATGCACAGCTTTAAAAGGTTTACTCAATTTTTTATAATAAGGTATCTTTTGATTATTGCGTCCTTAATACAAACATTAGGGAACAGTGATGCAGTTTTTATATCTATTTAAGACTGTGAAACATTATATGTAAAACCTTCTTTTCTAAAGAGGTGTAAACTCAGAATTTTTACTTAGGAATGTAATAAGCAGATGCCCCTCTCCTTTCTTGCTCTTCCCCTTTCCCCTTGTCTCAGCCAAGAAACAGAATGGTTGACACTCCTACAGAAGGTTCTGAAAAGGTAAGTAACTTTTTATGGGTTGATGTCTCTTTTAAACATAAACCCAACATTAAATCTTATACATTTAACACAACTAAAAATACATTTAGGGTTTTATGATGAGAAAGACATTTTGCACCTTTATAAAGCAGACTTAAATGCAGAATAAGAGTAAATATATATTTTGGTTAAATAGGGTATAGAAAAAGAATACAAATCAGATATATTAAACGCAAACTTCACCTAAACTTTTTTTCTCCACAGGAAAGCATTAGAACAAAGGTGAATGAGGGCAGGAAGAAGATCAGGGCTTTAAATGCCTTATTCAGGTCTATTACTAACAATATGAGTTTTTCATGTTTTTCTTCTTTAGGCATTTAGAAACGTTCTACAAATTGTTAGCAGTTCATGACGAAGGCCTGCAGAACACTGTTATTTTTGATCCCCAAATTAACAGAATTATCTTCATTTTCTAATCTTTAGGTCACAAGTCATATAGAGTTTTTTTTTTTTAGATTATAAATTTCTAAAGATATTTACAAACCACTACTTGAAAAATGAAAAGCTAATATTCATAGAATATTCAGAAAGGAGTTAGTTTGAAAAATAACTCAAATTACATATTTAAATCATTTTGTACAAAACAAACAAACAAACAAAAATGCCTAAGGCTTGTCTTTTCCTTGTGAAATATTTGCTGGGAATACTTCTTATCTTTCACCATATTATATACTGACCTGAACAAGTAGGCCTATGTAAATACAGAATCTACAACTGTGCATATAAAAGAAAAAAAAGAAAATACCCATGAAATTATAATATAGAACCTGCATTATAGTCACACAGTAGCAAGGAGACAAAGGTATTAAACAAAACAAAACAAAAACACCTTTTTTGAGTTGAACCAGTTAAAATGTTGGGCAAACTTTAAAAATTTTTTAATATTTACTACTGTTTCATTTTCTACTACAAATATTTACCTAACTCTGTGGTATCTACTCTACTAAAAAGAGAAAGAAAAAAAATCATCGGGAGGAGTTAGAAGAGTAAAAGAAAAATAAAAGGGGAGACAGGGAAATGGGTCATGAGGTAAAAGAGAAAAGGAAGCTAGAGGAAAGAGGAGGCAAATTGGCTTAGTCAAGCTCTCCTGGGACAGTGTGCTGAGTTACCAGACCAGAAATGAGGGGTTGAAAGCTACTACTGATAACTGGTGGAGGCTGAAAGTATTACTTAAGTGCTTGGTGTCTGTGGAAAAAAAGAGGGAGGCGAGGTTTGAGACTGAGGATGCCAAGTGCATTCCCAGCCAGCAGAGTAAAAAGGAAGCATTAACAGCATCCTCCGGGGAAGCTAAGCATTCTATCCCATGAGCCAGAGGGCAAATGTGGCAATAGCTGTGAGTAGCAGCTGGATAGAAGGATAAAGAAATAAAGAAGCCACAGGAAAATTGGCAGCTATAGACATATAAGGCAGACTAGGCCTCGTCTCGATATTTGGATGAACAAACTGCCTAGAAAGAACACTGCCAATCTTTCTGCTGCCAATGTGTTACTAAACAACCAGGATGCAATGACTTCAAATTTAGTTTGCCAAACTATGTTAAGTACTGATGTAACTTTGTGAACCAGTAGCTCTGCTGAAAAGATATAACTAAGATACTCGGCTTTCTAATAATAAAAACCAGAATTCTCCTTCACTATTTATATAGTGCACCAAAATGTTTAAAATGAAGAAAAAATACTTAAAATACCTATTTCTAACACTTATTTCATTAGTATTTTCTAAATATTATTTCATAGAGCAGAGTTTAATAAAATAAAAAAACATACATACCAATATTCCCTCTGGTATATTAATGACCCTATGATACTAAAGCAAAGTAGAAAACTGGAAACATGAATTTATTTATTTATTTATTTATTTATTTATTTATATTTTTCCAGTGTTCCGGGATTCACTGGAATCACCCAGTGCTCCATGTAAAACACAAATTTTGTTTAAAGGAACCTAGAAACAATAATCTCTCCTGTTAACTTTCATTCATACTTTGAATGGCAATTACTTTGCCAATTCAAAAAAGGTTCAAAGTACTGTCAGAAGGCAATCTACATGATGTTTGCTTTGTTAGAATGCAAAGTAAAATATCAGAGAGTTTTGTTTTAAATAAGTATCTGCTCAATATTTCAGGGCAATATCCAAAGATAAGATTTATCAAACAAATTTTTCAAATTGCTAGGCTTGATATATTGGATAAACAACAATTTGTATGGATTCAATAAATTCCCTTGGCCTGAGTAAGCAATTTCTCTTGTTTCTTCATCAGGATTAAGCTAACTGAAGATGTTCATGAAAAAAGTAAGATCCTAGCCCAGAAGAATTTTACATGTTTAAGGATATCAAACAGAAAGGTAAGAAACATCTATTAAGTTGTAGGAATTCTTAAAAAATCCCTAAGTTCTACAGCAATTCAAGGAGGGGGAGGGGTTGGAGCAGAGGAAAAGTTCCTCAAAGAATTAAAATTTAAGAGAGTCCCTAAAGCATATACAAAATTTAGGTAAAAATTACTTGGAAGGTGAAAATGAACATAATGTTAATATAAGAAGCAGAAGTAATAAAGCAAATATATTGTGTAGAGTTACTACAGATTAGTAGTAATCTGCATATTAGTACTAACTTCCAATTAGTAGTAACTGGAAAATTAGATTTAACAGCAACTGCGACTAGCAGTACAATTAGAAAGTACAGAAGCTAAAGAGAATCATGATACTAGAGAAGAATAAGAAGTCTGGAAGTATCTTAATATACTCAGACTGTCATAACAAACTACCATAGACTGAGTGGCTTAAGTAATAAAGATTTATTTTCTCAAAGTTCTGGAGGCTGGAAATTTCATGATCAAGGTTTGGGCAGGTTCAGTTTCTGATGAGAGCTCTCATTCTCACTTGCAGACTTGTACACTTATTAATGTGTCCTCACATGACAGAGGGAGAGTGATGTCTGGTGTCTCTTCCTCTTATGTAAGGCCACTTTTTTTTGTTTTGTTTTTAATTTAAGTAGAGCTGACATACAATATTAATTTTAGGTGTACAACACAATGACTCCATATTTATATATATTATGAAATATTTAACACGGTAAGTCTAGTTACCATTGGTCACCATACTAAGTGATTACAGTATTACTGACTATATTCCTTAAGCTGTACTTTACATCTCCATGGCTTACTCATTTCATAACAGGAAGTTTGTACCTTTTAATCCCTTTCACCTATTTTCCCCATCCACTCACACCCATTCCTTCTGGCAACTACCAGTTTTTTCTCTGTATTTGAAACGAGTCTGTTTTGTTTGTTCTTTTGTCTTGTTTTTTTAGATTCCACATGTAAGTGAAATCACATGGTATTCATCTTTCTCTGTCTTCTGTCACTCAGCTAGTACCTTCTAAGTCCATCCATGTTGTCACAGTGGTAAGATTTCATTATTTTTGAGACAGGGTAATATTCCATTGTCTATACATACCACAACTTCTTTATCCACTTATCTATCAATGGGAATTTAGATTCTTCCATAACTTGACTACTTTAAAAGACACCAGTGCTACTTGGTAGATGTTTCACCTTTATGACCTCATTTAACCTTACTTATTTTCTTAAATGTCCTGTATCTCCAGTAGCGTGACACGGGAAATAGGGCTACAATATACAAATTTTAGAGGGTCGCAAGACAGTCCATAGCAAGAAGTAAAATTAAAAGTTTCAAAACAAGTGACAGAATTTTTTAAAGGCTTAAGTAAGGTTATGAACAATAAAGTGCTTAAACTAGTTCATGGATATCACAGTAGAAAAGTATGAACTTTAAGAAGGTAGGGACTGGAGCGCCTGGGTGGCTCAGTTGTTAAGTGTCTGCCTTCAGCTCAGGTCATGATCCCAGGGTCCTGGGATCAGGCGCACCCCTCTCCCTCACCTGTTGGGCTCCTTGCTCAGCGGAAAGCCTGCTTCTCCCTCTACAGATTCCCCTACTTGTGTTCCCTCTCTCGCTGTCAAATACATGAATAAAATCTTTAAAAAGAGAGAGAGAAGGTAGACATTTACCTACTTACTTTGATTAATTAACTAGTTAATTAATTAAAGTAGACTCCACACCCAGTGTAAAGCCCAGTTCTGGGCTTGAACTCACAACCCTGAGATCGAGACCTGAGCTGAGACCAAGAAGAGTCAGATACTAAAACAACTGAGCAGCCCAGGCAGCCCAGGGACTTTATTTTTAACCACTGTATCTCAATAGTTTTGCCACAAATACTGTAACCTCCAGCTAATTATAGCTATTAAAATTTTAGTTAAAATTTAAAATTCAGTTCCTCAGTAGTATTAATGACATTTCATTTCAAATGCTCAATAGTCACATATGGCTAGTGGCTACCATAAAGGATAATACATATTTCCTTATCACAGAAACTTTTAGTGGACAATACTGTTCTAGAGCCTAGATAGGTATGTGACACTGTTAATTGTTGGATGAATAAAGAATGCCTAGTTCAAGATGATTAATGTTACATGCAGAAAAATGAATGTTATCTTCAATTTATACTTTTGCAAAAGATCCAAAAGAATCACTTGCAACATAAGAGTCTCATTTACTTTTACAAAGGCATTAAGTTTAATGCTAGGAACATTTAAATTAAGAAATATTTCTGAAGGAGATTAAACTGTTCAGAATTTTACCTTCTTATGACCTGAGTCAAGAGTGCCTGGGGGCACAGTTGGTTGAGCATCTGACTCTTGATTCTGGCTCAGGTCGCAATCTCAGAGTTGTGGGATCAAGCCCTGTGTCAGACTCCAGTGCTCAGTGTGGAGTCCGCTTGTGACTCTCTCTCTCCCTTTGCCCCCTCCACTCCCCCTCTAAAATAAATAAATAAATATTGTTTAAAAAAGAGAGAGAGAGAAGAATTAAGACTCTAAGGATGTGCCATGATGTGTCTAGTAGTCTCATTCTCGGATACCACCAGTCTTTCGTAAGCCCTTGTAAGTGGTAAGATCAATAATGAATAAATTCACCAAGAAGTTCATATGGCATATACTGTCAGTGTTATTGGCAATGAATGTGGGCCATGTAAACTGTTGTGAGATACTAGGATCTGGATTTCTATTTCTGTTTAGATTATTTTTTTTGCTGATGGATGAGGATAGACAGAATATCTGCAACTAATGTTTATTGATTTAGAAATGAGTTGTTAATCTTTTCAAGCACCTGGAAATCACACATCTCAGAGCAATTACATGGCATTCTGACTGGTAATTCTACTTTTATATTTTGAAACTATCTCATTACTGTGAGATACTTCCTCATATGAATTAAATATAGGAGGCTTCTTTCTGCAAGGGGTTAAGATTTTTCTGCAACTCTCTCACACATAAAAGAGCCTATGTTCTTGATAAGTACAAAACCAGAGAATTTCTTTCTTGAACTTGCCTAAGTGATCCATATTCTTGATACATTTAGATAAATTTAAGCCTTCCCTGGACCCACACTTTGGCTATCTTTCCTGAGAACTGGAAATAGCTAAGTAATCTCTTAAATACGTTTCCTACACTTCAGAACATCTTTTCAGAGAACTGAGAAAGGGAAACTAATCTTACTGGACCACATGTCCACACCATATTCTCTGTCACATTGCCACAACACATTTCTTCCTTGGTGACCTACTTTTCCTACTTCCTGATAAATGCCAGAAGTATAGTGCAAACTCTTTGGGGGTAACCTACTGCTTACTGTGAATAAAGCTTTCCCACCTGTTTTTTTTGTTTGTTTGTTTTGTTTTGTTTTTTGCTGTTCTTACTCTAGAACTCTTGACCTTTCCTTCTTCCCACAATTAGTTCTTGCTCCACAGACAACCAAGGATAAGAAACAGATAAAAATTTCCTCCTCAGGAGACTCAAGTTAATCCCCTTAGTTTCTTCTTTCTACCACTGGGATTTCCTTTCTTTTTCCTATTAGTGTCTTTGTTTTTTTCAGGTAGTATCCAGAAAGAAAAATAAAGGATGACAAAGACCGTTCTAATAAAATAAGGTGACAGTAAGAAGGCTAAATAAACTGCTCCATTAGAACTCCCAAGTACAAAACCAGAAATTTTCTCCTAGCATATTCTATAATATCAGTTTCCTGGTTTACTATGTAGCATAAACAACTAAATCCCTCCCACTAATCCATTTTATCCTTCTTACTTTTAGCAACAAACCCATCCTGCTTTGCAGTTTTAGCGAACTGAGTTTGATATTACACATCCCATACTTCCATGCAGCTAACAGCAAACAGGAGACTAAATTTTAGTACTTAAGATATGAGCAGAAGTGATGCACCCAACTTCCTAGTCACCCTTTAAAAGAGAAGCTGTTTGTCTCTTTCCAAAGGGCTATAATGTGAATATGAAAGCTGACTGTAAAAGAATAAACCCAACGGAATGGAAGAACAAGGCAAAAGGAACTGGTAACATCACAGATTAGATTTTTCCCAATTCCATGTATTGCCTACCAGTTCAGACTTTACCCTAGAAAGAAACCTTCCATCTCCATCTAAATAACTATTTTTTGGTTTATATGAAAACTGTAAATCATAAAACCAGCAGCAAAAATACTTATATTTAGAAAACCAGGATATGTACATATAGTCTAAAAAGGCAATATGATCAGATGAATGCCCTAAAAGATCAATTATACTTAAACAAGCAGGAAATACATTTTTAGAGACAGAATATCCTTCAATACCCAGCTCAAATGTCTCTTAAATATCTTCATTCCCTGAGCAGAGTTAGTCGCTCTGTCATCTGTGCTCTAATTCATCACATTCTGCACTGGTTATTTCCATTACTAAACTGTAAATTCCTGCAGGACAGGATTCTATAATATTCACCTTTGTATCTTTCTAGATTTAAGCAAAGTATCTGGCACAGGGTAGGTACAAATAAATAGTTGCTGAATGAAACGCTGGACTTTGAGAAGCAATAAAAGAAATTTGCTGAGAAAAGATTTTTTAAAAAATGCTTTTCTCTACTTTCAAGTCATACATTATAATAAAATCTTTTTCTTTCAACTCTGCAACTCCAGACAATGAATTCATAATTTATTTCTTTTAGGGGATCATCAATCTCCTGTTATCCATAACCACTAATTTTTTGGAGTTGAAATGCAGATTCTATCAACCAGTGCTAGATTATAAACATTTAATGCATGAATTGTAGACACTTCTACATAAAGAGTAGGCTGAACACATTTTACAGGAGTAATAAATAACTTCAGATGTCCTTGTAAGAAACTCAGACATGGTGCTTACCCATCAATTTTCTCTACTGAATGCATTTTCACATCAAAAAAGTGTTACCCCTCATTATTTTGTGTTACCACAGTAAAGAAGATTTAATCTTCCTTTACATCACAATTCCCCTGTGTCAGTGGCCATGTGATCGTTCAGTATTACACCTATTTTAAATCTGTCATAGTGCTTAAAACCTACTATTTAATATCCATTATCTATTTACTGTCAAGAGAGGTTAACTTAACCATGCTCACAAGTTAGCTAATAGTGAACATCTGGGAAAACACTCCTAATATTCTGAGTACCTATGCATCATACATGTTCACACATGTATCACACGATTTTACAAAATTTTTGAGGTAGTTGAGGTAGTAGTATGGAAGTGCAAAACATACAACCAAATCTATACATATGCTAATTATGTTACTTAAATTGACCTGAATTAGAATTATAGGTCTACCCACTGACTATTTCCTGGAATCTTATTAAGTTTAAGTCATTATTTACAGATAATGAGAAAGACAAAAAATTAGACTAACAGCATTAGGTATAATATACGGCAGAGTAAAGATAGTCGGAAGAGAAATACAAAGCATAACCAAGATTTCATAGAAGAAAAAAAAAGACTTTGTAGTCATGGCTATTATATTTATAGAGCTGACTACTGAACAATGTGGGGGATAGAGGCATTAACCACCTGTCCAAGTCAAAAGTCCATATATAACTTTTCACTCTCCAGATACTTAATAGACTACTATTGACAGGAAGACTTACCAATAATATAAACAGTCAATTAAAATATATTTTGTATGTTATATATATTATGTATGTATTCTTATAATAAAGTAAGTTAGAGAAATGAAAAAATTAAGAAAACCAAAAGGAAAATTCATTTAGAGTACTGTACTATAAAATAATCCACGTATAAATAGGCCCATGCAGTTCAAATACATGTTACTCAAGAATTAACCATGTATCAGTAGGACTAAAGTGAGATTTAAATTTGCTTTTTTGGTCTTGGGGATGGAATAAAGATCAATAGGAAGAAATTACAGGGAACAGATTACTCACTGTAAAAGATAATTTGAAAACAAAATGTCAGAGACAGAAAATTCCTGTGATAATAAACTACAGGCATAATTTCTATGTGGGTAGCTGAGGTCTCAATGGTGAGATTGTTGGGGGGAGGTAGTTCTGTAAGAAGGAATCCCACTATAGTCACGATTTCAATGGAAGAGAATAATATGGTCGCAATACCCATTTGGAAGACAGACCCATCAACAGTATATTAAATATATAAAGAGGTAGTGAGACTAGAAAGAAGCTTGTTGGCTAGTCCAAATAAGATAAGAAAGGCTGGGATGGTGCTAATGAGCCAGAAGAGTCAGGAAAAGATGTTCTAATTACCTCAATCAATTACATGTTAATATTATCTATTACTATACTTGTAAGATAAAAGAGGATTTTAAAAGTTAGTTAATAGAACTATCATTTATCCTATAATTAGAATTTCTTACCTTACTATATTCAGAAATTCATATTAAAATGTAACAACTATTATTTATTTTTCTCAAAAAGTATATTTCATCCTCTTCCTGTAATACATATTTCAGTTGTTAGTAAGACAATTCACCCAGTAATCTCAGTTTAAAATATTAAGGTCATCTTCAACTTCTTCTATTAGTCTAGAGTGTCTTCTTTATCCCCTCTGCCATGTTTTAACTACCATCATCCTCATCTCTTGCTTAGTTCCCTAGAATAGCTTCCTAACTGATTTTCCTGTCTCCCCTTTTCCAACTCTAGCTCAAAGTTCACACTGCCATCTTCCTCATGAACAAATAAAATAAAATTATGTCCCTTCTATGCCTTTCTAATGATTCCTAGCTATTTATAAGATGAGGTATCAACTCCTTAATAAGGTATAAAGGCTTCTTCATAAATGTGCCCTCCACCAACTTCTGAAGACTTATCATTGGCTATTCTTGCCCAAAAGACCTATGTTATAGCCATACAGAAAATCCCATTATTTGCTAGTAATTTCATACATTTTCTAGACTATAAGCTTACTCATTTCATACAGCAATTGTCAAATGTTAGGGTTTGGCCAAGGGACATTTTAAATTAATCTCTGAGAAATAAACCAATGACATTTGTATTCTTTTTTTTTTTTTAAGATTTTATTTATTTATTTGACAGAGAAAAATCACAAGTAGATGGAGAGGCAGGCAGAGAGAGAGAGAGAGAAAGAGGGAAGCAGGCTCCCTGCTGAGCAGAGAGCCCGATGCGGGACTCGATCCCAGGACCCTGAGATCATGACCTGAGCCGAAGGCAGCGGCTTAACCCACTGAGCCAATTCTTAAGGTTGATTGAAAAAAAACTTTTCCCCATCTTTCCCCTATAGACTACTAACCTTTTTTCTAAAGTAAAATATACCCGTTACCATTTTCCAGACACAATATATTTATGTTATTAAAAATAATAGATGATCACTAAAAAAAATATAGAGGAGAAGAACAACCTCCAACCCAGCACCAACTATTAAGGCATTGGTGTATTCCCTCATATTTTCATTATGTTCAGATATAGTATACACAAATACAATGTTATTTACATTTTGGATTTATTAAAATACAATTGATAAAACTGTATATATTTAAAGTGTACACTGTAAAAATTTCACATAGGTATACTTTATGAAATAATTACATCAATCAGGTTAATTAACGTATCAGCTACATTAATTAGTGTGTATGGTTTTTTTTAGTGTGTATGGTAAGAGTGCTTAACTTCTACTCTTTCAGCAAATTTCATATATATATAACACAGTATTATTAATTGTAATATTAACTAACTATAGGTTTCACTTGCATACTACACTTTAGATCCCCAGAGCTTATTCATCTTGTAACTAAAGTTCTGTACCCTTTTGACCAGCAGATGCCATCTCTGCCACCCCCTAGACTTGGTAACTACCATTCTACTCTCTGTTTCTATGAATGAGTTTGGCATCATTTTTTTTTTTACTCTATACATAAGTTAGATTATACAGTATTTGTCTTTCTCTACCTAATTTAACCTAGCATAATGTTCTCTAGGTTCATCCATGTTGTTGCAAATAGAAGTTCCTTTTTACTCATGGGTAAATAATACTCCACTGTGTATATACACCACATCTTTATCCATTCATGTACTGTTGGATACCTAGGTAGTTTTCACATCTTCCCTATTGTGAATAATGCTGCAGTGAACATACAGAATGAAAATATGTCTTTGAGATGCTGATTTTGTTTCCTTTGCATATATAGTTAGATTTTGTTTCCTTTGCATATATACTTTGCATACATATCCTTTGTATATATTACTGGAACATGCAAGAGTTCTATTTTGAATCTGTGGAGGAACCTCCATACTCTTTACCATATGGCTTTACCAATTTACATTCCCACCAACAGTGTATGAGGGTTCTCTTTTCTCCACATCCTGACCAACACTTGTTATATGCTGGTTTGTTATTTTTTTATAAAAACCATCCTAACGAGTATACACTGTAGTTTTGATTTGTATTTCCCTGATGATTAGTGATGCTGAATACCTTTTGGCATACCTGTGGGCCATTTGTATGTCTTTGGAAAAATTCCTATTCAGATCCTTTGCTCAGGTTGTTGGTTTTTGTTTGGTTGGTTTTTTGCTATTGAGGTGCCTAAGTTTCTTATATAATATGGATATTAATCCCTTATTGGATATATGGTTTGAAAAGATTTTCTTCCATTCCATAGCTTGTCTATTGTTGACTATTTGCTGTGCAAAAGCTTTTTAGTTTGATATACTCTCATTTGTTTATCTTTGTTTTTGAGGTCATGTTAAAAAATTATTGCCAATACAAATGTCAAAGAGTTTTTTCCCTATGTTATCTTCTAGGAGTTTCACAGTTTTCGTTCTTATATCTACATCTTCAATCACTTTCAAGTTAATTCTTGTGAGTTGTTTTAAGACAGAGGTTTCATTCTTTTGCATGTGGTTATCCAGTTTCCCAACAACATTTATTGAAGAGATTATCTTTCCCCCACTGAGTATTCTTGGCATCCCCATCAAAGATTAGTTGACTGTATATGCATGGGTTTATATCTGGGCTAGTTCTACACCACTGTGGTGGAAAAATAAAGTTAGTATGGTTTCAATCTTCTTAAATATGCCAAGACTTGTTTTGTTACCTAGCATATGGTCTACTTAGAGAAGGTTCTGTGTGCACTTATGAAGAATGTGTATTCTGCCATTGTTGGATGAAATACTCTGTTTTTATCTGCTAGGTCCATTTGGTCTAAAGTATAATTCTAGGCCACTTTCCTTAATGCTTTCTATCTGGATAACCTATCAATTGTTAAAAGTGATGTACTGAAATTCCCTACTATTAATGTATTGTTGATTTCTCTCTTCAGATGGGTATTTCTTTAATATATTTAGGAGCTCTTTTATTCTACATAGAGAAAGACATACCTATCATATATAGAGATAGATATATCTACCTATCTACATCTATAGATACAGAAATATAGAAAGAGAGCTCTTTTGCTCTCTCTCTCTCTCTCTCCACACATACACACACACACACACGCACACATATATTCAACTATTATATCCTCTTGAGGAAATGACCCCTTTGTCATCATATAATGACCTTCTTTGTCTCTTACAGTTTTTAACTTAAAGTCTATTTTTAAAAAAGATTTTATTTGAGAGAAAGAGACAGAGAGAACACAAGAAGAGGGAGTGGCAGGCAGAGGGTGAGGAAGAAGCATACTTCCCACTGTGGGGCTTGGTCCCAGGACCCTGAGTTCATGACCTGAGCCGAAGGTCATGAACTCAGCCATCCACGCACTCCTTAAAGTCTATTTTATTTGAAAGAAGTTTAACTATCCCTGCTCTGTTTTGGTTTCCATTTAAATGGGATGTCTTTTTATATTCCCTCATTTTGAGACCCTGTGTGTTCTTAAGACTGAAGTGAGTGTCTTATAGTGAACATATACTTGGGTCTTGTTTGTTTTGTTGTTTTTTTTTAATCATTCATTCAATTATTTTATGCCTTTTCCTTGGGGTATTTAATCCATTTGTATTTAAGGTAATTATTAATATGTGAGGACTTACTAATGCCATCTTTTTTTCCCCGGCTGTTCAATAGTTCCTTTATTCCTCTCTTGCTGTCTTCTTTTGTGAACTGATGACTTTCTGAAATGGTATGCTTTGATTCTCTTTATCTTTTTGTGTATCTAACATGTATCTAGCATCTTTACCTTTCTGCTTTGCGATTACCCTGAGGCTTATGTAAAACATCTTACTTAGTTAAGTTTATTTTATTTATTTATTTTTGTTATGTTCAGTTAGCCACCATATTATTAGAAGTTATGTCTATTTTAAACTCATAACAACTTAACTTTGACTTAACGTTTCTACTCAATCAGGAGTAGAAAAATTCTACTCCTGGGGCGCCTGGGTGGTTCAGTGGGTTGAGGCCTCTGCCTTCAGCTCAGGTCATGATTTTGGGGTCCTGGGATCGAGCCCTGCATACTGGGCTCTCTGCTCAGCGGGGAGTCTGCTTCCTCCACTCTCTCTCTCTGCTACTTGTGATCTCTGTTAAATAAATAAATAAAATCTTTAAAAAAAAGAAAAAAGAAAAATTCTACTCCCCCCCCCCATTTTAGGTTTTTGATGTCAAAATTTGCATCTTTTTAAAAAGATTTTGCTTATTTATTTGTTGGGGGGGAAGAAAACACACAAGCTGGGGGGGGGGGGCAGCAGGTAGAGGGAGAAGCAAGCTCTCCATCAGTGAAGGAGCCCAATGTGGGACTCGATCCCAGGACCCCGCGATCATGACCCAAGCCAAAAGCAGATGCTCAACCAACTGAGCTACCCAGGAATCCCCAAATTTGTATCTTTTTATAATGCATATCCATTGACAGATTATGGTACCTATAGCTATTTTTAATCCTTTTGTCTTTTAACCTTTATAATTAAGTGACTAACACACTACTAATATTATGGTATTAGAATATTTCTCATTATATACTTATCTTTACCAATGTGTTTTAAATTTCTATATTTTCATTTACAAATTAGTATTCTTTCATTCTAGTTTGAAGAATTCCTTTTAGCACTTCTTGTAAGGCAGGTATAGTGATGATGAACTTACTGAGCTTTCTGCTTGTTTGGGAAAATTTTTATCCCTTCTTCAACTAAAGGGTGATTTTGCCAGGGAAAGTATTCTTGGTTGGTAGTTTCCTTCTTTTAGCACTTTGAATATATTATCCTAATCTCTCCTGGACACAAGGTTTGAGATGAGAAATCTGCCAACAGCCTTATGAAGGTTCCCTTGTATCAGGGAATTTTTTTCTCTTGTTGCTTTAAAAATTCTCTTGTCACTAATTTTTGACAGGTTTAGTATAATGTATTAGATCTTTTGATTGAATCTTTTGGGGGACCCAGGAACATGGATGTTCCTATGTCCACACATTTGAGAAGTTCTCAGCCATTATTCCTTTAGTAAGTTTTCTGCCCCATCCTCCCTGTTTTCTCCTTATGGAACTCCAATAATATATAAATTGTTTCTCTTGATGGCATCCCATAATTCCTATAAGTTTTCTTCACTCTTTTTCTTTTTTTTTTTTTTTTTTAAGATTTTATTTACTTATTTGACAGAGAGAGATCACAAGTAGGCAGAGAGGCAGGCAGAGAGAGACGAGGAAGCAGGCTCCCTGCCGAGCCGAGAGCCTGATGTGTGGCTTATTCCCAGGACCCTGGGATCATGACCTGAGCCGAAGACAGAGGCCCTAACCCACTGAGCCACCCAGGTGTCCCTCTTCACTCTTTCATTCCTTTTGCTTTATTCTCCTCTGACTGAAATATTTCAAATGACCTATATTCAATGTCACAGATCTTTCTTCTGCTTGATTAAGTCTGCTGTTGATGCTCTTTATTGCATCTTTTACTTCATTCCTTATATTCCTCAGCTCTAGAATTTGTTTGCTTATTTTTTATGACTTCTATCTCTGTGCTAACATTCTCATTTTGTTCACCCACTGTTTTCCTGATTTCAGTGAATTGTTTTCTTACTGCTCACAGTGTTTCTCTTAAAATAACTATTCTAGATTCTTTATCTGGCAAACTGCAGTCCCATTTCTTTGGGACTGGTTACTGGAAAGTTACTATGCTCTTTTGGTGGTGTCACCTTCCCTTGATTTTTCATGTTCCTCAAAGTCTTGCACTGCTGTCTTCACATCTGATAAAGCAGTCACGTCCTCTAGTCTTTCCTGACTGGCTTTGGGAGAGATAACTGGCTTTGGGAGAGTTATCTCTAGGTATTCTGAAGCTTTCTCCAACCTTTTCTATGGATATTCCTGCTCCACACTTCTTGTTTTCTACAAAGGATGGGAATATTAAAATTGTATGCCTTCTCTTGATTCTAAAAAGCTAGACCAGACTTCCCTTGCTTTTCTTACAGCTGTGCTGAATGCTCAAATCTGTGTGCTTTCTCCCAATCCCATGGAGATGGGTCAACTTTCTGTGCATGCTCCCCAGCTGTCTGCAAAGGCTTGTAGTCACTGCCCTAAGGGCATGCAGAGAGAGTCAGCTACATGGTAGGAGGATATGTGGGTAAGGTACATGGAACACTGAGGGTACCTGAGGGCCACCTGGGGGCATATGCAGGAGAAGCATCGCCAGTAGCTTATAGGCAAGCTTCCTGATGATGTCCATGAAACTGCAGGATCTGGTCCCTTCGACACCTTTTGAGAACCTTGGCTGCTGTGCTCTCAACCACTTCTTACCCCCCACTGGTTGTTTATCAGTACAACCCAGTATCCTGGATGGAGTAAGAAATAAGTGGGACTCCTTGGCAGCATACCACACAGTTGGGGAAGGTGGGTGCTCACTCACATACTCTCATTTTCCCTCATGGGAAAAACTTGGGTTAAGGCCTTTCTTGCCACTGATCTGTGCTACTTTGGTGGAAGGGTGGTGCAAGTAAAGGGAAACTCTCCCTCTCACCATCTTTAATGTATCTACTCATGGATTTTTTTTTCCCCAACAGTGTGTTAGAATTTTTCAACTGGATTCCTAGACTTCCACAAAGGCACTCATCCATGGATGATTGTCAAAATCGGTGTTCTCTGGGAGTAAGAAGGTGGAAAAGTATTATGCCATTTTTCTGATGTTGCCCTCTACAAACACAGTTTTATATCCTGTACTTCTATATCCTGAATTTTCCTTTTCACTAATTTCTAAATTAATAATGAATTTTGAGATTTTAATTTTTTTCTGATGAAAAATGATAAATGGAAGCATTTTTCTTATTAAACACTACTGCATATTTTCATTCAAAGTATAAAATATAAAATGTATTTTTCAAATAGGTATGATTTCATTCGTACAACTACAATCTAAATATATATGTAGTAATATAATTTCATCACAGGTAGTAGAGTAAAGAGCTTAATAACATGGATTTCTTGCTTTGCAATCTCAATTCCACATTTATCAGTTCTATGAACTTGTCAAGTTACATAACCTTTCTGTGCCTTCAGTTTTCTAGTCTATAGAATGGAGGAATTCTATAGATTAAAATTCTATAGGATTCTATGGAATGGGAAAAATCATAGTACTTTGCCATAAATGGCTCATAACAATGTCTGATGCATATTAAGTGTTCAATGCATAGTAGTTATTATCACTCTAAAAATCTAAACTTTAATGAAAAATATTAATAAAGCAAAATATGAATAAATTTTATGGAAAATATATAAAGGATAATGATATATATTTTAGCATCTTTTCTACTTCAGGAAAGAAAAAAAAGAGGAAAATAAAGGAACATGAGATGTTCATCAGAGAATTTTTCTCCCTCAGCATTTCTTTGGTTGGACAGCAGTATGTGAGCTGTTGAAAGGAACAATCCTAGGTAAGCATGACACTCACAAAATAAAATGGAAGAAAGATCTCACTGAGAAAGAAAAAAAAAATCACAAATTTACTATACAGTAAGCAGGACCTAAGGGAAATGTCATACAACACTTTCACAGAAAAATGTTGAACCCAGAAGAAAATTAGCCAACTGAAAGAGGTACATTTGATGAGCCCATTAAAAAAAAGCAGTAGATGTTGCTATACAGGCAACAGTCTGCACTTCTGCTCTCAATGTTTCAACTATGTTGTATAGAAAAATAATTAGGTTTTTACTGAAAAAAAAAAAAAAACAACTATTGTGATTGATATAAATACAGCTTATAGGTAAAACTCTTTGGTATTTAAAAAAATCAAATATATTATATTCCTTAAATACCTGAGAAAAAGAATAATTCAAAGACACTGATGATGGAAATCTTACACATAATTGTTTAATTTTTTCAGTATCACTTCTGAAAACGACAACATATACTGCCAAATATATATATATATATATATATATATATCTCCCAAGAAGTTAAAACATTAGATCCTAGGGGTGCCTGGGTGGCCAGTGGGTTAACCCTCTGCCTTCGGCTCAGGTCATGATCTCAGGGTCCTGGGATGGAGCCCCGCATCGGGCTCTCTGCTCAGCAGGGAGCCTGCTTCCCCCCACTCTCTCTTTGTCTGCCTCCTCTCTGCCTACTTGTGATTTCTCTCTGTCAAATAAATAAATTAAATATTTAAAAACAACAAAAAAATTAAAACCTTAAATTTCAAAAGAAGCATGTCTGCAAAATTCTTACTACTTATCTTTAATATATTTTTATATTTTCTTCACAACATGATTTTAATTGCTATTCATATATTTTGTGCATTAATCATGTATACTTAACCAGAAATTATCTTTATTAAACTACCTATATATGATTGGAATATTACTATGCTTATCCTTCAGGTACTATTTTGTGTCACTTACTTCATGAGTCTCACTACTGTATATAATTTCACACACCAAAGAATTCATACTCAGATATGAAGCAGAGAAATTAAAGACTAAACTACTCCCTCCAGTGATGAGGCAGAAACTACTAACTAGTGATGGCATGGTCTAGGCGACACTAAACTGAGTAGAGCTGGCCCTCAAGAAAAAAGACTAAGTTCTCCTCTTGTCCTAACGTGTTTTGGTTCTCCCTGATATTTTCTGAAGACTCAACCACTTTTTGTTCATTCTTTCAGCAAACAAGCCCACAGGACTCTCTGTGGGCCAGAAATGTTGAGCAGGCTTGTGGATGCAGATTAAAACTGGAGACATTCTCAAGTGACTCAACAATTTGTGGAGAAAATAGGAAAGTATGGAAACCATTAACATGACAGAACTATGTATGTACAGCTAAAAGAATACGTAAGAGGAATATCTAAGGCAGACTGGGTGTGGCTGGTGGTGGGGGAGTGTTGGGAGAATAAGTGGAAGTATAATTAAAGACTCTCCTAGGGAATCCTGGAAAATATGCACAAATTAGTTAGGTAGAAGGTAGGAGATGAGGGGCAGAGAGCAGAGAAGGGGAAGGAGAAGAAGGGTATCTATATCTGCTGGGTAGCCATATGGAGTATTTCCAGGCAAAGGAAGTAGCTTATAAAATGTGAGAGAATATGCAACTTTTAGAGAAGTTTAAGTTGCTCAGTGTGAACTAGATTATATTCTGCAAAAGTTGAAGTCAGGAAAGCAGGCAAACAGATTATGAAGGACCTTTTATGTTACACAAGATTGGGAAGACCTTATGTATCTTATAAAGTCAGAAAGGCTGTAAGTAATGACTAAGGTATTTTAAAAGCAGCATTTGTGGGGCGCCTGGGTGGCTCAGTGGGTTAAAGCCTCTGCCTTCGGCTCGGGTCGTGATCCCGGGGTCCTGGAATCGAACCCCGCGTCGGGCTCTCTGCTCTGCAGGGAGCCTGCTTCCTCCTCTCTCTCTGCCTGCCTCTCTGCCTACTTGTGATCTCTGTCTAATAAATAAATTTTTTAAAAGATTTAAAAAATAAAAATAAAAAAATAAAAATAAAAGCAGCATTTGTGAGAGCCTCTAATTTAGGGAGTATGCAATTTATAAAAATCTAGATATAATGTGAAGAAAAATAGTTGTTTTATATGATTTCTTACGGTACCAAACACAATGTTCTCAGGATGATTCGGAAACATACAACTGATTTGCTCCTAGATGCAAATGAAATTTCTTCAAGGAATCTGGATCACAGCTTACACCATTTTACTTTTAGGAGGGATCTGAATCAGAATTCATTGTATATAACTCTCTGGTATAGTTACTCAGCTAAATTTTAAAAAGTATATCCTAAAAAGATGATTTCAAATAGTGTTTTAGAAAAGACAAGTCAATATGAGAACAAAGCAAGTAGGCAACCATCTGCCAGTCAGGGAAAGGGGCCTCAGAAGAAACCCAAACCTGGGAGACTTCTTATCTTGGGACATCTAAGTTCCAGACCCATGCAAAAATTTCTATTGTTTAAGCCACCCAATCTGTTGTATTTTGTTATAGCAACCATAGCAAAACAATACACATTTAAAATATAAAAAAAAAAAAAAAAAAGAAAGAAAGAAAGAAAGAAAAAACAGGTTAAATATTACGGGTTATGTTTTCCCCAAAAATATGTTGGAGTTCTAACCCCAATACTTTAGAACGTAACCTTTGAGGGTTTTTAGAGAGGTAATGAGATAAAAATGAAGTCATTAGGTGGGCCCTAACCCAATGACTGGTGTCCTTATAAAAAGGGGAAGATCTGGACACAGAAATGGACATGCACATAGGGAGACTTCCATATGAAGATAGGAGCTATGCTGCTCTAAGACAAGAGAGACCTGGAACAGATCCTGCTCTACCACCTTCAGAGGAAGCAAGACTCTGTGGACACCTTGATCTCAGAATGCTAGCTTCCAGAACTGTGAGACAAGAAACTTCTGCTGTACAAGGCAGCCAGTTTGTGGTACATTGTCACAACAGCCCTAGGAAACCAATATAACAAGGTTATAGGCAACTAAAAGTAGTAACTTACCTTACAATAGATCCTGCACTGTAGGGTAAAAATTCTATAGAGAACATTATTAAGTCAACTAACAAAACTGACAATGAAAAGTAGGTTAAAGTACTACATTAATTTAAATTTATGAAATGGCGTTACTGTGGTCACATAAAATATCCCTATTGTTGGAGACACATGTTAAAGTATTGGGGGTAAAGGACCATGAAGTATGTAACTTACTCTCAAATGAATCAATAAAAGTAGTGTATAATAGTGTGTACACTATATAGTGTATAGTACACACACTACTTTTACAAGTTTATATAATGTATAATGTGTATATATAATTATATTCATATACAGTTGACTCTTGAATCACATGGGTTTGAACTGCATGGGTCAAGTTTTACACAATTTTTTATAATAAATATATGAACTTATAGGATTGATACAGTACAATATTATAAATATATTTTCCTTATAATTGTCTTAATAACATTTTATCCCTAGCTTACTTTATTGTAAGGATATACTATATAACATGTACAACATAAAAAACAATTTGGTGATTACTGAGACTGGTAAGGCTTCTGTTCAATAGTAGGCTACTTGAGTATCTGGGGAGTCAAAGTTTCTGGGAAGTCAAAGTCATATGCAGATTTTTGACTATGTGGGTGGGGGTCAGCATCCTTAACACCCTATTGTTCAAGGGTCAGCTGTGTGTGTGTGTGTATGTATGGCTGTGTGTGTGTGTATTATACTCACAGGGAGTGAGAAGAGAACAGAAGAGAAGGGAGGAAGATCAGAGGCAAGAGGGGTAAAGTGGTGTTACTAACAGTTAAACTGAGCAAAGAGCATATAAACATTCTATTTGCTATTTTTATTCTAACAACTTTTTGTAAGTTTGAAATGATTCTTAGGGCACCTAGGTGGCTCGGGCAGTTAAGCATCTGACTCTTGATTTCAGCTCAGGTCATGATTTCAGGGTCATGAGATATAGCCTTTCATTAGGCTATAGGCACTGAGTGTGGAGTCTACTTGAGATTCTCTCTTTCTCTTTCCCTCTGCCCTACCCCAACTCTAATTCTCTCTCTAAATACATAAATAAGATCTTTAAAAATAAAAAAAATGATTTTCAAATAAAATGTACAAAAATTTTTAATGTTCAAGTAGGACATAAATATGTAAGCAAAAATAAAATGAGGGAAAAAAAGAAAGAGGTAGGAAGAGAGAAGGGGAAAGGAAAATAAAATTCAGGAACGGATTAAAGCTAAAAAATTCAAAAAAGCCTCAAAAACATATTAGATGTACATTTCTATGTAAAATACAAGCACTATGACATTCAACTTAATTATTATTTAATATTATAACAATTATGCAAACAAAATTTGCCTTTGCTTAAAAGCATTTTAGTATATGTGCTGCCAAAGTGAGAATGCTTGAAATAAGAAACAAGAATATTCATTTATAAAAAGTATCCTAACACTTATTTGAAACATCTGTTAATATAGAGAAAACCAGCCCACCTTTTCATCATTATACAATAATACAATATGCCCACAACCATTCATTACTTCCAAGCATTGTACATACTCTGATATCCAACCTAAGGTTTATTTTTGAAAGACAGTTCTAAAATATAGTGAAGAGAATCAACCAGACCATAAAGAATGATCATGCTAGAAAGCATTAAACAATCTTCATTTCTTTCTTTTTTTCATAAAAGGTCACTTTCTGGCTACCATGACCAAGGCAATTTGCTGGTTTATACATTTTAGCTGGAAAAATATTATTGGATATACACCACTTATTGGCAAACAAAACAGACATAAATACCACAGTAAGCAGTCATTTATTGGGTATTACTGTGCAGAGACTTACATGAGAGCATCCATAAGCAGGAGAAAACTCATAGCAAACATGATGCTTCTCAGGTACACTGCAACTGTGGGTGATATGGCTCAGTGACAGAAACAAAGGCAGTGAGGAACTGAGGGCAAGATCTTCCCGGCCCTGCAGAGCACCGCCAGAAGTGAAGGTGGTCATGAAAGGAATTGGGTGAGGAAGTATTAGTCTGTGAATTCAACTTCCAGCCTCACATTGTGAGCCCATTAGTCTCACTTTTCTTCTCCAGCCATTATCATTAGCCCCTGGCAGAAATGAGAATTTCCAGCTGTACCTGGCAGCACGTTACTGTGATAATTTACACAAAGATTAAATTCTGTATAAAATTTACCTCCTCTTCCTCCTCCTTCTTCCTTCTAACCACTAAAAGAATTTAAATTGCTCTGGACAAGCACTAAGTTACTAAAGATGAGGTTTTGTTCATTATTTTCCCCTGAAGTCAGCACATGAAGGTACTTCAAGAATTTAAAGAAATAAACTAAACTGTTCACATATTTATTCATCAAATATTTGTTTAGTACTTATTCTGTACTATTCTAGTGGTTCAGTGTTGGTTGCCAGAAAAGGAGATATAAACTCCCTTCCTAACCTCAAGACAGTGGGGGAAAAGATGAACTTCAAAATAAGTGGTATGAACATTTGGGTACACGTGCCCCTTTGGATCACTACATTTGTATCTTTAGGGTAAATACCCAATAGTGCAATTGCTGGGTCATAGGGCAGTTCTATTTTCAACATTTTGAGGAACCTCCATGCTGTTTTCCAGAGTGGCTGCACCAGCTTGCATTCCCACCAACAGTGTAGGAGGGTTCCCTTTTCTCCACATCCTCGCCAGCATCTGTCATTTCCTGACTTGTTGATTTTAGCCATTCTGACTGGTGTGAGGTGATGTCTCATTGTGGTTTTGATTTGTATTTCCGTGATGCCGAGTGATATGGAGCACTTTTTCATGTGTCTGTTAGCCATCTGGATGTCTTCTTTGCAGAAATGTCTGTTCATGTCCTCTGCCCATTTCTTGATTGGATTATTTGTTCTTTGGGTGTTGAGTTTGCTAAGTTCTTTATAGATTCTGGACACTAGTCCTTTATCTGATATGTCGTTTGCAAATATCTTCTCCCATTCTGTCAGTTGTCTTTTGATTTTGTGAACTGTTTCCTTTGCTGTGCAAAAGCTTTTGATCTTGATGAAATCCCAATAGTTCATTTTTTCCCTTGCTTCCCTTGCCTTTTGCGTTGTTCCAAGAAAGATGTTGCTGCGGCAGAAGTCGAAGAGGTTACTGCCTGTGTTCTCCTCAAGGATTTTGATGGATTCCTTTCTCACATTGAGGTCCTTCATCCATTTTGAGTCTATTTTTGTGTGTGGTGTAAGGAAATGGTCCAATTTCATTTTTCTGCATGTGGCTGTCCAATTTTCCCAGCACCATTTATTGAAGAGGCTATCTTTTTTCCATTGGACATTCTTTCCGACTTTGTCGAAGATGAGTTGACCGTAGAGTTGAGGGTCTATTTCTGGGCTCTCTATTCTGTTCTATTGACCTATGTGTCTGTTTTTGTGCCAGTACCATGCTGTCTTGATGATTGCAGCTTTGTAATAGAGCTTGAAGTCCGGAATTGTGATGCCACCAACGTTGGCTTTCTTTTTCAATATCCCTTTGGCTATTCGAGGTCTTTTCTGGTTCCATATAAATTTTAGAATTATTTGTTCCATTTCTTTGAAAAAGATGGATGGTACTTTGATAGGAATTGCATTAAATGTGTAGATTGCTTTAGATAGCACAGACATTTTCACAATATTTATTCTTCCAATCCAGGAGCATGGAACATTTTTCCATTTCTTTGTGTCTTCCTCAATTTCTTTCATGAGTACTTTATAGTTTTCTGAGTATAGATTATGTGTCTCTTTGGTTAGGTTTATTCCTAGGTATCTTATGGTTTTGGGTGCAATTGTAAATGGGATGGACTCCTTAATTTCTCTTTCTTCTGTCTTGTTGTTGGTGTAGAGAAATGCAACTGATTTCTGTGCATTGATTTTATATCCTGACACTTTACTGAATTCCTGTACAAGTTCTAGCAGTTTTGGAGTGGAGTCTTTTGGGTTTTCCACATATAGTATCATATCATCTGCGAAGAGTGATAATTTGACTTCTTCTTTGCCGATTTGGATGCCTTTAATTTCCTTTTGTTGTCTGATTGCTGAGGCTAGGACCTCTAGTACTATGTTGAATAGCAGTGGTGATAATGGACATCCCTGCCGTGTTCCTGACCTTAGCGAAAAAGCTTTCAGTTTTTCTCCATTGAGAATGATATTTGCGGTGGGTTTTTCATAGATGGCTTTGATGATATTGAGGTATGTGCCCTCTATCCCTACACTTTGAAGAGTTTTGATAAGGAAGGGATGCTGTACTTTGTCAAATGCTTTTTCAGCATCTATTGAGAGTATCATATGGTTCTTGTTCTTTCTTTTATTGATGTGTTGTATCACATTGACTGATTTGCAGATGTTGAACCAACCTTGCAGCCCTGGAATAAATCCCACTTGGTCGTGGTGAATAATCCTTTTAATGTACTGTTGAATCATATTGGCTAGTATTTCCATCATCACATGAATGGATCAAGAAGATGTGGTATATATACACAATGGAATACTATGCAGCCATCAAAAGAAATGAAATCTTGCCATGTGCGACAACATGGATGGAACTAGATCGTATCATGCTTAGCGAAATAAGTCAAGCAGAGAAAGACAACTATCATATGATCTCCCTGATATGAGGAAGTGGTGATGCAACATGGGGGCTTAAGTGGGTAGAAGAAGAATCAATGAAACAAGATGGGATTGGGAGGGAGACAAACCATAAGTGACTCTTAATCTCACAAAACAAACTGAGGGTTGCTGGGGGGAGGGGGTTTGGGAGAAGGGGGTGGGATTATGGACATTGGGGAGGGTATGTGTTTTGGTGAGTGCTGTGAAGTGTGTAAACCTGGTGATTCACAGACCTGTACCCCTGGGGATAAAAATATATGTTTATAAAAAATAAAAAATTAAAAAAAAAAAGAAAATAGAAGTAAATAATAAGTGAAAAATAAAAAATAATATATAAAAAAAGTAAAAAAAAATTAAGAAAAAATAAGTGGTATGGGCTAATCATATGAATAAGATAAACTTAGATCTGATTTTCATGCCAGAAACCAGGCATCAGGCACCTAAATGTGAAAAAGTAAAGCAAGGACTGGTATAAAAAATTAGTAAACTTCTGCATAACCCGAGAGTGGGAAAAACTGTATTGGAGATTAGAGGTCTAACATGGCCATTGCTCAATGTCACAATTGTTGATGGATATTTTGGCTATTAACTTGTACTAAACAAATATGCGAGTGATAACATATAAAGCAAAATTTTGTCATGAGAAATTAGCTCCACATATTTCTTCTTTTTGGCCAGCAGTTTCTCTCTCAGCCAAAACTTCACAGGAATCCAAATATAAGCAAAACAAATCATCATATGGATAAATGTGCATTATTTATTAACTGTACATCCAGGGGATTCTGATGCAGGTTGTTTTCCATGCACCAAATTTTAAAATGCACTACTATCGGGGTACCTGAGTGGCTCAGTTGGTTAAACCACTGCCTTCGGCTCAGGTCATGTTCCCAGAGTCCCGAGGTGGAGCCCCACATCCGTCTCCCAGCTCCTCAGGGAGTCTACTTCTCCCGCTTACCTTCTCCCCTCTCATGCTCTCTCTCACTCTCTCTCAAATAAATAAATAAATAAATAAATAAATCTTTTAAAACATAATAAATAAGTAAGTAAATAAAATGTACTACTATCATTGATACAGCTTATCTCTGTAACCAGGATTTTATATATAAGAACAGAAGGTCCACTAGGCAGGGACCTCTGAGTCATGCATGTATAAAATCAGATTAAGAATGAATTATAGGGGGGCGCCTGGTTGGCTCAGTGGGTTAAGCTGCTGCCTTCGGCTCAGATCATGATCTCAGAGTCCTGGGATCGAGTCCCGCATCGGGCTCTCTGCTCAGCGGAGAGCCTGCTTCCCTCTCTCTCTCTCTGCCTGCCTCTCCATCTACTTGTGATTTCTCTCTGTCAAATAAATAAATAAAATATTAATAAAAAAAAAAAGAATGAATTATAGGGGCACCTGGGTGGCTCAGTGGGTTAAAGCCTCTGCCTTCAGCTCAGGTCCTGATCTCAGGGTCCTGAGATCGAGCCCCGCATCGGGCTCTCTGCTCAGTGGGGAGCCTTCTTCCTCTTTCTCTCTGCCTGCTCTCTGCCTGCTTGTGATCTCTCTCTCTGTGTCAAATAAATACATAAAATCTTTAAAAAAAAAAGGAATGAATTATAAAAAACCTATAGAATAATACGTAGAGGTTTTTATGAAAGATGTCAAGGAAGATAAGACTTATGAGCAAAGGTGTTTGCAAGTTTTTATTTTGCTTTTTAGGGGTGGTGGAAGAGTAAGGTTATGAGTTTCAAGATATGGTTTGGTAAAAAAAAGAGTAGCTCACATTGCAATGAATAGAAATAGCATGTGGCAGGCATTGTGGTAAGAAAAGAATGACATAATCTATTAGCTAGAAGCTATTGAAGAAGTGAGAAGATGCCACAACTACTGCAGGTTCTTAGGTCAGGAAGAAAAAGAAGTCTGCATTCTCCTTCACACTTCTAGCTGTATTACTGAGGATGAAGTCTGCAGGAATGAGTAATCACTATTAGACAATCTTTTTCAGATTTATGTAGATGGGATATATATGGGAGGAGCTTTTAAAATTATTCTTATAAGAGGGAGGAGTCAAGATGGCGGAGAAGTAGCAAGCTGAGACTGCTTCAGCTAGCCGGAGATCAGCTAGATAGCTTATCTAAAGATTGCAAACACCTGAAAATCCATCGGCAGATCGAAGAGAAGAAGAACAGCAATTCTGGAAACAGAAAAACAACCACTTTCTGAAAGGTAGGACCGGCGGAGAAGTGAATCCAAAGCGACGGGAAGATAGACCCCGGGGGGAGGGGCCGGCTCCCAGCAAGCGGCGGAGCAACCGCGCACAAAATCAGGACTTTTAAAAGTCTGTTCCGCTGAGGGACATCGCTCCAGAGGCTAAACCGGGGCGAAGCCCACGCGGGGTCAGCGTGGCCTCAGGTCCCGCAGGGTCACAGAAGGATCGGGGGTGTCTGAGTGTCGCAGAGCTTGCGGGTATTGGAACGGGAAAGCCGGCTACAGAGACAGAGCCGACAGTAAGCTCGCAGCTCCGTGTTACCTTGAACCGGTCGCAGGCTCGGTGAGCTCGGAGCGCGGCCGGAGGTCAGGCAGACGGGAGTAACTGGGCGCTGTTCTCTGAGGGCGCACTGAGGAGTGGGGCCCTGGGCTCTCGGCTCCTCCGGGCCGGAGACCAGGAGGCCGCCATTTGTATTCCCGTCCTCTGGAACTCTACGGAAAGCGCTCAGGGAACAAAAGCTCCTGAAAGCAAACCCGAGCGGATTACTCACCCCGGCCCCGGGTAAGGGCGGTGTAATTCCGCCTGGGGCAAAGACACTTGAGAATCACTACAACAGGCCCCTCCCCCAGAAGATCAACAAGAAATCCAGCCGAGACCAAGTTCACCTAACAAGGAGTGCGGTTTCAATACCAAGGAGAGCAGCAGAATTCCAGAGGAGGAGAAAGCCAAGCACGGAACTCATGGCTTTTTTCCTGTGATTTTTTTTTAGTCTTGCAGTTAATTTAATTTTTTCTTTTTCATTTTTTTTTTTTTCTCGCCTTCGGGTAAAATTTTTTTTTTTTTAACTGTTACCTTTTTCTTTTTTAACGATTTTTTACTAGTTTATCTAATATATATATATATATTTTTACATTTTTCTTAGGTGTTTTCTTTTTTAAAAAAAAAAATTCTTTTCTTTTCTTTTCTTTTTTCTTTTTTTTTTTTTTTCTTTTTTCTTTCTTCCTTTTTGAACCTCTTTTTATCCCCTTTCTCCCCACTCACGATTTTGGATCTCTTCTAATTTGGCTAAAGCATATTTTCCTGGGGTTGTTGCCACCCTTTTAGTATTTTACTTGCCCCTTCATTTACTCTTATCTGGACAAAATGACAAGACGTAAAAATTCACCACAAAAAAAAGAACAAGAGGCAGTACCGAAGGCTAGGGACCTAATCAATACAGACATCGGTAATATGTCAGATCTAGAGTTCAGAATGACAATTCTCAAGGTTCTAGCCGGGCTCGAAAAAGGCATGGAAGATATTAGAGAAACCCTCTCGAGAGATATAAAAGCCCTTTCTGGAGAAATAAAAGAACTAAAATCTAACCAAGTTGAAATCAAAAAAGCTATTAATGAGGTGCAATCAAAAATGGAGGCTCTCACTGCTAGGATAAATGAGGCAGAAGAAAGAATTAGTGATATAGAAGACCAAATGACAGAGAATAAAGAAGCTGATCAAAAGAGGGACAAACAGCTACTGGACCACGAGGGGAGAATTCGAGAAATAAGTGACACCATAAGACGAAACAACATTAGAATAATTGGGATTCCAGAAGAAGAAGAAAGTGAGAGGGGAGCAGAAGGTATACTGGAGAGAATTATTGGGGAGAATTTCCCCAATATGGCAAAGGGAACAAGCATCAAAATTCAGGAGGTTCAGAGAATGCCCCTCAAAATCAATAAGAATAGGCCCACACCCCGTCACATAATAGTAAAATTTACAAGTCTCAATGACAAAGAGAAAATCCTGAAAGCAGCCCGGGAAAAGAAGTCTGTAACATACAATGGTAAAAATATTAGATTGGCAGCTGACTTATCCACAGAGACCTGGCAGGCCAGAAAGAGCTGGCATGATATTTTCAGAGCACTAAACGAGAAAAACATGCAGCCAAGAATACTATATCCAGCTAGGCTATCATTGAAAATAGAAGGAGAGATTAAAAGCTTCCAGGACAAACAACAACTGAAAGAATTTGCAAATACCAAACCAGCTCTACAGGAAATCTTGAAAGGGGTCCTCTAAGCAAAGAGAGAGCCTACAAGTGGTAGATCAGAAAGGAACAGAGACCATATACAGTAACAGTCACCTTACAGGCAAAACAATGGCACTAAATTCATATCTCTCAATAGTTACCCTGAATGTGAATGGGCTAAATGCCCCTGTCAAAAGACACAGGGTATCAGAATGGATAAAAAAACAAAACCCATCTATATGTTGCCTCCAAGAAACACATTTTAAGCCCGAAGACACCTCCAGATTTAAAGTGAGGGGGTGGAAAAGAATTTACCATGCTAATGGACATCAGAAGAAAGCAGGAGTGGCAATCCTTATATCAGATCAATTAGATTTTAAGCCAAAGACTGTAATAAGAGATGAGGAAGGACACTATATCATACTCAAAGGGTCTGTCCAACAAGAAGATTTAACAATTTTAAATATCTATGCCCCCAACGTGGGAGCAGCCAACTATATAAACCAATTAATAACAAAATCAAAGAAACACATAAACAACAATACAATAATAGTAGGGGACTTTAACATTCCCCTCACTGAAATGGACAGGTCATCCAAGCAAAAGATCAGCAAGGAAATAAAGGCCTTAAATGACACACTGGACCAGATGGACATCACAGATATATTCAGAATATTTCATCCCAAAGCAACAGAATACACATTCTTCTCTAGTGCACATGGAACATTCTCCAGAATAGATCACATCCTCGGTCCTAAATCAGGACTCAACCGGTATCAAAAGATTGGGATCATTCCCTGCATATTTTCAGACCACAATGCTCTAAAGCTAGAACTCAACCACAAAAGGAAGTTTGGAAAGAACCCAAATACATGGAGACTAAACAGTATTCTTCTAAAGAATGAATGGGTCAACCGGGAAATTAAAGAAGAATTGAAAAAAATCATGGAAACAAATGATAATGAAAATACAACGGTTCAAAATCTGTGGGACACAACAAAGGCAGTCCTGAGAGGAAAATATATAGCGGTACAAGCCTTTCTCAAGAAACAAGAAAGGTCTCAGGTACACAACCTAACCCTACACCTAAAGGAGCTGGAGAAAGAACAAGAAAGAAACCCTAAGCCCAGCAGGAGAAGAGAAATCATAAAGATCAGAGCAGAAATCAATGAAATAGAAACCAAAAAAACAATAGAACAAATCAACGAAACTAGGAGCTGGTTCTTTGAAAGAATTAATAAAATTGATAAACCCCTGGCCCGACTTATCAAAAAGAAAAGAGAAAAGACCCAAATAAATAAAATCATGAATGAAAGAGGAGAGATCACAACTAACACCAAGGAAATACAAACTATTATAAGAACATACTATGAGCAACTCTACGGCAATAAATTTGACAATCTGGAAGAAATGGATGCATTCCTAGAAACATATAAACTACCACAACTGAACCATGAAGAAATAGAAAGCCTGAACAGACCCATAACCAGTAAGGAGATTGAAACAGTCATTAAAAATCTCCAAACAAACAAAAGCCCAGGGCCAGACGGCTTCCCGGGGGAATTCTACCAAACATTTAAAGAAGAACTAATTCCTATTCTCCTGAAACTGTTCCAAAAAATAGAAATGGAAGGAAAACTTCCAAACTCATTTTATGAGGCCAGCATCACCTTGATCCCAAAACCAGACAAGGATCCCACCAAAAAAGAGAGCTATAGACCGATATCCTTGATGAACACAGATGCGAAAATACTCCACAAAATACTAGCCAATAGGATTCAACAGTACATTAAAAAGATTATTCACCACGACCAAGTGGGATTTATTCCAGGGCTGCAAGGTTGGTTCAACATCCGCAAATCAGTCAATGTGATACAACACATCAATAAAAGAAAGAACAAGAACCATATGATACTCTCAATAGATGCTGAAAAAGCATTTGACAAAGTACAACATCCCTTCCTGATCAAAACTCTTCAAAGTGTAGGGATAGAGGGCACATACCTCAATATCATCAAAGCCATCTATGAAAAACCCACCGCAAATATCATTCTCAATGGAGAAAAACTGAAAGCTTTTCCGCTAAGGTCAGGAACACGGCAGGGATGTCCATTATCACCACTGCTATTCAACATCGTACTAGAGGTCCTAGCCTCAGCAATCAGACAACAAAAGGAAATTAAAGGCATCCAAATCGGCAAAGAAGAAGTCAAATTATCACTCTTCGCAGATGATATGATACTATATGTGGAAAACCCAAAAGACTCCACTCCAAAACTGCTAGAACTTGTACAGGAATTCAGTAAAGTGTCAGGATATAAAATCAATGCACAGAAATCAGTTGCATTTCTCTACACCAACAGCAAGACAGAAGAAAGAGATATTAAGGAGTCAATCCCATTTACAATTGCATCCAAAACCATAAGATACCTAGGAATAAACCTAACCAAAGAGACACAGAATCTATACTCAGAAAACTATAAAGTACTCATGAAAGAAATTGAGGAAGACACAAAGAAATGGAAAAATGTTCCATGCTCCTGGATTGGAAGAATAAATATTGTGAAAATGTCTATGCTACCTAAAGCAATCTACACATTTAATGCAATTCCTATCAAAGTACCATCCATCTTTTTCAAAGAAATGGAACAAATAATTCTAAAATTTATATGGAACCAGAAAAGACCTCGAATAGCCAAAGGGATATTGAAAAAGAAAGCCAACGTTGGTGGCATCACAATTCCGGACTTCAAGCTCTATTACAAAGCTGTCATCATCAAGACAGCATGGTACTGGCACAAAAACAGACACATAGATCAATGGAACAGAATAGAGAGCCCAGAAATAGACCCTCAACTCTATGGTCAACTAATCTTCGACAAAGCAGGAAAGAATGTCCAATGGAAAAAAGACAGCCTTTTCAATAAATGGTGCTGGGAAAATTGGACAGCCACATGCAGAAAAATGAAATTGGACCATTTCCTTACACCACACACAAAAATAGACTCAAAATGGATGAAGGACCTCAATGTACGAAAGGAATCCATCAAAATCCTTGAGGAGAACATAGGCAGCAACCTCTTTGACCTCAGCCGCAGCAACATCTTCCTAGGAACAACGCAAAAGGCAAGGGAAGCAAGGGAAAAAATGAACTACTGGGATTTCATCAAGATCAAAAGCTTTTGCACAGCAAAGGAAACAGTTAACAAAATCAAAAGACAACTGACAGAATGGGAGAAGATATTTGCAAACGACATATCAGATAAAGGACTAGTGTCCAGAATCTATAAAGAACTTAGCAAACTCAACACCCAAAGAACAAATAATCCAATCAAGAAATGGGCAGAAGACATGAACAGACATTTCTGCAAAGAAGACATCCAGATGGCGAACAGACACATGAAAAAGTGCTCCATATCACTCGGCATCAGGGAAATACAAATCAAAACCACAATGAGATATCACCTCACACCAGTCAGAATGGCTAAAATCAACAAGTCAGGAAATGACAGATGCTGGCAAGGATGCGGAGAAAGGGGAACCCTCCTACACTGTTGGTGGGAATGCAAGCTGGTGCAGCCACTCTGGAAAACAGCATGGAGGTTCCTCAAAATGTTGAAAATAGAACTGCCCTATGACCCAGCAATTGCACTATTGGGTATTTACCCTAAAGATACAATTGTAGTGATCCAAAGGGACACATGCACCCGAATGTTTATAGCAGCAATGTCCACAATAGCCAAACTATGGAAAGAACCTAGATGTCCATCAACAGATGAATGGATCAAGAAGATGTGGTATATATACACAATGGAATACTATGCAGCCATCAAAAGAAATGAAATCTTGCCATTTGCAACAACATGGATGGAACTAGAGCGTATCATGCTTAGCGAAATAAGTCAAGCAGAGAAAGACAACTATCATATGATCTCCCTGATATGAGGAAGTGGTGATGCAACATGGAGGCTTAAGTGGGTAGAAGAAGAATAAATGAAACAAGATGGGATTGGGAGGGAGACAAACCATAAGTGACTCTTAATCTCACAAAACAAACTGAGGGTTGCCGGGGGGAGGGGGCTTGGGAGAAGGGGGTGGGATTATGGACATTGGGGAGGGTATGTGATTTGGTGAGTGCTGTGAAGTGTGTAAACCTGGTGATTCACAGACCTGGGGATAAAAATATATGTATATAAAAAATATATGTTTATAAAAAATAAAAAATTAAAAAAAAAATAAAATTATTCTTATAAAATTTAAAATGCTTATGTTATAATAATATTTTCATCAAATATTAAATAATGTCATCAGAAAGTTACTGAAAGTTATATACTCCAGAATAAACACATATTTGGATGCTTTGCCAAATGAATGTAGTATACCTTAGATATGGTATCAATTCACTTTATTTTCCTTGTACATAGCACAATAATATGTCACTAAACAAAATGTAGTTTATGATTCATTTATCCAGAATTCAGATTTCAGGTCTTCAGAGAATCTAGAACATAGCAAAACTCAAAGCAACTAAAGGCCATGAGGAAAACAAGCACAAAGCTTATGAACTTTAAGGTGGGAGTCACTGGGTCATTCCTCAGACTTTTACCTTGCATATATGCATAAAATAATAGCCCAAAGAAAGATGGAAACCCTGAAAGAGAAAAGTGATAGGAAGAGACAACTGACAGAAGAAAGAACTCTGAAATGCTGTGAGAAAAGCAACAAGAAAGCAGAGAAATGTGGGTCATTTGGCTGAAGAACAAAAAGCTCTGTATTTCTCTAACTTTACAGGACATCACAAAAATATCTGAATACTTAACTAAGAATATTCCAGAAAGGTGTATTTGAATTCAGAATTTTCTACTTCAAGATCATAAAAATCATAAAGACAATAAAAAGATTTTTTTCAAGAGAAACAGTGAAAAACATTAGTATTTGAAAGTATAAACTTCAATTCTCTTCAAACTTTTTCTAAACAGGAATTATTCTATTCCTACATGTTGTAGAGTATTTGAAACACTTTTTTCATTTTGGAATGTTTCTATTAAGGGAAGATTAATAAATACAATTAATATGCAGTTTTTTTAACCTTTCTTAACTTCCTTAAAAGACATGGACTTCATAAAGCATAACACTGTGCAGTAGGTTTATAACATATACAGATGTAATATAAATGGCAATAGCGCAAAGTAGAGGGGAAGGAACAGAGCAGAATTTGAACAAGTCATTATATCCTACTGAAATTAAGCTAGTATTACTATGAAGTAGACTGAGACAAGTTAAGATGCATATTGTCCCTAGAGCAATGACTTATAAAAACAACTACAAGAAATGGTAAAAAAAAAAAATTAATGAAATTAAAATGGTAAAGTAAAAATGATCTATTCAATATAAAAGAAAATTATAAAGGTAGGAAAAGAGTAACAAAAAGACCCAAGACTAAAATGTAATTAGTAAATGGCAGACATGAATCCAACCACATCAATCATGGCTTTAAATGGCAAAGGTTATTAGAGTGGATAAATAACATGATTCATGTATTTGCTAACTACAAAAGATACACTTTAGAATCTAATACAAATAGGCTGAAAGTGAAAGAATGGAAAACTATATCCCATGCAAATAGTAACTGTAAGAGAGCTGGACTAGGCTATACTAATATCAGGCAAACAGATTAAATAATTACTAGAAAGAAAGAAGGACAACTTATAATGAAAAACAGATTATCAGGGAAAAGATAACAATTATAAATACATATGCACAGTGGTAGGCTGAAAAATGCCATCTGCCTCCCCAAAATGATACCAAAGCCTAATCTCTATAACCTGTAATTAGTATTTTTATATGGGGAAAAGGTCTGTTAAATTAAGGATCCTGAAATAGAAACATTATCCAGGATCATCAGGAAGGACCCTAAATATAATCACATGTATTTTTTTTTAAAGATTTTATTTATTTATTCGACAGACAGAGATCACAAGTAGGCAGAGCAGCAGGCAGAGAGAGACAAGCAGGCTCCCCATTGAGCAGAGAGTTGATGCGGGGCTGGATCCCAGGACTCTGAGATCAGGACCTGAGCCAAAGGTAGAGGCTTTAACCCACTGAGCCATCCAGGCACCCCAATCTCATGTATTCTTGTAAGAAGGAGGTAGGGAGAGATTTCACTATAGACAGAAGAGGAGAAGGTGATTTAAGGACAGAGGAAGAGATCTCCTGGAGGAAATGTAATATTCATTTTGGACTTCTGGCTTCTAGAACTGTGAGAGAATAAAATCCTGTTGTTTTAAACCACCAAGTTTTTGGTAATTTGTTACAGCAGTCATAGGAAACTAACACACACACCTAACATCAGCAATCAAAAACACATAAAGCAAAAACTGACAGCAACAATGACAGTATCTGGGGACTTCAACATACCACTAATAAAAATAGAAAGATAGGAAATAAGCAAAGATATAGAAGATATAGAAGACTTGAACACAATAAACCAACTTGATGAACTGATACCTGCAGAATATTTTTCAGCAGCAAAATACCCATTTTTCTTAAGAACAAATGGAAAATTCTCCAATACAGACCAAGTGTTAGGTCAAAAGACTAGTCTCAGTACATCTAAAACAGGAGAAATCATACAAAGTTTATTTTCCAATAATAATTAGAAATCAAATAAAAACTTAGTTTCCCAAATTAAGAATCTAGTAAAAGAGCAAATTAAACCCAAAGCAAGCAGAAGAAATAATAGGTATTAAAATCATCCCCCAATGAAAGAAAAAAAAAAACAGAAACACAATAGAGAAAAATCAATGAAATGAAAAGCTGGTTTTTTTGAAAAGATCAACAAAAAGATCAACAAAAACAAAACCTTAGCTAGCCAGATTGACCAAGAAAAAATGATGATATAAATAAACAAGAATCAGGGATGAATGAGGTAACATGCCTACCAACCTTAGAAAAATTAAAATAAGGCATATTATGAACAATTTTACACCAATAAATTAAATAGACAAGCTCTTAGAAACATACAAAATTATTGAAATCAATTCAAGAAAAAAATAGAAAATGTGAATAAACCTGTAATAAGTTAAAAAAAATTGTATTGGTAATTTAAAATCCTCACCTAGCAAAAAGCCCATGTCCAGATGGTTTCAGTGGTGAACCTCACCAAATACTCTCACAATGTCTTTCAGAAAATAGTGGAATGGTTTCACTTATTTGTGGAGCATAACAAATAGCATGGAGGACAAGGGGAGATGGAGAGGAGAAGGGAGTTGAGGGAAATTGGAAGGGGAGGTGAACCATGAGAGACTATGGACTCTGAAAAACAATCTGAGGGTTTTGAAGGGGTGGGGGGGTGGGAGGTTGGGGGAACCAGGTGGTGGGTATTAGAGAGGGCACATATTGCATGGAGCACTGGGTGTGGTGCAAAAACAATGAATACTATTATGCTGAAAAAAATAAATAAATTTAAAAAAAAGAAAAGAAAATAGTGGAAGGGGAATTCTTAACTATATCGCATTCTGTAAGACCAATATTTTCTTGGTATTAAAGTCAAAGATAGGGACGCCTGGTGGCTCAGTTGGTTAAGCAGCTGCCTTCAGCTCAGGTCATGATCCCAGGGTCCTGGGATAGAGTCCCACATCGGGCTCCTTGCTCGGCAGGGAGCCTGCTTCTCCCTCTGCCTCTGCCTGCCTCTTTGCCTGTGCTCGCTTGCTCTCTCTCCCTCTGTCTCTGACAAATAAGTAAATAAAATCTTTAAAAAAAAATAAAAATAAAGTCAAAGATATCACAAGAAAACTGTATACCAATATTCCTCATGAACACAGATGCAAAAATCCTCAAAAGTAGCAATTTCTCAACAAAGTAGTACCAACAACAACAAAAATACCTTATATATATTAAAAGGATTTATACCATCCAAGTGTAATGTATTCAAGGAATGCAAGGTTGGTTTAACATCCAAAAACCAACTAATGTGCTATATCTTTTTTCACTTTTTACTTCTTGTTTGGAAAACCTTTCCTTATTCCAAGATCACAAAGAAATCTTCCTATATTATCTGCTAAAAGTTTATAGTTTCTCTTCACATTTAAAGTTTTAATATACTTTAATTTCTGTTTGTGAGATAAGGTAAGGTTCTGATCTCATTTTTTTCCATACTGGTATTATTATTATGGGTTGAATTATATTTCCCCAAATTCATATGTTGAAATCAACTACTATGTAACTCAAGATATGACATTATGTGGATATAGGCTCATTATTTATATAATTATTTATGTTAAGATGAGGTCATACTATAGTAGGGTAGGTCCCTAACCCAATATGACTGGTGTTCTGATAAAAATGTAAAATTTGGGGACGCCTGGGTGGCTCAGTGGGTTAAGCCTCTGCCTTCGGCTCAGGTCATGGTCTCAGGGTCCTGGGATCGAGTCCCACGTCGGCCTCTCTGCTCAGCAGGGAGCCTACTTCCCCCTCTCCCTCTGCCTGCCTCTCTGCCTACTTGTGATCTCTCTCTACAAACAAATAAATAAAATCTTTAAAAAAATGGAAAAAATGGGCAAGGAGACAGACATGCATAGAGGGAGAATGCTATAAAGAGACAAAGAGAATATGGCTGTGTGCAAGACAAGAGGCCTGGAACAAATTCTTCCCTTCCTGCTCTCACAAGGAACCAATCCTGCTAAACTCTGATCTCAGATTTCAGAACTGCAAGTCAATAAATCTCTGTTGTTGAAGCCATCCAGTCTGTGGTACTTTATTATAGCAGCCTTAAGAAACTAATACAGTAACTCTCTCAACACCATAAACCCATCCTTCTCCACAGATCTTCAACATATTCTAGATTCTGTGTTCACTTCAGATAGTCTATTTCTCCTAATCTCCCCTAATTACTACAGCTTTATAATAATTCTTGATATATAATAAAGTAGTCCCCCAAACCTGTTCATATTCTCAGAGAAGGTCTTGGCTATAATTGATCCTTTGCCCTTTGTAATCTGTTTGTCGTATTTCTGTTGGGCCTTGAACTGGTTTTTACATTGAATTTATAAATAAGTTTGGGAAAATTAATACCCTAACAACATGGTACCTCTTTTTACCTACTTGGATGTCCTTTTTAAACTAGAAGTTTCAAAGTAAATTACATATCAGGGACAAAAGCAAACTGAACAATAGTAATTTTAGGTTTTGTTGTTGTTTTTTTTTCCCCCAAATTTCACACATAGCTGGCTCCCAATTCGCAGAGCTTTGGATCTGACAAGTGGAGGGGATGGGGAGGCGGTAGGAAGGATAGGTGTCCACAGTTGAGAATGATTAATAACTACAACCATAATGGCTATTTACATTGGCCACGTCACTATTAATGTGGAGAATGAAAAAGAAACTGGAAAAGAAACAATATAATAAAAGTAGGTTAGCTCCTGGTATTTCTACTCCAAGGAATAGAAAAATACTGCCTGGTAAGCTCTCTTAAGAAATACTTTTAAATGCCATTTCTCAGAAAATAGAAGCAAGGATATGAATAAAGGTTTAAAAAAATGCAATCCCTTTCAAATCTCAAAACTTTCAACTTTATAAAACTTTTGCTATACACTGCAATTTGAACATAATATGCCATTATAATAACCAAATTGCTATATCATTGTAAACTCAGTCGTCTCAAGCCGTAGGTCTTGCTATATGTGTATCTAGCACTATTTCATTAAGGACATAGATTTGTAGTCCCAACTATGCTGTCATCACTTGAGATTTGTAAATTTTTCTAATTCAAAGGAAAAAGTTATATAAGGTTGACCTAGTTCCTTCAGAGATATAAGAACTATGAAAGTTTAAGTTGAATAAATTTAAATTTTAGCATCAGGAAAAAAATAAGGTTGGCAGAGAAGTGAAATCTGAAAATTTTATTTTTTTTCCTCAGACAATAATACAAAAGTATATATCATCATTTTTAAGTTGTCTACATATCATCTGGAAAGGAGATAAAATACTCATTTTATTTTTCTTTACCTTCTAAAGGAAGTGACTACTAATGTCTGAAATAGTAGAGAAGACGAAAGCTACAGAAGATACACAAAAGCAAATGTGATTTTAACTGGTCACCTCAGGACAATCCATCAACAGAAGCCTTCCTTATTAGATTCATGCTACCTCTCAGCCTTAAGAAGCCTTCTACTTCAAAAACTTAAGCCATCAAAAATGAAGGAACCTCCAAAAAAGTAGAGATATTGTTTGTCTTCATCACTGAGTCTAACATTGCTGGTACATAGATAGGTACTCAGTAAATGCTTTAAATGAGTCAATTTCTTTTATTACAATTTGAATAAATTATATAACCTTCAGCTAAACCAAATGTTTCATTTCAACTTTTCATAAATATACCTATCATTACTGTTCAGAGTATGGGTTTGTCTCTTATTTCCACTTAAAACTTGAGGGGTCTAAGAAGCAATATAATATAGATCCATAACATCAACATTATATCATAAAAGATAATGATGAGCCGTCTGAACTCATACAGTGTTATATTAAAGTATGAAAGCCTGTTTCTCATTTTTATTTCTGAAGCAGTATTTGGAATAAAATTTTTTTTCTGGTTCAGGTAATAATAAATAACAGACCAATCTCTGGGATGTAGTTAAGACTGCTTTCGTTTTACACTGATTCTAACAGTTCAGAATAAAGAAAATATAATTTATTTATCTGAAAGACTAATCAGATAGGTGGATTTTCTTTCTAAAATACACAGGATATTGTCTCTGTACATAAATCCTACACTTTAGCCAATCTGCCAATTGGAAATCAAGTTGAAAATAAGATATTCATTACCTATAGAAAGCTCTGAGAATTAAAATGGTTAGGTAGGATAGTATTTATGCTCCTCTAACAAAAAGAGAAAATGTGGCATTACCAGTCGACCATCAAAATCATCCTCCTAAAAATATCTTACCCACTTGAATTAATATTTGGGCAACCAAATACATAAAAAAAAGTGCTGGGTATCTTAAAATGAGTATGTCAGTTAATTAATTCTGTGATCCCCTGCTACCAGTGGAGTACTGTACAATCTGTTATTATTCACTGTCCTATAGATCATCTGTTCTTGGTGCTGGTTTGTTCCAGGAAGAGAGACAGCTGCAACACTATATCCCTGTTCAACCTGAGGACCATCTGACTTTAATTGTAACACACAGCTTGATGTGGCTCTGGCTATGAGAAGCCAAAGTATCGTCTGTAATAATCTGGAAAAGCAGAAACCTGCCAACAGAGGGCTGAAAACAGGGACTTGTGCTGTCTGGCTGCCTGACGGGTTGCAGGAAATATGATTAATGAGTAAGGTATAATGATATCAGGAACCCGATTAGCACCACAAAAAGGTCACAGATCAAAGTAGTATGCATTTCATGAGCTACAATCACTGCATAAAATCTGTGGACTTGAAGAGGTAAACCAAAAAGAGGAGGAGGATAAAACCCTTATGTGATAACATGCTAACAAATACACAAAATACAATACTAATAATTTAATCACTTATAGAAAGAGGAAGTTATAAAATGAATCAATACAGACTATACTGTAGGAAAGCTCTGTTCATCATAGATATATGCTGAATATTTTTGAAACTGTATGAGTTATTGAATTCTTTCATAAAAACACCTGGTAAATAAAATCAAGTATTTTTCCTAATTATAAATTTCAAAGATGAGATACAAATATTTGACTGTAAACTATGTTTGCAATTAATTTACAATGGATGTACTGTATGGTGACTAATATAACATAATTAAAAATTCAAGTATAAAAAAATTTGCAATGGAATTTTTATACAGTTAAGAATATAAGCTCAGGAGTGCCTGCGGGGGCTAAGTCCTTAAGCATCTGCCTTCAGCTCAGGGCATGATCACAGGAAACTGGGATGGAGTCCCCCATTGGGCTCCCTGCTAGTTGGGAAACCTGCCTCTCCCTCTCTCACTCCCCCTGCTTGTGTTCCCTCCCTCAGTGTGTGTCTCTCTCTGTCAAATAAATAAATAAAATTAAAAAAAAAAAAAGAATATAAGCTTATTCAGAGCCTAAACTACGAAGACATAAAACTCACAGGAAGAGGAATCACTGGCACAAATGTTTAATAAAGCTAATGATTAGTTATAATAAATCTGTAATTAGTATTATAAAATGCTATTTTGTATATAATTTCATGGGCAGGGAACTGGAATCTGACTGCAAACAATGGAATAAGTTGCTACCTTCTTTTCTATGGTACCCTTGGGAAGCCCGTCCAAAACTGAATGGCTTTTCTCAGGTAATGATAGTGAGAGCAGAGATGGGAAGTACTATTAGGAGAGGAGCTTACCTCAATTTACACAATTAAATTTCCTTACTTGTCAAATACTATTGGAATGCTTTTAATATTACTTATTCAGATGTTTGATGCCTTCTACTCCTTTAAAGCAAATTAAATACTCTAACAAATCTCTTGACCCTCTTAATTTAAGAGTACTAAATGGTAATAATTACTAGAGAGCTGGTTCTCTTGAGACTTAAAATGTTAAATAATACTTAAGAAAGTGTTCCAGGGGTGCCTGGGTAGCTCAGTGGGTTAAAGCCTCTGCCTTCAGCTCAGGTCATGATCCCAGGGTCCTGGGATGGAGCCCCACATCGGGCTCTCTGCTCAGCAGGGAGCCTGCTTCCCTTCCTCTCTCTCTGACTGCCTCTCTGCCTACTTGTGATCTCTGTCTGTCAAATAAATAAATAAAATATTTTTTTAAAAAAAGTGTTCCAATAATAAAACAATCAGAACATGATTTAATTTTTTTCTTAAAAATATATTCCTGAAGAATGAGGATGATTATTTATACCTTTCAAATATTACATAAATGTTATTTTATATCTACCTAATAGGAAAACCATTTTTAAAAAATGATGAATCATCTGGGATGCAGAAGAAACCATTAAAAAATGAAAAGACAAACATATGTTAGATAAAAAACTTTTACAAAGAATATATGAAGATTGCCTACAATTAAATAAGAAAAACAGCCCAATTTAAAAATAGGCAAAAGATATGAATAGTTTACCAAACAACATATATGAGTAGAAAATAAGCCTGTGAAAAGGTAATCAATATCATTTGTCATTAGGGAAATACAAATTAAAATCACGAGATACCTACTATAGCAGCTAAAATAAATAATCCTGACAATACCAAGTCTTGGCAACTTCTTCTAATATGACCCAGAAATTAAACTTCTAGGAATCTATCCAAGAAAAATGAAAACAGATGTTCACCTTAAGACATACACAAGTATTTATAATAGGCTCAAACTGGGAACCCCAAATGTCCATGAATTGGTAAGTAAGTATGCAAAAATATATCTATACAATGGAATATTATGCAGCAATATAATACAATACAATATGCAACAATGTGGGTAAATCTCAAAAATATCACGCTAAATGAAGGAAGCCAAGCACACCAAGACTACACATTGCATGATACCATTTACATAAAAATCTCTTAAAACAAAACTATAGAGGCAAACAGTGGATACCTGGGACAAAAAGTCCCAGAGCAGAAACTGACTGCAAACAGGTACAAGGAAATTTCCTGGAGATAGGTGTTCTCAAGCTGGATTATGGTGATGGATACACAACTGTATAAATTTACTAAAACTCAAAGAACTGTACACTTTTAAAGGTGAGTTTTATGGCACATATATTATACCTCAATAAAAGCACTTTAAAAGGGTAATCACTGAAAGAAAATAATTATGGAATAACCATACCTTCTATTGTTTTTCATGAATCCCTGGGTGGGGTGTGTGGAATCATACAACCATAGACAACGGTCACATTTAAAGTACGACATCTCCCTCAGTATCTGTGAGAGCTAATCTTTGTCTTACACACTCATTTTAACTGTAATCCTCCAAAACACATGGGGTAAAAGTAAAAACAGTAAAACATGTATCTGAAGACTGTGAAAGAATAATGTTAGGTACTAATTTCCAAGTGCCAAATGTAAGCCAAAGAATATTCTAGTTATTTTATATAGTATCTAAAATTCTATATTCATAATCTCCAGACTACATATGATGAAACCAAAGGTCAGAAAGGTTAAACTGCCTAGAGTCCCAAAAATAGCAAAGTGATTCATCCAGGATTGGAGAAATTGGTCTAACTTTAAGGCCTATGTTCAGTCACCCTGCTTACTTTCAGTGTACATAATATGTGAAATTTGAGTAATAAAGGGATTGCAAATAGGATCTGAAAGACAGGATTAAAATACAAATGTTGGTATAAAAGGTAAGAAATGTGACTTAGAAATATAAAATGCAAGAATTTTCCTTAAGTGTAAATTAAAAACACAATGGAATTTAGATTTTACTCTTTTTTTTTTTAAAGGAATCTCTACACCCAACATGGGGCTTGAACTCATAACCCTGAGATCAAGAGTTGCATGCTCCACCAAATGAGCGAGTCAGGTACCTTTATATTTGACTTTTAATATGGAGTATGACAGAGATACTACTTTTCAAAACTGAGAGAAAAGCTCCTAGATTCCAAACTTTAATAAAACTTAAAGGCAAAAAGGAAAAGACTTATTACTTTTTCATGAAATAATACAAGAATGCACAGAAGAGAGGACTTTAAAGAGTTCACTAGGGAGGAGTCCGAAGAACACAATGATTACTGTGCTTTTAAGTTTTTAAGTTTTCTTGTTCTAAATATTACATGAAGAGTCCCTTGAAAAAAATACAAGATATAACATGAAAATCTTGTTTCTATTACCAAAAACGTGCAATGACCTTCTAACTTGGAGCATAGAATTATGCTATTTTCTTGGTACAAGAAACTCATGTTGCATAAAGCATATATTCCAGTTTCAGTTAATTCTGAATTATCATGTGCATATGAAAGTAACTTAAATTCTGCATAAAAGAATAAAAGAAACTGTTACACTTTTCAAGGCAATAAAATTTAATAAAATTTATATGGAAATTCACAAACTATTATGTCACTTTCAGTTATCGCTACTAACTATAGTTTTGTCCAGAAAACCAAGGGTTAACAATTATACCAACACATGAAAGATACTTTGAAAAGAGGCTCATGACAGACAGAGTAGATAATTACTATCTTACCAATCTGTTTATGCGAACAAATTCTTCTGAGGTTTTGGCCCAAGGAGGAAGTTCAACATCAGACACTACTGTCCCATCATCCATCACTCCAAGATTATAATTATTGAAGTTGACAAACATCTCAGGGAGATAATAAAATTCAGGGATCAACTCCTGTATAAAAATAAAAGACAATGTCATAAACTGTAGAATACTGACTACATATTCATAAAAGGACATGGTCATTTCCTATTGTGCAGAATTATAACAAAATAAACATAGGGAATTTTTTTCTTTCCCAATATATCATAGCTCTGATACTAAGCTACTATTAAGGTAGACACATCTCATCCAACCAAATTCCTTATTGGTTGGTTATATGCTTCCTTTCAGGAAAGTTATCATCTCAAAACTTTTAAATACCAACATTTGAGTATTAGCTGAGGTTTGATAAAATATAAACAGAGATTAACATGCTATAACAATAATAGCTTAAACTAAATTTTTTATGAGATATGTGGAACTTTTGCCAGAAAAAACACAAAATCTTTATAAGTATTAAAATGCCACTTCATTGGTCCCTTCATCAACTAGGAAAATATTCATTACAGTTAGCCATGGCTTAGCAATATATTTTGCTCAGATTTCAAAACTCAAAACTCAAGTTTAGTTGTAATATACTACCTTTGATAAGAGATCAAAATTTGTAAGTCTAGAAAATGACCTGCAATAAAAAACTTGGTAAATTAAATATATGACTCTACTAAGAACATTTAAAACACACTTCAATAGGGTGTTTTATAAGCAGAAAAATGCAGCTAGTTAGGTTTTTGTGTACAATAAGTCTCATGTATAACTATTTCAGAGGTCCTGTAGACCAGACTTCAAATCCAGTCTCGACATGGGTCAGTGACTCAGTGGTCTTTCAGATACCCCCTCAGGGCCAGCTATGGCAGGCCTGGCTTTCCAAACAGTTGAGTAAAATAGGGAGGTCATCAGATTTTGGACAAGGTCAGTATGAACTCTCCAGAGCAAAGAAAAAAGATCCAGCAGGAATTAAGCTATTATCACCTCCGTCATCCATGCGAAATGTTGCTGGACTTTGAATTGTACATCCTTTGTTTACAATCACAATAATTAACTAAGCAGCATAGAAATTAGCTTGTCCTCCAAATGCCTGACAATCACCTGATCATTAGACTTGAAGAACATTTAAATTGAACAATTTTTTCCAAAAGGGAAGAACCTCTTAGAAGTTTAACCATAAATGAAATGTTATCACACAAAAATAGTATGACTTTCTCTCCAAAAATGATGCATATAGGTCTTAACTGATAAAAAGTGAAAGATACATGTGTGTTATTTTGTGTAACAAAAAGATACACTGGATATATTTGAAGTAACATTTCTTGAGATAAGTCAGGTACTAAAATAAACTCTTAATAAATCTTATCACATTTAATTGTAAGAACTTTACAAGGTATCACCTCCATTTTAAAAATGAACTAAGGTTGAAATAAGTTAATTAACTTGCCTGAGGTTATGCAGTTAATTTATGATAAATTTGGGCCTTAAATCAAGATTTGTCTAACTCTAAACCCTGTGTCCTTCATCATCAAACTAGCATGAGTTTTACTTCTTATAGAGGATACATAATACTAAACATTTTAAATACGAGTTTTTAGTATATATTTTAAGTAATTTTTTAAAAAGTAAAAAACTTTTCACTCCTTCAAAATAAGAAACTAATTCTTCTTAAAAAATATATATTATGTATGTGTATATACACACACACACACACACACACACATTTATTATACAATACAATTAATCAAACAGGAATATTTTTATAGTATGCTTTAGTTATTTACCCAAATATGAAGATAAGCTATGTTATAACTATTATTAATTTGCTGAAGTGTGCATTCAATAAACTGCAACTTTGAGAAATTTTACCAAAATGTCTTACTTTCATTCCATATTACATGTGCTAACAAAAAAAAATGCTACTTTTCCAAAATCTTGTTCTACAATAAGAGGGAGGACTATACCTTTATATTCAAAGTATGACATTTCATAAAAATTTTAATACAAATGAAGTCTTCAAACCTTCCTAGCACTAAAATTCTTATAATTTTGTGTATCTGTCTCTATCTTCTACATGTGTCATTTTATCCAGGTTGATAAACAAACTGTACAAAACAGAAATGCTCTTCCTCATTCTAAGTTCTAAATTCAACGAACAGAAATATAGTTTGTTCCTGGCACACTATATTCAAACGTATAAACTTACTATGAATTTAAATGACTTTGTTGCTTTAATATGGACAGCACACTCTAATGAAAAATTCACTTAATTTAGCTAAATGGAGCAAAAATCACACATAAAACAACAAAAAAAATTTGATGAAAAATACAAAGAAAGCAATTTTAAACTTTTACAGTTTGTAGCGTACTATGTTAAACTTTCAGATATCATGCTGGGAGGAAAGTAGTAAATCATCAATTTCCATTTAATTACCACATATTTTGTGATTTCCTTCTAAAGATAGATATCCTGTAAATTTTGTACAATGGGCATTATAAAGTATTTCAAAGTTAAAAAGGAATAATTTATTAAATAAAAATAAAGCTTAATATTTCAATTGTTATTTACTGATACCAATTTACTCTCTATTTTTGACTTCTTACCCCATACCCCACCAATTTCAAAAAAGCAGTCATAGAGTTGGAGAACATATGGAGTGTCTAGAGTGGAAGCCTCTTGAAGACATCTTTTTTCTGTCTTTTGTCAAAGTCTAAGCAAACAGAGGAGATTACGTAAGATGTCCAGGAAGAAGCAGTATCAAAAGTTAGTATGTTAAGGATAGAAGTTAAAGAAGAAGGAAATTGTTCCCAAGATTAGGGAAATAAATTTCCCAAAATCTATATACAATCAGCTTTCTTTTGCCCTGAGGGGAAGAGGAAGGGATGAAGAGGTTAAGATTGTACCCCAGGGGACAGTAAATGGTGATCAGGGTCATGGCCTGCCCATACAGTACCTATGCATGAATTAGAAAAAGGCAATCCTTCTGGGCTAACAGAGCCAAAGGGAACTTGGTTTGGTAAGTGTACCACATGCTGGATTTCAGCTCCTATTCTTTCCTTCAGTCAAGTGCCAGCACATACATTCTGCCAAATGCCCAACATAGTTAGTCTCATGATGGTATACTTAGGGAAATTAGTGCATGGTCCCTTTGTAATCAGCAAATATTTCTTTGTAATCAGCAAATATTTCTTAACCCAAGTAGAGCTGCCTATTTCCAAAAAGCTTCCAAAAAGCTATGTGTCTTCGACAATGAGGATATGACGAATAAACAAGATAGACTGAAGATGTGAAGGCCAATTTCTATATATCACAGACTAGAAAAGGAGGTCTCTGCTCTATTCTCTAATGACTGTGAATGAATTTCCTACTAGCCTGATATGAAGAAGATCTGAATTCAAATTGGGACATTTCTTGAACACTTGAGTTGGTAATTATGAATTTATACTCCAATAATAAAAAGATACTAATATATTTAGTGATAATTACCATAAGGAGACAAAACAGTAGGAAGAATGCAGTATGAGCAGAAATATAAACACAATGTGATAATTTATTTTATTAATAAAACTTTTGAACATACAGAGTTATTGAATCATTATATTGTACCCCTGAACCTAATAACACTAGATGTTAATTATACTCAAATAAAAAAAAACAAGTTAAAATATAAAAAAAATTAAAAATAAAAGAATAATTCCTCTTCTTTGATTATTTTATTAAGCCTTAGGTAGGCTTATGAAGGTAATAGAACACATCATTTCCACAAAAAAGTATTTATTTAGTTTTTATTCTTTGCAGAAAACTGTGTTAAGATCTGGGATATAGAGACATGAGTATCTAAACTGCTCAGTAAAAGTGAAACAGTATATTTATTAGAACGTAACTGGTAGTAGGAACAAACAGCAGTCTAGGAATTCAAAAGAGAAAATGATGTCTAAAAGTTGGGGTCGAAAGAGATAGCTTTAGGCTAAATACCATAATACACTGTATTTCCCTAATACAACACTCATCAAACTGTACTGTAATTGTCTGTTCGCTTTTATCTCCCACTAAATTGAAGGCTCCATAAGATTGAGGACTTTACCTATCCTGTTCATCACTAAACCTCCAAAACCTAGGCACAGAGTGTAACACATATTTGGTATTTAGTAAAAATATGTTGATTGAAAAATGGCATTTAAAATAAGAAATAAATAACCAGAGAAGAAAGAGAGAATAGTCCTGACAGGGGAATATAGAGACTGAAATATGGGTATCACTTGCTTCTAATGATCAATGAAGAATGATATAATTGCTTTAGAGAGGACTAAATACATGCAGTGGGAGATATAGGTAGGATCAAAGTGTAGAAAGCCCTGAATGTCATGCTGTGAATTTTAGCTTTTTTTAACATGAAAGAAAAATTTTCCCATCAGGACATTTTAAAAATGAACATAAATTTATTTGTTTGTTTATTTATTTAAAAGATTTATTGGGCGCCTGGGTGGCTCAGTCACTTAAGCTTCTGCCTTCAGATCAGGTCATGATCCCACAGTCCTGGGATGGAGGCCCCCTCCCCCAGTCGGGATCCCAGATCAATGGCGAGTCTGTTTCTCCTTCTGCTCTACCCCAGCGCCTGTTCTCTCTCTCTCTCAAATAAATAAAATCTTTAAAAAAAAAAAAAACCCAAAGGATTTATTTATTTATTTGAGAGAGAGAGAGAGAGAGAGCAAGAGAGTGTGGGGGTTGGGAGGAGGGGCAGAGAGAGAGGGAGAATCTCAAGTAGACTCCCCGCTGAGCACAGAGCCCTAACCCACAGGAGGCTCAATCTCATGACCCTGAGATGATGACTAGGGCAGAAATCAACAGCTAGACGCTTAACTGACCAAGCCACCCAGACACTACCCCCAAAATGAACATCAATTTAAAGATAAATATTCCCAACAAATTAAGAGTGAAGAGAAAGACTACAAAGAATTTACACTTAGTATAAAAAAATCATCCAATAAGCACAGTTATGTTAAATGAAGAAGTGAGCACATATACCTAAAACATTTTACAAATTCATTATAAGAAAGTCTGAATAAACCAGTTGATGGGAGTTGAATACCCTCTTATTATAAAACAAATACACTGAACTCCACTGAGATACAAACACTTGACAAAAAAGTATATATAATGCCTAAATTTTACTATGGATATAGTGACATTTAAGTATTTATATTTGCAGAATTCCAACTTAATCCTAAAAGTATCTTCCTGAAAGAACCATGCCTTAACACCCAAATATTAATATTAAGTTCAAAATTATCTCTTTTGACAGGTGATATTTAGTAACATAGTCAAAGATTATGTCTAATACTTCTAATGTACATTTACAATGTAAAGTATGTTTTACATTCATGAGAAGAAAACATTCAGCTCTGGATAAAAAACATATGCTCAGAAATTGGAAAATGATAAGTAAACAACACTGACAGAAGACAGAGATATTTATAATTCAAATTTTCTTCTGACTTGCTGACACTAATTTTACTCTCTTTCATTTAATTAGGCAGATGCATCTCAGAGGCAGGTAACATGGTCAAAATGTAGTATATCATCTCCTAAAAAAGATCTGGAAGGTTTAACCACAGGTTATACAACAGTTCAGGATAAGCCCATTGCTTTGATCACAAATCCTAAGGCTTTCATGGCATAATGACAAAGATTGGTTGTGACCACACATATGCTTTAGTCTTCTTTACTAAGATATGGTTCCCATTGCTATGGCCTCTGCAGTGAGGTTGTATGATTCTCCTAATAAACACCAATTCTATCCATTCAAATAAAACTATCACTTCAATAATACCCGGGTAACCCTAGAAAATACTCATTTATTAACCTAAAGAAATAAGAAAATCAATACTAAAGATAAAACAAAAGATGCTACTATAGAGCTATGGTTAAATTTTTATTCTATTCTTACTAAATTATAAAATCCTGACAACTCAAATATGAGCATAATAGCACGATAACGAAATTAATGTATATTGCTTTGGGGACACGGACAGTAAAAAGGATGTGAAAACAAAATTTTTGCTTTTCACCATTTGGAAGATGATATATTTAATTAAGGGAGAAAAAATAAGCTTTATTAATAGTGAAACAATTATGAACAAGTTATGAAAAAATAATGAACATGTTCCAAAACATTTTGAAATTCAAATATTTATTTTGTTAGCCCCAAAATGAGAAAAACATTTTTAAAAAACTGATTAGAGTTGAGTTGTACCTATAAATAATTTTAAATAGACAGCATATTAGAAAGTTTTCAAATTGATGCTTAAATTTAGTTTCTCTTTATTTGGTAGATAAAATGCCATTTTCTCCTTTAATGAAATAAAAATAATAGTAATTTTTAAAATTAGAGAAGGAAAAAATAATCTATAATCCTTCTAGATAGATCGAATAAATAGCATGTGGTTTTAGATATTATAAAAACTTTCCTTTCAAATCCATTTAAATAAAGAAAAATCATGAATTACAAACCAATAAATAATAGATAATCTATACCAATCTAATACAGTAGAGAGAATAATTGGGTTTAAATCCTGTCTACTCAACTGACTGGTCACATGCCCTTAATTTAATTTTTCTGACCCTTATTCACCTGCATTGTCATTTTGAAACACAGGCTTGTTGTGAGGCTTAGAATATAAAATTCTATAGGCATGTATGATATTATTATTATTGTTACTATAATTGTTATTAATATGACCCTCAATAAAAATCCAAAATTACAGACTCAACTTAACTCATAGTGAAAGTAAACAGGTTATTCATGGAATTATGCCCATTCATAAAAACATTTAACATAATTCTAAGGGCATTTAAAAAACTTAATTTGTAAAAATAAAATGTCCACAAAAATATTTGACTTAACAAATTCCTACTAAGTAAACAACACATTTTAAAAATATGTATTTAGGGGCGCCTGGGTGGCTCAGTGGGTTAAAGCCTCTGCTTTCTGCTCAGGTCCTGATCCTAGAGTCCTGGGATTGAGCCCCACATTGGGTTCTTTGCTCCGCAGGAAGCATGCTCCTCCTCAATCTCTGCCTGTCTCTCTGCCTACTTGTGATCTCGGTCAAATAAATAAATAAAGATCTTTAAAATAAATAAATAAATAAATAAATATGTATTTATTGTTTATTAGCAATGATGGTATAGCTTAACATTCCTCACTTTCTGATGAAGACCCTAAATATTTTATAGTTCTCTCCTGCTATGAACACATTTTGCACTTCTACATTTGGACTGGACATCTTCACTGAGCTGTGTCCTACTTCAGCCCCTGTTTTAAAGGCAAGTGTAATTTGGAAAGAGATAATGGACAGTAATAATGCAAACAACGGGCGAGGTGTAACTGCCATAAATAAAATGCCCGCCTTAAATCCTTTCTGAAACAAGTTGTAAAATACATATATATATACACACACTTATTGCTATGAGTATGGGGGAGAACAGTTAATATCTATGTCTACAAACATACTAATGAGCAGCCCACATTTTTAAATGAACAAAAATATCACAAGATCACTGTTCAAAAAACAAATCACAGCTGATGTGTGTACATTTTTATAATTCAGGAAGACAGGCACATTTTCTAAGTGCCTTAAAAGATTTTTTTTTCCTGCCTCATACATAAGTAGCATAAGAAAAATATTCAATGTTTCAAGCAATATCTATCAAAGAACAAAATAATGGTTCATTGTAAACGAAAGAGTAAAAGGTTACCTAAATGCTAAAAAAAAAAAAAAAGTACATAGTTACAACATTTAATCTATTGATACATAAAGAAGGGTTAAAGAGATGTGGTTAAATGAACAAATCTGAAAGGTACACATAAGTTGTATATAAAAACAAGAATGAATATATACACAATGGAATACTATGCAGCCATCAAAAGAAATGAAATCTTGCCATTTGCGACAACGTGGATGGAAGTAGAGGGTATCATGCTTAGTGAAATAAGTCATTCGGAGAAAGACAACTATCATATGATCTCCCTGATATGAGGAAGTGGAGATGCAACAAGGGGGGGTAAAGGGGGTAGGAGAATAAATGAAACAAGATGGGACTGGGAGGAAGACAAACCATAAGTGACTCTTAATCTCACAAAACAAACTGAGGGTTGCTGGGGAGAAGAGGGTTGGGGAAGGGGGGTGGGGTTATGGACATTGGGGAGGGTATGTGCTATGGTGAGTGCTGTGAAGTGTGTAAACCTGGTGATTCACAGACCTGTACCACTGGGGATAAAAATACATTATATGTTTATTTTAAAAAAATAAATAAATAAAAAATTAAAAAGAAACAAGAATGAATAGATATGTAGTTCTGTTAGAGTATGAATGTTTTACACTGTTAAGAGACAGGTGAGTCAGCTTAAACTCAATCTCATGTGGATGTGAGTGTGAAAGAGATAATGATGGAAAAATACAAAAGACAGACAGAAAAACGGGAGGGAGGGAGGACATATGCCAGAAATGTGCAAAGGATGAAAAAGGTGGGATTTTAATTTAAGTTTCTTTCAGCATTTAAAAAATTCTAATTTAAAAGTATGTCTGAAAACAGAAGAATAATGAGACTATTTTAACAAAATAAAGCTACTGAATAATCGAAGTTTAAGCTTTAAAAAAAAAACAAATGTATCAAGAAATACATTTCTAGCAATTATGCTCTATTAGCTATAGCTAAATACTTCCTTATAAATGGCTCTAACGCTGATGCCATCAGCCTCAATGGAATATATTATGGTAGAAGGCATGCTTATAGAGGAAAAAAGGAACCTAATTTACCTTCAGATAACAGAATCCTGGGATTTCTGAGGCAGTAGTCAAAGGACTCATGTTCTTTTTTTTTTTTTTTTTAAGATTTTATTTATTTATTTGACAGACAGAGATCACAAGTAGGCAGAGAGGCAGACAGGGAGAGGAGAAAGCAGGCTCCTTGCTGAGCAGAGAGCCCAATGCAAGGCTCAATCCCAGGACCCCAGGATTATGACCCAAGCCGAAGGCAGAGGCTTTAACCCACTGAGCCACCCAGGTGCCCCAGGACTCATGTTCTTAAAAATCTCACAAGACAAAAATAAAGTTATTCTATTATTATCTCCATTTTGATCATATCCATTATTTAACAAACATGTAGATACTTAAAACTTTTAAAAAATATTTTTTTTATTTATTTGTCAGAGAGAGAGAGCATAAGCAGGGGGAGCACAAGGCAGAGGGAAGAAGCAGGCACCCCAATGAGCAGGGAGCTTGATGTGGGGCTCAATCCCAGGACCCTTAGATCATGACCTGAGCCAAAGGCAGACGGTTAACTGACTGAGCCACCCGGATGTCCCTATAATTAAAACTTTTAAGAGTTAATTCTTTTTTTTTTTTTTTTAAGACTTTAAGTACAGGGATAGGGGGAACATTCTTCAACTTCATAAATCTAACTATGAGGGGCGCCTGGGTGGCTCAGTGGGTTAAGCCGCTGCCTTCGGCTCAGGTCATGATCTCAGGGTCCTGGGATCGAGTCCCGCATCGGGCTCTCTGCTCAGCAGGGAGCCTGCTTCCTCCTCTCTCTCTCTCTGCCTGCCTCTCCAACTACTTGTGATTTCTCTCTGTCAAATAAATAAATAAAATCTTTAAAAAAAAATAAATAAATCTAACTATGAAAAATCCACAATGAATATCATCTTCAGTGGGGAAAAGCTGATAGCCTTCCCTTTGAGATCAGGAACATGACAAAGATGACCACACTTGCTACTGTTGTTCAACAAAGTACCAGAAGTCCTAGCAACAGCAACAGCAATCAGACAACAAAAAGAAATAGAAGGTATTCAAATTGGCAAAGAAGAAGTCAAACTCATTATCTTCACAGATGACATGATACTTTGTATGGAAAACCCAAAAGACTCCACCCCCAAACTACTAGAACTCAAATAGCAATTCAGTAATGTGGCAGGATACAAAATTAATGTAGAGAAATCAGTTGCTTACTTATACACTAACAATGAAAATATAGAAAGGGAAATTAGAGAATTGATTCCATTTACTATAGCATCAAGAACCATAAGATACCTGGGAATAAACCTAACCAAATATATAAAGGATCTGTACTCGAGGAACTATGGAATACTCACGAAAGAAATTGAAGAAGACACAAAAAGATGGAAAAGCATTCCATGCTCATGGATTGGAAGAATAAACATTGTTAAAATGTCTATATTGCCTACAGCAATCTATACTTTCAATGCCATCCGGATCAAAATTCCACCAGCATTTTTCAAAGGGCTGGAACAAACAATCCTAAGACTTGTATGGAACCAGAAGAGACCCTGAATTGCTAAGGAAATGTTGAAAAAGAAAAGCAAAACTGGGGGCATCACGTGGCCAGATTTCAAGCTTCACTACAAAGCTGTGATCACCAAGACAGAATGGTACTGGCACAAAAACAACACTTAGACCAGTGGAACAGAGTAGAGAGCCCAGATATGGACCCACAACTATATGGTCAAATCATCCTTGACAAAACAGGAAAAAAATATACAGTGGAAGGACAGTCTCTTCAATAAATGGTGCTAGGAAAATTGAACAACTATGTATAGAAGAATGAAACTCAACCATTGTCTTACACTGTACACAAAGATAAACTCAAAATGGGTAAAAGACCTCAACATGAGGCAGGAATCTATCAAAATCCTAGAGAACAGAGGCAGTAACCTCCCCAACATCGGCCACAGCAACTTCTTTCAAGTCATGTTTCCAAAGGCAAAGGAAACAAAAGCGAGTACGAACTTTTGGGACTTCATCAAAATCAAAACTTTCTTCACAGCAAAGGAAACAGTCAACAAAACAAAGGAGAAGACGTTTGCAAATGACAATACAAAGGGCTGATATCCAAGATCTATAAAAAACTCCTCAAACTCAACACACACAAAACAGATAATCACGTCAAAAAATGGGCAGAAAACATGAACAGACACTTCTCCAAAGAAGACATACAAATAGCTAACAGACACATGAAGAGATGTTCATCATCATTAGCCATCAGGGAGATTCAAATCAAAACCACATTGAGATACTACCTTACACCAGTTAGAATGGCCAAAATAAAAAAAAAACAGTAAACAACAAGTGTTGGAGAGGATGGGGAGAAAGGGGAAGCCTCTCACACTGTTGGTGGGAATGCAAGTTGGTGTGGCCACTTTGGAAAACAGTGTGGAGATTCCTTAAGAAATTAAAAATAGAGCTACCCTATGACCCTGCAATTGCACTTCTGGGTATTTACCCCAAAGATACTGATGTAGTGAAAAGAAGGGGCATCTGTATCCCAAAGTTCATAGCAGCAATGGCCACAGTTGCCAAACTGTGGAAAGAACCAAGATGCCCTTCAATGGACGAATGGATAAAGAAGATATGGTTCCTATATACAATAGAATATTATGCTTCCATCAGAAAGGATGAATACCCAACTTTTGTAGCAACATGGACGGGACTGGAAGAGATTATGCTGAGTGAAATAAGTCAAGCAGAGAGAGTCAATTATCATATGGTTTTGCTTATTTGTGGAGCATAAGGAAGAACATGGAGGACACTGAGAGATGAGGAGAAATAAGTTGGGGAAAATCAGAGGGGGAGACAAACCATGACAGACTATGGATTCTGAGAAACAAACTGAGGGTTTTGGAGGGGAGGGGACTGGTAGGTACTAAGGGGGGCACGTATTGCATGGAGCACCAGGTGTGGTGCATAAACAATGAATTTTGGAACACACAGAAAAAAATTAAATTAAAAAAATAAAAATAAAGAGTTTATTTATTTGACAGAGAGAGCAAGAGAGCACAAAAAGGGGAAGCAGCAGAGAGAGAGGGAGAGCAGACTCCCTGCTGAGCAAGGAGCCCGATACAGGGCCCAACCCTAGGACCCTGGGATCATGTCCTGAGCTGAAAGCAGATGCTTAACTGCCACCCAAACACCCCTAAGAGTTAATTCTTAAAGCTAGAACACATTCCTGCAACATTACTAATAGTAATTTATTAAAAAATTTATAATCTATTAGGATTTAATTACATTCTCTCTACTTAAATTTAAGTATGAAATATGCTATATTAATCCTACTCATTTTTTAAGTTAATACACATTTTACATTCATTACTAATAATACACAATTATAGGTTTTTAATTCAATATCCAAGATGTGACCTGGATATCTAAGATGTGACCAGTACAGAATGTCCATATAGACTTCTTTTGTAAAGCTGTAACAGTAATAGCTCAATCTGTCTTAATTATAAAAATTCAGAAAATGAAACTATTCTCACCTCTTGATTGGCAGATGACATTTCAGCTATCAGTTGTCTTGTGGACAGAAAAGCCCTTCCTAAAATATGAAGCATTAGTAACACCATTCCATGTGGATCACTTATCGACCTAGGTTTTGCTATTCCCTTCCAGCTGGAATGGCCATGTACTCTCTTCTTTCTCTAAAAATGACCTTTCAATGTCTCCCAGTCCCTTTCACTGATTCTGCTTTACTTGACTTTTTTTTTTTTTTTAAGATTTTATTTATTTATTTGACAAAGATAGAGAAAGCAAGAGAGGGAACTCAAACAGGGGAAGTAAGAGAGGGAGAAGCAGGCTTCCTGCTGGCAGGGAGCCCAATGCGGGGCTTGAACCCAGGACTCTGGGATCATGATGTGCGCTGAATGCAGACACTTAATGACTGAGCCACCCAGGCACCCCCTTTTTACTTGACATTTTAAAATCTATTTATTCTTGGGGCACCTGGGTGGCTCAGTGGGTTAAGCCTCTGCCTTAGGCTCAGGTCCTGATCCCAGGGTCCTGGGATCGAGTCCCACATTAGGCTCCTTGCTCAGTGCAGAGCCTTCTTCTCCCTCTTCCTCTGCCTGCTGCTCCCTGCTTGTGTGCTCATTCTCTCTAATAAATAAAATCTTCTTTAAAAAAGTTTAAGAAAAAGAAAACCGATTTATTCTTTCATTCATTCAATCAATATTCACTGATTTCTAATTAAACGCAAGGCACTGTTCAAAATGCTGAGGTTACAAGATAAATAATACAAAAAGTCCCTTCTTTCATAAAGCTCTAATGATGGAGACATAAACAAACTAATATGTATGTATCATATCAAATAGTGGCAAGCACTATGTAAAAAAAATAAAACAAAATGAGAGAAAGTGCAGATACCTAGGGAAAAGGTATAGATCCATAGATGGATCTGGATGGTACTCTGCTAAGTGAAATAAGTCAGATGGAGAAAGAGAAATACCCTATGATTTCACTTAAATGTGAAGTCTAAAACCAAAAATGAAAAAACAAACAAACAAATATGGAAACAGAGTCATACAGAGTCAGAGAACAATCTGGTGGTTGCCAGAGAGGAGGGAAGTAGGGGGCTGAGGAAAGTAGGTGAAAGTGATTAAAAGGAACAAACTTCCGGGGCACATGGACAGCTCAGTCGGTGGAGCATGTTACTCTTGATCTCCGGATTGTGGGTTTAAGCCCCATGTTGGGTGTAGAAATTACTTAAAAATAAAATCTTAAAAAAAAAAAAGGAACAAACTTCCAGTTATAAAATAAGTCAAAGAGATGCATGGCATAAGGAATATAGTTAATAATATAACTTTGTATGGTGACAGAGGGTAGCTACATTTATCATGGTGATCACTCTGTAATTATATAAATGTTGAAGCATTATGTTGCACACCTGAAATTAATATGATATTGTATGTCAGCCATACTTCAAATGAATTAAAAAAAATAAACAACTTTATGTCATTCTATCCCTATAGCCAACCAAATGCTGAATTCTGAAGAATTAACCCATCCCTGAATTCATCCCCTAAACCACTTAACTAGTTGAGGCTTTTATCATCTTTCCCTTTAACTAACTGTAATAGCCTCCTAACATTTCTCCTGACCTCCAGCTCTCATCTTTTTTCCCCATCTCTTCCACTTTTCCCCCAGCGGGATCTATCTTCCATACTGCTGCCAAAGCTCTTTCTTCTTTCACGGTGCTTCCGCTTAAAAATCTTAAATGGTTCCTCATGATCTATAGCAGGGGATGGTAAACAACAGCCTATGGAACAAAAATGACCTGCCAGCTGTTATTGTAAATAAACTTTAATGTAATATAGTCACACTCACTTGTATACATATTGCCTATGGCTGCTTTTACACTACAGTGGTAGAACTGAGTATCTGTGATATGGACTGCAAATCGAAAAATATTTATTATCTGGCTATTTGCAGAAAAATTTTGCTGAACTGACCTACAGAACTAAGACAAATATCTTTAGAATGTTACCAATAATCTTTATATGAGATCACAATGGCCTTTCAGCATCTCTCCTTTATGTTTCCTACACACCAAAGCATGTAAGACCAGTTAGCAGACCAATAAACATTTCCCAATGTGCCAATTTTGTCAATCTGACTTTACACATGTCATTTTCCTTGCTCAGAATTCACAAAGTATTAATTTAAAAAATATTTTATTTAGTGTCCACTATGTTCCAGGTAGTGCTTTAAGCTCTAAGAAAAAACCACTGAGCAAAACAGTCCAATTCATGTTATCATGGAGCTAATGTTCCATCAAGATAAGACATAAAAAGCAAATGAATATATTTATGTCAGATGGTGAGTAACATGAAAAAAAATGAAACTGGAAGTGAGTAAAAGGGTTGTGGTAAGGGATGTAATTTCAAATGGAGAGGACAGAGAAGTCCTTAATAAGGTGACATTTGAATAAAGACGAGGAAAGAGTGAAGGAATCAAGCCATCTAAAGGAAATTTTCAGGAAAAAGGAAAAATAAAAACATAAATCTGGGAGGTTTGTTAGGACTCTCTGGCATCCTTTGAGATACAAGTCCAGTCTCACTCTATAAAGTGACTCACAACCTCACCTCCCCAGTCAGAATTATCTTATTATGCCACTTATCACTATCTAAGTTGTATTAAAAATAGTTTTAAATATACCTGTCTTTATCATCAGAAGGTATGTGAAATAAAGTGCTATGTTTACATTACCCTTTGATTCCAAGTGCTGTCTAATATATATTGCATGTGATAAATAATCAATAAATGCTGACTTAGGTATGTTTTTGAGGATTTTAGTTCAGTTGTCATAGGAAGTTTTTTGCCTAAAGGCAGGGAGCTAGATACTTATTTCCTAACTAAACCTGCTCTTCTGTGTTCTCTCCACACATGTCCAAGTCGAATTTAATTTCTCTCTCTGTCTTTCATCTTACAAGACCAATCAATTACCAGATGTCAACAGTTCTTACCTTCTAAACACGTATTAAATTCACCTACATTTCTCATCTACCATTGTCACTGCTGAGTTCAAGACTCCACTCTCTCATTATTTTAACAGCTTACTGATTGCTTCACTCTTGCTTATAGTGTAATATATCTTCAAACTCCAACCACAGTGTTCTCTTAAAACCACAAAATCTGCTCATGTCTCTTTTCTCCCCCAACCCAATGTCTCCTTACTGTCCCTAGATAAATTTCAGCCTCCTTACCAAAACTTATATGGCCCCTCATGTTAGGCCTTGGATTTCCTCTCCTCTCTTCTCTTCATGCTATAACTAGGAGCCCACATAGCCTTAATTATACTGAACTGCTGGGACTGTTTTATTGTCAGTATCTCTTCTAAGGAGTAAGTTCATTAGAGGCAATGGCTGTGTCTTATTTGGTACTCATATTACAACCAGGGCCTGACAATGTATAAATATAATTAAAATAAAAAGTTTAAAATTAAATATTATCTCAGGACTCCCTCAAACTTCTTACTCAAATTTTACTAAAATTCCAGCATAGGTTATTTTAGTACTCTATTATTGTCCTAAATTCTGGGGTTCTGGTGAAGCACGGTTCTCCAATAATGTTCATTTTAGATCCATGTACTATTGAGCTCCATTCTGAAATAATGAACCTAGGTGATATTTATGATTCCTTTCACTATTCAACCCTACATATTCATAATTTCTATGGGAGAGAAGGAAAAGAGTTTAAATTGAGCAAGTCTGATTGTACTTAATCATTAAATTAAATGTATTGACACTAAGGTCCCTGAAATGAGATTGTTGCCTCAAACCAGGGGAAAAATCAGTGACATGAACTGCATAGAAAAGCTTAGATATTTATGTAATATTTAGATGTGATTACCTAGTCAAATTAATTCAAATTTTATGAGTCCATGATTGGCTTCACAAAATTTGGCCATAAAAGCTCAGTATTTTGCACTTAAGTTTCTAAACTTAAGGTTGTTATTCAGAGAGAGAGAGAGAAAATGCACATGGGCTAGCACACAAGGGTGTGCTAGTGATACACAAAAGGGTGGAGGGGTGGGGGGGTGAGAGGTACAGTGCAGGGCAGAAGGAAAGGGAGAGAGAAGCTTAAGCAGGCTCTATCCCCAAGGCAGGGCCTGACCCTGGGCTTGATCTCCCAACCCTGAGATCATGACTTGAGCCAAAATCAAGAGTTGGATGATTAACTGACTAAGCCATCCGGGTACCCTTCAAGTGAGGTTATTATTTTTTTTTTTTAAAGATTTTATTTATTTATTTATTTATTTGACAGAGAGAAATCACAAGTAGACGGAGAGGCAGACAGAGAGAGACAGAGGGAAGCAGGCTCCCCGCTGAGCAGAGAGCCCGATGCGGGACTCGATCCCAGCATCCTGAGATCATGACCTGAGCCGAAGGCAGCGGCTTAAACCACTGAGTCACCCAGGCGCCCCTCAAGTGAGTTTTTTAAGACTTGGAACACCAAATCTGCTGGGGATTTTAAAATTATTATTTATCACAATGATCATTTACCAACCCAATTTTGGAACATCCTATTTCAATCTTCAAGAATGCCTATTATTGCTACTACCCATCAATATTTAAATGAAATACATCAGAAATATTGTTCTAAGCATACATGGCTTGATAGGAGCCATTAGCTACAAGTGGCTATTAAACACTTGAAATGTGGTGAGTCTAAATAGAGATGTGTTATTAAAAATAAGAAATACATACCAGATCTCAAAAGCAGTATGAAAAAAGAATGCAATATATCTAAGTAATAACTTTATATTGGTTACATGTTGAAATAACAGTATTTTGGATAACAAAATTAATTTCACATGGCTCTTTTCATGTTTTAAAATGTGACCATAAGAAAATTTAAAATTACACATGTGTCTGGCAATTGTGGCTTGCATAATTTTTTAAGCCTACTTTTTAAAAAAAAATTATTAATTTTAAAGAGAGAGAGAACAAGAAAGAGTGCAGGGTGAGGGGCAGAGGGAGAGGGAAAGAGAACTCAAGCAAACTCCAGGCTGAGCATGGAGCCCAAAGTGGGGCTCTATTTCACAACCATAAGATTAGGACCTGACCTGAAACCAAGAGTCAGATGCTCAACTGACTGCTCCACCCAGGCACCCCAAACAGCAGTAAGCCTGCTTAAAGAACTGATCAACACTTCTGAAAGCTTATCCAGACAGAATGAAAAGCATCATTGAGGGTCATATCTGATATGAAGCCACCAGTGATACACAAAAATACAAAATTAAATGATCCCCAGAACTCTAAAATGCTAAGTCATGCTAAAATTTAAAGACTGCTTTAGTAAAATGTAATAAAGTCTTTTTCTTTCCTGAAAAAATCATATTTTTATTTCTATTTCATAGGGATAACCATTATTTTTTAGTAAGTTATTCTGTGAGTATTAGAAGAAAGCAAGAATTAGGGTTTCTAAGATATTCAAGTTCCCCTTCAGTGCAAAAAGAGTTAAGTACTAAAAATGTTATCGTTATTATTTTCCCTGAAAAATTAATCTTCTATCTACTTCAAAACACTTCATTTTTTTAAAGACTTTTTTGGAAAGATTTTATTTATTTGACAGAGAATGCATAAGCAGGGGGAGTGGCAGAGGGAGAGAGAGAAGCAGACTCTCTGCTGAGCAAGGAGCCAGATGGGGGGCTTGATTACAGGACCTTGGGACTATGACCTGAGCCGAAGGCAGAAACTTAGCCAACTGAGCCACCCAGGCACCCCTAAAAATTTTATCTTTAAGTGATCTATACACCCAAAGTGGGGCTCAAACTTACAACCCTGAGATGGAGAGTTGCATGCTCTACTGACTGAGCCAGCCAGGCACCCCACAACACTTCATTTATGTAAAATGTTCGGAAAATATTTTAGAAAATGCATATCATATTCATCAAGCAACCTTGCTTTATTTATTTATTTATTTATTATATATTTTAGAATACACTCAATAAAGTATTCTCACCACCCATATTTCACTATCTTCAGTGTACTGTTTAACATCTTTCTTATTATTTCCAGAAACTCAGCAAGACAATACAAAAAGAGATCAGACTATAATTAATATGACTCCATCTGAAATGCAATGTTGTATATCTCAATGAAATAGTACTATAATGACTTAAAATGTGCTTTCTTATACATTTATTCTTATACATTATATTACTATAATAACTTTAATGTGCTTTCTAAGGTGTTAAAATGTAATAATTTTAAAAAGGCAAGATACAAGAAAAGAAGCAAGATTAAATACCTCCTCAGTTTTACAAGGACCATCTAGCCATGTGTAATAAGGCTCTTTAAATAGCATCTGGAACCATGTATTACATACTTTCCAAAGTACCTGACAAGTTTTAAGGACTAAATTAGTTAGCTATCAATATAAAAAATGTAATTTATCAATGTTCTACATACCCTACAGACATTTTGTGGTTTAAAAAAAAGGAGAATATACCTATTGGTTATAAGAGCAAGTAGGTTTTAGCAAATAGTCCTAAAGAAAATTTCTGTGCCTCTGAACATAATTAAATAAAATTCATAAATGAAACTATATTTTTATTCAGACCAAATCAACTTGATACTTAGAATTTAAATTTTTAACTTTTTCCTTAATCCTGTATTCTACTTCTTCATATAGATGCTTTATATAACACTGCCAGAAAGCCAGAAATTAAGTAGCACAATAGCAAGAATTGAAGTTCTATATTTGTCTTGTAGCTGGAGCTTTTTTATTAAAGTCTGCTGGGGCAATCAAAAGAATGTTAGAGGGGCGCCTGGGTGGCTCAGTGGGTTAAGCCACTGCCTTCGGCTCAGGTCATGATCTCAGGGTCCTGGGATCGAGTCCCACATCAGGCTATCTGCTCAGCGGGGAGCCTGCTTCCTCCTCTCTCTCTCTCTGCCTGCCTCTCTGCCTACTTGTGATCTCTCTCTGTCAAATAAATAAATAAATAAAAATCTTTAAAAAAAAAAAAAAAAAAAAAAAAAAGAATGTTAGATGGGGCACCTGGGTGGCTCAGTGGTTTGGGCTGCTGCCTTCGACTCAGGTTATGATCTCAGGGTCCTGGGATTGAGCCCTGCATCGGGCTCTCTGCTCCGCAGGAAGCATGCTTCCCTCTCTCTCTCTCTCTCTCTCTCTCTCTCTCTCTGCCTTGCCTCTCTGCCTACTTGTGATCTCTGTCTGTCAAATAAATAAATAAAATCTTAAAAAAAAAAAAAGAATGTTAGATGAATTTAAGTCTTTATTACTCGTGAAGGAATAAGAAAATTAGGAAGAAAGGTAAAGAAGTTCCTCTGGGTTTTATTTTTTACTTTTTAATGTTACAGCTGTTTTGTGTGCATTTTTAATTTTTTACCAAGTAGGGTATTTTAAGGTGTTTGGGAAAATTGAACCAGACTTGTGCTAACTGAAGAATCTTGAGAGAAAAAAGGCTAAGATTCAGAGGAAAAGAGATGACAGAACTACAAGGATCTATCATCTACACTTCTTATCTAACAAAGCATTAAGAAGAAATGTCTAGTACTCGGAGGTAGAAAGTTGAAGTTATACACTATCTGCTTATTATGGAACAGGAAAAAATCTTCAAATTCATAATTTTATTTTTGTTCTTATTGTTTTTTGGGGTTTTTTTTTGTTGTTTATTGTTTTCAATTTTAAGTACCAAACTTAAGTACACAGCTATAACTTGGTCTTGAGGTGCTTAACAAAGGAAAGAATTAACAAATGTTTTAAAAATCATATTTTCAATTTGACAACAAAAAAGTCAGGCTTATCACTGTTTTCATGTATCTATATCCCTTATTATGTCTCAAAAGAGTTAAGTAATTCAATAGTTTTAAGATTAGAAGAATTCAAAAATAATTATTAAATCTATTAGCTACTATGATTTACTGTTATCTAATTACCCATTTTTTTAAAAGATTTTATTTATTTATTTGACAGAGATCACAAGTAGGCAGAGAGGAATGCAGAGAGAGAGAGAGGAGGAAGCAGACTCCCTGCTGAGCAGAGAGCCCGATTCGGAAACCCTGAGATCATGACCTGAGCCGAAGGCAGCGGCTTAACCCACTGAGCCACCCAGGCGCCCACTAATTACCCATTTTTAAAGTAAGCGCTAGGCCCAAAGTGGGGATTGAACTCAGAGCCCTCAGATCAAGAGTCACATGTTCTACCAATTGACCCAGCCAGAAGTCCTCTACTGATGACTCTTAAAGAATATGATATATAATTTCAACATATCTCAGAATACATTATTTGCAATATGAAAAAAAAACCCTATAGATGTCCCAACATAAAAAGTTATTCTGCATATGATGTAATCTTCTTCAATAAAATACCTTTGATATAAGCAATGTTATGCTCTATTGTGAGATATATCATGTGAATACATTTTATAGTCTGCAAAGCATCACACCTAAAAGATATAATTATTATATTAAAGTTTTTAAAGGTACTCTATAGCAATATAAGCATTGGTAATGTAACTTTTCTTCTTTTAAACCCCAATATTTCTTATATAATGCCTATCATTTTCTTCCATATAGTATAAATATTTATAGAAGTCATATTTCTTTATGAGACGATAAGGAATTTCACATCCATAGGCGTATCTCATTATATTCAAGAGCATCTAACACAGTACCTAGCAGAAAGAGACAGTATGTCGTAAAATAAAATACTTCTGAGGGTGGAAGCAAAGATCTAGTAGGGATTAGGTTAGCTATAGTTTTTTATTTTTTTACAGTAGTGAACATATGTATAGACAGAACTCTTCTTTTCCCTCAATAACAGTGCAACCAAGCAGAGTCAGGTATGAATTTAAAATTAATAGCAAGTTAAAGATGATTACCTTACACAAAGAGACATGGGATCTTTAAAATAAAATGAAGCAAAATAAAATTAAATAAATTTAAAGGCTGAGAGTCTTCTCACAGCATTTTTCTGACTGTATTAATTTTATTTATTGAGTTTGCAATGACATTGAGCATGCTACCCTTATGTTCATACTACTCTATTTTTCCTTTAAAAATATTCCAAGGAGGAAAAAAAACAACCATTCTGTAACTAAAGAGAAAGAGACAGGGAGACATATGACAGGTAGAAACAGACAAAGAACAGAGAAGCAGAGACAGACAGACAGATTCTGTACAGTGGTTCTTGGCCATTTAATTAAAGCCTCAGCCTTTGAAGCTTCTCTTTAGTAAACAGTGCTACGCTGCAAGAGAGAAATTGTCAACATTCATTCAACAAAGAACACAATGGTATTGGTAACTTTAAAATGAAACATTTCTGTACCTTAATATCAGATGTATCACGCTGACAGTTTCGCCAAGCTCTGGAAATTGATGAAAAAGTTCGATCTGCATGATCAAATTTACCCCCTTGCAAATTGAGGAAATAAGTTGTGAAAGGTTCCTAAAAAATAAGCAATTAAAAAATCCATATGTTTCCTCATGTATAAAAATATGGTTTTTTAAATAAATCATTACATTTAGATACCTTAATGAATAATAGACTTTAGCCAACTAAATACAAACTAGGTACAGAATGGAAATTATATCTAAATTATTATATTAATGATTTTTAAATCATTATTGTTTCAGAAGAAATGTTTCCAAAATTTGGCATTTGTAACATTTTTCAGACTCTCTCCCTTTTCAGGAACAACTTATTTATAAAATTCAAACATAAATTACATTGTATTTTCTTCATAGTATAGGGAAATAGTCTAATATGTAATATTCCTATTATTATGGCTCAATATTTAATTTGTGATTAACAAAAGAAAAATGTTTGGGAGATTTAAAAGCCTCCTCTTAGTTAAAGAACACTTAAACACATATTAGTAGATAATTGCTTGAAATTAGCTAAGCACTATAAATTACTTCTAGGATTTATGTCTGCCTGTACTCTACTAACAAGCTTTAATTAATGATGTGCTGCTAATGCTTTCCCAAAGAAATTACTTTCTAGTAGATGAATCACCTTTCAATTTTACAGAAACATTTCTTGTTTAACCAATATATTATCAATACACAGTAGCCTTGGTGTAATCTACAGACATACTTTATTCCATTTGCATCAACTGAAGTTTCTAAAATATATGAATATATGCTATCTTAACAAAATCTTATTTAGTTCTTATTTTAATACACTATATTTCAAAATAACCTATGTTACAATTTAAGATCTGATGAGATATCAACCCTTTGAAGAGGCACATTTAAGAAAAATACTCATACTAATTCCAGGTGAAACATTTTTAAGGCTATTCTATAGTAACATGTTATCAAATACATACCAATGGGGTAAAGAGATATTTATAATTAGAGATCTAACCACTGAAAAAAAAAATTTAGCACTTAAAAAAGATGCTGACAACTTTCAATCACTGCATATTCTCCACAACATTGAATTTAGTCATTCATGGTTTATTACTCAAGTTGAACTTACTATTCTTAGCAGCCATGCAAGAACAAAACTTGCAGTTGAGTAATGAGTACCATAGTGGAACTTTGGAACTTGATCATCTTCCCATGATTCATAACGCTCTGCAAAGAATGCTGCTCTTTTTGGATTCAAAGCTCCTATTGGCTGCCAGTGTGGAAGAAAAACAAAACAAAACAAGAACACATAAATGTTATCAACTTTTATTTCTTTCTTCAAATGTCATCCTATCAGCAAGTGTGAAAGTCAATTTAAATATACACATACACTCCACTGAAGCTAAAAACATGGTGCTTTACTTTCAGAAAGTGGATGGAAATTTTTTTCCCAATGCAGATTAAACATGCACATGTAAATGGAGGGAAAAACCTGTCATTTCTCAGTGAGTCTAGTTTCTGTTGAATACAGGTTTTTAATCAGACCGTAACAAGTATTTTCATAAAGACAATTACATGAAGTGAATATTAGTTACATAATACTTTGGAAAGCACTTATAAAATCCTGTTTAGGTCATCAGAAGCAAGAACCAGAAACAGAATCTTGATGTTAGAGAATTAATTTACAATAGCTTCTGAAAAGAGGATGAAACAAAACTGGAAGGGAATGCAGAGTGCAAGGAACAGAAGGAGTGAAAAGGGGTTAAGTGTACATCTAGAAATTTCTACAAGCATGGATAAAAGCAGAATTTAGAGGATAAAAACTTCCCTGCCTGAAACCAATCAATCAAGTTTATGTGTGTGTATGTTGGGGAGGGGGGTTTATAATAATAGAAGGCAGATTACAAGCTTATACCAGAAAACGATACATTAGAGCAGAGGGCTGAAGAGCAGTACAGCGAAGTGTTGTGGAATGTGGGCTCACTGGAATAGTAATAATATGCAGTCTGAAGGTTGTTTTGGAAAATAAAATGAGTAATTACATGTAAAGTCCTACCAACCATGCCTGACAACATTCAATGAATGCTATTACTTTTAAGATTATCATTCAGAATTGGGGTCAAGTTTGAATAAAACAAGAGCCTGTAAAACCCTTAGAATATTGGGGCGCCTGGGTGGCTCAGAGGGTTAAAGCCTCTGCCTTCGGCTCAGGTCATGATCCCAGGATTCTGGGATCGAGCCCCGCATGGGGCTCTCTCCTTAGTGGGGAGCCTGCTTCCTCCTCTCTGTCTCTCTCTGCCTAATTGTGATCTCTCTCTGTCAAATATATAAATAAATAAAATCTTAAAAAAAAAAAAACCCTTAGAATATTACTTGGCATAAGGTAAGAGCTAAATAAATGTTAGCTGGTATTACTATTATTGCTGCACCTGTTGTTATTTAGGGGATACATGAATTTCATTAAAAAGCATGCAAAATTTTTTGTGATTATGCAAATGTTAAGGAAAACAGAGTATTAAAATTCTCAAAGGAATCTGAGGTCTCCAAGAATTTTAAAAACCACCTGCTTTAAGTATTAGCTCATTCTCATAAAACATTCTGATCTCTAGAAAATCTCTATTCCTTATTTGAAATATAATTACCATTTCACTGAAAAAAAAAGCTGACTTTCTTAAATGAGCACTTAGGAGTTAGTCACTTCATTTAAAAGAGAAAGAAAATATCTTAAATATCTTATTTATAGGGGGTATGCTAACCTGAAATAAATAACAAATATGGGTTTTAGAATAGATTTTTCTGAAATATTCTGTTAAAAATGAAGCAAAGTTAAACTAGTTTTTAAAATGCTTTTCATGTTAATATGTGATTTAAGGCAACATCTTAAATTCATCATTTTCACTATCTTTCTTAAATTAATTGTTAACTTTTTTGAAAACTATCTTTAGGACTGTCCCCTTTCTATAGCTTGGTTTGAATCAACATTTTATATTGTCTTTTTTTTAACTTTACAAGCAAATTCTTAAAAATCTTTTATCAATTACTATTTTAGACCAGTATCTCAGTATACCAATTTAAAATGCCATCTTTTAAAGCATTAGTTTCTGTACAGAAGAATTAAAGCTGGTGTACTAAATTTATGCCAGTTAAGAATGGAAGTGACTGCAAGAAATCTTTGTTACAGAATCAATTTGGAATGGGTTTAAATGTATTTTAGCTGTTGTCCCTAAACACTGAGCCATACAAAAGGAAAGAGTGAAGGAATAAAATCATTGGAAGACAAATTATGTGAATTAAAAATAGAATCAATGCTCCTTTTGTATAGTTCTGCAGCATATTAAGTATTCACTTTATCTGCTCCTATTTTTATTACTCTCAAAATGAGTATACCTCCAAAATCAATAGTTACAGAATCACGTTTCTTGAATATAATGCTAAAACCAATTAGGATTGATTTCACTAGCATCCGAGAAAAAAATGGCATCATGCAGAGATCCATATAGGTAGAACCCACAGTATTGATTCTAGCTGTTATTGTTACAGTTGGTTTCTGAAGCTTGCTATAGGACAGCTATCAAGACGTGCCACATTTATTTGTAAGCATATAAAAAAGAAGTCCCCAAATAAAAGAAGGTTAAAAAAAAAAAAAAACCAGTGGAGCTGGAGCTGTGCAATGACAATGATACACTATCAGCTTACTCAGAGAAGTTACAGTGGGAATACACACATTGAATTATACATTACGTGAAAGCACTGATTTATTGTGGTAATAACATCCACCTCATTAAAAGATTCTGCTTTGCTGCAGTTGGAAGGCTACATATTGTTTACTGCTATAAATTAATGGCAGTGCAAAGAAGACTGTGGAACCATCCTAACAATAGATCTGTAATGACAGTGCTGTATATCACAGCTTGCTCAGCAGCTTCATAATAAAATGGAGACAATGTATTGAGCTAATACATTCTACCATGCTGGCCTATATTTTTCTGACAACTGCTTTAAAAGATGAGCTGAATTCAACTATGTTATAAAGCTGCAAAACATTTAACTAAGCAAGAGTCAGGCATACACCAAAGTGCTTCATAGCATTTTTAAAACATTGTCTAAATCAGTATTTCAAGATGTTTATTCATCTTTGCAAAAGAACTAAAAATAAATGCTGTGGCTTCTCTTACTTATACAGTATATTAAGAGTAACAATTGGAGGACAATTCAGGAGGATGCACAGCAATATCTTCTACAGGGAGTTCTTTGTACAATTTAACTAGAAAAGCTTGATAGATTTTTTTTTTTTTACATCAGCAAACTAATTAAAGGAAGAAAAGTAAAAATACTGGTCATTTAAAATGGTCATAACTTCCTGAAAAAAATCAATAAAAAATAGGTATTGATTAGAGAGAGGTGCAATTCAAGGTCAGAACAAGGTAAAAAATAAATAGCTTTAGGATACAGAAAAGTAATTTTAAAAATTACAAAAAGCTAACAAATAATATTATATAAGTTTTTTTTTTAAATTTACAGAATAAAGCTTGAGTCACAACAGAATTAAAGTCATTCAGATAAAATAGAATGACTTAAAAATTAGAGTATCAGGACTAGTAACAGAAGCATTATGTTTGTAAAAAAAAATGGAAATAAGAACTTAGATTGAAGTAGGAAAAGACAAATAAAAGAAAAAAAGAACACCAAAACTCTTGAAAATCTACAAATAGGAAAAAAAAATCATTATTCCTAGTACATTCTTATCTCAGAAATAGCAAAACTGACAACTGTGGTAGAGTGATAAATATTCTGTTGCAGAAATACTAATACCTTCCAGAACATGATATGCAAAACAAAACTTTCTAAATCAGGTTTCTTAAGAGTATTGCAATAAAAAAAAAACATCTTTTTATTACCTTCTCTGAGAAGTAATTTTGCTAATTAGTAGAGAAACAAAAATACTGTGTGTGGAAATGCCCAGCTCAGTGCTTGGCACACAATAAATTATTCATGATAACATTTATTACTATTTTGCAGCTTATTTGAGGAATAACACTTAAGAAAAAATTACTAAATAAGCCTGATGAAATTAGTAGTCTTAGAAAAGAATGTAATTAAACATCATGATCTTCTAATGGTGTATACAGTACTGTGCATTACCTGTTATAAGCCTCACAGTACAAAGTAGTCCCAATAAACTGAATTACCCTTCCTCAAGAAAATAACCAAAAGCAAAATTACTTTTAAAAGTCCAAAGGGCATCCAAATGTTACTATGAAAAGCATATGAAATGTCAAGCAAATTACAACTATCTTCTACTACATCAATTAAAAACAAACAGTTTTGGATTCACAGACCCCTTCAAAGGCACATAACGGACTTTCTCATCTAATTACTAGTAAAAGTTGGATGTAAAAATAAATGACTTTTACAGCATTGATGCATTCTAAGTTTTTTTCTTTTTAAAATTTTAGGAACTCTTACCTGAAGTTATTTAATTAATACCCCCAGCACACCCTTTGCATTTTATAAGACATTATTACACATTCTCATGGTAAATATGTGAGCTAGCAATCCCTGTTTTAAAAATGAAGAAGTATTTTGAGTAACCTACTTCAAAGTCAACATAAATTTAGGAGACACAAATTCAGCACTCAAAAATCCAGTCTTGAGGTCATTTTATCTACTTAACACTGTTGTATTAATTACAAATTGTTTCTTCTAATTTCAACAATTTCTTATGTTTTCATTTTTCAAATACAAGATTTATTTAATCGGTTGGCATAAAGTCTAATAATATATGTAAAGTGCTTAGCAGAGATCCTGGCACAAAGAAAGTACTTCACAATCGTAGCTGCCATCAGTGTTATTGTAACCCTTCTTACCACCATGACTGACATAAATCCTTCTTCCTTTTGAGATTAATATATGAACTGTTCTAAGTTATACCAACTCTTCAGAAGTTCCTAAATGATTATAGTTACTAAGAAGAAAGCCAAAGTAAATTGGCAAGGAATCTCACAAATTCAACAAAGCAGAGATTTGCTTAAGTTAACAAACTTCTCTTTTAAAACCCAAGTCTCAAAAGAGTTTTTTTGTTTGTTTGTTTTGTTGTTTTTTTTACATCTTTTTGTGAAGGCCTTCTTTGGAAAATCATTAGATCCAAACATCTCGAGGATGAGATGCAGAAGAAAGGATTGAAGAAAAAGTAAAGGATCATTCTGGTGCATAAAATACAGAAATAGGGCCTTCGGAAACACTGAAGGATAGGGTATCATAAAAGATATATTTTGTCGTTATAAGGGAGTGGTGAAGAGATGTCAAAATTAAAAAGGGGCTCAGGAAGGGGAGGTAAAAGAACACAACAATTTTTAGGATCTTGCTTAGGATCTGGATGACTAATCTAAATCTATCTCCAATCTCATCTTCATTTGGTATGATTAGGAAACTGGAAACCTCTTTTAATTCTATGACTACACTTAAAGCCTGTCCTACAGCATTTAAGAGGTCATGTGCAAGAGACATTTTATATATATTTTTTTCCTGTAAGTAGGATAGGCCTATAGACACTGAAAGAGGGCTACTGCAAAATAAGGGATTAAAAACTAGCAAGGAAAATATAACAAGATGGTTGAACTCCATGTTACAGAAATCCAATGTTATATGTTATAAAAATGCCAGATTAAAGGACGGAACATTAATTAAAAGGTATCTAATAATTCATGAATGGATTAAACCAAAAAACTTCAAATTCAGAGGATGAAAGGGAATGGATTATTGGCAAATTTGATATCATAAAAGATGATAATTTCTGATTACAGAACAGTGATCTGGTTTGAAAGATTACAAGAAATAAATAACATACAGATTAAAGGGTCCCCTCTATCTGATGACAATGCTACTATGTATTGGATTTAAGTGAAGGTTCTAAGACTCTGACATAAGCTACTTCATATTCTCATCAACCCCTTAATATAAACCTATTAGCATTCCTAATTTTTGGCAAAGCAATTGAGTCAGAGAAGTTAAATGACAATTAATGACTGGCTACCGAAACAGTGGCAGGGGCAATATTTAGAACCAACTTTATAACTAAATTGACCAGCAAATCCTAGAATGATTTGGGTTGTATGGATTGATAAAAATGCTGATGCTGATTTTGCAAAGTCATTGGAATCCTTTCGTGGGAGGTTTAGCTTAAATATCCTTTTGAAAATGTGCTACTACATTTTTATCCCTACTTATCTAATGTGTATAGGTATCACTTCAGCAGAAGTTTTCATATCTGAACAAACAAACAAAAAATATCTTGCTTGGGGCACTGAAAGATGCTTTGCACAAACAGCTTTAAAAAAAAAAAAAAGGTGAACAGGGGCGCCTGGGTGGCTCAGTGGGTTGGGCCGCTGCCTTCGGCTCGGGTCATGGTTTCGGGGTCCTGGGATCGAGTCCTGCATCGGGCTCTCTGTTCAGCGGGAAGCCTGCTTCCCTCTCTCTCTCTGCCTGCCTCTCCGTCTACTTGTGATTTCTCTCTGTCAAATAAATGAATAGGGTCTTTAAAAAAAAAAAAGGTGAACAAAAAGGAAAATATTGTCCCCAAAGTTCATGGTTTTACTTTTTGCTTAACTTCTGTATTTATACATCCATATCCATGAACCCAATAAGAGCCTTAAAATTCTCTGTGGGGTGCCTGCGTGGCTCAGTGGGTTAAAGCCTTTGCCTTTGTTTCAAGTCATCAGAGTCTGGGATCGAGCCCCACATCTGGCTCTCTGCTCAGCGGGGAGCCTGCTTCCTCCTCTCTCTCTGCCTGCCTCTCTGCCTATCAAATAAATAAATAAATAAATCTTAAAAAAAAAAATTTTCTGTGCTGCTAAAGCTTTTTAAAGAAGCCACTGAATTTTATTCTGTTTTTTCACCACCTGCCTTCTTCCCCCACCGCCAAGAGAAGAAAATAAATGGATAGTCTCTGTCATTTAAGCAATGTTGCCACTGTTAGGGGGTGCAGTACTATTTTGTGTCAGTTGTAGCAGCTCTTTTATCTAAATGACAAGTATAACAAACAGCCTGATCAGCATTTTTACTCAACCTTGGCTTTTAGGGTATTTTGTCATATGCTATATATGGCTGAAATGGTTTGGCACTTATCTTCACACACTCTACATTTTATTTAATATTGTCAAGAAAAAAATTTCATTGGCACACTACTGTGGCTTTTAGAGTTAACAAATAAGCACTTTTGTTTTCAAGTACCAGAGCAGTTTTTAATCCCTTGAAAACACACTTTCTTGCAAGTGGTGTTAAACATATACCTACTATACTATTTCAATTTAACAAACACAGCCTAGGAAAAAGCAAATATTCCACTTTACTTATCGCGCCTATGTAGAATCTAAATCATTTCAAATGCTCACAATGGTAGATTTAGTAGCCTCTGCAATTCTATGTTCTTCAGCTACAGCTTATATTACATGATTTTTACTACAGGTTTTTACCTGAATTTGAGAAAGGCACAGAAATTGATTAAAATAATCTGATAATCCAATGGCAATGTTAAATTAAATGCCTAGAAGGAAACCCTCCCCCGCCACCAAAAAAACAAAAACAAAACACCAATTTTAACAATCCAAGGCCAAAGGAAAAAAAAATAGTTTCAGCAATTATGAAAATGATATACACCAAAGAGGCTCAAGGCTGATATAATAAAACCTATTCATTTTCAGAAAGATTCATCTCACCACTTAAAGAAACAGTTAAAACCATTAACATCAGGCGTTCCAGTCCAAGATGATGACATAAGAGGTTCCTGAGCTCATTTCCTCCGATGGACAAACTAAATCTACAGTTACACACATATCAGTTCCCTCTTGAAGAAAGCCTATAACTAGCAGAGCTACATTATCAGACAACAAGAAAATACGCACATAGTAACAGGTAAAGGCTGTGCACACTGTTGCCATAAATCCCACCTCCAACATAGTAGCGTCCAATTGGGAAGAAACTCAAAACTCACAACTTCTTGAAGACTGAAGATTTTTGGACCCAACATCCAGCACCCCAATTAAGACTTCCACCTGTGAGAGAGGCCCTCCAGAACACCTAGCTCTGAAAGCCAATGAGGTTCACATCCATGAGACCATAAGACAACAGCAAAACCAAACCAAAATCGCACAGTTCTACACTAGCTCAGGAGACTCAGCTTAACTATCCCCCAGTGCTCAGTGCTGAGACAGCAGAGAGAAATGCCAGTTTCCCAGTCCTTCCTTGAAAGAGGTCTAGTTGCACATCTTAAAAGCTGCAGCCTGAGTGTCAGGATCCTAACTTAACACACATCTAAGAAGTGCAATCCTCCCCTGCTACCAGAGAAGCCAGCAGACACTACCTCTGCATTTTTCCTTTAGCCCTCTCCAAATCACCAATATCTCCCTGGAAAGAGCTTGTGCACAGGACTGGCACTTCTGCTTTCATGGCTGCCACCTAGAAGATGGATCCCTTGGTCACCCAGTTCACATGGCCATTGGGGCTTCTGTTCACAAGGTCCCACAGGACTGCAGCACACAAAGAGTTTTTTAAAAGGCTATCATCGCCCCCACCCCCACTCCCTACCAGGGCTCAATGTCCAGCTCCCAGTCTTCCCCTAAAAGAAGTCTACTTGCAAACTTTAAAAAGCTGCTGCCAGAGCCTCTGGCTTCCAATCAGCTTGCACCTACTGCTGACTGAAACCCTCAACTTTGGGATATTCACAGGTCTTAGCACACTCTCAATGACTGGGAGCCACAAAGAACATAGAAGGTGGTTTGGACAATCAGAAAGTTTCGAGATAGAATGTAACTTGGTATTAAGGAGGACAAGCACAAATACCACCCACTTCCCCTAATCTCACTCTTAAAATGAATCAAAACCCTTAGGCTGATAGGGGAGGAATACCAAATGCTCTCATCCCAGAACCTGGAAGAGAGATAAGACATTCTATATTACCAGAGGACCAGACAAAAATCTACTGCTTCTGGGGTAGAATAAAAGCAAAAGCCCTTTTACTTAGGAGAAAGGGAAAAAACCCTCTTTGAGCCAGGGTTCTGTACTGATATAAAGGAGAGGTCTGCTACTACTGGGAGAGGGACAAGAAAACCTCTCATGCCTGTGACCTGCCACAGACACAAGGCAAAGTCTGGATGTCATGCAGGGTACAGACAAGAAGGATGAGAAGGCCCACTGAGAAGACCCCGCAAGGTCTGCTTAAGAGTGATGATGGTTGGGGTGCCTGGGTGGCTCAGTGTGTTAAAGCCTCTGCCTTCGGCTCAGGTCATGATCCCAGGGTCCTGGGATCGAGCCCCGCATCGGGCTCTCTGCTCAGCAGGGAGCCTGCTTCCTCCTCTCTCTCTGCCTGCCTCTCTGCCTACTTGTGATCTCTGTCAAATAAATAAATAAAATCTTAAAAAAAAAAAAAAAGAATGATGCTGGTTCAGAATGAAGGAATTCCCCTACCCCGACCATAAGCCTGGTACTGAGTATCAAGCAACAGCAATCTACTCATGGGGAAAGGAAAGAAAGTAGAGAGAAGTCCTCAGTGCCACAGGCATAGAGGATCTGCCAGAGAGTGGAACAGAAACAGCGAGACAAAATCTCTAGGACCCTAGGATCCATACTAAGGACAAATTCAAATGGAAGGAATGGAGGAATTTGTGAAGTCTGTGCTGTGCTTAAAGTAACAGTGATGATAAGAAACCCAATTGAGCTCACCTATTGCCTGGATTGACTGAACTCCCCACACAAATTGTCTGACCTACAAAAAAGCACCCACAGTTCTGGGCATAAAATAGTATTCATATCCCAGTCTCTACTGATATTAAACCAAAAATTATGAGATGCTTAAAATACTAAGAAAAAAAATGACCTACTGTGAAGAGACAAAGCAATCAAAAGAACTATTCTCAGAGAGAATGCAGATGTTAGAACTATCAGAAAGGTTATTTAAAGTAACTACAATTCACATGCTAGAAAATCTAGGGGAAAAGGTGGAAAACTTACATGAACAGGTGGGAAATTTCAGCAGAGCAGGAAACTATAAAAAAAAGAATCAAATATAAATGCTAGAAACAAAAGAAAAAAAAATCAGAGGATAATTCTTTTGATGACCTTAAATGCAGACTGGACACAGCTATGGGGGAAAAAAAAAACACGTAAATTTTAAGGTAGAGTAACAGAAAAAGATAACTACAAGTAATAAAATAATGCTGTCATGGCTATATTAAGATCAGAAAAAGTAGCCTTCAGAACACGGAATATAAAGAGTTACATTACATAATGATAAAGGGATCCATTTATCCAGAAATCATAAAAATTTAAAATTGTTTCCTAGGATTCCTGTAACAAAGTACCACAAACTGAGTGGCTTAAAACAACAGAAATCTATTGTCTCACAATTTTGGAGTTTAAAAGTTCAAAATCAAGTTGTTGGCATAGCCATGTTCTCTTTGAAGCCTGTAGAGGGAAGATGCTTCCTTGCCTCTTCCAGTTTCCTGGATCCCAAGGTGTTCCCTGGGCTTGTGGCAACAGAACTCCAATCCCTGTCTCCATCATCACATGGTATTCACTCCTAATGTCTGTCTTAACGCGGTGCCTTAGTTTTCTTGTAAGGGCACCAGTCATATTGGATTTGGGCCCACCCCAATGGCCTCAGTTTAACTTGATTACATCGGCAAAGTCCCTCTTTACAAATAAGGTCACATCTATAGGTACCTCCTTCCTTGTGAGATGTCAATATATTGTTTTGGGAGACACAATTCAACTCATAACATGTACCCCAAAACAAATGATTCACATACATAAAACAAAAATGGACAAAAATGAAAAAATATATAGACAAATCTAAATCATAATTGGAGACATCAATACTACTCCCTTCGTCTCTCAGTAACCAACAGAACAAGCAGAAAATCAGCAAAGAAATCTAAGATATGAACAACACTGTCAACCAATTTTATCTAACTGGTTGTAAATGACATGTATAGAACACTTAACCTAACACAGAAGAAGCATTTTTTTCAAGTACACATGGAACATTAACTAACACAGACCATGTTCTGGGCCATAAACCAAATTTCAACTAATTTTAAAAACTGAAAATCATACAAAGTATATTCTCCAGTCATAATGGAATCAAACTAGAAATCAACAAGAGAAGGATGTTCTCTCCAAACCTGTGGAAATTAAACAACACTCTTCTCAGTAATCCATGGGTCAAAGAGAAAATCACAAGGAAAATTAGAAAAAATTTTCAATGAAATAAAAATGAAAACACAATATACAAAAATTTGTTGGACCTTGTAAATCAGTGTTGAGAAAAACACGTAGCATTAAGTTTTTTACATTAGAAACAAAAAGAGATCTCAAATCAATAGGTTAAAGCTTCCACCTTAGAATACTAAAAAAGAAGAGGAATTAAATCCAAATCAAAAAGAATAGTAGACAAAGTAAAGATCACTGAAACTGAACAAGAAAAAGCAATAGAAAAATAAACAAAATCCATAGACAGGCTGATCCAGAGGGGGTGGTGGGGTGGGGGGGGAGAGGGCGAGAAAGAAAAAGAAAACTACCAAAATCAAGAATAAAAAATGAAATAAGTAAAATCTGCTAGTCAGACTACCAAAATTCATTCGATAACAGAAAGATAATATGAATAGCCCTTAATCTATGAACTTAATTTGAAGTTTTAAAAAAAAACCTTCCCAGAAATAAAACTCCTGGCCCAAATGGTTTCAATGACGAATTCCACTAAAACTTAAAGGATGAAATAACTTCTACACCATCTTTTCCAGGAAACAGGGTAAGAAGGAATAACTTTAAAGCTGATTTTGTTCTGCCAGCATTACCCTGATGTCAAAACTAGATAAGGACATTACAGACAAATATCCTTCATGAACACAGATGCAAAAATTCTTTGGCAAATATTAACAAATCAAATTCAAAAAAATAACACATCAATGATCAAGTATGATTTATCTCAGAAATGAATCCCAAATCAACTAGTATAAAATTTACCATTCTAACAGACTAAAAAAGAAAAACTATATGATTATCCTCAGAAAAAGTATCTGATAAAATTCAATATTCAATGATAATGAAAATTTTTAACAAACTAGAAACAGAAGGAAACTTCCTCAACCTGATAAAGGGCATCTATGAAAAACCTAGTGGCTAATATACAAAATGGTGAAAGAATGAATACTTTTCCCCTAAGACCAACGGCAAGGCATTCTCAGCACTTGTGGTCAACACTGTATAATCCAGTAAGTATTCACTCAGAGATGATATATTCATTAATGCACGAAGTCCCAAAAACTCTAGCAAGGTTGCAAAATTCAGTCTAGCAAGGTTGCAAAATACAAGATTGATGTATAAAATTTAATTGTGTTTCTGTATCAAAAAATAATAACTGAAAGTGAAAATTTTATAACTCTTAAAAAACATGAAATTTAAAGGGAAGTTAACAGAGTATATATAATAATCATATGCCAAAAGCTGCAAAACATTAGAGAGAGACTAAAGAAAATCTAAAGAAATGGAAATTAAACCACATCCATGGACTGAAAGATTCAGTATTATTAACACATAATTTTTAGTAAAAATGGTCTACCAATGAAATATAATCTCAATCAAAATCTCAGCAGGACTGATAAACTAATTCTGAAATTTATATGAAAAATAGAGAAACCAGAATAGCTAAAGTAATTAAAAAAAAAAAAAAGGAGTCACATGATCTGACTTTATGACTTACTATAAAGCTATAAGAAAAGATATACTGTGTGGTATGTATATAAGAAAAGATAAACTGATTGAGCAGAACAGAGTTTAGAAATGGACCCACACATCTATAGCAATTTATTTACAAAGGTGCCAAGACATTTCATGAGAAAACATGGTCTTCTCAAAAAATGGTATTGAAAGAACTGGACTTCCATTTGTAAAAAAAATGAAGCTCAATACTTACCTTGCACCTACATTACAGATTAAAAATAGGTCACATTATAAGCCACAATATAAGAGTGTAATAATAATTATGTTTGACCCAATTTGGTTTTACAAAAGCCAAATCACTATTAGTTAACAATAAGCATATAGTCAACTAAGCTTTCAACTTCTTCAGTAAGAGTCTCTCTCGTATATACACATGTAAACAGTCCCCTCTAAGTGACCAGGGGCTACATGCCAGGAACAAATGCCACATTTTGATCTTCCCTCCCATTAACAACACTACTGCCACTGATATTTTTAACTCCGACTTTACTTTATCCTTTCTTCCCGTTTTTTTTTGTACTACAAATTTCTAAGACTAAATGTAAAACTTCACATTTTTGTTTCATATTTCACTCAAATATTTCATGCATTTTATTATGCAAAAATCACTTAAATTTTTTTATTTTCATTACCGCAAAGTGAGTTGTATGATCAATTTGTGATATTAGTGAAACTGTTGAACAAATTAGGGCCCCTGACAGAATCTTACAAAGATGCAATAAAGAAGGTAATACCTCAAGTTTATCAAGGGCATTAAACAATAGGGCTATAAATGATCTGAACAGTTCTAAATGCTACTAATTTCTTTTAATTATCTTGCCTATTTATCAGGAAGGTATCACCCAGATTTTTGAACAATTTCCTGAGATATGTCACACTAGACTTAAAACTTCACTAATTTACTAACTTAAAATACATTTTTAAAGTAAAAAAGTTAATATAGTTTCACAGGATATATCTTTCTTTTATCTTTTTTTTTTTTTTTTTTTAAGATTTTTAAGTAATCTCTACACACAACGTGAAGCCCAAACTTACAACGCTGAGATCAAGAGTTGAATGCTCTTCCAACTAAGCCAGCCAGGTGCACCTACAGGCTATCTTTCTAAGTGAAACTACTAATTTTCTTTTCTTCCTAACATTAAAAAATGTAACTAATTGTCTATTCTCCCTTTTATATTGAGCCACTGTTTCTTGTTTTTAGAATTTAACCTTTTTCCACTTCCAAAAACCTGGTTGACATCATAAATCATGAACTCACTTAAAAACAAAAATCCTTTTCTAAAAGTGGGAGAGTTTAAAATTAAGTCACACAGAAATAAAATGTTTCTGCTTAGATTATTCTTCTATAAATGGTTCATATATAACATACATTAAATTATAAGACTCTTTAAAAAGTAAAGACTATTTCATTCACTTTTGTTCCTGGCCCAGTCCTCAGAATAATGTCTATAAAAGTTAACCAGCAAATTAGTAATTATTTGAATCATCACATTTGTTCAACATAAACTAATGTTGAATTCAAGTTAAGTAGACTTTGGGAATAAAGAACTGGACAGGAATGTGGACATGTGACTTTAAAAAAAGATACTACATCATCCACTCTAAAATGCACACTATAGATGTTTAACTAGACTTACTGTGGTGATCATTTTGCAATATATACAAATATCAATAACTATTTTGAAGACCTGAAACTAATAGAATGTTGTAGGTCAATTAACCCTTAACTAAAATAAAAGTAGTAACTGCCCCCCCCCCAACACTACAAATTCACATAAAAATAAGTTTTGAAGATCAGAGGGAAATACAAGAATGAGAAGTTGAAAATCTGACACACACAAGCATATAAAAAAAGCTACAAATACTAAACTTCAACTTTAATTTTTTAAATCAAAAACTCTTAAAAACACAAACCAATTTCTAGGTGTTTTGAAAACAATCTTTATGTAAATTCATGGTAGGTCTATGTTCCCTACTCTGAATCTACCCAAGTTAGTACACCCAGCACTAAACTAAGAAAACGGGAAGGATTAAGGGATAAACTGGCAATGCTGTGTAAATAAAACAATTCATTTATAAATAATAATGAATGGTCACTCCACACCATAGTAACTTCAGATGATTACAGAATAAATACTTCACTTTGAGGATTACTGACTGGCAGTGTGTTGCTGGTGTATGTCAGGATTATTCATCACCCTGACAGTAATACTAACCACAATCCATTTCAGTTACTTCAGTTTATCATATTCTGACTAATGTTAAAAAACAATGTCATTGAAGGCTGCTTAAATTAAGTGTAAGGTTAACCTCTGTTAGACTCATTTAAAAACTACTAGAAGGTAGAAAATCAAATCTGCAAAATACTTAGAAAAGGTAAATTTTAACAAAGGTCACAAAAAACAGACTGACTTCCTAATTTAAAAACAAAACTTCAGCAAATTTTGTTAATGCAACACAATCTCTCTCTCTCTCTCCAAATATACATATGTATGTTCACACTTTGCTAAACTTATTTCACATTTTGAGGAAAGAGTGGCACAACCATATTTTAAACTAAATACATCACACTGAACAAATAATAATTTAAAGTTTAAGGTCAGTGTACCCATGATAATTTTCCTTCAGTAGCATATAAATAACTACATAATACTACATATAATAATACATAGCAATTTGCTATATAAGAGCCTCCCCCATCACCAATTAAGTAACTGAGAAAGGTCCCTTATTAATAAATGAAAACAGACTCAGATAATGTGCTATCTAAGTCCAAAGATTTCTTACTGTAGTCCTCTAATTTTAACTTTCTAGGCTACTTTCACATAGCATTTTGGTATATTTTTTAAAAACCATCTGCACTAATATTCTACTTTCTAGAGCATCATTTTCCTTTTTCTATTAATGTGATAGTTTTCTATTATCTCTGTGAGGACATTTATTCTGATTTTGCTTGTAAGGCTTTTTCTGTTTCCTGAATTGTCTTTGTTTCTTCTGGTTTCTTTTTATTTTTCTATTTGTTTTAGTCTTTGTTATCTTTCACATTGGAGACTGTCTTTAAATGTTCGCTAACGGCTTGGTAGTACCTTCACTTTTAGAATGAGGCACAAAAGAGCTGACTGAAGTCCACTGAACCTAAGTAGCACTGTGAGCTTACAGACTTCACTGAAGGGCAATCAGATGGGCTCCCTAAATGTTAGTATTTTTTCGGTCTTTTGTCTTGAGCCAGTCAATATGTTCAAAGTGCAATACAATCTTCTGTCTTAAAGGGTGGGGCTGGTATAAGCTGCCAGAGCTCTGATAGCATGACAACAAAAGGGATCTGGGGGTCTTCACTGTTCAGTACTTAAAGCTTTCAGTTCATCCTCCAGTTTTCCATTCCTTCCCATCAGCCCGTCCTCTGCTGTTCTTGGTGTTCTCAAATAAGAAACTTCTCTGGTATAATTTCTCCAAAAAGTTACATATCTCTTTCCTTTTGCCAAGATAAAGGAAAGAATGGTTAGATTTGGGGAAGAAGTAGACACAAATGCAAACAATCAAAAATACTCTTTCCACTTATTCCTAAAGTCTACCAGTTCACTGACAGGGACAGATCTGAGATCTCAGCCTTAACACTTGGAAAATGTGTGACTTTGGGGAGATCCTTAACCTCTCTGTATCTTAGTTTCCTTATCTGTAAAATAAAGATAACACTTTCCTTATAGTATTGTTGAGGGGATTCAAGGAGATAGCATATGTAAAATTTTGTTTATAAAGGAAGGCCCCTAATAGGGCTTCCCTCACAATCTAACAAATAGATTCTAAACTTTCCCCACATCATTCTTCAGCTGATTAGACTGTAAACTCCCCAAGGCAAGAGAGATAATTTATACCAAAATATCCAACATCAATGTGGCATATAACAGCATCCATATTTGGTGCCAAAATTAAAGTACTAAAATATATTTTATCAGCAAAAAAACAAAACAAACAAACACCAAAATCCAAGCATGGGGTAATTATTTTCTTTCTCTGTATTTACGTTTTACTGAAATGCTTTAACATCCATTACTTACTGTTGTAAAATCACAAGGTTTTTAATAAAATTTGAATTCCTTTGATTTGACTAAAGCTTAATACATTTTTTAAAAGGGGGTGTTGTAACACCTATCATATTTAAACAATATTCCCCTCCCCCTCCCAAAAGTGTTCTTTTCCCTCTGTGACATCTAGATGGTATACTGATTCCTGGTATATCTGTTACAGAACAGGACTAAAAGGACTGGCATTCGTCAGAAACAGCACTTAAAACTTAAAGAGATAAAGAAGTGCTGTCTGATCAACAACAGTTAAATGTCGGTAGTCAATTCCAGGTCAAGATGAAGCTGTATATTAAATGTGTGTGTTAGGGAGAAATATCTCACATATAAAAATACACAACCAAATGGTAAAAGATAAATGAGGGACATGGAAAGAAAATCACCTACTTTTCCTTTAAACAAAGAAAGAGAAGAAGAAACAATAAATACTAAGGACAAATAACTGCAACTCGTAAGCAAATAAATACATTCAAGAGAGTTTTGTCATTCAGTTCACTTATGTTATCTGAGAATTTACTCTTCAGAAACATTTTGCTCCAGACGAGGGCACCGGAAGCTGCTAGTTTGTTAAAAGAGTTGTGAATGGTATAACATTATAACATAGATTGAAAAAAAAACCCAAAACTATGATTTATTAGGGCTTGGATCAAAATTTAAAATTCAGTTTGAAGATAGGATCACAGTGAATTCTCCTTGAATTCCTACACTGCAAGCAAGAATCAGACAATCCTGGTGCAGGTTCATTTTCCCCTAATTCTTCGTTCTGCACCCTGAACCAAAAGAACAAGCTTACATGGCTCTAGCACTATAAAGCTGAAAAATGGATGATTTTTCTTTTCCTTCTACCTCAAACTCTCTTTAAGGATTTTCCTTCATTTTTGGAATGTAAGCTCTAAGTTTTAAAAAATAAAATACTTGCTTATACATTAGTCATTTCTGCTTTTTTATCCCAATCTTCAGTTTACTTTTTAGTAGGATAGTAGTTAACTACCTTGTTATTTTGAATTTCTAAACTAAGAGTCTCTGGCACAATATTATTAAATAAACAAATGAAAAATAAATGAATACTCAAGTTGTAACATCAGGGATTCAACAGTTTTAGCCAAAGATTCAGCTTTTTCATAAAACAGGCTTAGTCAAAACAAACAAACAAACAAAAAAAAAGCTTAGAGAATAACCTGGAACAAACACACTAAGAGGAACAATTTGGAAGAGCTTTCCTTTTTAAAGCACTGGAAAGTTGGTTACATTTTACCATGTATTTCAGCATGAGAGGTGAAAGGCAACTTGACAAAATAACATTAAAACAGACTTAGAACTTGATGCCAAAACCCAGTTTAGCACCCTGCAATATTTCTCAAACATTCTGGGCCCAAACTTTTAGTTTTTAGTAAGAAATATGTCACTTTAAACCATAAACCAGTGCACACACATGTATGTACACACACACGCGGCTTAGGCCAAAGATTCATATATAACGCACACTGATACTTCTTTTTTTAAATCTTAAGCTTCCTTCATTTATTTCTCTATAATATCTACCTATTTATTTATCTTGAGTGTAGTTGACACACAATTTTGCATTAGTTTCAGGTACATAACTTAGTGATTTATCATTATATTTATATATTATTTATGTATATATTTATACATATATTATTTATGTTTATATATATATGTTAAGTTTATACATTATGCTGATTCGCTACAAGTGTAGGTACCATCTTTTTGAACATGTCATTATTATGGTATCATTCACTAAATTCCTTATTCTGTGCCTTCATCCCCATGACTTATTCATTCCATAACTGGAAGCCTGTATCTTCCACTCTCCTATACCCATTCTGCCCAACCCCCAACCCCTTCCCTGCTGGCAACCACCAGTTTGTTTTCTACATTTATAGGTTTGAGATTCTGTTTTTTGCTTATTTGGTTTTTGTTTATTTTGTTGTTGCACAGTTACTACTTTTTAAGTTTTTCTATTCGTTTTTTAAAATGCTCGTTGTAAACTGCAGTTTGAAAAACATTGGCTTAGTGTTTAAATTCTGGTGCTAGCCACTATCTGTGTGACTTTGTACAACTTGCTTAACTTCATACTGCCTTAGTTTCTGTCTCTGTAAAAAAGACAGTGAATAATGTGGCCTACCTTATAAGGACTTTGTGAGGGTTAAAAAAAAAAGTTAACACATATAATATACTTAAATAAGAGCTTGACAAAAGTAAATCCTCAATAAATATTAGTTAACAATAATAAAACGGCATATTCCCCCCTATAGCTAATCTATAGCTAAGTTTTCATTTGGAAGCTAATGGTTAGTGACTGCTTTTCAATGTAAGAACAAACTCATTTTTTAGAATAGGCACTGAAGTTATGATACATATATTAAATAATTCAAAATAATTGTGTGAATCAATTAGAAGAGAAATAATTGCCTCAGAGTATCGGGGCTTTTCTCTTTTAGAAAATTGGTTCACACAATCCATTTCCTACTAAGGGAAAAAGAAGAAATCATGGTGGCAGAGAAAATCTTTCTAATCTACAAAGAAAGCCCTGATACTGAAACATTCTGCCATCATAATTTGTTTTTATGATATGACATTTTATAAATATATTACTGTCCTAATTATAATTTCTTATAAAGACAAGACAAAAAGAAAATGTTCATTCCCATCTCTCCCAACGAGGTTGTCAAAATATAAAAATCTATGTATAATTGTAAAATACAGATTAAAGTCTCTCCCAAGTGGTTAGATCTGTCGTCTCAACAGTCAGAATTGTAGACCAGTGATGAAACAACTGGGAAAGTGAAAGGAAAAAAATCAACTTCAACATTCATTCCTACTTTTTTAGCTTTGAAAGAATAAATTAAACCATTATGTTAAATGAGGGCTTTCTCAAAACACACATATAAGAAATTAATTTTCAGCAGATTTTCTATTTGATCTTCTACACAGACATATTCCATCTTCTCAACAGAGTGACAATATTAATTTAAAATTATTATAAAGAGATAGTGTGCATAAAATAAAAGTTTACACCTTCAAGAAGACATTTTTTACAACTTTCATTGAACTCTTTTCGCAAAGAATGATCAGAAAAATAGTATAGAAGAAAAGGTGTTGATTATACTAATTCAGCTTCAAAAAGAAAATTCCCTGTGTAACATGGAAGAAATAACCAAGTAAAATTGTAGCTTTGTATCAAAGCTTCTAAAACTCGTCTGAAAAGCATCATTGAGAAAATTAAATGAACATAAATATGCAGAAATAATTCCGTATGTTTTAAAGCCAGTCAGGTATATAATCTGTTAAAGAATGGGGATAAGATCTGTCTACATTTTAAATAAAGCTTTGCACAGAATGTTTTCTACAATTCTATAAGTTTAAACAAATAGTAATGTTTGTTAAATGTATACTATGGGAAAAATTTCAATATAAATCTCTTATAATAATTACTCAGACAGATACAACTAATCTTGTGTATGAGATATATCCCTGAAATATGCATGTAAACAAATATCTGAAAATTGAATCACACTGTAAACATTATGGAAGATTTTACTGCCAAAAGGAATAAGATATTTTTATAAAGTAAATAATTACTACCACTTTATACATGCAAAGCACAATTTTCAAAAATCGAACATGCTTATTTCACTTAAAATAATGTAGTTAATTCCACACTCACTTATATCCATCATTATTTAATGAAAACAGTTAGTACTAGAATTCCATTTTCTTGAACTTGAATGACTTTTATAGCATTTGAACCACCACTGCTTTGTAAGTTATAAGATATGTATGTGGTTGAGTGTTAGAGCTCCCCACTTCTTCCCAGCCCTGCTAATTACACTACTATTCATTATTCAACTATGTGTCCTTTAGTTCTTGTTGAAAGCATTCTTTATATTCTTTCCTCAGCCCAAAGTACTAATCTCTCAAAAAATCTCACAAAATATAAAAATGGGTACCACTACTACAATTAAAGGCACCAAATCATCAAAATTATATTTTTTATGCCTTTATATAGTGGATATGGACATATATGGAAAGACTAATGAAAGCAACTCCTTTAGTTTTGAGGCCCTTTACCACTTTTACAAATCTAACAAAATAAAAAGAGCAAAATCATTATTGGTAATCTAGTGGGGCATAAAAATGGCCTTATTTATCATATACAGAATATAAATTGCAAAGGCATTAGTTAAAACAGTATTTTACCCACCCAACAAAAGTATTTGACAAGCTCTATAGAAATAGCTATATACAAATAAAATTCAATTTTAATAAAGGATCTATTTATCTGGCAAATAATCCATTAAGGCATTTTGCTGGTATTACTTTAATGAACTGTCATAACAAAAGAAACCATATAGTTTAAAAAACAAAAAACAAACAACTGCTTTGGTAGCTTTCCTCTGGTCATGTAAGATTTTTTCAGTGAGATAGAGAACCAAGACAAGAGGCAGAGAATAGGGATGCCTGGGTGGCTCAGCTGGTTAAGTGTCTGCCTTCAGCTCAGATCGTGACCCTGGGGTCCTGGGATTGAGTCCTGCATCCGGCTCCTTGCTCAGCAGGGAGCCTGCTACTCCTCCTGCTTGTGCCCCCTCCCCGGACAAATAAATAAATAAAATCTTTAAAAAAAAAAAAAGAGAGGCAGAAAATAGAGGCAGTTGGCAAAGAACAGTGGTAGGAGGAGGCAACATGATTACAAGAACTCTTGGTCAGGTACAATGATGGCAGAAAACAAACACAGCCTCAGCGAAAATATCCAAGTAGCCTCCTGCTTATCATCATTGGTAACTGTTCTACCAGGACAGAAACATGCACCCTGTCCACAATCTGTCTTACTACCCACCGGATCTTGAAGAGCCCACCAAAAAACTTTCTAAACAACAACAACAACAAAATCCTAAGCTATGGGCGCCTGGGTGGCTCAGTGGGTTAACCTGCTGCCTTCGGCTCAGGTCATGATCTCAGGATCCTGGGATCGAGTCCCGCATCGGGCTTTCTGCTCAGCAGGGAGCCTACTTCCCTCTCTCTCTCTCTGCCTGCCTCTCTGACTACTTGTGATTTCTCTCTGTCAAATAAATAAATAAAATCTTTAAAAAAAAAATCCTAAGCTATGTGCTTAAATAGAAGTCAGAAGAAAGTCTAAAAAGTTTTTAAAAAGGTGATTCTTCTAGAACTCTAGGAAGGATATTTATTTAAATATATTTTGTGAAGCAAATTTTACATTTTAATAAATTAAAGGAGTAAAAATAAGATTTTTACTTTTATGTACATAAAATTCAAATAATGGAAAGAGAGTAGGATATAATAGCCTGAGAATTGAAGAGCTGGCAAGTTTTTATTATTGACCTACTGCATGACTCACTATACAAGTTAACCTAATACATAGACCTCAATTATTCGATTTGAGAGTTTTACAGATTCCAGTGAATACTACAGGGTCTTAGAACAAATATGATACCTAGATGTAAGACTTTCCTTATTCTAAAACAACAACAACAACAACCCCCCCCCCCCCAAAAAAAACCAGTTATACTCAGTATATATACACTGGTTATACTCAGTTATGTGTTTATGGTCAGCTGAGGGCTGGGTTAAGATGGCGGCTGATGGTACAATCTAGCCATCCTCCACATGCAGGTTGAACTGGCCATGTTAGGGGCACGTTCTCAAGTTGATCACTTAGAAGCATTAGAAACAGATGGTTTTAGAACTGGGCCAGAAATAAGGGTTAAGACTGGAGCACTCTGTCAGAGATATAGAAGTTATCAAAGACTACTGAGATTATATCAAAATGACTCAAGAGTAACTTAAAGAAGTTCCCTGTGGTAAAAAACAGGAACAACTGAGTGAACATCAGTAAAAATAATCACTGCAATGGATTGAAATATCAAATACATTTAAGTCTGTGAGTTCATTACGATGTTTTTTTTAGAAAGTTAGATCCCATTGGAAGATGTTAGGAACTAGTCACTGTTATGAAAATGAAATAAAGAGAGAGAAAAAAAGCAAACTTTTATTCTGCTTTTCCAATGCAAAGTACCACTGCATAACCTAACCTAGTAGTAGATTAAGGGAAGCATCTTGTTACAGAATGAGTCTCAATTTCGTAAATGAAATTAAAGTGAGAGATGGTAAATATCATGATTTTGCAATGATTACATAACCAGTAAATCCAGGCATTAAATATAAATGGCAACTAACATCACAAAAGAGAAGTAAAGAAGGTATTACATGCCTTCTATGAGAATAATGCGAAAACTTCCTATGAAGCAGTATTGCCACAAATATCCAATCTGAATTCTATCAGTCTTTGGAACAAACTACCAATTTATAAGAAATACAGAAAGTAGAGAAACCTGTTAGACTATTCCACTGGGATGCAGTAAACAAAATCCATACTGTGAGAAAAGATAGAAAACAAACTATGTTTCTTCAACTAATCAATTGGAAAAAAAGAAAAGATGGAAGAGAAACCTACAGGAGAGACTTAAGACTTAATCAGTATCAACTGAATGCACTGTGTCGTCCTTATTTGGATCCTGATACGAATAAACACAGTAAAAAGAATTACAGAAAGTTGTAATTCAATTGGAATGTCATACTTACTAGGCTTTTGATGATATTAAGAAATTATTGCTAATATTTTAGGTTTGCTAATGGCATTATGGTTATGCTTTAAAAAGAAACCTTAAAAAGAAGTACATATTGAAATATTTATGAATAGAATGATATGATATCTAGGATTTGCTTCAAATTAATAAGAGAAAGTAGAAAGAAAATGAATATAAAAATAAAACAAGAGTGATGATTACCAAAGCAGGGTTACTAATTGATGTAAATTTATTACGCTAATTTGTCTACTTTTGTATATGCTTGAAATTCTCTATGATAAAAAACTAAAAAGAAATATGCCCTTATTCTATATTACAAAATGGTGATACAGGATATTCTATTTATTGATAATCTAGGACAGAAAAGGAGAGTTCTTGAAGAACCTAAGATATAAGAAAATAGTTTAAAAACATTGTGATAAACGTATATGCATATAGAAATATAAAATGCAGTCATTCCTTATTGATATGTGGTAATAAGGAGTATTTTTTGCTTATTTATATGTTTTACATTTAAACAACTGAATAAAGTTAATATTTTATAACTTGGGGGAAATGTCATATATATTTTATCATTTAACACATTTAGTGAATGGCAGGCCCTGTGCTAGGCATGAGAAAAACAATTGTGAACAAGAACTCCCTCATATAGAGTTCAGTAGGGGGAAACCAAAACAGGTAGAAGGGTATATAATATTCAGGATATTTTAGGTGCTGTGAAAGAAACAGAGGACAGAATATCACGGAATGAAAATAGTAATGGTCTCCATGAAGAGGTGACCTACAGGACTAGAGTCAGCCACTCACTAAGTAGGGGATGAACATTAAAGGCAGAGAAAGCAAAACTCTGAATTGGAAAGAATAATTCTGCATTCAGAATAACTAAGTGAAAAAAGGTTTAATCACTGGATTTCTATAATTCAAAATTATATTTAAAGAAAATTCATTTTGAGGTAGTGAGGGATAGATTAGACAAGGGCAATAGGTGGCAAAGAGATCAGGTAGGACACCTGTAGTAATGTACTGGTACTTGTCTTTTAATACAAGTGCTGGTGAGAAGTATCCATGATACTAACACCATTTGAAGAAGTTAATATTTTAGAATAATGTCTTCCTAAATGGATATAGAAAAAAAGAATACAATTGTAAATACTTTTCATTGTTACCAACTTTATCATGCATTTTTCAAAAATTTTCAATTTAGGGGCACCTGGGTGGCTGAGGGGTTAAGCCTCTGCCTTCGGCTCAGGACATGATCTTAGGGTGCTGGGATCGAGCCCCACATCGGGCTCTTTGCTCAACGGGGTGCCTGATTCCTCCTCTCTCTCTGCCTGCCTCTCTGACTATTTGTGATCTCTCTGTCAAATCAAAAAAAAATATTAAAAAAAAATTTTTTTTTCAATTTAAATTCTAAGTTCAATTTTGAGAAAGTGAAAATATATATGAAAGATAAATGTATTAAAGTTACAGTTATAGTAAAAAGATTTTTAGAAAGTAATGTGAAAATCAAAAATAATCAAATTCATTGTGATGTGCAAGGCAACTGTATTTCAGATGATTCCTGAAAAATTACCTTGGACAAATCTCTGAAGTTGCTTGGCAAGGTAAGATCCAGTTCTTCTGATTCATAATTAGTGATGACCCAGGGAAACACTGGATACTGATTTAAGTCATTGTAACTCCGTCCTAAGAGAGGGAAAAAAAGCCACTCCATTTAGAATAATAAAATGAAATGATAAATAGGAATATCATTAGCTAAAAATAATAACAATTTAACTCTTTGAGAGCCAGACAGTGTTCTCATCATAAATAGACTTTTATTAATTGAGTTAAACTTTATATATAGTTACTGAATGCCTATGGACCGTCTTTTGGGAAATGTAATGGTATCATAAGAACCTTTAGTAATAGTATAATAGTATAATAATGTAAAACAAATCTTAAATAATGTGAGACTCAAGCCCACCTTCTAGTTTATTTAATAACTACCCAAAACAAATCACTGGTTCTACTCTCTAAAAAGAATTTGGAGGATACATTTAAAAGACACTTTAAGCACAAGAGGAGCTATTTGAGAGTAGACTATTTCATAAACGTTGCTCCCTAATTATTACTGTGCATTTAATCTATGTGTTAATTGAATTATCTCTCATGCTAAGTATGTGCATTAAGCTTAGTGTGTAAGTTTTCTGTTTCTCACTACTACTTAAGAATCGTTTCAGTCACTACTTATATAATCTTCATTTAGTTCGACATAAATTCAAACTTTCTTCATTCCTATCCCTCAGCTGGCTGTGAACTGAACATCTCAACTGATAAAATTTAGACTTTTCAATGTGAACCCTTAACTTCCAGTTTTCCATAATAGTCCCTCTCTTCTCCTCTTCTCTAACAGTGCCTTTATTCTTCATGAGCTGTATTTCCTTCAACAGAGCTCGAGTCAGCCTCACTCATAACTTGCATTGTTACTTCTCCTCTCTGTCCCTTTCACTGTTTCTCATTTTTGCCTTAATCCATTCTCTTTTTACTATTACACAAGAAAACTATAATTCACATCTAATGTTCTCATTTCATCTCCAACCATTCAGTTCCTGCAATCAGCCTTTTCTGTTTGCTTTAAAGCTATAAGGCATGGCCTGTACTCATTTTTAATTCTCCCATACCATATTTGGTACAGGCAACCAACACCTTTCTCTTTCTTTCCCCTTGCATCTCAAGACATTTGCTATACCTCAGTTTTCCTCCTCTTAGGTCTAAAAACTCTGGGATAACTCATCCTCTTCTTTCCTTTACTAACTTTACCTTTGTCTTCTTGTCATGAACAAGAACATTCACCAGACCTTGTCTCACTGCTTTCTGTATTATCTGGCTTGGTAACCTCAACTCATTCTTGGTAATTTCTAATTTATGCAGATGAAATCCAACGTCTTCTCTCCAAATTCCAAATACCTTCTTTGAACTATACTTCTAAAAATTCTTTTTGATATATTAACCTGGATGTCTATCTACATAGAAAAATCATCATCTTTTTCTAGACCATTTTTTCTGACTTCCTTTCTGTAATGGCACCACCATTTCCCCAATGATTCAGGACAGAAGCCTGGAAACCTTTTCTGACACTTCTCTTTTACCCCCTACATTTAGTCAGCCCAATGTCAAATTGTTTGTACCTTATAAATCTTACATCATTTAATCTATAAATTCCCACTTTCACACCTCTAATGAAGCTCTCATTATTTTTTATATATAATTACTTCCTAACTGTGCTCTCTACCTAGTTTCACTCCACTCTAGTTTATCCTTCATTCTGCCTCCATGTTAACTTTCTATATAGTACTAATATCATTTATTTGCTCAAAAACTTTCAGAAGTTGCCCTATAAATGGACGGCTAACTCCTCAAACTGAGAGAAAATCTTTCACAATGTGTCTCCCTGCTACCTTTTTAGTTTTCTTTCTCATTATACCTTTATGAATATATTCTTTAGGTGTGTACATGCATATACATATGTATAAATTATACCCTTAATCATTCTTTAGCTATATCACATTTTCCCACCTTTGTATGTTTCCTTATGCCTTCAGCTTTACATGGCATGACATTTTTTTTTAATTTTTTATTTTTTATAAACATATACTTTTATCCCCAGGGGTACAGGTCTGTGAATCACCAGGTTTACACACTTCACAGCACTCACAAAAGCACATACCCTCCCCAATGTCCATAATCCCACCCCCTTCTCCCAACCACCCTCCCCCCAGCAACCCTCAGTTTGTTTTGTGAGATTAAGAGTCACTTATGGTTTGTCTCCCTCCCAATCCCATCTTGTTTCATTTATTCTTCTCCTACCCACTTAAGCCCCCATGTTGCATCACCACTTCCTCATATCAGGGAGATCATAGGATAGTTGTCTTTCTCTGCTTGACTTATTTCGCTAAGCATGATACGCTCTAGTTCCATCCATGTTGTCGCAAATGGCAAGATTTCATTTCTTTTGATGGCTGCATAGTATTCCATTGTGTATATATACCACATCTTCTTGATCCATTCATCTGTTGATGGACATCTAGGTTCTTTCCATAGTTTGGCTATTGTGGACATTGCTGCTATAAACATTCAGGTGCACGTGCCCCTTTGGATCACTACGTTTGTATCTTTAGGGTAAATGCCCAATAGTGCAATTGCTGGGTCATAGGGCAGTTCTATTTTCAACATTTTGAGGAACCTCCATGCTGTTTTCCAGAGTGGCTGCACCAGCTTGCATTCCCACCAACAGTGTAGGATGGTTCCCCTTTCTCCGCATCCTCGCCAGCATCTGTCATTTCCTGACTTGTTTATTTTAGCCATTCTGACTGTTGTGAGGTGATATCTCATTGTGATTTTGATTTGTATTTCCCTGATGCCGAGTGATATGGAGCACTTTTTCATAGGTCTGTTGGCCATCTGGATGTCTTCTTTGCAGAAATGTCTGTTCATGTCCTCTGCCCATTTCTTGATTGGATTATTTGTTCTTTGGGTGTTGAGTTTGCTAAGTTCTTTATAGATTCTGGACACTAGTCCTTTATCTGATATGTCGTTTGCAAATATCTTCTCCCATTCTGTCAGTTGTCTTTTGAATTTGTTAACTGTTTCCTTTGCTGTGCAAAAGCTTTTGATCTTGATGAAATCCCAATAGTTCATTTTTGCCCTTGCTTCCCTTGCCTTTGGCGTTGTTCCTAGGAAGATGTTGCTGCAGCTGAGGTCGAAGAGGTTGCTGCCTGTGTTCTCCTCAAGGATTTTGATGGATTCCTTTCGCACATTGAGGTCCTTCATCCATTTTGAGTCTATTTTTGTGTGTGGTGTAAGGAAATGGTCCAATTTCATTTTTCTGCATGTGGCTGTCCAATTTTCCCAGCACCATTTATTGAAGAGGCTGTCTTTTTTCCATTGGACATTCTTTCCTGCTTTGTCGAAGATTAGTTGAATGTAGAGTTGAGGGTCTATTTCTGAGCTCTCTATTCTGTTCCAGTAATCTATGTGTCTCTTTTTGTGCCAGTACCATGCTGTCTTGATGATGACAGCTTTGTAATAGAGCGTAAAGTCCGGAATTGTGATGCCACCAACATTGGCTTTCTTTTTCAATATCCCTTTGGCTATTCGAGGTCTTTTCTGGTTTCATATAAATTTTAGAATTATTTGTTCCATTTCTTTGAAAAAGATGGATGGTACTTTGATAGGAATTGCATTAAATGTGTAGATTGCTTTAGGTAGCACAGACATTTTCACAATATTTATTCTTCCAATCCAGGAGCATGGAACATTTTTCCATTTCTTTGTGTCTTCCTCAATTTCTTTCATGAGTACTTTATAGTTTTCTGAGTATAGATTCTGTGTCTCTTTGGTTAGGTTTATTCCTAGGTATCTTATGGTTTTGGGTGCAATTGTAAATGGGATGGACTCCTTAATTTCTCTTTCTTCTGTCTTGTTGTTGGTGTAGAGAAATGCAACTGATTTCTGTGCATTGATTTTATATCCTGACACTTTACTGAATTCCTGTACAAGTTCTAGCAGTTTTGGAGTGGAGTCTTTTGGGTTTTCCACATATAGTATCATATCATCTGCGAAGAGTGATAATTTGACTTCTTCTTTGCCGATTTGGATGCCTTTAATTTCCTTTTGTTGTCTGATTGCTGAGGCTAGGACTTCTAGTACTATGTTGAATAGCAGTGGTGATAATGGACATCCCTGCCGTGTTCCTGACCTTAGCGGAAAAGCTTTCAGTTTTTCTCCATTGAGAATGATATTTGCGGTGGGTTTTTCATAGATGGCTTTGATGATATTGAGGTATGTGCCCTCTATCCCTATACTTTGAAGAGTTTTGATAAGGAAGGGATGCTGTACTTTGTCAAATGCTTTTTCAGCATCTATTGAGAGTATCATATGGTTCTTGTTCTTTCTTTTATTGATGTGTTGTATCACATTGACTGATTTGCGGATGTTGAACCAACCTTGCAGCCCTGGAATAAATCCCACTTGGTCGTGGTGAATAATCCTTTTAATGTACTGTTGAATCCTATTGGCTAATATTTTGTTGAGTATTTTCGCATCTGTGTTCATCAAGGATATTGGTCTATAGCTCTCTTTTTTAATGGGATCCTTTTCTGGTTTTGGGATCAAGGTGATGCTGGCCTCATAAAATGAGTTTGGAAGTTTTCCTTCTATTTCTATTTTTTGGAACAGTTTCAGGAGAATAGGAATTAGTTCTTCTTTAAATGTTTGGTAGAATTCCCCCGGGAAGCCGTCTGGCCCTGGGCTTTTGTTTGTTTGGAGATTTTTAATGACTGTTTCAATCTCCTTACTGGTTATGGGTCTGTTCAGGCTTTCTACTTCTTCCTGGTTCAGTTGTGTGACTTCTAATCTCTCAAATACCACCTCTACTAAAGTAATATCTATCCTTATATGAACATGAAATCCTTCCTGATTTTTTTCCTTACTCCCATCAACTGGATGAATATAATTTTCCTCTCTCTCTGAACTTTTATTGACAATAGTACTTTGTATTTCTTTTGTTGAATCTATAGTCGTTGCTCCAGAATCGTGTAAATGCTAAAATCTGTACTTAAAATAACTTCTCTGAGAGCAAGCAACATGCCTTATCCTCTCTGTACCTCCTTTGTGCCTCAAATATAAACTGTGTCAGTTTGCTGAATTGAAATCTCAAATGTCCTACAAATATATTCTCTGTTTTCTTCATTCTAATTATTACAAACAAAAAGTAATGGCACATTTCTATTCTTTACTCTCTCTTTTTAAATTTAGCTTATATTTATTTAGATTCAATTAGCCAACAGGTGGCACATCCATAGTTTTTGGTGTAGTTTTCAATGATTCATTAGTTACGTTTAACACCCTGTGCTCAGGACAATATATGCCCTCCTTAACGCCCATCACTCAGTTACCCCATCTCCTTTTCCAGAACCCTCAGTTCTTTATTCTCTTTCAAAGAGAACAGTTTCCATGGGTGATGTTCAGTAATACTTCTTGATTACAGACCTTACAGAGGACCATTAACTCTAGATTTTCACATATGGATCATAAGGTAAGTATTCCTTTACTTAATATCTTACCAAGTTTATTTTTTTCTATGTTACATTTTTGTTTGATCATGTAACACACTTCTGATTAAGTCATTAACAGGTTAAGATTTTATATATGGTTTTTCATTTCCACTATCCCATAATGGATCCATTCTTACTATATTAAATAGTTGTAAATTTTCATTTTAGATTTTTAGAAAAAAGTGTGCATACCCATTTTTAATTTTCTCAAGCAGCCAGCTGTTCATATGTAAAACTGTAAACTCTACTTTTCAAAATTACTCTTGATAAGGTATTCACGTAGTAATCATGAAAATAAAAGTAAGCTATTTATACTAGTACTCATAATAATTTAATAATATCACAATTAATAACATCACTGGAAAAAAATTATCATTTGCAATAAGTCAACACGTAAGTTCAGATTACCTGCTATTGTGTTGAGAAACATCAAATACTCAAAATTTGAAATCTCTCTATGCTGCCATCGCTGAGTCATATTAGAAGCTTTAAAGAGTTGACGTGGACTAGCTAATGAGATACGCCTGCAAAAAACAGAATTTGATATAGAATCAATTTAATTATAACATAATAATAAATTATGAATATCTGTGCTTATTCTGTATATTTAACATAAAAAATGATATCTGTATATTCTAAAAAGTTCTGTCCATGTTTTACTAATGAATACAAGAAATGTTTCAATGTACAATTAATGATTACACGATTTAGACTAACCACAGGTCCATGATACATATTCTATTCATTCAAGTAAGCTGTCATTACAATGCCATTATAATATCTAGTTTCCATAAATGTTCATTAATAATAGTACTATTAATAACTTACTGAATTTACTTATATAAAAGGATTATAATAACTCAGAAAGATATAAAATTGTATTGACATCTTTTTCTGTGTGGGGGTTTCTTTTTGTGTGTATTCACATCTTTATCAATTTTAATAGTTCTCTTAAAGACAACACGTTTTAAATTTTAAATTTAAATATTATGTTTATATACCCTTTATAAGACGGAAAAGGAAGATTCTAAATTCTTCACATGTCTATTCATGGGGTGGGACAAAGGTAAAAGAAACTATTCTTTTTTTATACAGCTTAATAATAGATGACCAAGTTTTCTGTGTTTTTTTTTTAATGCAATGTAAATAACAAAAGATGTAACTGACTAAAACTAAGTTAGAGTGGTAAATAGGTGGCAGGATTAATTATTACCTTCAGAACCTAGGATCTCAGAGAAGTATGCTGTGACAGTTCTTCTTACCACGAAAGACAAGGTAACTATATTTTCTGTTTAATTTTCAAGGGTATAATTTAAATACTATAAAATTTACCCACATAAGTATACTACTCAATGATTTATTAATAAATTTCTAGAGTCCTGTGATTATTACCACAATGTACTTCAGACCATTTCATTACCACAAAAACTTGCCTTGCGCCTATTGACAGTTAATCTCCACTCCTATCCCCAGCTCTAGGTAACTATCAATCTGCTTTCTGTCTCTATAAACTTGCCTTTTCTGGACATCTCAGATAAATGGAATCATACATCATGAAGTCTTCTGCACCAGGTTTCTTCACTAATCATAATGCTTTTGAGATTCATCAATATGGCATGTTATTAGTAATTCATTTTTTAATTGCTGAATAGTATTCCAGTGCATGAATATAAAATATATCACATTATAAAAATCCATCTTAAAACTCTTGTAAGAGTTTTACATATATTCTGAATACAAGATCTTTATCAGAAACACTATGTACAAATATTTCTCCCACTCTAGGACTTCTCTTTTCAAATACTTAGTGGTGTCCTTTAAAGTACAAAAGTTTTAAATTTTTATTAAATCCGATTACTCAATTTTTTCTCTTACGGATTATGCTTTTGGTGTCACATCTCAGAATTCTTTGCCTACTCCATGGAAAAACCATGAAGGTTTTTCTCCCACATTCTGAATTTTTTTTTTTTTTAAGTTTTAGCTCTTAAATACATGTCTATGATGCACTTTGAGCTAATTTTTTATGAATACAGTATGTTGAGTGCTTAAGTTCATTTTCTTGCAATGAAATTTTCTTGACTATCTAAATGTCTCAGCACTATTGTTCAAGGATTATATTTTCCTCATTGAGTTGTGTTAGCACATTTCCTGAAAGCAAATGGATTTTATTTCTGTATTCTCAATTTTGTCCCATTGATTTATATGTCTATTTATTTACAAGTATCAGACCATCTTGATTACTGAGGCTTTAATAATTAGTTTTGAAATCAGGTAGTTGGAGTCCTCTAACTCAGTTCTTCTTTTTCAACATTGTTTCAGCATTGTTCCAGATCCACTGCATTTTAGCTCTTCAGTATCTCCAAGAAAGTCTGCTAGACTTTGAGAGGGACTGCACTGACTTTATAGATCTGGGAAGAACTAACATCTTAATCATACAAAATCTTCTCATCCATGAGTATGGAATGCCTCCATTTATTTGATGACTGTCTTAAATTTCTATCAGCCATATTTGATAGTTTTCAAGATACAAACCTTACACTTCTGTTATCCAGGAATGAATCCAGGAATTCCCCACCCTTTCTAATCTGGATGCCTTTAATTTCTCTCTCCTTCTTTTCCTTTCTGACTGCACAAGCTGAAATCTCCAATATAGTATTGATAGAAAAGGTGAGGATGGGGAGGATGGGGATATTTTAGCCTTCCTGATCAGTCTTTCAACACTGTTTCCCAATTATTATATCTTTCTTTTGAGCTCCAACTGCCTATTCAGTATTTCAGTACCGACATCACTCAGGGCTTTCAATCTCAACAGATCTAAAACAAAATTTCTCATATTTTGTCCATCACCTCATCTTCACAACCTCGACCCCAAACTTGGGGGGACAGATACACAACTATGCCTTCTCCAGTGTTCCCAATCTCAGTAGATGCTATTCAGCAACTTAAACTAAAACTTGGCAAGACACACTGGACACCTCCCTCTCTTGTCATCCTCCATTATCTAACTAGTCTCCAGGTCACATAAATTGTATGCTCTCAAAATTTCTAAACAAGGATGTCTCTCTTTAACTGCACTATCAGCATCACATATCACCTGGATTTCCACAATAAACTCTTTTTTTTTTTTAGATGTTATTTATTTATTTATTTGACAGACAGAGATTACAGAGAAGCAGGCAGAGAGAGAGGAGGAAGCAGGCTCCCTGCTGAGCAGAAAGCCAGATGCAGGGCTTGATCCAGGACCCTGGGATCATGACCTGAACTGAAGGCAGAGGCTTTAACCCACTGAGCCACCCAGGCGCCCCTAAATTCTTCTCTCTGAACTGACACTCTTCTTCCCAGAATCACTAAGTTCCAATGATATCTGCCTTCCAACATTCCTTAAAAATACTGGAACCTCACCTTATTTCAGGACTTTTACATATGATATTTCTGCTTTTAAAAGTAAGCTGATTCTATTCTTTCAAATTAAAACTTAAAAGTCACATAGGAGGACATTTCTTTTTTTTTTTTTTTAATTTTATTTATTTATTTGACAGAGAGAAATCACAAGTAGATAGAGAGGCAGGCAGAGAGAGAGAGAGAGAGGGAAGCAGGCTCCCTGCTGAGCAGAGAGCCTGATACGGGACTCGATCCCAGGACCCTGAGATCATGACCTGAGCCGAAGGCAGCGGCTTAACCCACTGAGCCACCCAGGCGCCCCAATAGGAGGACATTTCTGGCCACAGAATCCAAAGCATCTCATCTCTACTCCACTAATCACTATTATAACACCCTTATTATATTCCTCCCATCACTTACACATTAATTTATTTTGTCTGCATATTTGTTAAAACATGCATGGGTAAGATGGTATCTATCTTGCCCACTGCTGGATAATAAAAACTCTGTTAGTGTTTGAGATCTATTCAAATAGCTGGTTTAATGAATTAACCTACATCCAGCTTTCATTAATTGTGGGAAATCATTACAAAGATTTCCCAGGTATGATAACACATATTAGTTGATGAATAAAACTCTAAAAATAGATAATTAGTAGAAAAAAGACTTTCTTATTAAGATTAAGAAATTTACTATACAATTCTGAGCTGTTTCATTCTGAACCTGAAATTGGTCATTAAATTATAAAACTAATCAAAATCCTCACTGGCATTATAAAGCAACTACTGCTTATCATCTAGAAAGTCCACTTTAGGTGCCCCTTTTACATAAGAGTTGTACCCTGTGGTAGTTTTAAAATATGTTCATAAATTCTTTGATACTTTCTCTCTCTCTTTTTTTTTTTTTTTTTCATTTTTTTTGATACTTCCTCTTTAAGAAGTGAAACTTTTCCCCTCCCTTGGAGCCTGGGCTATATTTAATGACTACATTATAACAAATATAATGCAGCAGAATTGACAACCTACTCAGCCTATCACGGGTAGGTCATAAAAAGACACTGGGGCTTCTGCCTCATTCTCTTTTGAATCACTTACTCTGGGAAAGTCAGCTTCCATGTCATGTAGACATTCAAACAGCCTATGAAGAGAAGACTTGATAGGAAACTTTTATTTCTTCTTTTCTAATCAAGATGATCAGTAGTTTCCCTTCCTGGTAATGCTTTTCTGTGGATTTTGAATTCAGATAATGCTTCCCTCATAGAATAACTTTAAACATTTGTCTTTCTTTTCCATTTTCTGTAATAGTTTGCCTAGAAACGGTATTATTTCTCCATTTAATATTTCATAGAATTTGCCAATGAAACCATTTGAGCTAGGAATTATCTCTGTCAGAAGACTTTTAACTACAAATTCAATTTCTCCTGTAGAGGTATTAAGGTTATCTATTGGATGGAAATTTGTCCATTTCATCTAACTTGTCTAAGGAACACAAATTTGTTCATAATATATCCTTATTTTCCTTTAAGTATCTGTGAGACCTGTTGTGATGTCCCCTCTTTCATCCTTGATAGTAGCAATTTGTGTCTTTTTCTTCATAAGTCTTGTGTATATATTTATTACATTTATTAATCTTTTCAGAGAAACAAATTTTCATTGCATTGATTTTTATTTATTGTTTTTGCTTACATTTTTATTAATGTTCAGCCTTTATTATTTTCTTCTTTCAACCTATTCTAGTTTACATTTGTTCCTCTTTTTCTAGTTTTTCAAATAGAAGTTCAGTTGACTCAAAATGATGCATTAATAATCATTTAATATGAACTATAAAACAGAAGGAGTTTAAAATAAGTAAGAAAATTAAGTAAGAAAAAATACTAATACAGATAATTTTCCAAATTTTTCTCATATAAAACAGTACCTGGTTTGAGGTAAACCAAAACTGGTTCCAATACCAACACGAGGTAGATAATTAACCACTTTCTTTACTGTTGCAGGGTCTGGGAAGTTGAACATTACAGCAACTATGAAAAATCATTTTTAAAAGTTAGAACACAACATAACTTCCTTCTTGGAAAACTGACTTCTTTGTCTAATAAAATATCTACTCTTATTTCAGGTATACAATTCCTGCCATATTACTTTTATTATAGTGCATACCAAGTTTTAGTATTAATAACCACAGGTAATAATCATTTTATTTATAAATACCTTAGTCACAGATAGTTCCTTCTCCAAACACTGTCAGAAATTCTAAAAACTGTTGTTGCATTAATGTGACATGAAGCTGAGATTAGCTACATTTTGAATTTACAAAATTGAATTTTAGCAAGTTAAACATATATATCTTGAGTTTCTATAAATATTTAAAGTTTTAACTTTACATATTTAACAGTCTAACACCAAACATACTATAGATATAAGTACTAAATTGTCACATATTTATTTCCAATGATGAAGTTTAAAAATTATTCTCTTTACAATTTTTATGTTTAATAATTTGTATGCTCACATAATCCAGAACAATGTGTGACCTAAAGGAAAACTTTTCCTCTATAGTTAATAATCAAATTTAAATGTTTTCTAATCATCTCTACGTCAATAATACCACAATTTGAGACTATCAAGAAACACAACCAATACACAATACATATTTAGTACATGAATCTTAATTTATTAATCATTATAAATTTTTGATCTTCTTAAGAAATACAAAAATAAATTCAAAATCATGGGAGAGAATTTAGAAGGTGTCAATTTGGACAGTCTTAAAATTTTAATTCTATTATAATTTTAGCATCATAACCACTATGTACTTATCTAGAAAATGATCCCTTTTCTCTACCCAGTTTAAAAAAAATTCTTCAGAAAAAATTTATTACTCTGGTATAGTTTTAAACACTGGCATTACCAGCATTTTTCAGGTAAATAAGCACATGATCATTCACTAAGGTGTCATATATACATATCCAACATACCTTCTTAATAAGCTATCCCTATATATCCATTATTACATTAAATATAGGGGGAAAAAAACTACAACAGAAAAACTATCATAATGTTATGGCAGATAACAAAGGTCATGAAGGAAAGGCGAAAGAAAAACACACAAAACCAAGGGTGCATAAGAAATTTTAAAGGAGTAAAATATGAACGAGGATGAGCAAGTAATTAATACTGAAAGAGTGTAACAAAACCCCTTTGGGACAGTGAAAATGCAGGCTGAACTAAAGAGTGAAACATTCACTTGATTATTTGCCTGGAAGAATAATGTTTACATTGGGAAAAAGAGGTATGTATAGGGGAGATGACCAAATAGGAAGGGAAGATACATCTCCATCTAAAGAAATCTGTATTCTAAAAAGACACTTCACTCCATAAAGGGAAAATAATGTGTGTATGGAATATACCTTACTTTGTGTAGATTTTTTTAAATGACAATGTGTAGAAAATAAAACTTCAATCTACTTATGTATAAGGAGTATGTACTATAAGTCACTAGGTTTTATATATTCTCCCTGGTATGCCTCCACTCATATCCACCAATGCTTTTACTTCAAGTTCACCTTGTCTCTCCTATTTGTCTTAATGAATTTCAGCAACTTCCATTTTAAACCCACAAATCGAATTTTAGTTATTTCAAGAATGATGTAATACAAAGCAACCAGGACACTTGAGTACCATTTTCTGATGGTCCCTTTATAAATGGCAATAGATTAGACTAAAGATTGAATAAGTGTATCAATTATTTGATTACCCTCTCCCCTCTATAAATGCATCCACCTTCCAGAAGGAGTTTAAGCATCAGAGCAATACTAAGAACATCAAAATTCCCCAACTGATTAAATAGTGAGTTATTTGCCATATTTAGAAAACTTTTCACTAATCTTTAATATGGCCAGAAAACTAAAACTACTACAAAGAATTCTAAGAATGACCAAATGGGGAAAAGAAAAACATGAAAATGCATGACCTCAAAAAATGAGGTCAGTATGGCAGAGAGTAGACTACAAATTACTATCTAAATGGAAACAATACGGTATGTTCAAAAATAAAATCTGAAAGAGATGGAGGGTAGCTTTATAACAATATACTTCTGAAACATATTACCTCTGTTTGCCATAAAGATCTCCAAAGCTGTATTTTGCAAAAGATAACGACGAGAAAAGATTGATCGTATCTCTGTGAATAGCCATTTTCCATGCAGCCCTTCTGTATATGCCAGGATCTAGCGAGGAAAAAAATAAGCCCAAGTAAGTAACAACAGTTTAATTTTTTCTTTTTGTTTTTTTCCCCTGAATAAAACAGAAAATACCCTATTAAGAAAAATAATTTCTAAAAACTGCAAAAAGTTATGAAAATAATTTGGAGGGAGACTAAGAAAACAGACTGCAACTTACATAAAGGAAACAATGAAAAAGCAGAGCAAAATTATAAAACATCTATTTAGAAATATATTTGGGGCATTTAAAAGAACTGATGTGGGGCGCCTGAGTGGCTCAGTGGGTTAAAGCCTCTGCCTTCAGCTTAGGTCATGATCCCAGGGTTCTGGGATTGAGCCCCACATCGGGCTCTCTGCTCAGTGGGGAACCTGCTTCCTCTCCTCTCTCTGTCTGCCTCTCTGCCTACTTGTGATCTCTGTCAAATAAATGAATTTTTTAAAAAAATCTTAAAAAAAAATAAAAGCACTGATGTAATCTGATGCTTTTCAGGAAATACAAATTTCACTATTTAGTGATCGGGTTTTGAATCCTGTTATGGAAAGTTAAGTTTTAGATAAAAAGAAGGAAAACTTCAGAAGAATGCCCTACGTGCTTATAGATCACATATACAATTCAGTTTCATATAATACAAATTTAATGTACTCAGAAATATATTTTTTATGTTATGTGAGGTTTTTATCAGGTTTTGTTTAAGTACAGTTGAAACACAATGTTACCTTAGTTTCAGGTGTATGTATAACTTAGTGATTTGACAAGTTTACACATTATGCTATGTTCACTGTAAGTGTAGCTACCATCTGTCCTATTATATTGCTATTACAGTATTATTGACTGCATTCCTAATGCTGTGCCTTTTATTCCTCTGACTCATTCATTTCTTAACTGGAAGCTTATACCTCCCACTCCCCTTCACCCATTTTTGCCCAGCCCCATCCCTCCCCTCTGGCAACCCTCAGTTTGTTCTCTGTATTTAGAGGTCTGACTCTGCTTTTTGCTTAATATTTGTTTTGGGGTTTTATTTTTTGTTTCTTTTTTTAGTTTCTATTGCAGAAGTACCTTTTATATGCTTTAAAATATATATTTAGAGCAAATCCTAAGTTCTCATTGCAAGGAGAAATTTCCCCTTTTTCCTTTTTTAAAAAAATTATATCTATATGAGGAGATGAATAAACATATTGTGGTAATCATTTCACAATATATGTACAAGAAACCATCATGCTGTATTCTTTAACTAATACAGTGATGTATGTCTGTTTTTTAATAAAACAAAAAATTATATATATCTTCAGGTTCATAACTTCAAAAAAAAACATCACATTTTAAGGTCACTGTTAAGCCAACAGTCACTCATTCAGAAAGCACAAAGACTGACTGTATAAGAGGTTAAGTATCATTTTGTCAGCTAGGCTAAACACAAACCTGCAAATGAACTCAACATAATCTCTCTATGGAGTAGGTGGTTGTCAGAGTAACTTGTTACAATTCTTGTCATCCCATGTGACAGACGCAGTAGCTTAGAATGCTTTGCCAACTCAAAGTAATCCTGTCTTTAGTCCTAAGCCACTTTGCTGCTTTGTTATTCAAGTTTTGTTTTTTAAAAAGCTCATTTCAAAAGCTTAATTATGAAGGTGTTAAAGGAAAGCCAGATGTGGCATTTCTTACATAAGTACTTCACCTAATATTAATTTAATTAAAAAAATGAGATGCATTTACTATCATAACCTAATGAAAATCCCTGAAAGCAAATAATTAAGATATCTCTTTCTCAAAAGTAACCGCCATTAAAAAATTCAAATAGAATGACATGTGATTATGATATTGAAAGGTAGGGACAAAGATGAGATAAGCAAAGAGAGAAAAAAATAATAAGAATTTATCCCACAAGAACTTTCTTTTTCTATATTCATTTCCATATTCTAGATTTTAAATACAAAAAAATCTATATTCCTCAATGTAAAAATGCAATTTCTTTGGTAAAAAAAACTACCTTATTTAATTCACTAAGTATGTATTTAGATCTTTCTACGAATTCTATTTTCGGCACTAACGATCTAAAAACAAAAGAATAACTCCAAGTCTCAGTGTTTTTTGAAAAACAAAACAAAAGTTCTAAGGACCAAACAAACTTTTAGTTTTAAAACTGGTGATACAGGGCGCCTGGGTGGCTCAGTGGATTAAGCCGCTGCCTTCGGCTCAGGTCATGATCTCAGAGTTCTGGGATCGAGTCCCGCATCGGGCTCTCTGCTCAGCAGAGAGCCTGCTTCCCTCTCTCTCTCTCTCTGGCTGCCTCTCCATCTACTTGTGATTTCTCTCTGTTAAATTAATAAATAAAATCTTTAAAAAAAAAAAAAAAAAAAAAAAAAAAAAAAAAAAAAAAAAAAACTGGTGATACAGGCATCTATTTTCATTCAGCCAATACCTGCATAAATAAGATCAGGAGAAATGAACACGAAAAGAAAGAATAAAACTGTAAGTCTTACTCTCAAGATTTTTTGAAAGCAGAGGCTACATGTACATGGTCTCTCACCATGACCAGTAGGCCCAAGCCTCCAGAGCCTACAGTGCCTCCTACTTGGTCTCTCTATCTTACCATAGCAGAATCTACTATGACCAGAGGAGCCAAAGAAAAAAAAAATTTTAATAGAATTTTAAAATATAAATCAGATCACATCATTCATGCATTTAATGAACATCCCACTACATGCATAATAAACACTGACGCTCTTTATAATTATTTATAATGCCTTACATCTGAGACTCACTGATGAGCCCAATTCATTCCTTTTTGGGGCCTTCACAGATATTTTCTTGTCTGACTCAAATGTTCTCCCAAATCCTCACATAATTAGCTGATTCTCACATTAGATTTTTGCTCCAATGTCACCAACTCAGAGAAGCCACTGGATCTAAACCCCACTTCTTCCATAACCACCTCAAACTCATCAGATTTCCTTCACAACACTTATCATTACTTGAAATTTTTATCAGCTTGCTTGTCCATTGTCTCTATTTAGCACTAAAATATTAGAGTATTAGTTCTACCAGAACAAAGACTTTTATTATACTCTATTTCCACTGTCTAGAACAATGTCTGTCAAAAAGAAGATGTTTTTGAATGATTACATGAGTCAGTGAATAGCAACCTAAGCTCAATATATGGCCCAAATTCATTTTGTTTGGACCATATGACATTTTAACAAAATATTGAGATTTCTGGTTTCTCAGAAAAACTAGGGCATCTGTCAAACCTAGATCTATCTGCCACATGGTAACAACTGACATACACCCATCATTTTGGCACAGTCTCTACTCATTCATTCATTTACTATTAACTGTCCAGTTCCTGTTGGCATTTGAATTTGCCACCCTAGACTTACCAAGTAGGAGACAATCTAGTATATGTTCTGTAACACTTAGACTCCAACCTAGTATCGAATTATTAGTAAGGAGAATGAGAGCCAGATCAATTAAATAGTTAATACAAAGTCCCTTGGGAAGTTAGTGGCAGAGTCCAGCCTACTTCCATATTCTCCAATACAAAAATACAAAGGTTACAATATACATTCTACATTGTCACATTTGTAAAGGACTTAAATATTTGTTAAACTATAACTCAACTTATCAGAATGTTCATCAACTACATTTGTCTTCCTGTCCTTGGGTTATAGGTGAAAGAAGGAAATCAAAGAATACAAATAACAAAGACTCCTCTAAGATCTATGATATGCTAAGAATATCACACACTAACCTGAAAATTCTACCTTTTATATCTATAAAGCTATATAATAAAACCTGTTGCTCATAATGGTGGGTTCAGTCATTATAAGATCATGGCCATGCAACTAAACATTTAATTATATTCAAAGATACTTCAATTATTAATAAAAACATGCATACTAAAACAGTATTATAAGATTTTTAATGTACTGAAGGTTTTCTAATAAAAAATTCAATTTATATCCCATACCTTTAAACAGTATAGTTATTAAAAAACTGACTTAAAAGTGGGATGCTTCTTTAAAATGTTTTATTACCAAATCATCTTCACAACTACAGAAAATGACATAAACCCCATGTACCCATTACTCAACCATATAAAATCCTCACATTTTCCCATCTTATTGCATATCTTTAAAAAATAAAGCATTTTAGAGGTATTGACATTCCCATATATAACTCTTCCTAATCTCATTTTCCTTCTTTGTGAGAGCAAATCACTATTCTTGTTTTAAGCTTCATCATTTCCATGTCAGTTTTTACACTATTAGTACATATACATCCATAAATAATATCCACCATTGTTTTATATGTTTTCAAACCTGATATAAACCAGGTATCATACTGAAGGTATGACAGTAGTGTGCTTTCAAATTAAATATAATTTGGTCTATTGTGTTAAAAGTGAGAGAAAAAGAAACAGGAGGAGAGAAGACAAAATTATATAAAATTGCCATAAGTATCAAAAATTAAAATCACACACAAAAAACTAGCATGACTTAAAGAGAATTAACAAATGAAGTTCTATACTTACGGTCAAGATAGCTGGGCTAAAATGAAACAAAAAATCTTTTAAGTAATACAAGTAGTAGCTGAAATTGATATAATAACATTTCTTTAAGGTATTCATTAGGAAAAGGTGTCAGTACTGAAATGCAGCTGAGGCCTTGCTAAGCAAGAGGTTTATTTCTTATTGGAATAGTATATTCCTGGTCTGAGGCTTCACTTCAAAGTCTCTAGAGTTCAATTAAAACTGGATTAGGTGGAAGCAGATCCTTCTTTGGGACTTTCTGTTCGCTGAAACTCTACATACACTGACAGCACCCTAGACAGAGGTCTAGCCCTCCAATGAATCAGTTGCTATGGAAACCGTATCATTACCATTGCTCTGCAGTTATGACCCCAAGTCTAGAATAGCTTGAAAGCTTAAGCCCACAGACTCTTTGAATGTTTATCACCTTGTTTTAATAAGGTTAGTATTAATAGTAAAAGTAAATTCAACTTTATATTTTTATAATTTGTTTAACAAGGATATTTAATTAAAATGTTGAGGTAAGAGAGGAAAGAAAGAAATCAGCACTTAATTTTAAATATACACACATACACATTCATCAAGTGTATATACCATTTCTTTACATTAAAAATATTAAACATATCTTTAAAATTTTTACCTAAAAATTGAGCCTTCTGAAAAGGGATATATTATTTTTCCCAAATAATACACATAATAATTTCTTCTATCTTTCAAATAATGTACTGTGAATACATATAAAAACTTCTTCACCCTGTTGCATTTATTGGCTTAAAGGAAATTAATTTTTCCACTTTCCTTTTAATCATTTATTTTGAAAAGCTTATGAATTTATTCAAATATAATCTTATGTTTGCTCATCCTGAGAGAAATAGAAATGTATTTATTGCCCAATTGCATAATTTTATTGAATATCAAGCTTTAAAAGAATTTTTAAGTAGTCTCTAAAAACAGTCATATTTGCTTCATTTAAGTAAAGAAAAAAAGTTTTGTTTTCAAAAACTATACAAACTACCCTCAATAAATTTAAAATGTTTTTTAAAATTTTAAAGGGAAAAATATAAAAATGATAAAATCTTTTACCTCAAAAATAGAAATAGGTGTTTGTATATAAAAATCAGTAAAAGGCTTTTTAAAATACTGTTCTTGCTTAATGTTTAAGACTAGCATTGCAAACACTAGTCCCACATATTTGTCAGGTTTTGGAGGGTTTACTTTGAGGCAATTTCATATTGATTTCTGAAGAATTTGATAATAAAAGTAAAATTAGATAATATATATCACCAAGTATACTTACAATTTTGTAACAAAACTTTTTTTATAAAATATATAGAATATATGTAACATCATGAAAAATGTTTCAAACTTAATATACAAAATATAAGCCAATCATTCTATCAATTAAGCGATGACACCACTGGAAGGAAAGTCAAGAAAATATTCATATTCCACTTTCATGAAAAGCAATTATAAATTAGTCACAAAGATTATACATTAATTTGAGAAAACAGTAAATATTTGAAATATATCTAAAATGAAAAATAAAATGTTTTCATTTTAGATATATTTCAAATATTTACTCTTTGAAATATACTTCAAATACTTCACTGAAAAATATTCTAATAGCAACTCATCACTAGATAAATTTACAAATTTTAATTATAATAACTGCAATGTTAACAAACTAGTAGAAAGTAATTTTAGTCAAGTATTTTAAAGTTTACCATGCTGTTATTAACATAGTTTTTGGATTTTGCTGCATACAATTTTCTCTGAAATTTGTTATCAAAGCATGGCACTTACGAGTTTATTCATAAACTCAGAATTTATTCTAATAATACTGTATTCTAGTTGGCTTATGGATTTACATCATCACCTACCATAGAACTATTAAGTTTTCAAAGATAAATTCTTAAGTAAAACTTAGAGGTCTTATTGAATTTAAAAATGATATATAGTTGGTTGATTAAAACTTTACAATAGTAATTTTGCTATTAAATATTATCCATGAATATGCAGAATGTCTCCAAACTTTGAAAAGAGCAGAACAATGATAACAAAAGTACGAAAGTTATGAATATGAAAGGAAATTACCTATTAAATTAATTATGAGTTATTTAATTTTTTTCCTTCTATATAGTAAATTTCCTCCTGCTTACTAGTTACTATGATGTAGTACAGTATTCTCCTTAGCATTTTCATGGGTGACAAATTCAATTAAACATATTCATTACTCTAATGTTCTACTTGGCAGTTTAGTCAGTATGAAAAATTAAAAATATATAAATAAAATGCTACGTGACCTCTGTATTGATTGGGCTAAAATGGTTTTAGCCTGGGTGTGGATGATGGGGCAGCTGGGAGGGGCAAGAGGGGAGCACACAAACACATACACTCTTATGTTTTCTCTTCCAATTACTGAGGGAGATGATAAAACCACAGCAAATGATGTATCAGCTCATTTTATCTTATCGCTTTGGGGCTAGGTGACAATGAAGTTCATATTTCACTGGCTCCCATTGAAGATTGTGAAAATTACTTGCCCTCATGACCTGAAATTTCACTAGAAGACAGAAATTTCTCTTCTGCAAAGTAATGCAATTTTTCAGATGTCAACCTTTAGCCCAGCTTTAAAAATTAATTTCATTTATATTAACCAATGATATTGATATTTTCACAGCACACTCTTTGATACATGAAGCACTGACTGGCAAATTGATGTTGCTTTAGATGGGTAAAACTATTTTATTTTAAGCTGTTATGGCAGACAGATTTATGGCAAACTGAAATTCCCATTTCATAATTTAATATTTGTGCTGGAGTAGTGTACCTTTAAGCCCCTTGCCTGTAAATAATTCAGACGATTTAGTTGGTTCTGTTTTATTTTCAATATTCTTCAGCTTCAAAATAATTTGCATTCTAAATGATGTATCATAAAAGCGATCTCTTACTTAACATTTAATATATATCTTAATGAGTCAAAAGCAAATGTGGCAATGCAGAAGTATAAACAGAAGGTATTTATATATCATCAACTAAGTTTTGATTTAGTTTTTTAATTTAAATATATCTGCATCTAATTATTTTTAAAAGAATCCAAAATATACCACAAAAGAATATTAAGGAACATGAAAGTACCTTACTTTATTTTTCACAGCACCATGTGAGGTAAAGGTATTACACTTTCAGAAAAAGAATAAACTTAAATAACTACCTGAATTAAAGAATAAAGATACCTAACTTTTAAATACAAACATAATAAAAACAAAACCACAATGTCAATTTTATCATGAAGAAGGTGTTAAAGTGTTCCATTTGATTTTACTATGAGATAGAGAAATTACCTTGCACTATATAAAAAAAAAGAAAAACTTCAATATTTTGGATTAGTAAAAGAATTACTAATATATAGTCTGGAATCTTAGCAAGTTTATTAACTTTGCCCAGTAGAGTTTTGTCTATTTCAAATGATTCCTTGAAAAGACAATCATTACCACCAATACCTATTGTTTTTTTTTTTTTTTTTAAGATTTTATTACTTATTTGAAAGCGAGGGCACATGTGAGCAAGTGCAGATTCCCCACTGAATAGATAGCCCAAATCGCAAAGCTGGGTTTCATTCAACAAATAAACCATGATTTTCAGTTCCCTGTTAAATTCTTTCTTATTCAAAACTCCTGTTTATCACCACTGGTTTTGGGCTTTTTGTAGTCAAGCTTTTATGATACCAATACAATTTGCTTCATTTAGTTTCGGTTCTTATTTAAAAGCTATTTATACTAAATGTTGGATTTTGTTGTAAAACTTCATTTGTATTGTGAACCTACACTTTCTAATCTTCAAGATTTGCCCTCATTGAAAGTATTTATCTTCATGAATTTCACATACCATTCCTTCGTCTAGCCAGTACTACCCACAGTAATGCTATGTATCATAGTGCCAAGGAATTGTGACGGTAATTCTTCTACTCTGCGGGGCTTGACCCCAGGACTCAGAGATCATGACCAGAGCCCAAGGCAAACAATCAAAAACGACTGAGCCACCCAGGCGCCTCATGACCAACACCTTTTCATTTTATTAATAAGGTAAGTTAAACATAAGTATACATAAATTTATGCATTAATCTATACTCTCAAAATCAGAAAAAGGCAAAAAAGACATTTCCCTCATTCAGCTATTTTCTCTCTAAAATTTTCTTAACACCGCTCTGGCCAACTTTCCATCCTCAAAATCACTTTTGCATTTTTTATGTTAACAATATGCAAATTGTTTTTTATTCAAACATGCTTATATTTAATTTTTCCTTACATCAATGATATGGGGAAAATGGTAAAATAAATTATAATTAATGATTTTTCCATTTTGATTGGGAAAATTCCTAGCAACACCTCAAAAACTTGTGAGAATAACATGCTTTTGTCACTGAACTCAAGGTATGAAGTATTTTTTCCTGTTATTCCACATATTGATTCTCTAAAGTCAGGAGCTTTCTGTGCCTTAATAAAAAGTTTAATTTCAATCAGCACTAATAAAAAAGTACCTAATTTTAAATATATTGGAATGTTGTATAATAAATACTTTTAAGAAAATCAAAAGACACAAACTACTTTTCTTCTCAGTGCCAATTCTTACTTTATGAACTCAAACTCAATTTCAAATTGGTATCAAAAGCTCTCCATAAATTTGTGAATTAAACCTCTAAGTTAGAAGTACCATCAGCCAGCGTGTAGCTAGACTACTTTTTGTAGCAGGTACAATGTGATTTAGCCATTAGAAGTTTCTCTGGTGAAAGGCAAGGGAAGTAGGGGCAAAAATGAACTATTGGGATTTCATCAAGATCAAAAGCTTTTGCTCAGCAAAGGAAACAGTTAACAAAATCAAAAGACAACTGACAGAATAGGAGAAGATATTTGCAAATGACATATCAGATAAAGGGCTAATGAACTTAGCAAACTCAACACCCAAAGAACCAATAATCCAATCAAGAAATGGGCAGAAGACATGAACAGACATTTCTGCAAAGAAGACATCCAGATGGCCAACGGACACATGAAAAAGTGCTCCATATCACTCAGCATCAGGGAAATACAAATCAAAACCACAATGGGATATCACCTCACACCAGTCAGAATGGCTAAAATTAACAAGTCAGGAAACGACAGATGCTGGCGAGGATGCGGAGAAAGGGGAACCCTCCTACATTGTTGGTGGGAATGCAAGCTGGTGCAACCACTCTGGAAAACAGCATGGAGGTTCCTCAAAATGTTGAAAATAGAACTGCCCTATGACCCAGCAATTGCACTACTGGGTATTTACCCTAAAGATACAAATGTAGTGATCCAAAGGGGCACGTGCACGGGATGTTTATAGCAGCAATGTCTCTAATAACCAAACTATGGAAAGAACCTAGATGTCCATCCACAGATGAATGGATAAAGAAGATGTGGTATATATACACGATGGAATACTATGCAGCCATCAAAAGAAATGAAATCTTGCCATTTGCGACGACGTGGATGGAACTAGAGGGTATCACACTTAGCGAAATAAGTCAATCGGAGAAAGGCAACTATCATATGATTTCCCTGATATGAGGAAGTGGAGATGCAACATGGGGGCGTTAATGGGGTAGGAGACGAATCAATGAAACAAGATGGGATTGGGAGGGAGACAAACCATAAAACACTCTTAATCTCACAAAACAAACTGAGGGTTGCTTGCGGGGGTTGGGAGGGTGGGTTATGGACATTGGGGAGGGTATGTGCTGTGGTGAGTGCTGTGAAGTGTGTAAACCTGGTGATTCACAGACCTGTACCCCTGGGATAAAAATACATTATATGTTTATAAAAAATTAAATTAAAAAAATACTGAAGGCAAAAACAAACAAACAAACAAACAAAACTCCCAAGATTTTAACAACAACAACAAAAAAGGTTCTCTGGTGAGTAAGATATTTAAATTAATTAAAGGGAAAACCTTTACTTATCTTCACGAAACTTGCTTTTGTTCTTCAAAGAGTAAAGAACAGAGATAAAATGCAAAATGGAAAAGAGAATTTACAAAGAACTTCATGCCAACAGCCTCAGACTCCCAGGACACTTTTTTTCCTAATTAGAGGAAGATATTTTTCTACATTATTATACATGTATTTTTATTTTATTTTATTTTATTTTTGCTTTCTTCCTGAACTAATCACTCATTTTGTTTAGCTGGAGTCAGTTATAAACAAGTAGTACAGGTTTCTATATATTCCACAATAGAGCATACACTAAATACCGTGCTTGTATTTAACTTTGGATGTAGTCTTTCAAAAAGCAATTTTCTTGAAGAAACTATTGTATTACACAGAACTTTATAAAAACAATTTAAACGAGATTTGGTTAACCTGATTCCACTGTATAACTCCATAACATTGCAAAACCTCCCCAGACTGGAGTTCTTCCTGACAGTTCTTTGAGGTTAGGCCACTGGTCTTAGTCATCTTTCTGTTCTATTTATAACACCTACCACAGTGCCAGAACACAGAAGAAGACAGAGACTGGTGAATACAGGGTCAGCCCAACCTTGCAAACTATATACACAAGATTCTAGGACACATGACCACAAATATTGGAAACCAGAAAGGGGTAGAAAAATGAGATGCAAAAATGTAACATAGCATTTTTTAAAAATCAAATTCAAGGGTCAGAGTACTTTAACTTCCAACCAAGATAAAGTAAGAGGCCAGATTTACCCTTATACACAAATAATATTTAAAACAGATGGATGGAAAAAATTATTTTCAAGACTGTAAACATCAAGAATGAAAGACAACAATCCCTGAAGGACGAGAAAAAAAAAGTGGCGACACAAACTATTACCCCAGCTCACTGCCTCAAGAAATCTGCATGCTCCAGAGCAGCAGGGTACCCTGGGCAGAACACTGAGGTCTCCTGAAGTACAGACAACAGAGTGGAGAACAGTGAGAGCAACGCCACCAGGTTCATAGGGCACAGCAGAAGAATGGAGAGTGATGGAAAGTAACTGAGCTTCTGCATGATCCATAGTCTTTTAGCTGAGTACTCATCAACCCATGTGTTAAAACAAAAACAAAAACAAACAAACAAACAAACAAACAAAAAAACCAACAACCTGAAGCCAGTAAAAGAATTATCCCTCCAAATTACAAGGAACAATACCCAGAGCTCAAATGCCAAGGCAAAAAAACCAAAAAACAAAACAAAACAAAACAAAAAACAACTCATAATTCATGGAGCACTAGGTAAAGTACTTAGAAGGGTTTTGCCTCCCTAGGGGGGAATAATTAGCCTGAAACTAAATGTTGCTCTGGTCCTACCTACCAAACTTTTTGTGTTTTTAAGATGTTTATTTATTTATTTGAGAGAGAGAGAGAGAGAGCGAGAGAGCGAGTGCACATGGACACACGCACAAGCAAGGGAATGGAGCAGAAAGAGAGGGAGAGTGAATCTCAAGCAGAATCCATGCTGAGCACAGAGCTTGATCTCCAGAACCTGAGATCAAGAACTGAGCCAAAACCAATGAGCCACCCAGGTGCCCCCTACCTAACAAACTTAAAAAGCAGGATCCCTATGGATCAAACTATTTCTAAGTAACTTAACTGTATCACAAAAAAATGCATTAAAATATTTATAGACTAGAACACAACAGGGTAAAATTTATCACAGCTGGTATTTAATTCAAAATTACCAGACTGACAAAAAAATCAGGAAAATATCACCCATAATGAATAAAGAAATTAAACAGCAATGACCCAGAAATGACCCAGATGACTTCTGTAGAAAAGGACATCAAATCAGACAAAATAGATTTTAGAACAAAAAATATTACTAAGGATAGATAACAGATCTATCAGCTCATTTCACTGATATGATATGAAATGATCTGATAACAGAACATTTCACTGAGAGGCCATAAACATTCCAATTGTTTAGGAACTGAATAACAGTGATTTCAAATACATGAAGCAAAAACTAAGAACTAAAATGAGAAAAATATGAACCCACAATTATGAACAGATTTCAACATTCCTCCTCAACAATGATAAACAAGGAGATAGAAAACCAAAAGATATGAAGAAGATTGACTATGACTGAAGACATTTATAAAACATTTCATTCAAACACAACAAAATATAAATTTACACAAACAGCATATTTTGGGTCAAAAGACCAAGCTGCAATAAATTTAGCAGACTCATATCATATAAAGTATATTCTCTGACAACAATGGAATTAAATTAGAAATCAATAACATATATCTGAAGAATTCCCAAGATTTGAGAGACTGTACTTCTGAATAATCATGGGTCTAAGAAGTAACAAAAAAGAAATTAAAAACCATTATGAATTGAATATAAATGAAAACACAGTATGTAAATAATTATAAATTGCAGCTAAAGCAGTGTTTAAAGGGAAACCTTTAGCACAAAACACATATACTTATGGTTAAAAAAAGAAAAACAGTTCTCACATAAGTGATTCAGCTTCCATTTAAAAAAACTAGAAAAATAGCAAATTAAATGCAAAGTAAGCAAAAGATGTACAAAATCAAAGTGAAAAATCAATGAAGTAGCAAACAGAAAAATAAAAGAAAAACCCCAATGAAACAAAAAACTTCTTCTTTGAAAAGAACAATACATTTTATAAACGTCTGACCTGACTAATCAGGCAAAACAGAAAAAATACGAATTACCAATAAGAGGAATGATATCAATGAATGATCAATATCAGGAGAGAGGAAACATTACTACAGATTATGTAGACATTAAAAGAATAATAAGGGAATATTATATACAACTTATTACCACAAAATTGAACAATTTTTTATCAATGGACAAATTTCCTGGAAGACACAAACTACCAAAGCCCCCACAAGAAATAACAGATAAAATGAATAACACTATATCTATTAAAGAACTAGAACTCACAGTTCTATCTAATTTTCCCATAAAGCAAATTCTAGGTCCAGACAGTTCCACTGGTGAATTCTACCAAATACTTAAGAAAAAAAGAGAGTACCAATTCTACAAAACTCTCCTAGAATATTAAAGAGAAGGGAATAATTGCCAACTCATTCCATTAGGCCAGCATTACCCATTAAAACCAGAAAAGAGCATTATAAGACAAGACAATTCAAGTGGCAATCTCTACTTAAATATTTATGTAACTTCTTTGTCTTGAGATTTATTGTGGATACTCTAGAAAATAAATGGATTAAATGTCATCTCCAACTACCAGAAGAAGCTTTTCCAGTCTTCCACTTTCACAAATTTTTCATGAATGCACCCACCTGTCACTTACATTTCTCAAAAATGTCTATACCAGTTTCCTTTGGTCCTATATTCCAACTTCACTTCCTTTGGATTTTAGTGGGGTTGCTGAATTCTCACCTTCTCATTTTATACCAAGTGATTTAATCTATAACCACTGTTTCTAATACCAAACCATTCAAGGGTTTCTAGTGATGAGACATTAGAGACATTAGATTACCTCCACTTGGGAGAGGTCCGTTTTGGACCCATATATCCAGTCACTTACCATGATGTCTTCTAAATTTTCAAATTCAACATATATTCACTTACTTTGTTGCCTCTAGAGCTATCATTAGTCCACTGAAGAATACTTTGGTAAACGGAGTCACAAATACCATGTAAACCACAAAGAAACCTGAGTCATCCTAAACCCTGCACTCATTTCCTTTTGATTTCCTTACTGGCACCTACAACCCTGCTCTAGGTCATATGTACTGAAATCACCTTTAGAGTAAGTCCTCATCATGTATGGATATTTTCATAGACATGTCTCATGTTCAAACCATATCCCGTAACATACACACTTAAATCATGCTATGCTTAATATGTCTTCCAATGTGCTGGTCTTCCAGTCTGGAAGGCAATCTCTTTTAATGAGCTCAGTAGAAGAGGTGGTGGTGGTGGCTGTATTAGAGTAAGAGTAGGCAGTAATAGCAACAACTATTACAAAATATAATTTAACTAGAGTCCATTATATGCCAGGATTATGTTAAGTGCTTTATTTCAATTAGTTACCAAAATGATACTATAAAATGTCATTTTCACCATTTTATATATGAGGAAACACATTTAACAGATATTACATGATGTAGCCAAAAACACATAACTAGTATGAGGGTAAGCCAAGTCTTTCACGCTTCTAAAATTGTACTCTAAGCCACTACATAGTATTTCCTCCATGGTGAACTTCTCCTCTCATTCTAAAAGGCCAAGACAATGTTTCATAACACTTCTGACTTTCCAAGCAGATTCAACCATTCTCTATTTTGTGCTATCACAGCTCTAGTATCAATTCCATTTATTTGTAAATGTCTCCCTGACTACACAGTAATATGTCTACATACCTAAAGACATACCTGGAATACTTGGTACATTACAGAACTCAGTAAATGTATACTCAATGAATAAATGAGATCAAACATTTCAAATAAAAACTAATTCCTCATCTCTCACTCCTTGCTTCTACAATCATTCAAAACTGAGTAAGAGAGAGAGCTCTAGACATACTAAAGGAGCGAGCTTTGCATCTCAACTCCTGGTAAGGTTATTTAGTGGAGCCATGATCAAGGTTAGCAAAATTTTTTGTTCCCAGAGAGAGAGGTTAAAATGACCTCTCGTAAGTACTAAAAAACTGGGAATTTATTATTTGGTTAGCTTTAAAGGGAACTTACTTTAAGATCAAAAAAGTTGAGGCTTCCCTAGGAATTGAAATTTTAAAAAGCGCCTATTAAGTATCATTGCCCTGTGATAAATTACTAGCACCTAAAAGAAATGTCTCCTAACATCTCAAACAAAAATATTCTTAATATATATGCAATATGAATTTGCTACATCATCTAAAAATATTAAATTATGCTCTAGAAGACAAGAAAACAAATGGGATAGCTGAGAACCAAAAGAAATAATCACCACTGATAGTAAGATGGTAATATGTCATAGAGATAAAACTCAAAAGCTATGTTAAGTGGAAATAATGAGTAAAATAGCAGCTTCTGAGAGAATTCAAAAGGTGCTAAATATGGATAGCAATTTTAAAGTTAGAAATCTGTTAAGGCTTGTTAAAGATAGGATATACTGAAGGATGACAATTACAAAAGGGGTTCTTTCAGATAAAGATGGAAAGACCAACTCTTAAGATATAACCATGCCAACTTTGCTTTGGTTTGCTGATTTTTCCGTAGGTCTTGAGAGTGAGGCAATAATTAACCTGTTCCAGACACTCTTTTCAAGATTGTATGGACAACAAACAGCCTTGGAAGAGATGGTGTCTCACTTGGAGCACAAGGAAGGTTTGTTTACTGTCCAGTATGATAAAGATAATGATAAACCCTCTGGGGGCAAGGGACAAACTTTACTGACCATCATAAACATTTGGGTTTCTAAACATTTAGGATGCCTTACTGGGATGTAAACTCACTGGTGCACAGTATCTACCCAGGATTTTTGTGTTAGCCAGCTCAGACTGCCACAACAAAGTATCAAAGACTGGGTGGCTTAAACCACAGTAACACATTTCTCACAGTTCTGAAGGCTAAGGAGTCCTAGGTCAAGGTGCTAGTGTAGTTGGTCCCTGGTGAGAGTTCTCTACCTGGTTTGCAGATGGTTGCCATTCACATTATCCTCACATGGATACAGAGAGAGAAAGGAGGGAGGGTGGCAATCATTCTCCTCCTCTTCGTATAAAGCCAAACTTCTATTGGATTAGGGTGCTAATTTTATGAACTATCTCCTAAAAGGCCCACAGTCACAACTGGGATTGGGGTTTCAACATATGACTGGGGGGTGAAGAGGGAAAGCATAATTCTGTGCCTAGCACCCACCCACATCACCTCATGAAACTGAGGGACAAATATTTAGGGCAATTCACTCATTTAGACACATAATCTGTTTGTTGTGTTAGAAGAAAATTCTTTGCCTCTGACCCAGAAATTTCATGAAATTTTCATAGAAAAAAATTGTTAGCTTGTAAGTATGGTAAAATTTCAGACCTCTCACAGTTCTTGACATTCTGGATGACAACTAAGTTAGGCTTAACTTTGCCACCCAGCCAATTTCAATATGCCAAATTGTCATACCCAATATGGTCTGATTCTGGTCCCTATGGGTTTTATCAGCACAAGAAATTCAGACAAAAACAAAACTATTCAGAAGGATAATTGGTTAGCTCTAACTGTGGCCAGGTATACTTGCTCCAATAAAGCAACTGTGTTTCACTGGCCTTTCCATCCTGATTCCCTTGTTCAATACTGGTACTCATAGTACTATCAACAGGGAAGGGTGATGAGCAGAGAAAGAGACAGAACATGTAAATGTTGCATGACTAGGATTAAAGTACTTTGCCCACTTGCATACTATCCTAAATTCATTAATTTACTCCATCTCAAGTTCCCTTTCTTCTCATTTTGCGTTTGACTTAATAAACCACATGATTCAAGAATCTTAATTTAATCTGTGAGTTTTTCTGTTCCATGATCTCTGGGATGATATCCTTGATAGTATGTATGGAAGTTACCACTCATAGAACAAGTACACAGCTAACCTTTACCTAATCTTAAAATACAACTTGGAAAAATTATTCTAGACCATAGGGAAAAAACAGGAGTCTCCATAATTCATCAAGTCAGAATAATCTTAATGCTGAAAACATAGCAAAAGAGAGACTATAAAAAAGGAAAAAAGGAAGAGCAACTTCATTACTAAATAAAGATATAAAACTTATAAATAATCCAGAAGTAAATAAAATCCAGCAACATATTGTAAAAATAATATTACCAAGGATGGTACTTTCCTGGATTCCAAGAGCGGTTCAATTCAGAAAATCTACAATATTATACTGACAAAATCAACAAATTAAAAGGGAACCATTATATAATAATTTAATAGATGCTGAAAAGGTATTTGATCAAATTCACAAAATAGTCATAAAAAATAATTCTAGCAAAATAGAAATGGGAAAAAAAATTACATATAATAAAGGATTTTGTCAGAACCCAACAACAAATATTAGCTATGTGAGCTGGGGACAAACATGTAAACTCTAGATTCAACAACAGTATCCATTTCATATACTTGTTTTGAAAAATAATTAATGTATAGTTAATAAAACAGTGCCTTGCCCATAAATATTTGTTAGCAATTATTACAGTAACAATTATCATCAAATTGCAAAATTTGTAAAAACTAAAATGCAATAAAATCTAAAAGGTGGTATAAACACTGAAAGGAAGAGATAAAAACTGTTAATATATCAAAAGTACTCTAATTATACAAATATTAAATAAACATGGAATATATTAATATCGGTTCTCTGTTTCTGAAACTGGCACTTAGGTACAGAAAGTATAAAAAATAGTGCATTCATGGGGCGCCCGGGTGGCTCAGTGGATTAAAGCGTATGCCTTCAGCTCTGATCATGACCAGGATCCTGGGATCGAGCCCCACATCAGGCTGTCTGCTCAGCAGGGAGCCTACTTCCCTCTCTCTCTGCCTACTTGTGATCTCTCTTTCTCTGTCAAATAAATAAAATCCTTTAAAAAATAGTACATTCATAATAACAAGAAAAACTTTAAACACTTATGAATAATTTTAACAAGAAAGGCAGAGAGGAGAACTAAGACAAAATATATAAAGTATTAAAGGAGCAAGAAGTACAATTTAAAACCAAAAAGAATGCTTTTGATAGGAAGCTTTAACACTAAAATGTAAATTTACCAAAAACCAATATATAAGTTTAATGTTTTGCCATCAGAATAGCCATGGAGCATCTTCTGAAGACTAATGATTTAAAGTTTATAGAACAGTATACTATAATCAGAAAACAGCAAATAAAAGAATGAGAACAGACTAGTAAAAGGAAGTACACTATCTTAAACACTATGCGGATGCAATAAAGACTTAAGTAAATATATTTTAAGAACATTGGACTAAGTCTGGTATTTCCTACTTCTTTTTTTTTTTTAGTGTAAGTAGTGACAGACAAAGCTGACAACACAGCTTAATGTGGTGTGATGAACGGTGAGTAAATCACTTAGATTGGATACTGAGTTGCATACACTCAGCTCTCAGTTGTTCTTCCTATGACTGCACCTTCCTATGACAAACCGTAAGACACTCTTAATCTCACAAAACAAACTGAGGGTTGCTGGGGGGACGGGGTTTGGGAAAAGGGGGGTGGGGTTATGGACATTGGGGAGGGTATGTGCTATGGTGAGTGCTGTGATTGTGTAAACCTGGCAATTCACAGACCTGTACTCCGGGGGATAAAAACATATGTTTATAAAAAAATTTTAAATTTAAAATTTTTTTTTAAAAAAGGGAGGGAAGGGAGGTAGGAGCAGAGGGAGAGGGAATCTTAATCCCATAATCCAGAGATCATGACCTGAGCTAAAATCAAGAGTCAGATGCTAAACTGAATGAGCCACCCAGGTGCCCATCAATGGTATTTTTAAATTTCCATTTTTAAATTATTCATTTTTCCTATACAGAAAAACAATGGATCATTTTCTTTGATTTTGTATCATGGACATTACTAAAATCAATTATTTTTGAAAGTATTTTGTATATTTCATAAAATTTTCTCCAGATACAATAAAACTGTTTGCAAATATTGTTTTATGTTTTCTTTCCAATTCATATGGTATTTCTTTTTTTTTTTGCATTATTGCACTAATAGTTATATTTCTTCTAATAGTTTAATCTCAAATACTGATAAATCTCCTTAATATATAATGTAATCCTAAAACAGTATAGGCCTTTTCCCCCTTCCTATCATTGTACTATCTCCCCCTTTTCTGTGAGCTATGGCAATGCCATTATAGTTGTGGATCTATAAACTCCACAATGTATTATTGTTATACCTCCTGTAAAGAGTAAAGTATGTTCTAAAAATGAATTAAGAAATGAGGAAAAATGTCTTTTAAAAGTTGTTTTTTGTTAAGGGGTGTGTGGGTAGCTCAGTTGGTTAAGGATTAGACTCGTAATTTTGGTTCAGATCATGATTTCAGGGTCATGAAATTGAGCCCCACATCAGGCATGTAACCTGCTTAAGATTCTCTCTCTCCCTCTCCCTCTCCCTCTGCCCACTGGCCCTCTCTCTAAATAAATAAATAAATAAAATTTTTAAAAATTAAAATTAAAAAAAAGTTTTAAAAAATATTTAACCTACCAATTTTCCTCTGGTATTTTCATTACATGTATGTTAGAGCATCTGGCATTGTCATATATCTGACTGATGTTCCGTTTGTTTTGTATGAGGTTTTTTCTTTCTTTCTATGCTATCATTCAAATAGTTTCTATTGCCCTTTCTTGTGTTTTACTGATCTTTTCTTTTGCATTGCCTAATACACTGCTAAACTTAGTAAAGTTTTCAGTTCAAATACTATATTTTTCATTTCTAAAGCTTGGCCTCTTTTCATAGTTTCCATTTTTATAGTGAGATTTCACCTACGTTTCCTGTCTGTGTCGTGTTTTCTATTTGAAGACTTTGAATGTTTTTTTTAATATAATTTTTTATTTTTTATAAACATATATTTTTATCCCCAGGGGTACAGGTCTGTGAATGTTTTTATATCACCTTTCCATGTAAGTGTTTTTAATTTTCTTCATTAGTTTATTTTAACCATTACTTAAATTCTGAATTTTATTTGGATTTCACCAATTTTTTCAGTTACTGTCCTCTTTCTATTCCAAGATCTTAAAAAAAAAACAAAAAAAAAACTCAAAAAAACAGACAAATCAATAACAACAACAAGAAAAAAACACATTGCATTTAGATTTCATGTCCCCTCAGTCTCCTCTGGTCTGTAACTTTTTTAGTCTTCTTCTGTTTTTCATAAACTTAAAAATCTTGAAAAGTACTGGCCAGTAATTCCATAAACTATTTCCAGTCTGGGTTTGTCTGTTGTTTTCCTTCTAATTACAATGGAGTTATCAGTTTTTGTTCAGGATACCATAAAGTGCCTTTTTTGTCACATCATATGAGAGAATTATAGAATATCTACATGACACCACTGGTAATAGTAACCTTCATCACCGGTTAAAGTAGTGTTTGCCAGACTTTTCCTTTATAAAGTTATTATTATCCCCTTCTCTTACTATAGTCTTTGGAAATATCACTAAGTTTACTCCATCCTCAGAGGGAAGTGGGTAGAGTGAATTAAGTTCCATCTTCTAGAATGGGGAATATTTATGCCACAAATATATACTAGATTTTAAAATGCCATTATTACCATCACTTCCTGTACACTTGCTATTGAGTGATTTTTTTCTCCTAGACTCACATTTTCCTCCTTTGTGGCAGGAGTGTACATAGAGTGCACATACAAATCCTGGACTTTTTAAGGGGATAAGCCAAGATACACATGCATTAACACTGATTGCACTATGCTCTAATCAATGGAAAATAAACCACACAAGTGCACAATTCAGGTCTTTTGTACATTATCAATAATATGGACTTTGTTTCTTAAACTTAATATTGCATTAATTAAGGTTTGTATTTATAGTTTAAGATGTACACTTCACTGAAGAAGAAATGTAGGTAGAATTTGGAGTAAAAAATGATGTTTAAGTTTGTACTTTGCTAAAGGCTGAGAATTCTTTCGATCGACAAATGTGGTATATTTCAAAACAGAATCTATAAACTAGCAATCAATCTAATAAAAACAATATTATAAATATTTGTTTGACTCCTGGGCTAGGACAGAAAGTGCTATTTTGCCCCCCCATAAATGACCACATCATATAAAAAACCATGAATTCTAATCATCCAAGGCCAGAAGGCCTCTTTATTTCTACCCATCTCAACCCTGAAACTTGACAGAAGCAATCGTTTTTATAGAATTTAATAATAATTCAAATTTTCTCAGAGTAGCCGATGCATATTTTGATAATTGTTCACAAAGTTCAGGATCTCCTTAATACACCGTCCAACTACATAGGGTCAACTCTACTAAACTAAATAAATTTTAAAATAGATTTAAAATCTGTATTACTGAAAACAAGCAACTTTTTTCTATTAATGTTTTATTTAACAGATAAGCCATTAAATGAGCATAGAAAGGATTGTTCATATTCTACATATTTGGAAAACTGAATGCAATATTATTTTACAATGTTTCTGGCAAGGAAATGACTTATTCTGGCTATTCTGGCTTTTTCTTTCCCCCATCTAAGAGAACACATTTTAGTTTCATAGTTTTGCAGTTATGTTCTTTTTTTCATAGTCCCAAAGATTCATTACTTTGATGACCATTTATCAAAAACTCAAGTTCAATCTATAATACCCGCTGAGATAGCAAATAATTCAGCCTCAGTGACCGCGTGTGTGAAAATGGGCTGTGTCCTAGATAAATGGCCTACCTGCCTCTGACATAGATTAGGTCATCATTCAAACTAACCACACATCTCTACAAGAAATAGAAGAAAATACAGGTTCACTTTAGCAAAGGCTTCTGTTTTAGTGTAGATTTTTCCTTTAGATAGTTACGATGTCATCAAAATATCACGGCAAAGGTTTGAAAAACCAAGATGTAGTAATATAATGATAAATACATTTCATAAGTTTTACAAACCACCTAGTTTTCAATATATATCCACATCTGACTTCTCTTTTACACTAGGTATCTTTTAACTCTCTGCTTTTCCAAACTGAATAAAAATATCTAAAGTATAGTATGCTAAGGTTGCAAAAAAGCCAAAATAAGAAATGCATCTCTTTTTATGACCAAATCAGAATCATTCTGTTCCTCTCAAAGTTCTGATCTTTTTTCTCTTCCCATTTATCTTGCCATAAGAAGAAAGAAGTAAACATTACTTAAAGAGGGAGGCTGGTTGGCAACCTAGCTCCTCATATGGTGGAATAACTTAGGTAAATTCAATGAAGTCCAAGGGCTTACTGCATAATCTTACAGGTTGAGAAACAGAAACAAGGTTCTTCTTTCAGGAATAGATTCCTATTTACCAAGTAAACAGAGATAAAAATTTTTAAAAACTTTAAAAAAATCTATAGAAAGCACAAATACCCATGAGGGGATTAGACATAGAATACATTCTGTGAAACGTATTCTGCAGGGGAAAAAAAAGAAGAAGAAGAAGAGGAAAGAGGGCCGATTAAATTCAGAATGACAGTTTACTAATTTAAAATAAGGACTATAACAGCTCTCTTCTGGTTAATCCTGGCAGACTCACCATAAATTTTTATCTCCTCTCTTCCCCTACGGCAGACTTTAAAGGTAAGATCACTCTCCCCTTCCTCCTTGCTGTCTTCCATAACAGAGGTTTCCCTTACTCTATAAATGCTCTCCCTTCTTAAGACAGAGACTGCCTGTAGTCTTAGTTAATGAGATATATAAGGAAATTACAAAAGGGAACTGTAAGAAATGTGTCATTTTCTCAATAAAGCAAATAATAGATGTACTGTTATGTCCTTTCTCCCTTCCCTTTTTTCCTTCTTTTTAAAGTTTTTATTATGAAAATGTTCATACACACACAAAAATAGGCTAGCTGATATAATAAAATGTTTATATACCTATCCTACAATTTTAAGAATCTTCCAATTTTGTTTCTTCTTTCTCCCTTCTGACTTTTTTCTTTCAGAAGTATTTTTCTTTCAGGATTATTTTAAAGTAAATCATCATACCATGAATCTATAAATTCTTCAATATGTATCTCTGTAACAGATGAAAACATTTCTTTTTAATCAACATAAACATGATACCATTATCACATGTAACAATAGTATCAGTTCCTTAAAATAACCCATGTGTAAAAATCCTGATTGCCTCAAAAATATCTTTTTATTTCTCCAGTTAACTGGTCCCAAACAGTAATCAAAGCCCACATATGATATCTGGTAGATATGCTTTCAAGCTTTTAATCAATGACAATCCACCCCCCCATACCATATTTTTAAGGGAAACTTGGTTATTTATCTTACAAAATTTCCCATATTCAGTATTTGGCTAATTGTTTCTTCATGGTATCATTAATCTGTTCCCCTATCCCCTATTCCTAGAATCATCCATTTCTCCAATGTGAGCTGTAAGTATCTCGGGAAATCTGCACAATGAGTTGAGTTACAGGAAGTTTTGCATTTTCAATATAGGGGATTTTCCTTTTAGTAGAAAATGGTACTTAGAGGCCATACCTTAGGAAACAGAAGCACCCACTACTTTTAGGTTAATTTTGGTAGAAAGAATTAGGAAATGTGTACTGATGTACCCAGGTCACTAAAGCAAAGTTATCAAAATATCAATAGCATCTTTCACAGAACTAAAACAAATCATCCTAAAATTTATATAGAACCACAAAGCACCCTAAATAGCCAAAGAAATCTTGAGAGAAACAACAAAGCTAGAGGTATCACAGTCCCAAATTTCAAATTACACTACAAACCTATAGTAATCAAAAAGAGCATGGTACTGAGGGGTATCTGGGTGGCTCCACTAGCTGAGCTTCCAAATCCTGGTTTCGGCTCAGGTCATGATTTCATGAGATGTGGGATCAAGCCCCACATTTGGTTCCATACTCAGCAGGGAGTCTATTTGGAGATTTTCTCCATCTGACCCACCCCTTACTCATACACATATGCTCTTTTTCTAAAATAAATAAATAAATCTTAAAAAAAAAAAAAAAGAGCATGATACTGGCACAAAAATAGACACATGGATGAATGAATCAGAACAGAGCACCCTGGGACGCCTGGGTGGCTCAGTTGGTTAAGCAGCTGCCTTCAGCTCAGGTCATGATCCTGGCGTCCTGGGATCGAGTCCCACATCGGGCTCCTTGCTCAGCAGGGAGCCTGCTTCTCCCTCTGCCTCTGCCTACCATTCTGTCTGCCTGTGCGCTCTCTCTCTCTCTCTCTGACAAATAAATGAAATCTTTAAAAAAAAAAAAAAAAAAAAAAAAAAACAGAGCACCCAGAAATAAACCAATGGCTATATAGTCAATTAACTTATGACAAAGGAGGCACAAATATACATGGGAAAATGTCAGTCCTGTCAATAAATAGTGATAATGCAAAAGAATGAAACTGATATTCAATCACTACGTTGTACACCTAAAACTAATGTAACATTGTGGGGGGCACCTGGGTGGCTCAGTGGTTAAAGCCTCTGCCTTCGGCTCAGGTCATGATCCCAGGGTCCTGGGATCAAGCCTCACATCGGGCTCTCTGCTCAGCGGGGAGCCTGCCTCCTCCTCCTCTCTCTCTCTGCCTGCCTCTCTGCCTACTTGTGATCTGTCTGTCAAATAAATAAAAATATTTAAAGAAAAAAAAAAACCTAAACAACTGAACATCAGGCTAAGCTTCCCTTTAAAAAAAAAAAAAACTAATGTAACATTGTGTGTCTACTATACATCAATTAGAAAAGATTTCTTTTTAAAGAATGAAACTGGACCACTTTCTAACACCATATACACACACAAAAACAAAAAAACAAAACAAAACAAAAAAAAAAACCCTCAAAATGGATTAAAGACCTAAATTTAAGACCTGAAACCATAAAAGTCCTAAAAAAAAAAAAAACATAGACAATAATAATCTCTTGGACATCAAAAAAAAAAAAATCTCTTGGACATCAGCTTTAGCAGCATTTTTTGTGAATCTGTCTCCTCAGGCAAGGGAAACAAAAGCAAAGTAAACTACAGCAAAATAAAAAGCTTTTGCACCACCAACAAAATGAAAAGGCAACCTACTTAATGGGAGAAGATATTTGCAAATGATATATCTAATAACGGGTTAATATCCAAAATATATTAAGAACTCATAAAAAAAAAGAACTCCTACAATTCAACACACAAAAAATATCTGATTAAAAAATGGGCAGAGGACCTGAAGAGACATTTTTCCAAAGAAGACACACAGATGGCCAAAAGAAATAAAAAGATGCTCAACACCATTCTCATCAGGGAAATACAAATTGAAACCACAGTGAGATATACCTCACACCTGTCAGAATGACTAGAATCAAAAAGACAAAAAATAACAACTGTTGGTGAGGATGCAAAGAAAAGGGAGCCCAGTGCACTGTCGGTAGGAATGTACATTGGTGCACCTGCTACAGAAAACGATATGGAGGTTCCTCCAAAATTAAAAACAGAAATACCATATGATCTAGTGATTCCATTACTGTGTATTTACCCAAAGAAAACAAAAACACTAATTCCAAAAGATATATGCACCCCTATGTTTACTGAAGCTATTTATAATAGCCAAAATACGGAAGTAATACAAGTCTCCATTAAAATTACACATATATGGCACATATATATAATGCAATATTACTCAGCTGTAAAAAGGAAGAAAACTTGTCATTTGCTACAACATGGGTGGAGCTAGAGGATATTAAGTTAAGTGAAATAAAAGAAAAATACCATATGCTTTCATTTAAATGTAGAATCTAAAAAAAAAAAACAAAAAAACAAATGAACATAGAGAAAAAAGAAATAGACTCATAAGTACAGAGAATGAATGGATGGTTGCCAGAGGAGAGGGGTGTGAGGAATAGGTGAAATTAGTGAAAGGTATTAAGAGGTACAAACTACCAAGTCATAGAGATGAAAACTATAGGAATATATATATATATAGGAAATACAGTCAGTAATTATAATAACTTTGTATGGTGACAGATGTTTAGTATACTTACCAAGGTGAGCATGTCATTACATATGTAAGTGTCTAATCACTATGTTGTACTTTTTTAAACCAATGTAATATTGTATGTCAACTACTAAAAATAGTCAATGTGGAACAGAAAATGAGAATGGAGTTGCCCAATGGGATTCCAAGATTAGAAGAAGCTGTGCAATATCAAAGAGGTGCACACATCCCATTAGTAAGTAATTATAGTTATTTAAGAACAATAGAAAAATATTTTTAATTTTTGTGTATTATTTTTTCAAGTGACCACTACATAAATACTTTTAAGTTATTTGGTAACCATTTTATAAACTGAGCTAATAGATATTTCTTTTGGCCTAGGGTAGGGTTTTCAACATCATCATTACTGATATTTAGAATAGATAATTCTTTGCTGTGATTATTCTTGTGCATTTTAGTATGTTTAGCCTTAACCCTAGCTGGTAGCACTCCTCCAGTTCTGACAATCAAAAATGACTCTATCAAATACGTGCTGACTTCAGCTTGGGTCATGATCTCAGGATCCTTGGATCAAGCTCAGTAGAGAGTCTGCTTGAAATTTTCTCTCTCCCTCTTCATCTGCCTTTCCCGCCACTCATGTTTGCTCACTCTCTCTCAAAAAACAACAACAACAACAACAACAACAAAAAAAACACAAAAAGCAAAAAACAGAACAAAAAAAAACCCGACTAAACATTTCTAAATTTCTTACAGGGGGTAAAATCATTTCTACTTGAGAACAAGTAGCCTAAGAGTCACTTAAAAAAAAAAAATTCGAGAACTGATATATTCTTCAGCAAGAAAAAATAAAATATGAGTTAGTGCTAATCTTTCCAAATCAAAGTTATGATTACAGTTTAATTGATTTATATTTGAAACTTTCTTTTTCTTACACTGAAAATGTCAGTTTCTAATAATAATTAACATAATTATTTACTTGCCATACCCTGGAAAATATATAGAATAATTTTAAAAAGGCACATCAATATTATGTCAAACAGTAAGCTTAAGAAATTCTTTCTAAATTTTATTCTTACTATATACCCAACCACGATGTATAATCACAAAACTTTTAGTATCGCTTGAAATAATTCTTATCTATGTAGTTTTGACACAAAGTTAATATATAGGTAAGTTCATTTATTTATAATTGTTTTCCATGTTTATCCCTTTATTTTTTCTGCCTGTGACTCATCCTGCAGTCATGAGGAGACATGCATGGAAACCTAAGACAATGTATAAGACCTAGAGGAGCAGAAAAAGCCTAGTAAATGAAAGCATGATTGAACAGCTGAACCTTATCAGTAACTATCTTTATGTAAGAAATACAATATTTATGTAAAATACTTTCAGCTGAGGTTTTGGTTACTTGTAATCAAATGCCTTCATATCTGTTGAACAACCTTAACCTCCATTAAGTTACGTAGAAAAAAAAATTAAAAGGTACCAATCCAAAGATCAAAAAGAATATATAAAGGAAAACTATAGCAAAGAAATTTCAGTAATATTTCAGAAGTCATAAATATACATAACAGTGACTGTTAATTTAACAAAAGGAATAAAGTCACAACTCAAGTAATCACCAAAAGGACTATAATAAGTAGACAAATTCATTCTCCAGACTTTCCAAGATCCTCAGACCTTAAACATACTAAGGCATACAGAAAAGAGTTTATAAAAGGAGGAAGACAGGTTAAAATTCTAGAGACTAGCTGAATCCCAAACCTCTCCCAGATGCTGAAGATTCCATTAACCTAAATTGATTTGCTGAGAAATTAGGGACCCCAGCCACAGTAGCAAATAAGGATAGGTGAATGGTTGCAACAAAAGAGAAAAGAGAAAGTCAATATACTTCTCACTCCTTCCCATATGTTAGATTACTAGCAGCAAGATCACTATGCCTCCTTTACACTTCTACCCCCAACATCTCCCGTCATCAACACACATAACTCTCAGGTAAAAGAAGAATTCTTATTCAGAGAAAGTGAACGTTCCCAAAGAAAAAGCATTCAGATGCTGATAGTTGACAGGGTCTGCCAATGCACAAGATGACTCACAGGATGCTAACACTTTAGAAAAAGCTCAAGAAATACACCTGTCTATACAGAGCTTCTTATTATGTTTGGAAGGGCTGCATGCAACAGCCAAGCACCTCCTATAACTTGAGGTAACCCTTCAACATAATGAAGGTCAAAACAAATGGGGGGTGGGGAGAGACCTGAGAAAGAGAAAGAGAATTCAGAAAACAGAATGAAACTAGAGAAAATAGTAGGTGATAGAAAGTCTACAACCAAAACAAAGACAGGATGTCATACCTTCTTTCAAAAAAGAAAGACCAAAAAAAACCAAAAACAAAAACAAAAAAAAAACCACTCTTTATAATTAAAATTTTAAGAAAAAAAAAACCCTTCAGTGAAAAGATTAAGTTGAGAAAAATCTCATAGAAATGTATTTTAAAAAGGAAAGACAGGAAATAAAATACATAAATATTAAAAGATGAATCCAGAATATACAGTATTTCAGAAAATAGAGAAAACAGGGAAGGAAATAATCAATGAAAAAAATTTCAAATCCGAAGATCGCAAATCTCAAATGTAAAGTGTATACCCATTGTCTAAAATAATGAATGAAATAAGACCCACATTAAGGCAAAAAAATCAAAAAACTAAACTGGAGTTAAAGAGTCTAAGACTATCCAAAAAGAAAAAGAAGTCACATTCAAAAGAATTATAATCAGAATTATATAATTATAATTATAATCAGAATTATAATACTACTATAATAGTAGTATTTGCTACTTTTCAAGAGCAGCAGTAGAATCTAGAACAGTTAAGTAGATTTCAAAATTCTGAAGGAAAGTGATATTCAACTTACAATTCTATACCCAACCAAACTATCAAATTAAACTTGAAAACTAAAGATTGGTTCAGATATTAAAAAACTCAAAAAAACTATATCCTATGCACTTCTAAGGAAGTTTCAGTAGAGAGTAAGCGTTAGCAAAACAAAGGAGTTATAAATCGAGGAAAAAAGAAAAATGGGATCTAGAAAACAGAGAATCCAATGTAGCATAATTCCTTAAAAAAGAACTAAGAGTTCTGCCAAAAAAGCAATCTGGGAGGCTTGGAGCAGAAAAATGGAAGACAAGTAAAATGTGCTGGAAATGGCTTATTTATTCTTAGTATCATCCCTGCTCTACTAAGGTCTATTGCTATACTTCGTACGTCCCTTGCCAGCAGATTATAGTTTAGAGCACCCAGTAAAAGCATTTGTACAAGCTTTAGATGGCAGAAAAAAATAAGGAGCCATTATTCTCCAGAGCACTCAAAGGCAGAAGAAGCGGCTTTCAGGTGTGGAAAACAATTCATGTTAGGAGTTGTGATTCCCTGCAATTCCTGTATTTCCACATTCTTAAAAACCAGCAATGTTTCCTGATTGTGTTAGGCTCCTAATTCCATGTATTAAACTCCTTTCTTCTGAATTAGAAAAAAAATACTTTAATTTCCTAACCTAAATCTGACTGATTCAGAGATTCCCTTAAAAAAATAGAAATTATTGTTGATATAGTCATTATGTTATACACAGTGACTTTTGATTTAATTAAGAATGTGATATACCTATATTTAGAGAAGAGGGATGACTGAGGAGATCGTTTGTGAGGAAAATGATGAAGTCTCGAACCATGGTCATTCTCCAGAAAAAGGAAGTCTATATATAAAGTTTAAAGTTGATAAACTTTAAAATAGTAGTAGTGTAAGTCCATTAATTTTTTTTTAAGGCAACAGGGGTACTTGAGAGGAGCAGGTCAAGGCATGGGATAGATTGATTCTAGGTAACAAAGAGACTGTAAGCAACATTTGATTTCTTAGGTTAAGAAATTTTTTTACTTTCTTAAAAGGGCTAGAAAAACAACAAAAATGAAAATAAGAAACAGAACAATGTTTTAAAACAAATATACAGTTGCAAAATAACTAGGATCTTCAGGCCTTTGAGTAAGACATTACTCCTTCTATAATTATTTATATGAGAGGCCAAACTACAATCAGATTTTTCTTGGGGGAGGGAGCGCATGTGGAATCAAATACGGCAGCAGAGCAAAATAATTAAAGTGTTAATCGCCTTAACTTATGGCTACCTGACACATCCATCTCTACAGTGGGACCACATATATCACCAAGATTTAAAGAATATGGAAACTGTTTTTCCTACAGACATAATATGTATTGCCACATATCAAAATATCATATGTTATACCTACAATATGATAGGTAGTTCCAACGACTCCTGTAATTACTCTGTGCTTCCAGATTTGAGCAGTTCCCCCAGGTGATTGGCTTATTGGCATAAGTAGGCTGTATACTTACAGAAGCAGGATATAGACTTCAGACTAGCTGATCTGGAAGGCACTCTATCTTTATAGTGAGTGCATGTTTCTTCTCTAATCTATTTTGTACTGATCTAAAAGTTAAAGTTCATTGATTCCAAGTTTTTGTTTTGTTTTGGTAAGACTGATGACAAGAATGGAGATGTCACTGAGCACCCATGTAAAGCAAACATTAATTATAAGCTTATATATCAAGCAAGAATTCTGCTTAAGACAAGGTAGACTGTTACAATCAATACATTCTTTTGCCTACTTTTTATTATGAATATTTTAAAATATATGTCTAAAGTAGAGAAAAAAATATTAAAGTTCTCATGTATCCATCAACTAGATTCAATAATTACCAGTTTTGTCAACATTGGTTTTTCTATTCCTAACTATACTTTTCTTTCTAGAATATTTTAAAAAACTAATGCCAGACAGGTCATTTCACAACCCTTACACTAAAAAATGCAGAACAAGCTACCTTTGTCAATTTTGGCAAGAATCAGTATTTGAATAGATATTTGAATCTTTTGATACTAAATACATGAATATAAAATTCTGGCGTAAGGAGAAATAAATGTTATATAATGTGGTTTATTCTCTTCATGGCTCATCTAAATTTAGAACGTAATTTAACGGAATTGCCCATCCTCAGTCATGAAACGTAAAGGTTTCAGCATCCATTGTCTTTGAAAGCACAAAAGGATTAAGGAATCAGAAAAGTTTAGAGAAAGCAAGGAGAGAAATAGATGGAGAAAAAGAAGGACATGAGGAAACAAATGAATTTAACAATCAAACACTAAATTATTTAGGAATTCCACTTGCTGGAAAAAAGATTTATTATATTAGGCATTGCCAGAGCCCTGCTTGCATCCCTTTGAACTTTCAGTGCCGCCCTGCAGACTGCCAAATACCTACATCTCTGTGCCTGAGGATGCTGCACCTGGTGGGAGTACTGGCTGGGCTTGGAATCCTTAACTGGAATAACCATAAGGTGGTGGTTCAGTATCACAGCTCCCTCAACTCTCAGGTAATTCTGTGACATATTTTACATAGTTTCCAAAAATTTCCGTAGTATTAAACTCCATCAGTAGCTGGTTTATTAGGTGCCCATCACTGTCTCCCTTTTGCCTGTGTCATTTGCCCATTTCCCTGCTGATGTCACCTGAATTTCCCAAACAGACAACTTGCACTTGAACTCCTGTCTCAGCAACTCAATCTGGGCAAACCTTTACTGAGACAATTTGTAAACAAGATTCTTTTCCTGCTCTTTTAGATTTTAGATAAGCAATAAAAGAAGACAAAGACCCTGTGGTAGGTGCTTTCCAGACATAATACCTCACTAAGTCCTGATAACAGTAATGTGAGCTAAGAATTAGAAAAACTCAATAAACTCTATCCATGATTTCACTGTTAGAATTTGAATTCTGGAGTAAGATAAGATTAGGAAAAGTAGCAGCAATATGAATTAATTAATCCTGAATTTCCATAGACCCCTTTTCCCAAGCCATTCTCACCATTCTCATCCCTTTGACCCTTCGGAATGAAAGCTACATAACAGCAAGGATTTTTGTCCTGATTAGGATATCATCAGAGCTACGAGTAGACTTAGGCAACCCATGAATATTTGTTAAATGAGTAATTTATTCTTATAATCAAGATATTGGCCCATTTCTTTTTATCTTAAAGATTTTACTTATTTATATGACATTATATATGCTGAGCGGAGAGCTGAACTCAGGGCTCTATCCCAGGACCTTGGGATCATGACCTGAGCCAAAGGCAGATGCTTAACTGATGGAGCCACCCAGGCGCCCCATGGCCTGCATTTCATAACTCTATTTTTTCTAGATTTTCTGTAATTCAATCCCACTTTGCTAATTTCCTGGAACACCATATTTCCTTGCTGCTCTGACCAACACCTTTGCCTCTATGCCTTTGCACTTAATGTTCTAACCAGAAAGTTCTTTCTTTAGATAGCCTTGATGGCTTGTTCCCTCACTTCTTTTAGGTCTTTTCTGAAACTGCACGCTATTAGAGAGGCATAAATGCTTTATTTTTCTCTTTCGTAATCATCACTAAATGACATATGTATTTATTTGTATGTCTATCCCCACTAGACTATGAGCTCAATGAGAGAAGTATATGGCCCGTCTTCGTTTTCTTTGTTTAGTGGTATGTCCTCAATTCTAAGAACAGAGTTCCTGGTACATAGGGTACATAGCTGGCCCTCAACAAATTTTGTTGAATGAACAGATAAGTACAGTCTCAACTAATACTATTATAAAATCAACAATCTCCACAAAATTACTTTGGCCTTCTAAAATCTTTTTCAAAAAGGATCAAGAATAAATACAAAACTAAGGAACCTCAGTAAGGAGACTACAGTCCAACAGAAGAGCTTATGTTTAGAATTCATTGATTAATGTATGATATAGTATATGGACTCAAAAGACATACTTTCTAGCTCTCAGATGTAAGGAATTCAGCTGCTGGGTTAGATCTCTACCATGGGTACCACATAAAACTAAATGTAAAACTTCAGGCATGTTTAATTAAATATTACCTTATTAGTTTTAGTTCCATGTTCCAGCCACAACTGTTAGTTTTTAGCAGATAAGTGAAAGCTGAATGATAAAGTCTACTTTTTTTTAACATGGCATGCTCTTACAGATCTTATAAGGTACTGTCATTCTCACCTCCCTCTTGGAGCTTGATTGATTACTCCTTTTCCTTATGTTCATTAATCTCATCACCTTATCTTTTATACCACTTCATTTTAGTAGAAAGGTAATAATAAAACCCTCATCCATTATCCTTTTACTCATCTAGTCAAGCGGAAATGGTTAATAACATGCTACAAATTGAACTTCAATCACCTCATTTTCTCCATTGTTGAATACACATTAAAATATATTCCAAAAGTGCAATTTGTTTTACAGGAGAATTTGTGTTATATTGCTACAGACAACTAAAATTAAGTGTTTCTCAGTTCGGTTATTAAATATATCCAAGTGCTCTTTTATCGATAATACTAAAACATTAACTCATTTTATTAGGGTATAATAATACAAGAGTCTTATCTCCCAGAACACAAAGACATCTAGACTACCTAATAGTATGTGTTATATGATGGGTCATTTATCTTAAAGAAAAAAAATACCAGTGATAATTTATGAATTGGTACATTATTACAGATGAAATTGCTCTCTATTTTTAAAAGTTAATTTGTTTACATGCAGCCTTATCTTGAAATGCAAGCCCTATTAGTGAAGAAGTCTATAACTGTCATATAAAACAGAAAGAGAAGAATGGATATATACATAAAATATAAAGACACGATGATTTAAGATTTTAAAACTATAACTTTTTAAATGGAATAAATTTAATATACAATTAGACTTGTTTTCAAAAGGGAAAAATTGTTAAAATTATACATTTTTAATATACATTACAACAAATACTTGTTCAAATACTTGTTGAACTGAATTCTAATAGTCCTAAAACTTTAGGGAGAAAATAGCTATCCTTTTGAAGACGAAAGATTTTCTACTAAGATTTCCTAATTTGGGTGGGTATTTTCTACCTATTTGTAAATTGACATGCTCACCAACTAACTAAAAACTAGGTTTACAATAAATGTTGGTAAACTTAAACAGATAATCAAGGCTTCTTGGATATTATCTTCCTTTCAACCTGAAAAAATATTCTGACTCTAGAAAAAAATTTAGCAACTGACTTAATGTTTGAGCCCCAAACTGTATCACTTAAGAATAAAACTCATCTTTATTATGAAATAAATACTTGTAATGTTTACAAACTTATTTTATTTCTGTCACTTTAAAAAATGCGTTCCATTTTATCCATTAAATTGTTTCAATATAAAATAACTCAAAAATAATATGATAATTACAAAGTTATTAAATTTTCTATCATAAATGATAGACGTAAATGACTTAAAAGTCAATTTCTTGGCATTCCAGAATCAAGAACAAATATCAATTTTGGTTACTTTTAAGACTTTTAAGAACATCATCTAATATTCCCTGTGAATAATTTTACTCTCTTTTTACATGATTTTATACTTCTTGAGTTAGTGGAAAATTTTTAAGATACCTGTCATGTTAGGCATGAATTGTATGTCATAGTTACATTATGTTCTCAATGAGTAATCTTTGTTTTATGTGGAGTAAACAAAAGAATATAATTATAATAGGCTACAATTATTAAATACTATTTCTTTCATAGAAAGAAGCAACAATAACATATTATTAAGTTGATATTGGGTATACTGAAAATGAATTTTCCTTTAAAGGAGAAGGAGACATTAATATTTTAATACTATTTAACATGTGAAAATTGCAAAAGAATCAATACTTAGGCCTACATATGCAGATACGTAGAGATTTCAATCTCTAAACACCCTGAACATATCAGATGCCACTGTCTATAAGCAAATGAGTTTATCAATTTAATAGGGATTCAGGCAAATCAGCTGCTTAATGAGAACTCCAGCTAATGTGGCAAAGGTTTTACTTCAATGCTGACAAAATCAGTGTGATAAAACTGATGAACTGATGAAAGCCTATTTTTTAAAAAACAACATTTCATGTAATTAATTGCAAAGAGCAGAACATGATTATTTAAAAAACTTTTATTTATATCCATTATTTTAATATTTTTTATATTTATACATAATGGTTTCAATTTTTTATAACTCTGACCCTTTTCTTACCTTATTTATCTACCCTTACTGTTTAACTCATTTCTCTAAATTTTCTCTGCACTTGTTTCTTCTTTTTGTACACTGAAATCTACGTGTAATATCACCATTTAAACAAGGTACATTTTAATTACTGTTTTTTTATAAACAGCAATTCCCAACTTTTGGTGAAAAAAAAATCCATGCTATTTAAAAGTTTCTTGTTAGCTCGGTTATGCTTTGTTGGCCCATAATTTTTGGAAATCTACCTTGTATACAAAGTTAAGAATATTTTAACTTGAAGACACAAGTATTTTCTATATTTTCCTATGTTGTTCCCTAAATAACCTAAAAGACCAGTAGTAAAGAGACACTTTATAGTATAAAATAATTTCATTCTTAAGACAAGGGTGTTAGTATTATTCCTACAGGTTCACAGTGGTTATTATTAACAACAACAGTTTTACAAGACTAATGGTGGGTCAGAAAATCTGTCTTTTCACATGTTCCAATATAGGGTACCATCATCTATATTATAGTGTATCTAAAAATATTTACTATAATCTAATCAAGCCTTTACATTTACCTTGCTGTTTTACAAGTATTACAAAGAATAGAAGTACAAGCTAAATAATTACTACAAGAAAGCAAATAGATAAATGCAGAAGGTGGGACATTCTGTAGGACAAATGGATTAGTCTCTTCATCAAGTAAGTGTCATGAATAAAGGGCTGCTCTGAAATAAAAAAAGACATAAGGGACAAAACAACCAGATACAAAGTGCAGTCCTTGATTACATCCTGGTTTGAGCAAACAAGTTATAAAGAATATTTTGGGGACAAGAGGATATATTTAATTATAGGTTAAATGAGATAAAACTAAGGAATATCATTGATTTTATTAGGTTACAATGTTATTTGGCCTATACAGGAAATCATATTATTTTAGAGAAAAATAAAAAAGTATTTAGAGGGGCACCTGGGTGGCTCAGTGGGTTGGTGCTCTGCCTTTGGCTCAGGCCATGATCTTAGGATCCTGAGATCTGATTCCACGCTGGCTGTAGAGCCTACTTAAGATTCTCTCTCTCCCTCCTCTCTACCCCCATCCATGCTGATGGGTGCATGCACTCCCTCTCTAAAAAGTCCTACCTTCAAGGAAAACTAGAAACATTGTGTGTGTGTGTGTGTGTGTGTGTAGGTATGTGTATGAGTGTGTTAAGTGGGAACACTGGTGCCTTTCAAAATTCAAGTTCCTGTCAGTTTTCTTAAAATTTTTCTTAGAATATGTCTCTGAAACAATTTTTATTTATACACACCATTTCTTATATAAAAATGCCAGGGGTGCCTAGGTGGCTCAGTGGATTAAGCCTCTGCCTTCAGCTCAGGTCATGATCTCAGCATTCTGGGATTGAGTTCCGCATCAGGCTCTCTGCTTAGCAGAGAGCATGCTTCCCCCTCTCTCTCTGCCTGCCTCTCTGCCTACCTGTGATCTCTCTCTTTGTCAAATAAATGAATAAATAAAAATCTTTTTTAAAAAATGCCAAAAACAAGCATTGCTGCACTTTGAAAAACATATCAACAGGGAAAAATGGACCAGAGTTAGAATAAATTATTTTATACAAGGTGTCAATTTCAGATATTTAAAAAAATTAAAATAATTTTTTATGGTTTCTACTGCCCTTCTTTATTTTAAAAGATTTTGTTTGTTAGTTTGTTTAGAAAGGAGAGCAAGCAAGCACGTGAGAGAGAGAGGGAGAGAGAGAATCCCAGGCAAACACCAAATGGAGCATGGAAGCCTATGCAAGGCCCTATCTTATGACCCTGAGATCATGACCTGAGTCGAAATTAAGAGTTGGACGTTTAACTGACTTAGCTACCCAGATGCCTCTGCCATTGTTTAAAATAAATCAAAGCATGCATTATTTTATGTCGGAAACATGCACTGCATTTTAGAATGTTATTTTACAATTTGTAGGACTTTTTAACCAACATTTTACTTTTGAAATAAGTCTTTAACAAATGGGTTCACTGCCTTCCTCACAAAGGGGTCTCTAGACATTTCATCTTCCACTACCCCTTTAATTCTTCAGACGTACTATAATTAGTGAATTAAGAGTATAAATTCTGGAATTAGACTACTGGGTTGAAAATTTAGCTCTAGGAATTTTGGGCAAGTTAGTAAATTTCTCTGGACCTTACTTTCTTCAACTGTGAAAATGAAATAATTGTAATGGTAATAATCAAATGAGCTAACATATATAAAACTTAACACATCATGTGTTGTATTACTTCTTATTATCAATATTAACTTTTCCTTTACTTAAGACAAATATTAAGTACTTCACCATGTACCAGACACTGCGCTAAACACTAGAAATGCAAATTATGAACCCACCCTTAAAAACATAATTTTATCACCTTTTTACTACTACGAAGAATGAATACTGAGTTTATTTTCTACAGCAAGAGTAAAGAAATCACAGTAAAATAAAGTTGTTACAAATATAAAACAATATAAAGATTAATAAGGCATTGAAGAGTCTAGATAGTTTGTTTCATGTGAAAACCAGCTAAGAATATCAAGACAATCTAGAATCAAGCAAAAATAAATTTAAACACTCTTTTCAGAATTTCTATTCTATGTAACTATGAATTTGATAATGATATAGTGACATATAAAAAAGAAGTTATGAAGTTTCACAGCAAACTTGAAGAACATTCAAGACACCTGGTGTTATTAAAAAGTCAGACCAAAATAATTTTACATTGAGTCTTGCTGCTAAAGCACAAAAATGCAAACAACTCACCGTAAGTATTACCAAAAATATAAGTGGAAGTACTAATCTGCACCCTCCTCCAAAAACAAAACAAACAAACAAACAAAAAAAACAAAGAAAAACTGGACAAATATTTATTAACTCAAAGGGCTTTACTAATTATGTAAATGTCTATTTTTCCTACATGTAATTTTATTCAAACTTCCTCTCTTTTCCTCAATTAACAACCCTGCCAAATGTTTGGACTTGAAAAGGCCACAGCTCTATACACAATTAACAGTCAAATTCTAGCACAAATTACATGTCATTCTTATCTCTGTATACACATTGAACTCCTATATCATGTTGCCAGCAGGCAGCTTGCACTAGGGAATACATCCTGAATTTGTTTAATGTCTAAGAATAACATTTCACACCTAGAAAAGAGATACTATCCACTGCCAGTTATGTGAATGAAATTTTCCATGCTCTCTCCTTTTTATTTTGTTCAAGTAGGTAGTTTAGAACATGATTCACTTTTTCATCAATCTGTTTAGCAAATATTTTCCTGAAGCACTATGTAAAAATATTCTTCATTTTAAAAAAACTCTAGATAACTGTAGAAACTTTCATGTATGGCAAATGTGTTTTCTGAGGTAGTGGGGGGAAATATCATTTGAAAAATCCTTTAACTACAAGAAAAAATACTAGAAATTAGATCAACCCTTGAAAATCAGATATGTATGGTCACTATACTTACCACCGTTTCCCTAGAAAGGGTTTTCAACAATGGAAACACTAGAAATAATCAATTTCTTAATTAGCAAGTATACCGACAACTGTCACTTGAAAATGCTCACACATGTCCTAATCTTTGTAAGTGTAGCATTTTATTATCAGAGTATCTCAATAAATACCAGTCACTTATGTAATAAAAGGGCAACTAAACTATATCTATTATATAACTCATACATACACATATTATGTTTAAAGGTAATATGAAAGGCACTCTGTAAAGCAAAGGGACCTTTTAAAATACAAACAGCATACTCAATTACACCTTTTAAACAAATCTGATTGGGTTAGTTACTGGCTTAAACCTCTTAAAATGGTCACTCACTGTTCTTGGAATAGCTCTAGTTTCTTTAATTGGCATCTGTTTACCTGTCCAGCTTCATCTTACACAATCTTCTTACACCCTAAGCTCCAACCATATGACAATTTTTTCTATGTCTCTCAACCAAGCTCTCTCTCAAACTGGCATCTTTCCCTGAGTCTGATATATCCTTTCCCCAGTAGATTCTTATTAGATTAGCAGATTCCTGGTAGATTCCTGCTTGTCCATCAGTTCACACTTTCCTCAATGAATCTTCCATGAACTCCTTCCTCCTATCCCACCTCAAAAAATATTAAACGTTGGGATATAATTTTCCTATGCCACCCCAAAACTCCCCCCTACCATAATATTTACTATAATGTACTGCAATTTCTTACTGATCACCTTCTGCTGGGATGTAAATTCTCTAGGTATCATTGACAAGAATCCCTTCCTGTGAGTGTAAGATGTTATGAAAAGCAGAAAGAAGGACAGGAGAAGGAGGAGAAGGTTGGTTGGGAGGGAGACAGTGACAGTGACAAGGAGGAGCAAAAGGAAGAAGGCAACAGCCAGAAGAGGAAAAACGAGGAGAGAAAGGAGGAAAAAGAAACTGTAACATATTTGGAAATAGCAGTTTGGTGCAATGAGTTGTGAAAAAAAGTTGCAAATTTGGAGTCAGTATCCTAGATCTGAGCTCAAATTGCACCACCTGTTATCTATCTGATGCTGTCGAAGTTGCTTATCACAAAGCTTCAATTTTCTCGTTTCTGTACAATAGGGGGTATTAATGCCTATCCCACAGATCTCAGGGAGTTGGGAGGTTTTCATGAAATTAAGCTTGTGAAATTCCTTAATATCTGTGAAACTTTTCATAATAAAAGGAAATATTAATATATTTACCATTAATACCATAAATAAGGTAACCTCAGTTCAGAAGAATACTTAGTAATCATTTTTAAAAAGTTTTGGCTTATATGTGAATTAAAATATACTATTTCAAAAAAATAATAAAAATTTATAATAAAAATGTTAAAAACTAATCATGAAATAAATTCCACTTATCCTAAGATTTTGCTATATCTCAGAACATCTGAAATGTCTTGTCTTTTGTAATATCTGATATGATTAAGTTCATTACACATTTTTATTTTACTTACTGCACTTTAAAATCCTGTACATGAATGCTGTTATTATTCTGAGAGCATAATCATTATCATTTTTAAAAATAAAAACTTGAATATTTTCCTTTTTTAAAAGACACTGAAACTTATCTCTGTCAGTTAGATAGTGAACAATTGCTATATAATCTCTAAAACTCTATTACGCTTTTTAAATAGGTATATGTGTTTTGAACAATGGCTAAAATAGCAAATATCTTATTTCAAATTTAGGGTGAAAATTTAAAGAAAATAATGTCAGAACTCATCCTAAGCCTTCACTAAGATATTCATTTTAAAACATGACTAAATAATGAAAACAAATTCTTTGAGTACACTTCGATTATACATGATTCTATTACCTACCAGAGTAAAAATAATCCTAATCCTTAATTTTTGAGTGTTATAAAATTTAAGCTTTCCAAAATTCAGTAATAATCCTTTTGTGGGAATAAATGGTTTCTCTTCTTTTTTTCCAATCCATTTGGACTACATGATTCTAAAATTACAGATGTCATCATAAACAGCATGTTTCTCAAAAACCTCTGAAGGCATGTGACAAATTACGGTAGTTAAAGCTTGAATGAACAGATCTTTTTAAATATCCCTATTTCTCATACACAAGGATATACACATATTTTGCAAAAGGAATACTATTGTGATATTATGACTTTGAACTAAAGCGCTAAAATCATACTATTCAGCTAAAGGTTTCTTTAGCAATATTAACATGGCCACGCTGCGCATGTTACTTTTAGCTTCTTTATGTACAACAAACTGCATTCAATTGGTGAACAAATACAATGTTTAGTATCATATTTAAAACCACCATTCAAACCTTTTCTTAATGCCATTATCAGTTTTTCTTTTGCAACAATTTTGTGTATAAAAATAAAAGCACTGGATTTTTATTAGTGCTGCCCCTTCTTTGTTTTGCTCCACTCTGCAAAGCCCTTTTGGGACACTAAGCCTGCATTTACCATAATACGGATTAAACTTTCTTTGTCCCATAGCACAGGGTTTGTTAGCAGGTTAGTCTTTTTACATTTTTCACAGGCAGCCTGCAGCTTACCCTTTAGGCCTCACTCAAAATACTTCTGTGGATTTACAAAAATGCCAGAGTGGTCTTGGGGTTAATTGGAAGATAAGTGCAGCCTTTAACATAGAGACTCATTAAACATTTAGCCTTACCACAATTCACTATCCTTAGAAAAGTTCTAGAGCCATTTTAGAAATAATAACACAGTAAAATAATTATTGTTGTTGTTTTTTATATGACAAATGGTTGTTTTATAGACTTGGAAATACTTCATTTAACTATTCCAAAGGTGATATAATAAAACAAAGTGATTTCCCTGATCAACTCTTTTAGTTTTAATGTGTTGATCACAGATGAAAATTACCAGAGTTCCTAAAGCAACTAAAAGACAAAATCAAGTTTATGTTGAGAAATTTGAAGTAAAAAAATCACGTGATCTGAAATGTCAAGTAATATTTATTTTTAAACCAAAAAAATTAATTCTGGGATTTTAATTTTGTGGATTTTCTTTTTGTATAAGTAAATTACCATACTCAAATGTATTTGTCACTTAGAGCCAAACGGAAACAAAATTTATTTAAAAAAAAATTGTGAAATTTTTTTAAAACCCTATTTCTTTAATTTCTGAAACACACACACACACACATATATAAGTACACATACATATATGAAGTCTGATGTATACTCATTGCCAATAGGCTATTTTTTTTATAATTATGCAAGCAGATTGTTATCCAGATTAACTTTTTCATCCCTTTACCTCCTTCCAACACTATCACTCACATACAAAAAGAAAAAAAAGAAAAAAGAGAAAGAAAAAGCGACAAAACACACAGACACTTGAAGTAAAGGATTAGACATATTTGCCCAAGATGCAGATAACAAAAGCAAAAGTGAAGAAAATTGAAGAGACAGCCAAACTTCAGCAACAAAATGGTTAAAGAATCTGAAGCATTGTTCCCCTTATTTTAAAAGTCCGCTATATTGTGAACAGCGCAAACATCAGACAAGTTAAGATTACTGACCATTATCTCCTTAATTTTCTCCGCTTTCCCTCACATTCCCTCTTGCTATCGAGGCACCATTTTTCTAAAGCTTTATTTCTGCTAAGAAGTAAACTTTCCCTAATCCATCCATAATGGAACCTTTAATTGGATTGGGAGCAGGGTGGTGTATAAAATAGCCCCTATTCACTCAAAAGGACTGTAGTTTTAGGGACTTAAAGGAGAAAGGTATTGTGAAAGAAAATCCTCAGGGAATCAAGGATTAAAATGTGGCTCTCTTAAATTCATCAACTCCAGAACACAAATGAATTGCTTCCTTAAACAGGTAACTTTCCAAATAAATGGCATAGCAAAACTGAAATTAAAATTAAAATTTACACTGAGGAGAATGATGCATTCACCCAAAAATATTTGGCTTTATAAACAACTTACTTTTACATCCCTTTACTTAAACTCACAACTTCTACACCAGGAAGCAAATGGAGTGCCTTAAACATACTTACCCACATTCTCCCTACTCTACATAAATATTTTCCCTATTATATGTCTAAGGAGAAAAGCATTAAGCCTCTGCTTAATTCCCGGACATGTTCTGCAAGCTCTACTATAAAACAAGTTTGTTTCCAAACAAAAATACATTTTTCTCTTACAGAGGGTCAGATTAAAAAGTGATCCTTTAACCAACTATCCTATTCTCTTTTATACACATCCTACCTCCAAATATCCTTTGGTAGGATATAGTACTTCTGTCCTATGTTCCCTTCCACAATGCATATTCAACCACCTGGGATGTCTTCAACAGTGAGAAGGGGCTACAGACCATACTTACTCATTCTCCCACTGAAGCAAAGATATTCAAAGTATCAAACCCAATATCTAATGTTAAAATGAAATCCAGAATGTTACCTACCAACTTCAAATTAATCTCTCAAAAATCTACATATTTACCAAAACAACAGGGAACTGTGGAAGAGAAACATTAGCAGAGAGAAAAATTTCAATTAAATTTGACATTTACTATGTGTAAACTACTACTCTTCATTAAAATAATATAAAAATAAATCAATATTTGTAATTTAATTAATAGTACTTTTGAAGTTTCTTTAAGAAATTCAGTTGATTTTTTAAAAACCCTCATAAAGTATCCACTCTGTTTTGGAACACTTATCAAACTTCATAACAAATGGACATTTATTGAACTCTTTCTGTGTCCACCATTGTGCTAACACTATTACATGAATTATTGCCTTTTCTACTCTCAATAAGTCTGCAAAGTAGTTGTAATCCTCCGTTTCACACAAGTATAAAAGTAAAAAGTATTCAATATTTTGGAGGCCTATTAAAATTACGAAGTCCAACTATTATTTTTATCTGTGCCATTTTAATAATAGAGAAGTCATTATGTAAATCTCAGTGGTTAGCATGTAAATATCACAAACGTCTAATGTATGTAATTATATTCCATGTGCATTTATGCTTCTTTACAACTTCAGTTTTTACATATGGTGACTTAGTTTTAAAGGGATGGTCATAACACCCAGTACTCCATGCAACACACACATAATGAACCATGGAACACTACATCAAAAACTAATGATGTACTGTACGGTGACTAACGTAACATAATAAAAATAAATAAATAATAAAAATAAATAAAATTTAAAAACAGAAGCAATATACTCAGAACTATAAGGATAAATAAATAAATATATAAAGGGATGGCCAGAAACTATGACTTAGAAATTATCTTCCATTTGGGTGTTCACAATAAATTACTATTTCTGGGGCATCAAATAACTTCAGGCCTTTATTTGTTGCTCAGTAAGAAGCAATTAAACTTAGATGGAAAGCAGTGTTTTTTTTTTTGTTTTTTTTTTTTTTTAAGATTTTATTTATTTATTTGACAGAGAGAAATCACAAGTAGGCAGAGAGGCAGGCAGAGAGAGAGAGAGGAGGAAGCAGGCTCCCTGCTGAGCAGTGAGCCCGATGCGGGACTCGATCCCAGGACCCTGAGATCATGACCTGAGCCGAAGGCAGCGGCTTAACCACTGAGCCACCCAGGCGCCCGGAAAGCAGTGTTTTAACTGAAAGACAGTATCATTATCTTAACTTCCTACAGTGACATTATCCAGACTTATATAAGATTGGGTCCTCTGCTGTACTGTAAAATATTTACTATAAAATAAATATACAAATAAAAAATATATACAAAACGTGTATACAGATAAATATATTGAACTAGAACAACATAAAAAGGAATAAACCTTTGGGGGCAAAACCAGGTTCAAACATAAGAATCTCCTAAGTTATACATCAGTGTGGCATTTTAAATCACTAACAAAAGTAAGTGTTAAGCACCAAGAGAAGTTGTATTGAATGTATTTTTTTATATAATGCTTATCCCTTAGAAGACAGAAATATAAGAGGAGTTTATGTCAAGATCCAAAGAAATGAAGTCAGAAAGTTAAGAACATCATACCAATCTCCAGAGTAATAACTGTGTCCCCTTGAAATTAAAAACACAGACATACCTGACAAACCCCTAGAAAGGTTTCTTAATTTTAAAAGAAGAAATTTATATATTTCCTTATAATGAAATTCATATTTACATAACTTTAACAGAAAGTTATCAAAAGTTCACTATTATCTGAATTGTTAATGGTTGTATTCTCAGAGTATTTGTGGAATGTGTAACAGGATACATATAATAGAAAGCCATGATCTTTTTGATCAATGCCATGCTGGTGCCTAGGAAAAAAGAGATGTCTACAAGAGAGAAGAAGGGATATGTGATGGTAGGCAGATATTATAAGTAGCCTCTACAACTCTAAGGTTTGTCAAGGCAAAGGAAACAGAAAGGAAGAGGGAAAGTCAGAGTACATAGTTTGATTTAAAAGAGGACCCCCAAATTCCTCTCTTAAAAAAAAATAAATCCCAGGGCCCCTGGGTAACTCAATGGGTTATGCATCTTCCTTTGGTTCAGGTCCTGATCCCAAAATCCTGGGACTGAACCTCAGGTGGGGCACCCTACTCAGGGGGGAGTTGACTTCTTCCTCTCCCTTTCCCTCTGCCCCACCACCTGCACCCATATGTGCGCTCTCTCTTTCTCTCCCTAATAAATAAAATCTTAAAAAAGAAAAAAAAAAGCATAAAAAAAATAAATCTCCAAGAGTTAAGTCAGTAGGTATTTCTGGTACTGGGTTGGAGTGAGGAAGCAAAGTCCAGGAAGATCAGAAAGACAAGAGTTACAAAATCAGGACAGGATTTAAAAGTCAGCTAAGCAGTAAGACCAGAAAGCATACTTGTTGTTTTGCTTATTATCTGAAAACACACACACATATACACACACAGGTGAGCATTTAATTGGAACCACAGCGATGAGAAATCCTAAAATATTCTTAGCAGATAGAGAACGATAAATGGAAAAAGAACAGAATCAACCGTAATTAAAGAAGTATGAAATGGCTATATTTTCTTAACAAACTTCATTGATATATTTTATAAATAAAATAATAAAAAGGCTTTCATAGGTTCACCCCTGACCTCAGTTGCTCTATAACCTTAGTTTTCCCATTGTATCTTAAATTCTTAAAAAAAAAAAAAGTTCTACTGAGATAGTTTTACAATTGCATAACCCTCTGTATGAGGTATTATCGAGCTTTCTTAATAATGTTCCTGCCAATTTAAAAACATTATCCATTGGGACAAAAAGCAAAATGAGCTTTCTTTACATTACAGATTTTAAGGAAAATATTTATACATTTAATCATTCATTCAAGAAATTTCTACGAATGTCCTTTATGTGCGAGATACTACTCAGGAGTTTGAAGATACAGACATCAACAACAAAAAAGGGAGGGGGGTTGCAGAAACATTTTATGAAGAATTAGAGAAAAATCATTTTAAATATCCTGCTTAAACCTATGCTTTGAACAGTAGATATTAATTACAGAAAACAAGGCTCAAACAACCTTAAAATGTCTGAGGTTACTGTTTAAGTAAGGGGAGAGTATCTCAAAATCAGAGTGACTGTCATTAAATCCAAAACCAACTCTTTCCATCAATACCAAGTTTTGTGGTAAACTTTTCAGTTGTTTTATCATAGAAGGAAATACTATAAAACACACATACACACAATGCTACCACCCACCCCCAAATTTTAGATTCTGTTATTCACTTAAAACACATTATTAGACCTTAAGACAAATATTATGGTCAACCTGTAACATTCAAATGTATATTCAGGTTTTAGTAGATAACACACTTTTAGCTCATTTTTACCCAGGGAGGCCTATATACCTAACTAGTTCATCAAATATGGACAACTGTAAATAATTTTATCTTCATATACAAATGGGATCTAAAATTATTCTAGTGGAATAAAATAAACATTTTTATAGCACCTAAAAAATAAATATGCACTCTTACATGTTCAATACAGTTGATAAAGTTATTAGAAGTTTGTATCAAATATCTAATAACCTTAATCAAAAAGTTGTTCTCTCTGAATGACGATAATGAAAAAATATTTTTATTTGAGAATGTATCATAATTTAAATGGCTACTAAGTTTGATGCTTAAAGGTATTCAAAAATTTTATTATATGATTAATGTCTACAGCTTCATGAGGAACCAAATCATTTCCATTTTTAACTAACATTGTAGTCTCAGCAATCAGCACAGCTGGCACAAAAGTAAATATTCAAAAATTTTTGTGGACTGAATGACTATATATATAGAAACTTCTAAAAAGATTTCAATGGTTTATTTAACCTCTATATTTACTCAAAAGTTCAAAAAACAAAGATGTCTTATAAAACGTCCAAACTGCATAATGCTTTGAAATGTTTTGCAAAAATAGTAACTCTCTCCTCTGATGTCCTCTGTGACCAAGAGCTCATTGAAAGCTATTTTCAGAAAAGGGTAAAGCTAATTATTCAAATATGAAAACTGACTTCTAATTATGATTTCACTAGTACCACTTGCCAGTATTAATCACATTACTAATTTATAGAATACACACAAACACATATTTGGCCTCTTCTTTAAGATGTTTCCCTGGCCCAAATATTAAGAGCTCCAAATCGTTGCTTAGTATGTAGGTCTATATTCATAATTCAAATCATTGGCAATGAAAATAGTTACCACTAGTATGTACCATCTGAAACTATAACAAATTATAAAAAGTGATCCCCAGGGCACCTGGGTGGCTCAGTAGGTTGAGCATCCAACTCTTGATTTTAACTCAGGTCTTGATCTCAAGGTTGGGAGTTCAAGCCCCACTTTTTTTTTTTTTTTTTTTAAAGTGATCCTCTACTTCAAGTTACAATAAAATTCTTCCTGAAAACTCTGTCACAAGTTTTATGTTTTAATCTACTCTTAATATGATAAAGCTATCTTAATCTGTAATCCAAATGAGAACTTTTTCTAAATAATAGAAGGTCTATAATACCGTATTCCTTTAGGTGAAAATATCTCTAAGACATGATGGTATTCTGTGGTAACTAGAAGAATACTCCCTCCCAAAGATGTCCACATCCTAATCCTCAGAACCCATGAATATGTTACCTTACATGGCAAAGAGGAATTAAGGCTGCAAATAGAATTAAGGTTGCTAATCAGCTAATCTTAAAATAAGATTAACCTGGATGATCCACCACACCTAAGTAATTACAAGGGTCCTTCAAAGTGCAACCATGTGGCAGAAGAGCAGGTCAGAGTAATGTGATGTAAGAAGCCCTCAACCTGTGGTTGCTGGCTTTGAAGACAGAGGAAAGGGGCCACCAGCCAAGGAATACTGGAGTCCTTTAGAAGCTAGAAAAGACAAAAAAATGAACTGTCCCCTAGAATCTTTCCTCCAGAAAGGAATGCAGAAAGGAATGCAACATCTTGACTTTACCCAGTGAGACCCATATTGTTCAAGTCACTAAATTTGCGGTAATTTACTAGAGCAGTAATAAAAAACTTGTATGTATGCTCTTTTTTCTTATTGAATGTACTTTCCTTAAAATCGAACAGAATCATTATGGGAATCAATTACTGTTTTAAGCAACAACCTATCTACTCCAACCTCCAAACATACACAAAGAAAATTCCCATATTTGCCATTACAATATAATGTAGATTCCAAGTAATCTTTTGACAAGAGAGGTGTACTATTACCTATTACTTCACTTCATCTACTGTGAATGGCTCTGCTCTCATTACTCTCCACATCACTAACTACCCCTCAATCTCTACTTCTTTCCCTCTTAGTACCCCCCTTTAATTCTTTCCTGTTATTTTTGCTCACACAGTATCTCCTGAGCTTCTTGACTCTTGCATAAAGATTGGCTTTAAATGCACAAGGCTAGTCAATGCCTTTTTCGTTGTCTGAAAATCTACCAATCAGCATATAATATTCTGCTCACCTCAGCTCTTTTCATTGTTCCTTACTATTCACTGGTTGTTTTCTAAGCAATCTGAACCTTAAATTTTCCTGTAGAAGACGATGTGTATTTAGTCAATCTGCAAACTTGAATGGCAAGTAGCAGAGATAATGATAGCATAGTCATACACATACCCTCACTGTTACAGGCAGCTGTGGTAAATGGCAATGTTAAGTGCAAATTCATTTTCTCCACATATAGGCAACCTCCCCCATCCCTGCTCTGTATGTTCTCAGTAAACATTTAAAGGACAGGGGAGAAAATAAGCTCTTAACTTCCTAGTATTAAAGTTACAGGAAGAAGACGGGACTAAGCAAACGAAGTCAAGTTATATGTAGTATTAGACTTGATGAGAATACATATTTATACTACAATTCATTTTCTTAAACCTTATCCATCTTCATCAAAGGCTTTCAAATATTTAAACAGTACAAATATTATTAAACTGAGAGCTAGTAGATGCCCAAAATTATGTCTTATTCATGCTTGCTTCTCTGCTAACTGGAATTAAGCTGGTTTTCAAGTCATCATTTTTTAGTCTTATGACAAATCTGTCTATAAGAGTATATACCCAGACCTTGGCAATCTAAAAAAAAAGACTTAACCAATATTAGCAACACATAATCACAAAACTGAAATATTACAGTGTTATAGTGTCTTTAAAATTTATGTTTTATATTGATTATGTAAAAACACTGTAGAGTTATAGCATATGTACTATGGTATTATACATACTCTTTATCTGTTCACTTTCTGTTCATTCTCAAGTCTTTCTCCATAAATAGAACTTCAACATACATAAAATCATAGCACAGGGATAATCTGATCTTCTCTTTTTCTTTAAAAATTTTATCTTTTGAAGTCCTATAAATATAACTAATGTTCTAATTATATAAATCTACCATTTCAATTCCCTTCTAAGAAACCTATAAGGAAAGAATCCTTTTAGGAGTTCTAATATTAATTTATTATATCTGAATTACATCTGAGTCAAAGACATAAAATAATTCATGAAAACGTAAAATATGACTTAAAAAAGCATGATATAAAACAGAAACCCATCTCCAAATAACAATTTACCATTTTCAAGCATATTGTATTTTTTCTAATTAAAGTTTTCCAGTTAAAATATTTAGGAAAAGCTTTAAAGTAATTTTAATCTTAAAAGAAGATCAGTAATTGATACTTGACTTCAGACTAAAATGTTTTCAATAATTCAAATAGTATCTACCAAGACAAAATTGTTAACTACATGTAAACTGCCCTTATTGAGTGAACACAAACTTGAATAACTAAACTTCTCAATCAAAATATAGATATACTTTTAAAAATACACAGAGTATTACACTCATGAAATAAATTGCAATTTCCACATAAAAGCTGAACTCAGAAATTAAAATTGATGTCAGTTTACTTCTGAGAGCTTACTATATTTGGCAAACTGCTTCCTTTTTGATAACCCAGTGGTTTCAGTTTTATATAAAGACTCATTATAAGCCACAATGTTTCCTAAGAATAAAATATGCAACATTTTATTAGCTCCATTTTCATCTTCTGTAAGCAGCCATGGATATAACTACCAATCACTTTAAAACCAGATTTAAATTTCAAGTATTTTTTTTTTTTTCCTGTGATTTACTACATATTCCTTCAGGAGTTTCCTAACCAGACTACCTGACATAGTTTACAATGCAATGATTTCTTAAAACTTGCATAAAATAATAAAAAATTTTATTTTGTCCTCCACGAATTTAGAAAAACAAAAACAAAACAAAAAACATGAGACAGAAATCGCTTTCTCTCTGCATTATCTGATCATGTCAAAACATTTCACAGTGGGGTACCAAGGTTTCCTCCTCCTCTTCTGAAAATTAATGGGGAAAAAGACAGCTTTGGAGTATCTTGAGAAGACAAGGATAAGTAGGTGTGCAATGGATATCCTTCCAGCTGCAGGAAAGCAGAACTTAAGGAACGATCATAGACAACTACAGAGAGGGCATTAAAAAACAAAAGAGCATGGCACTGACAGGATAACAATAAAAATTTGATGGCTTTAAAATAAACTGCTACCATCTTTGTAAGCCATCTTTTTGCCACTTACTAGTTTTAGAGTGAACTAAGCTTGTATACTCTATCTATGCCTTGGTTTCTATATAGATAGGGGCAGGAAGAGAATATACCTCATTAAAGATTTACTGAGAAGATTAAAACAAAGTGCTTAGCATAATGCCCCAACACAGAATAAGAGCTCAATATTATTCTTGTACAAATCTCATTTCAATTGAGTTTTAAAAGACTTTCAGAACATTACCTCTAGAAATCTCACACTGAAAATTTGACCTTGGTGATAAGAAGAAATCTGTTTGAAAGAGGAGAGCCCCCAAATTATTAATCAACCAACCAGTATTTATGGAGTATGTATTATGTATCTAGATCAAATAACATGATGCCAGCCTTTCAATAACTTTTCACATTGGTAAGTTAATAAAGGGAGATGAATTCATGGGCAATGACATAGGGGATACAAAAGAAATGAAAACATTTATTAAACTGTTTGAGATTGCTGGTAACTGGACTATCAGCTCAAAGACAGGTCTCTCTGTGGGGCATTTCATGATAAATGTAAGGAAGCTAACCTGGAAAGACAAAGACTTCAGATTGGGGGTTAGTGGGAAAGAAGGTTGATTAGCTAGGGTTTTAAGGATTTTAAAGAATAATGCCAATGACAGCCAGTTTTATTCTATTCCTCTAAGTAAAAACCTATCAAGGGAACTAGAATAAAAGCATGTGCTTGATGGAATCCCTGAATTACTGAATCCCTGTAAAGTTCCCCTTCCTTTCTTTGTTCTCTTCTTTCCACAGATATTTATCATACACCTACTACCTAACAGGAAGTGTGAAAGGTGCTAGGAATAAGAAATCATTAAAACAAGGACTACACTGGTTTGGTGAGAAAAACTTCAGTATAGATACTCTCAGAAGAAAACTAACTAAGCCTATTTTACCAGTACTACTTTTTCTTTTAAGTGAGGAGCCTGTTTTCTCAATACAACTTAAAAAGATTTTACAGTTTCAAGAGTGCATCAAATGAACATATTTAGAACATTTTAGATATGTATTCATATCAAAACCATGCACTCTTAAACTCTATCCTGAAAGGTCCTGACACTTAAAATATACCAAGTGAAGGAGTTCAGGAACCTGAATTATAGTGTTTAGGGACCTAAAAACCATTCTAGAACTGCACACGAGATCTCAGTTTGTTTATTTATTTATTTATCTATCTATCTATTTATTTATTTATTTTAAGATTTTCTGTATTTATTTGATAGTGAGAAAGATCACAAGCAGGGGGAATGACAGGCAGAGAGAAAGGGAAAAGCAGACTTCTTGCAGAGGAGTGGGAGAGAGAGAAGCAGGCTCTCCACTGAGCACGGAGCTGGATCCCAGGGTCCTGGGATCATGACCTGACCCAAAGGCAGATGCTTTAACTGACTGAGCCACCCAGACATCCCCAACCTCTCAGTTTTAAAATACCCTAGCAGTTTTGTCAGATGCCATAAAACAGTAATAACAAAAAACTAATCCTAGCTGGAAAAAAGGAAAGCAAGGATAATTCAGAAATAGATTTGGGCCAGAAGAATGTAACTAGCCTCTAAAAGATATTCCAAATTTATAAGAGTATGTAACCTTGGACAAGTTATTCAACCTTCCACATCTCAGTTTCTTCTTCTGTAAAATGGTGATAATATATAACACCTATCCCAAAGGGCTGTTATGAGGACTTATGAGTTAATATAGGTAAAGCATTTAGAACAGTGCAGGCACACAGTAAATGCCTCAAACGTCCTATATTATTATAAAGGCATCTCACCTATACCTGGTTAATGAACAATTTACCCTGACAAAAGTAATCAATAGCTCTAAAAAAAAGAGGAAATGTTCAAAAGCAGCACAACAGCAAGACAAGAAGAAAGTCAGAGAACTGTGTTAGTGATATAAATTGTGCTTAAGAAAGAGGTAAAACAGAGATCACAAAAATATGTTTAGTTTTAAATATATGGAAAGAGAAAAAGATACTTTATATTTAGAAAAAGAATCATATTCTGTATTTAAGAAAATTGAGATAACTCCCAATCACTTTACATTACTCTAACAAAAGTTTTATTGATAATAAAGAGTGTACTTCTTGTGATATAGAATTTGGAACCCCATCAATGGTTTTTTCAGCTTGCATAAGTCACAACTGATTGGACACAGTCCCTGTGGGCATGCCATTTCATCCAGACTGGATGGTTCATTAGTCATAATTACTATAACTGTACAGCAGAGACTGCAGTTTTATCTCATCATACATCTTTGATCAAGCTGCTTCAATTTCTGCTTCATCAGCATATGAAGTTACATTATTGGAGATTTTTATTTTCAATCGGTGATTAACACAGATTATGCTTTTTATCAAAACATGTATTTGGTCTTCACATTTAATAGAAAGGGCTCAGATCTGACCACCATTTGACCTCTGATATTTCAAAACCACCTAAACACCATGAATCATCAACCGAAACCCAGAATGTTACAGAGAAAATTAAACAAAGGGAAGAACTGACCTGTGTTAAAAGCACAAGATGATTGCACTTATCTAAATTGAGACTAACCATATTTGCAGCAGCTTCTCATTAAACATTAAATTGCACACCAGAACACATCATACATATTTATTGTTTTGTACTGCCACTTTCAAAAGACTCATACCACAATTAGTGTTTCTCTCAAAGTATAAGCTACATAAAGAAATTTCCCATGAAGCTTGAAGACAAAGTAATGTAGGAGACTGTACAAGAAGGTTAAAGAACAGATGGATAAGAGATTTCACTGAACACTAAAGCATAACACACTTACTTCAGAAAGGAAAATGTTGCCAAAACATGGTTCAAATGCAAAATACTGAATGAAATTGATGTGTCAAGGATTTTTTTTTTTTCTCCTAAGTTCTACTGAAAACAATAGGGGACTAAATGGCCTGTCTCACTGTTTTTGTGCCTCAGCATTTTCATGTGCAAAGTGTCCCCACTGTAGGCCGCATGAACAATCATAATCGACAGTTACATGCAGGCACTGAGGCTGCAAAAATCCCAGAGTAATTAGTGTTGTCTGAATGCAATGACATCTGTGTTCTCATGGTTTTCAAGACATGTCAGGCCAATAAGATGTATATGAAAAAATATGACAAGCATTGCAAATGCCCTTCTGAAAGGTCTTACACTTTGGGGAAAAGCTGAAGAAGTAACACATGTCATCTTTTTGTATGCAATATATTTAATACTAAAAGATCTAAAAAGATCTTTTGAGTCATTCATTTTCTTTTTATAACTATAAAGTATTTATTCAGAATACAGCAATGCAGCGTGGAAAAAAAAGCTGCTAGTTTGTCTCTTTAAAACTTTCTTAACACAAATGATTCTGTGCCGTGGAAGTGTATGGGCCCATTCCTTAAGTAGCAAAACAGAGAGCACATCTTATTAACACTGCTTGATTTCTTTACATCTTAATTCTAAAATGATATCTCTCGTTACTGGACATGAAATAATTTAAAATGTGTTGGTAAATGCTTTAGAATTATGTTTGCATTATTTCTAACAACAGAGACTACCAAACTGATTGCATTAAAAAGCCTTTGTTTTAGAATACCTAATGCTTTTGCTGAGTGGTCCCTATTGCTGAGCCCTCTCTCTAGGCTGTAGCAGTATGTTGGAGCATGCACTTGCTCCAAGAAAGACATTAGTCATCATTAACAGAAGCACTGACACCAAATCTAAGTGCCTCTCCACAATGACCAAGTGGCAATCATCTTTCTCTTAGACTGTCACTGCTGATTAGGATTTTCTTTCATGAAAATTTAATTTGTCCCCCTTTCTTCGGCTTATTTTTTTTAATTCCAAAACAAAAACAAAAACAAAACAAAACAAACCCCACAACACTGTATTCAGGAAAGATTGCAAATATAGCAAAAGAAGTTTCACCTTTAACATAGGCTACCAATATAAAGATTACAAGATTCTCAGCCAAATCTTTTATCTAATCCAACAGAAAAACAAAGATTAAGTGAATGATTAATAAACAGGGAAAAACAATGATTCTGAAAGGAATCTAGATTTAAGAAACTCTTAAGCTTCAAAAGGTGAATAATTCAAGAGATCTGAATAAAATTTTTCTAACAATTAATTACATAATCCCAAACCTTCTTTAAAACTAAGACTACAATATTTTAATAGTAGCCATATTTCACTGCATTTCAAATTTGTATCCTCTATACCTGAAAAAAAGAAGACAGGGTATCAACATGTCACTTCAAACTTAAGAAAATATTTAAGCATCCATACCCTCAGTGTGCATTAACCTGCTGATTAAAGGAAAAGAAAAAAGGAAATTTTCAGTGGCATTGGACGAATGAAAATGATTCATGTGGTCAAGCAGGGTACTCCGCAGCTAGATGATACTACGGACTTAAACTCTGGTTCTGTACAATATCACAGTGTTAAACAAGATATCATAGCGATAAGTTATTTAAGGAAGTTTTAAAAAACATTTACTTTCCTGTTTTATTTCAATTTGTTTAAAGTTTTCAAAAAATGTAAGCATATGATAGTTTGCGAGGATCCTGGTACAACCAAAACTCCCACTTCTACTTATAAATATTGTCTTCTCTTTATATTACTTACATTTTGTAACAAAATAGAGATTGACTTAATTTTAAAATATCTCTAAATTATTTTATATCCTTTTAGAACATGTGTATTTTTAGTCAAAACCTGTTAACACTTTTGTGTTCACAAGAACTTAAACTGTATCTTTAAACGTAAATATCCTTATGAAATGCCTTTAAAACAAAAAATCAGCCTCGTTTCTTTTTAAATTCAGAAGCAACCTAATTCATCAAACTTTAATCATTAAATGTTCTGTGTCTGACTATTTTATTGTGAAAATAATATAAAACAAATTTGAAGGTCAAATACCAAATGCTTTAGGACTAATATATCACATTTATAAATGGTACAATTTTTTTTTTTCTATTTAAAACTGGTCTACAGTTAAAACATTTAAGTAGAGATTAGGAATTAAAATGGATTTTGAGAGTCAATTTGCAACTGCTGAACTTTCATAACAAAGATACCACGATTCACTTAGGATGCAGTCTAAAATGAAAGCAAGACTATACCATAATAACATAACTTACCTATCCTTGCATAATTCTCTTTACAAATGACTGGCTCATTTCTTTATTTTTTTAACTACATAAATACATTGTTAATTTCTTAAAAGCTTAAAAGTAAACTCTGATCTTCAGAGTTGCAAAGACTTATCCAAATCAAAACTTCAAAGACTTAGAAGTATAATGACTGACTCTTGCTAGATGCAGTACATGCTCAAGTAGAGAAGTTTAGCTCTATAACTTCCACCCCTCAACCTAAACCTCCAAGTCACTTGTCAGTTAAAGGTTGGGCAATTTATTGACCGCCTCTGGATGCATACTGTCAGTGCTGAAGGAAATATGAGAGAGGGTTGTCGCTACTGTTCTGGAGCTCATTGATAATGACATACCTGCCTCTGTCACCCATTACCCATACTACAAACTACTTAGACCTAACTGAAAAATCAATAGCCTACTTGCACTGGTTCCTGTGGCTGCCTCCTTTGATTGTCAGCTCCTGTCTAGGGTCAGCACTTACATGAAAGGGGCTGTGACTGCCTGATGCTTTCAGGACAACCTAACGATATGAAACTAGCCAACAGAACAGTAAATTCTGTCTCCCTGCCCTCCTCATCAATTAGGCTTTGACTAGGCTTGCCTGTAGAAACCTGACCTTTTAAGTTTAGGTGAATATGGACTAGCTGAACACACCATTGCCCTCAGCACTGAGCCAGGAAATCTACTGACAGGTTAAACAAAACAGAAGGTTGTAACTGTCATAATTTGCATTGCACTTTCACGCCAACAAGGGTGTTATCAGTAGGGGCAAGCCCTGGAACACACAACTCCAGCACCCTTAAGCCACACCACTCATAAATTTTCAAGTGAAGTGAGATAAAACATAAATTCACAAATAGCAATGCATTTCTCAATGCTTAGTCTTTTAGGTTTGCACTTTGCAAACCCACGGAGTGTCCATCAACAACTCTTTCAGTGGTCACCTGCACTGCTCCTGCATTAATGAGGGACTTCCATTGAATACAACTTAGAAGTAAATATAATTCAACTATGCCAACTGAAAAGATATTTTAGAGAGAATTCATAATAAAGCAAACAGATTGACCTGTATCTCGAAATGAGAATAATTAGATCTCAACATATTGTCTCTTCCCTGCCTCACAGCCCTCCCACCAAAAATATCCACAAGCTCAGAAAATAGTAAGTTATCACACCAGTGAAGGGAGGTGTTGAAATTATTTCCCACCAGGCTTCTCTGATACAGCATCTTTTAGAGTTTGAGAGAAAACTAAGAACATCTGTAAAATAAAAGATGTTAACACTTTTATGCTTGTCAGATCTTCTGATGAAAACAAGTGAAAAGCATGAGAAAGTAGTATAAAACTTTACTTACTATTGTGACTCATGTTTTGAAAACCATTTCCCTGCTTGGATCTATCTTTTAACACAACATGAATATGGCAGTATTATAGTTCCTTATAGCAATAGAGTTTCCCTAAAGAGAAGAATGACCATTCCTTTTTTTTTTTTTTTTCGTTTTTTTTTTATTTTTGGAGTTAATTGTGAACTTGAACTTTCTCTAGTTTCAAGAACTCTTATAGAGTATCTAATCTTTATAAAAATATCAGAAACACTGAAAGTCCATTCACTATTTTAAGACAAAAACATACCAGCTAATCTTATGTACACCTTCAAACACATACTATTTTTCTATACATACGATACACATAGCTGTCTGTGTCTTTTTCATGTTTTTATGATTCAACTCCTATCAAGCAATAATTAGTATATTCTTAGAATTTATTCCAAGTTGTTATTTGGTTGTCCCTCACAATCATCTCCAACCTATAATTTGTCATTTTTTTCCTTAAGACTAAAATATGGATGGAATATAACCATTTGTAAGCTTATCCCTTTCTGTAATTTTTTTCATATTAAAAGCTTTCATATACCTATATTAGAACAGCACTGTAAGTCTAAATTCCTGCAGAAAGATTTCTGATTTGAAATCAACTAATAAAGACATAAAGAACAACTTAAATCATGCTATGGTATGATGTTACAGATTATTTTATCTTGAAGAGGTAGAAAAAAGTTCAAATCCACCAAATTCAAGCCAACAAGGGTGTTATCAGTAGGGGCAAGCCCTGGAACACACAAACAGTGAGTAGAGTAGAGTGTAGAGTAGAGAAAACAGTGAGTAGAGATAATGACTCGATCAAGGTCACTCAGATAGTCTGTAGTCAACCCAGGACAAAAAATCAGGGCTTTTTTTTTCTCCTAAACTAATGCTCTTTGGATGCTATCAAACTGCCTCTGTCTTATCTACCTAGGTAAGCTACATGACAGCAATGACCTTATATATTTTTAAAAATACACAGCTTTATATCATTCATTTTTAACTGATGCTATAGTTTATAGAAAGTTTTGCCTAATTTCCAGAACGGATTAGATTTGTAGAACATTTAACCAACAAGGTACCATAGAACCAATAACTATTAGAAATAGAAGATCTAATTAAGTATGGTTGGAACCCCCTACTTACCTAATTTGATGATTAACTATGCATCTGGTAGCCTTTCAGGTCCTTTGTGTGTACCTATCTGATTGCAAAGTGAAAGGGCATGGATAGTGTCTGGTCCCAGCAAGCAAATCATTTGGAAACAGTCATAGCCATAGATCAAAGATTTTTCACTCTATCCAGGCTGACTTAAACCTACCAACCCAGGTTTTGTCTTCAGACAAAACCAGTCAGAAAATAAAAGAATGACTCTTTAGGATCCAAAGATAATAAGGGAAAATAGAAAGGGAAAATTCAGAAAAGAAACAGGCTGGCAGAACCTTGATATACATAGGCCAAGACAGCTGTTTTATATCCTAGCTTGATTTCACATGGTTAAAGGAAAAGTTTTCATTCCTTAGATCATCGAATATTATTTCATTTATACTATACAGATGTCTTCTATACATAGATTGGAGCCAATGAAGAATTTTTGTTGTTGTTGTTTAACTACTATAAAGAATCAGAAAGACCTCTCAGCACATCACTTTTACTCTAATTCACAATGTTTGAAGGAAGAAACAGGCTAGAGTTTTAACATTTCCATGAAAAATAATACAAATTCTATTAAAAATTTCCTGTTATGGTAGTAAAAGAATGATGCCAAATGACCTTTACTAGTAATAATGAAGATGGAGTGTGATAGAACCAATATATTTTAAAATAAACTAAAATGTTCAAAAAGACTAGTTTTCCTGAAGTATAATATCAAACTATCCATATGATATGCTTAACTGATGATTTTAAACATAGGTCCACAAAATGTCTCACATGACCTGAAAGAAATATAGAACACAATGCCAAGTCTTATATTTTGAACTAAGTACAGAAATGGGAATGGCGATGGCTCTAAGATCCCAAAAAATATATTCTACATGTGAGTGTATAGTATTGTTATTAAACAAAGGATATCACACCTTCTTTAAACCATAAAATTTAATGTCTTGAATAAAATGGAAATCAAAGGTTTGATTTATTTAGCATCAATTTCAATATTGACTAATCCTGATTTTCCTATCTTCTGGAATTGATATTAAAAAAACACCTAGACACAAAAAATAATCCACAAATTATATAATCATTCCTTAAATAGTTAAGACCTGGTTCTACTGAAAGTACTCTCTCATTTGTTGAAGATTATAGCGAGTTATGAAAGCCAAAATTATTTGACAGATGAAATTTAATATCTACCTCATAGTATATTAGCAAGTTCAAACTGTTAAAAAGGAAGGAAGAAAGGAGGACAGGATCTTATTTGTTCTAACTTTCAGAACTTGTTTAAATATCTATGGAAATAAAAATGTAATTACTACAACTCTAAAACGTATACATTTAAAATGAGAAAAAGCTAAATGATTTATTGGTAAGATCAAATGATATATCCCAACATACGTGAAAATACAATAAGTTCAATGAAACACCTTCTGAGAGATGCCTGCTGAATTAACTTGGATTTTCTTAAAATTTCATATCCTAGCTCAGTAATACAACAGTATGTACTTTTCAGTTAGGCTAAAAGTTGCTTACTTCCATTTTCCTAAGTACAATTTCTTTGCTCTATCATTATACATCTTGGTAAGATCAAATTATGAAGAGCTTAATAAGGTATGTTATTCAGCTTGGAGGAAAACAAGAACATATACTGTACTCTTCGATTTTCTCAACCTACGAAGTAAGAATTAGACTTGTAAAAGATGTAAAAGTATAAACAACACCACTAATCATATATTACCAGAGGTTACCAAACCAAATTCAAAAGGCCCACAACACAATGCTCAAAAGCATGTACAAGATTTTCTTAATACAGTTCAATAGGCTTACTATGCAAAATTAAAGCTATTGCCTTTACCTGACAGAACATTATCTTAAGTTCAAACTGTACAAATGAGAACAATACCCTTGGGTTACCAATCAAAGAGATTACAAGGGTTTTTTTTTTTTTTTTTTTTTAAGCTATTTTGTAAGAGGAAAAAACAAAAACAACTTGGTTCACCAGTGTGACTGACCATTTAAAACAGGTACTACAGCGAACTGTTCAAAGAAAACATTCAATTACTGATTACTCTCCAGACTGATTCCACAATAGTAATTATTGATAGTTTAGAAACAATGTCTATGATACCTCAGTTTTGGAAATCAGATAATTTCACAGAGAGCAAAAGAGAATGTGATTTTACTTTGACTTTTAATACAATGGAGATACTACAACCCTGATAATTGTTTTTAAAAGCTTTTTAAAAATAATTACTTCAATAAAATTTCATCAACTAATACACAACTTGTGTTTGGATTATTCACTTTTCTTTCTGTTTTTATTATAATATTTTTTAAATTAAGGGAGTTTAGTAGTTGTTCATTTCCCCATTTATATTTTGACCAAAAATTATTTTTTCCTTAAAAAAATCAAGGATTTTTATAAATATGTTGAAAGATTAAGTACATAAGAACTCCAAAATTTAGCAACTGCGCAGATGCTTCAAAATTAGATTTTAGAGGAAGAGAGTATACACATGTAAACATGAGGTCCTTTGTTTTCCAAAAAGTGTAAATCCTTCCAAGTTGGGGTTTTTTTGTTTTTTTTTTAAGTCAATAACCTGATTATGTTTTGAATACTTCTAAAATGTTTTCCTGGAAAACAAAATTATATAATCTAAAATCTGTATACTCTTTAGTAAGGATTGTTACAATACCGTATGCCATGTCTATAAAGAATAAAATCATGAGTATCTTTTAAGTCTCAGTGATATGATAAAGTAAAAAATGCACTGAAGTTTAACTTAGTAAATATATTTCTAAGTAAAGATCAGCAAAAAATAAAACTGTATTCTCTGGAAATGTAAACAGGATTATATCTGTCAGATGTACAGAAGCTCTGACTTCAGCCATTATCTTGGTTTTGCTCCTGAGAAACACAACATGAACTACTGAATCATTTCTTTTCAAATCCATACATTCCCTGAAGCAGTTCAAGCTTCATCAGCAGTGCAGGAATGTTTTAAAATGACAGGCAAAGAGCATTAGTTCTCTTTTTTCTCTCATACTGTTTCCCTATAAATGGAAGACAGGGTTCTTTCCTCAAAGCACTTAAGCTGAGACTGTTTAAGTCAATTGCTGTAGGAAAATATGACTGAATTTTCTATGCAAGAAAGTATCACAACTGGATTGTTCATTTCTTTTCAAGGAAAAACTCCGAGAAGATCAAATATCGTATTATTAACTTAGAGTAACATATTATAAAATTAGCATCCTATTAATTGCCCGTTATTCTTCAGTTATAAATATCTTCAATGTAAGTCTTCTGCCAATACATCACCTCATTCTAGCACCTAATAGTAGCCAGTTTTGCTTCTAATTTTAAATATAAAAAGGCCCTCAGATTAAAATACACCGTTATGTTCAAGATCTTATTTGTATAAATAGTTAAATCTTATTTCCAAGTTTTTGTACTCATAAGCATTTCATTGCAAGAGGAAACTCAATTAATAATTGAAAGTTTATTTGCTCATGATCAATTAAAAAGAGGATGTAAAGAATAATCTGGCTATTCTTCTGGAGCTTAAATATTCACTTTTTTCAAAAACTAGCCCATTAATTTCTATAACTTTACTCGATTTTATTTTAAGGAAACCGGAAATTTTAAGGCTAAAGTTTCAACACATACATTTTAGCTTACACTAACTAAAAACAACCCCTCCTTAGTATTATCATGCACATTTTCATAAAATGCTTCTCAAGTAATGTGAAGGTAAAGACTAGAGAAGTCTGAAGGTTATGGACTACACAAAATCCCAAACAAAAAATTCAAATCACACCCTGAATATCCTCCCTCTCTTTTTAGGAATGTCTGTAAGCTAGCCCAACATCGCAGGTCTGGGCAGAAGCATGCTGATGTTGGCACTGCCTAAACCAAACAAACAAGATGTTTAACAGTCAAATAAAATGTCCTGCAGCCTCCCTAATGAATTTGTCAAGGACCATCAGATTTCTCTCCCCCTCTTTTGCCTCATTAACTCAAGTATGATGAGACGGATTATAACAAGAGAATACAGATCAATCGGTCTGAAGACCTGAAGTGGCTTTTAGCCTCTAGAGTTTCTTTCTCTCACTTGGTCTCCTTTAATAGAATATGGTATCTCCTGCAGAAGGGGCTGCCACTTCGTTTTAATACACCATCAAGGAGCTGCTGATGGACTTCTATACTAACATACATAAAAGCAGAGGTGACAGGGGCTCTTCAATTACAGCCTCCACGGATACCGTTTCCCCCTTCAATTATTCAACCAGAGGAAGAGCGGATCCGCAAACACACAGCTGAAGCAGCTCTTAGAGCAGAGGCAGCCAGAGTGAGTTGGGGTGGGGGAGGGGGGAGGAAGGGAACGAGCAAGAGCGGGCATTATTTGCTGGAAGTGTTTAAGTTTATTGCTCGAATGATGTTTCTAATTAGTACCACGGCAATAAATTAAAGTCGCCTTTGTTTAACTGATTTATTATTTACTACAGCATCTACCTTAGACAGGGTAAATTGGTAATGAATTGTTTTTAAATCAAAACATTTGTAACGTTTTATCATCCCTCAGCCTCTGTATATAGAAGTGGAGAAACCCAGAGACAAGGGTGCCACGAAACTTGGTCGAGCCCGACAGAGCCGGAAAAAGAGGAGTGGGGTATCAGGGAGTAGTGGCGCAAAGATCCTCGTGGCCTGGCCCGGCGCCTACCCAGGGACCCGGGGGTGGGGGGTGGCGACGCCGCACTGGAGCTAGGAAAATGGACAACTGCCGTCACCCCCGGGTCTTTTTGCAAACACTCCCAGGAACGTCGCGGGCCAGGCCGGTCCAAGCGCAAGGCCTTCCCTGCTCCGGTACCCGAAATGAGTAAGAAGCGGCCACCTCCAGGGTCTGGGAGGGAAAGCTCCACACCCTCCGACCCCAGCACAAGTCTCCGCCCAGGAACTGCCCCCGGGAGAAGCTGCAGTAGATCCTCTCAGGGCTGGCCGCACAACTCTGCAGCAAAGTGTCCCTCCTGCCCAGTAATATTTCCCAGAACGCCAGTGGGACCTCCAAAGCATAGCCGGAGTACCTACAGAGTCTGGGCTTCGCACTCGCGCGAACGCCGAAGAAGCCACGGCTCCACTCTATCCTTCCACCGCCAAGCACTCCCGAGATGAAAGCTGCGCCCCCAGCAAGGCGGGAGCCAAACGTCGCCCCGAGTCACCGCCACTGCGGGAGAAGTTGACTAAAGCTCTGCACCCCAGTATGGTGTTTGCTTACTTCCGACTGTACTTCCCCACTCCTGGCTACCAAAGACGTATTCTTCACAAAATCCGACTTATTTTTTAAAAAGCCAACCAGTTCTTTAGAAAGGGGCTGTGGCAAAGAGAGTGAGGGGGGGCAAGGCACCAGTGGTCTGCTCCAGAGACCTAAGAAAGAACCAAGAAGTCCCAAGTATCTGACATCAAGTACACGGAGAGAAATAAACTTCCCTTATGCAACTGAATTCAGATTTACCTGGTCCAGCTTTTAGAAGGGCACCTCAAGCCCTCCCAAGAGCTTTTGCAAAAGCCGCAGGCACACCGGTTTTGCAAAAGGAAGTGTTTGCCCAAATGGCTTCATAGATTTTTATTTCTTATGTCATTATCAGAGAATATCGAAAATCTAACCAAAAATAATTCCATCTACTTGATTTGTCTTAAAAAGACTCAGCATCAAGACACCTGAGGTTCAAACATAAACTCTCCATACTAAGTAAATCAAAAACACTGTTACAGTTTCTTTCATCCAAAAGTAGGGAAAGGCTACAAGGGGGTACAGCTTGAAAGTATAATACATATACTAAAAGCACATGCATGAGTTTCAGTGAAATGCCAAGGGAGGAGTGAAGCCATCTGTGTAATCAATAACAGGATAGTTATAGATTTTTACAGCAGTGAAGTCTTTTAAAAGCAACCGTCAATTATGAAAATAAAATCATTTTACAAGTGAAACTCTGTACTGCCTCAGAGTATACTCAAAATTAGGTTTATAATATCTAACGTTTTATGAAAACTTTAACTCAGGTTCACTTTTACAATCTCTTTTCATTTTTATTATTTAAAACAATTTTAGTGGCTTAGTTAATTTAAAAGTATATCCAACAATATTCTACCACATACAAATTTGCACTCTTTCTCAAGGCTTAAACATATTTTATCTCTAATAACTAGTCTTTTAAACAAAAGTAATAGCATAAAAAATCTGAATCTTAATTAAGAAGTAATTATCAAACAAGGTGCCTGCACTATTTTTACCCTGCCCCATTTTTCAACAGGATATGGAGATTACTGAAAAGAGATTTATGGTCATAAACCTTCACCCCATATCCATTCCACACACACACCCCAACTGGTGCACACATACAGCAATTGCTCTGGTTCTTGGCAGCAATGGGGGAGAAGGGGAAGAGAAGGGAGGGAGAGTTTGCCAGAGGAGAAAATCTAGAAAAATGTAGGTTCTTTCCAAGATTGCCCGTCTTCCTTCTATTTGCCTTCAAGCAAAAGTAATTTTGTCAGAGTTTGCACCTTCTGCACAATGTTGGTAGGAAGAAAAAAAAAGTGAACCTTTCTCAACCACTGCTACTCTCTCGCGTTATTCCAGCCATCTCCAGGAAGTCCCTTCTATATAGATTCTTTTTCTTCCTTGCAACAGATAAGAGGAGAGGATAAAGAAGAAGGGGGCTGTAAAATGTGTGTGAGCATTTGACTTCTACTATCTCCTCCTATTTTCTTACTTCTCTCTTTACCCCCTTTCTTTATCAAGTGCAGCGGTCGCGGCTACTGTCTGCCAAGCATGCCTGTCTTCTCTCTTGGATTGGCTAAAGCACTGACAGCTCGGATAGCGATTGTAGGAACTGAAGCTCCACCCCCCTCATGATGGCCCTGGACCATTCATAAACTAAATAACTCCAGGAAACAGCAAGGCAGAGAGGGAGAGGGAGAGGGAGAGGGAGAGGGAGAGAGAGAGAGAGAGAGAGAGAAGAGAAGAGAGAAGAGAGAAAAGAGAAGAGAGAGAGAGAGAAAGGAGGGGGAGGGAGAGAGAAAAAGAGGGAGGGAGAGGGAAAAGGAGAGGGACGTCGGAGGGGAGGAGGGAGAGACGACTCAGAAAGTGGAATCTGCACAAGCAACCTAAAGGGGGAGGAGAAGAAAAAACCCTGAATCCTTATAACTAAACCCCAGATGCAACGCAAGCAAGGACTTCGTCACACTAAAATAGATTCTGTGAGGGCCAAAATTATAAATTACGAAGCAGAAATGAATACCAAACAACTTTCAGCGGTTTGCACCTAGAGAAAGACAAGAAGAAGCCACTGCAAACAAACAAATCCAGTCCAAACAACGCCTCCAGTAGGAAAGAGGAAAACCGCTACAACAGGACCCCCTGAGAAGACACCAGACCATCACGCTGAAAGTGCGGGGCGTCTACAAACCTCCAAGTGTGCCTCGGACTGAGCTGCACTTCACTGCTCTCTGGACCTTAATTACTTCATTCACCTTCCATTTGGGGGAGGGTGAGGAAAAAGGCACTTACCTACGCTGAGTGAAGAAGTCCTATCAGCGTGGGAGACAAGTTTAAGAATGAAACACTGAATGTTTCGCTTTTATTTTTAAATTTACTTTGGCACTTAAAAGATCTTATTTCCAGATTTCTGGGCAATCTCAACTGCAGGCATCTAAGCCTCACCTCTTGGTAACCTGAATTTTTCTCTCACCTCCCTCTTCCCCCACCCCCTCTTCATCTCTCTTACAAGCACATCTTTATTTTACACATCAAGCAAAAAAGTCCCAGCAGGTACTTTTCCTCGTCAAAGATTACCTTTTTTACTTATTTCTGGAGAAGAAAAAAGGTTCCTAAAGAGGGGAAAGAGCGAGCTAGCCGGCTGTTTTGTCAGCCGGTCAGTCCAGGTGGAAACTAAGAGCGAAAGTGGGGCTGAGGGGGAGCGCGACGCCTCTTTTGCCAGCCGCAGGGCCACCACCACTGCGTGAGCCTTGGATCCCTCAACGTATTGCGAGACGCCGGTGTATAGCCCGGACCTGTGCCCCAACATGATCGCCGCTCAGGCCAAGCTGGTTTACCAGCTCAATAAATACTACACTGAGCGCTGCCAAGCGCGCAAGGCGGCCATCGCCAAGACCATCCGAGAGGTCTGTAAGGTGGTCTCGGACGTGCTAAAGGAAGTGGAGGTACAGGAGCCTCGCTTCATCAGCTCCCTGAGCGAGATCGATGCCCGCTACGAGGGGCTGGAGGTCATCTCGCCCACGGAATTCGAGGTGGTGCTCTACCTAAACCAGATGGGCGTCTTCAACTTCGTGGACGACGGCTCCCTGCCCGGCTGCGCGGTGCTCAAACTGAGTGATGGACGCAAGCGGAGCATGTCTCTCTGGGTCGAGTTCATCACGGCGTCCGGCTACCTCTCAGCGCGCAAGATCCGCTCACGTTTCCAGACCCTGGTGGCTCAGGCGGTGGACAAGTGCAGCTATCGGGATGTGGTCAAGATGATCGCAGACACCAGCGAGGTCAAGTTGCGCATCAGGGAGCGCTATGTGGTGCAAATCACCCCTGCGTTCAAGTGTACCGGTATCTGGCCTCGCAGTGCGGCACAGTGGCCTATGCCCCATATCCCGTGGCCCGGCCCCAATCGGGTGGCGGAGGTCAAGGCCGAAGGGTTCAACTTGCTGTCGAAGGAGTGCTACTCACTGACGGGCAAGCAGAGCTCTGCGGAGAGCGATGCCTGGGTGCTACAGTTCGGGGAGGCTGAGAATCGCCTGCTGATGGGCGGCTGCCGAAACAAGTGTCTCTCGGTTCTGAAGACGCTGCGGGACCGCCACCTGGAGCTGCCAGGCCAGCCGCTCAATAACTACCACATGAAGACGCTGCTGCTGTATGAGTGCGAGAAACACCCGCGGGAAACGGACTGGGATGAGGCGTGCCTAGGCGATCGGCTCAACGGCATCCTGCTGCAGCTCATCTCCTGCCTGCAGTGCCGCCGCTGCCCTCACTACTTTCTGCCCAACCTCGACCTTTTTCAGGGCAAGCCCCATTCGGCCCTGGAGAGCGCTGCCAAGCAGACCTGGAGGTTGGCCAGGGAAATTCTCACCAATCCCAAAAGCCTGGACAAACTATAGGGTGCTGGGGACTGCTTGAAAAGCGACACAAATGGGAATGCTCTCTTACACACAACACACAGAACTCAGCTACAAACAGCAGAAACTCCGGACACAAACTTTTACATAAGCCACCTGAAAGAAACAGGAAGCAGGCACAAGACCTTCGTTAATTAACAAGCAAACAAAAAGAGAGCAAACCAGCCAACCAAACAAACAAAATCACATTCTTGCACAAAAGTGATCGTTTTTTTCTTCCAAACAATGTGAATTTAAAAGGTCACACAAAAGAAGCAATCGGGCTTTGCCACCACAAAATGAAACCCAAGGTACATTTTCAAATCAATGTATAGTAGTTTCTCCTCTTTTCCTTCTCTCCCTTTCTCCTTTCTCCCCCAGCTCATCTTCTTTCTTTCCCTCTTCCTCTTCCTCTCATTTCATTTTGTTCTGGGTTGCCTGAATGCTGTCACCAAGTGAGAAAAAGTATTTAATTATATGTAAAATTTCTCTTTTAAAAAAAAGTTTTGGTGATGTTAAATGTATCTCAGTGCCAATGTCAGATTGTGCCCCTCCCTTTCTTGCACCTCTACCCTCACCCTAAGCAGTCTTGTTGAAAACAGTAATAAAAATATTACTTTACATTGTAATTGACTGTGGACTGTTCTTAAATGAAGGCAGGTGAGATTATAATTGATAATTTACAATGTAAGGATGTGAACTTCAGGAACTAAATGTAAGAGAAGCTTTCACTCTAATTTTCAAAATTTACAAATACAGCCCTTTTTGTAGATTTAACCATACAAGTCCCCCCACTCCCAATCCTTGGAAAAGAGAAAATATTAATTTTACCCAACTATGTTTGCTCTGCAAATTTTGAGGTTTAAAGTAATAGCTTTGTTCACACTTGAAAAAAGTAGATTTTTGTGTGGAAGGAAAGATTTTGGTCTTAATGTTTAAAATAGAAAAAATTGATTTCACATTAAAAATTAAGAGATTTGCTTTCTTACATCATACTTTTAAAAAATCAACTCTGAGTCTGAAAAACAAAGGCAATATTCATGGATCTTTTCTTGATAGTTAACATGATCAGTTAATACTTTGCTTTCAATTATTTGTCCTCTTGGAACTTTAAGTAATGAAAACTTAACAATTCAATCAACCATACCAAAAAAGAATAAAATGGTTGCAACAATATTCCTTTTCCCCAGCAAATGGTCATATGAACAATCCAGATTTAGAAACTACCTCAGTTTTTTAAGGTTTAGTTATAAATGCCATAATTAAGACCACTATTTGCCAAATTCCCAGAATTATTCAGAAGGTGCTTACAGGCAATTGAAACAAAAAAGGTTTAATACCATTTTTATGACCAAAGAAAAATAACTGTTTCAATAATTTACATACAGAAAAAGTACATTACTCCTTCTGCTTTTCTAAGGTAATAATCCAATGTACTTGTTTTAACACTTCATCTAAATTAACAAAGGTTTCTTTTTAACACAAGGAAATAACAGTTAAAAATAAAATAATGAGTAAAACTGAAAGCATCCTAAAGGAGCTGGTTTGGATTGTCTTCTTTATATTGTCTTCAATATACTCCATGAGGTATGCTAATAATGGGTCACAGGTACAGAAATATGTCAGATATTACCCTTTAACATTTAACATTTATTCTTTGAATTAGTCCAGTTTTTAACTTACTGAAAAATCCATGAAGGAGAGATGGAGGCAAAAGTGTTCTAAAAAGGAATTTTAAAGAGCGAAGGTAGAAGTTTGCATGGGGGAGGGAGCATATGGAGGGATGATGGCAGGACAGTAGAGATGGATAAAAACAAGGAAAGTACTCAGGGCTCTGATGCCTAGAGTTCACTTGACAAAAGAGGCTTAAGTTCTCAGATTCCCTGGTAAAAATTTCCTAGTAAAAATAATTTTGTTTTAGAAATATAAACTTTGATCTTATCATTTCTGAAATAATCTCTACTCTTTCAACCAATACTGTATCTTTTTCTGATCTCACTTCCTATAGATGTAAAACAAACTCACTGTAATACTAAGGGGTTCAGACAAAAATACTGATTTTTTTTTTTTAAATAATAAAAATGAACTATTCTCCAGGGAAAATGTTCTGATTTTCAGGAACATTTTCAAAGCAAGTAGTAGACGCTCACATTTACAAAGAAGTCATTTAAGGGTACAATGTTTAGTTTAAAAGATAAAAATGACACTTAAAATGACCTTTTTTTCCTTATGCACACAAGTATTTACAGCATGAGACATTATCTCCCTCCAGCTACCCCAGGAAGAAGTTTTTAAGTCCTGACAAGAAGAACAAAAATTCCCCAAATTCGGCAATTTTCCCCCTATCTTATTTAACACAGGTATCACCAACAAAAAAAGAAAAACACTGCCACAACACAAGCATCCTCATTTACAAAATACCTAAAAGCACCAACATCTACACAAAATAAAAATTTCTTTCAATAATTGAAAAATTTTAAGAATATAAATTAGCAAAACTTTGATTTCCATAACACTAGGCAGAATGCAGGGGTACAAGACAAATGCTGTAATTAAGCTAAAAGAGCTTTGTACTGCACAAGCAATAGGGGAAAAATTAATTTAATGATATTGCAAAGAATAAAATCAGAGAGAAATAAAAGTTTTAAGTTCTCTCAAAAGGACTAAATAACTTTAAAGAGCCTTACTGCAAAGATTGGCAGAGATCCTAATCTTGAGAACAATCATGTTAGACACCTTTAAATTACATCACAGTTTAGATTCTAGGCCACATATGTCCAAAAGTATAATAGAACATTCTGAATTAAATTTCAACCTCTCAAACATACAAAGTACCATAAATTAGAGAGTTTAAGAAATTCTGGTTACCTTCATTTCCTAAAGAAACTAAAATACAATTTCAGATAGCAGAACCATGCAACAAAGTAGGAAATTTTTCCAGTTGATATAATTTCACAATTAAAGTTTTCTCTATATTGAATTGGCTGAATTAACAAATTCAAAACAATCACTTCCAACGTAGCCTTCCTTTCATACGGTCTACCAAATCTTATCTTAATAAAGGCAGCAATTCCAAAACAAAACGCTAGAAACACATGTAAGACAAGAGATGATTTGTTTGTAAAGTTTTAAATAAAATTACACCATTTTCATCAATGACTGCTTTGAAATACTTCAAAATCACTAAAATTTAATAATTCACATGATTACATTACCAAAGAACTTCCTACCAATAAACTCAAAATATGTGTGTTCACACAAGCTGAAATAGTAATTTCATTTTTTAAGCCACTTCTCTTCTACAGGTTGCTTATTTTGCTCATTTTAAAAGAGACCGTTTCCTATCAGAACAAATTCTACCATTCACTTTCATGAAATAAACCCAGCTTTGGCTTTATGGCTATGCCACAAATGTTTCTTAGTAAAATAAAGTTGCCAAGGTCTGAAAAGTAATCAGAAATACATTTTAAAGGGGAAATTACATTTTCATTTAAGAATAGGAAATTATGCAGTGCCTTGTAAAATCGACTGTAGGTAATGGGAAACAGAGGTATCTCACACACATAAGACATGCTTGCGTGCACAACAGAGTAGTAAGTCATGAGGACAAAGCAAGGAGAGTGATATATTGGTATTATATCCAGAAAATATAAAGGCTAAACAAAATAATTTCACTCTCAACCTCACTGAATTTTGTAGCTTAATTCACCCTGGAACCTTAGTGGCAAAATATATTTATGGACAATACTCCCTGTAGTTCCCCCCAACCCCGGAATGAGCTAATGATAAACACAATTAAGTGAAAATTGTTTTTGAATCTAAATGAACTTCAATAATCTAACTTGCTGGTAAGGGAATCATAAGCTAAACAATATAGTAGTCTTGCATACAGACAGAAGCAGTTCAGCAAGAAATTCAAACTAAATCTGTCCAATTTTACAAATGCCAATCCTACCCAACAGCAGCCCACCATCCCATCATAGGAAAAAAATTCTTTAAAGTGAAACCCACTCCTCCTCCTCTTCTCACCTTGGGGTCGATTTTCTTGAAGTGAGAGTCCTCTTCATCCACCTCAAAATAGAGTTCGGAGGAGGTGACAGAAAGAGTGCCCTTTACTACAACAGAGGGGGCCACAAGCTGAGCCGGTGTGCTCAGGCTAACAGGACCTGCCAAAACCAAAACACAAGCCACACAATGGGATGACATTTTTCAAAAAATCTAGTAGATTCAAGCAGAAATTGTCTTTTCAAATTCTCACCTCTGGCACCAAAATATCTGCCAAATTGTCCACACTTACAAATTCTGTCTACCCCAAAGCTGCCTCTGAAAATACAAAGTTACTGGGATTCTCATACTAAGAAATTTATAGTAGGTGGTTAATGATAACAGCAAACCAGGATACAATTATTTCACAGGGAGTCTGCAAAGCTTTGGTCTAACTTCCTGGTAAGAAGGTGGCTCTGCCTAAATAAGTCCTTCCACACTGCATTTAGAAAACAAGCCTCAGGCTATGCAACAACATGGAACAACAACCAGGAGCAAGGAAGGCTCAATGGGCTTCCAAGGCCAGAGGTTAGCTTAGTTTGGCTGAAGTATGATTACGACAAAGATCACTAGCTTATTAGTGAAGTGAGAAACGTTACACCATATTCTCTGATAAAGATTTTGTGCCAGGTTGACACAAAACCTCTTCCATAACAACTTTACCCCATGAAAAATTGGTAAAAATACTTCTTTTCTAAGCCTGCCTTTCCACTGCTAAATATTGTTCAATGCTTCCAAATCTAATATTAGTGTAGTTCAGGGACTCTGGGAGTAAACAGCTGGAGGGTGGGTTTCCAAGTGAATGAATTTTTATTGGAATAATCAAATCTCCACAGGGCTTATCAAAGAGACAAATCAGCCTGCTACTGAAAACAATAGATTCACTACAGATAGCAGAGCATAAAGTATATTAGAGCTAAACCTAAAATAAAGGGCAAAAAGTAATAATTATATTACACACATATACATATTTAGTTAGAGAGTGAAAGAGTAAGAATTTGAAATCCCATCAACTCCTCATTGTATAAATCCTGTAGGTGAAGAAAACAACAGAAGATTGGCACTTATAGTTCTGAATTAATATAGTGCCTATAAACATGGTACACCTATTCAGATAATCAATGGGTGAATAAATGTTTCAAAATTCAGATGAATCGACATTTCCATCGATTGTTAGAAGGTGCTGGCCCTTAATCTCACATCAATCTTAATGTGTGCCAGTAGGACAATAGAAGGGATGCTCTGCGGAGATCAGAGCAGGTTTTGCCCTCTATTCCCAATGTACAAATACATTGTGTTTGCAGATGGGCAGCAGATAGCTGCAGAACAGCCATGATTTCCCAAAGCTCATCCCTATAAATGGATGAAATAAGCAGCTATGTGTTCTTTTGCTGTCTCCTTTGCCCTCTGTACATTAGCATGTAATCCTGAGAAGAAATAACATTTTTTCAATCACTCTCAGACATTCAATTACAGGGTAAGCAGACAGCTGCAGGAGCTAGGGCAGCCTAGGTCCTACAGAAGACCCCTGACAATTTCCACTTCATTTCTAACCCACACCACTTTATTAGTGTGGATTACTTCTTAATCCTATTGCCATTGTCAAGATTATATAATTAAACTCCCCTTTCACCTCTATTACTGTATGAATGTATTACTAGTAGCAAGAATAGACGCAAAATAAAGGAGGAGGAAATGGGTAAATAGATGTGAAGGAAAAGGATAGAGAATACCAGTGTCCACCTACTCTCAATGCCCAGCCCAAATCCCTTAACAGTGTGCTCCAGTTAATTTTATTTTTCTTTCTAGAGAGGTTTATGGTCATCCGAGAAGACACCATCATCTATTTTTGCTTTTCATTATAATTTACTGCATGGTAGCACAGAATGCAGACGTATCACTAAATGAAAAATTCTTGATGTCTTTTCTCTTAAATTAAAATTATCAAAAAAGAAGGCTGCATAATTTTCACCTATGGAGACTGTAGAATCTGTCTGACTTTCCTCCTGGAGGGAGAGAGCCATAGGCATTAAAGAAAAGAAAGCCATTTAATGAATGACTAAAATTTCAGGCTAAACAACAGAATTTTTCCCATAAGGGAAGTAAAACTGAAAATCTGCAGAGTGCAAATCAAAATTCCTACACCAGGTAAAATATGTGGATCCTGTGAAAAGCCATAGCATTCCTGGAATGGATTTTTTGAGAGAGTTAAATATATATGCAGCATGTTCACTAAGACCTGTATATCAAAGCAAATAGCTCATCTGCCTCCAAGCTTTATTTACAAAAAACAATTGGCAAAATTTTACTTATAGCTCTCATTTTATAGACATTAAGTAACTCCCATGGGTGAAGGAATTTTGTTATTGCTGCTTTTAAACTTTTTTCTTTTACAGTGAAAATTACTCATAAATGAAAAAGATGAGAAAGGTAAAGAAACTGAAAAGAATGGAAAAATAAAGGGGAAACTGTGTTGAAGAATAGGGAGAAAATGTTTGGAAGAACAAAAACAATCTTTGTTTAAAGTAATTGTGGGTGTAAACTTGGTAGTCCTAGCGGTCACAGATGAAAAAGTAAGTAATTAGATGCTTATTGGCCCGGAGCTAGCCGAAATATCCGCACAACCACTGAATTTACCAGTGAGATTCTCTAAATCTTTCTCATCCACGGATGACAGAGTATCATCGTCGCCTTCCAGGAGGATCTCGTTTTCTGAGTTCTGATTTCCTAAAGCCTGACTCTTGATGGACTGTTTTCCTTTAGCAAGGATATCTTCATCTGCAGCTGAAATGAAAAGAAAACAAAGCTGTCCATCAGCTCTGGGGAAGAGTACTTTGGCAGAAGGGCAGGGAAGTGTGGTAAGGATAGGTGGCCAAAGATGGTCAATCATTTTTACAGAGAATCATCCACGGTGGGGAAGTGACTGGGATGGTACGCATGTTCTTTCTGATAAACGTGATTCTCCAAGCCTAGTCTAATGTTACCTTGAACAAGCACCCTAATCCCATTAAATCTGACCCTTGCACCACTCACCGAACCATTTATTTACTTACAGTTAGGGCAAGAGAGAGTTCAAAGGCAGCACATTTTGGGGAAATTAGCAGAAAAAAATCAGAACCCAGTTTTGTAAACAATACCTACTTGATAATGAAAAATAAAAAGGGCTGATCATTTCTGCAAATAATGATTATACTGCCAAAACATTATGTAATGGTGAGGGAGTGGTTATGAAGGAGAATCAAGAGGTAAGAAGGGTCAGAACTGAGAGAGATTCACAGCCAATGAAGATGTAAGTGCAATCCTGAAGCCAAGGCTGACATCAAAAAAGCTACAGCAGCTCTCAGAAGCTGCACCCTCTTCTTTACTCCAGTCTTCCCTCTTACCTTCATATTGCCTTTGCCCACATTTCACCCCACCCAGAGCCCCACTTCAGTCCTTTTATAAATATCCAGGAATAAGACACGATGGAAACTAAGTGGAGGCTTAAATGCTACCTCCTCCATGTGTTTAAACTAAAAGGCTAAGACACCCCGGGGGCTAAACATAACAGAAAGCCCAGAAGGAGAGGAATCTGGGCAAAGAGTCTTACAGGCCCAGAACGGGAGCAGCCTGCGGAGAGCAGACCCAGCCACTGTGACAAGATAGCCAGAAAGGAGAGGAAAGAAGAAAAGGGTACACCAAATCTAGGGAATGAAGCAGTTCCGTGGAGCAGCTACAGCCAACAACTGAACCAGGAAGAGGAACAGAGGTGCAGCTGAAAGGAGAAAACACTGAAACTCAAAATTCTGACTTCAAAACCCCATATCCTTCCCCAGGGTAACTCCCACTGCTTTGAGCAGCTTTCTCCTTCAGAAATACATAAAAGCAGGTACTAAGTTTTGGATTGTGATTTTTAAAAATTCGTACTGTCATGTAAGGGAAAGTTGAGAATCTTTGCTATACTACTGACATTCCTGGGGCTTCCAGCTAGGGAAATCCAGGAGGCACAGCACCTGATCCACCCAGGCAGGAGCTATTGATATGGAAATTAGATGGCTAGCGAGGCTTTTTTGCTCCACTGCAGTTTCTGCCTAGGCATTAGAGCCCCAAAGCCAGAAAGGATAATGTTTGCAGTAACAGGACTAATATTTATCTATATAATTTTTTCTAAATAGTTACACTGCATGTATGCTACTAAACGTTTTCACAAATCAAAGCTTCTTTGATTTTAACAGGTATGATTATGGATAATAATAAAGGTAAAAGTTTATTTTTATCTTATTCACTGTGAGTTCACAAAGAATATCATTTATGTAAAATACCAATGGCACCACTTTAAAAGCAAATAGTGGCTTTATAGTAAATAAGGAAGTCATGGGATAAAGCTCTCTATATTTAGCTTGGAATACCCTCTATGGGTAAATCAAATTTTATTTTCCTTCATACCCACAAATAACGAGCATAGTATGCTGCACCCATATGAAGGTCTCAATAAATACTTTGAAAAATTTTAACGTATCTAATTAAAATGCCTTTATTTTTTTAAGCCACAAAGAAATATACCCCGAAAACCCTAATTTTTAGGAAAATAACATTAAGTTGTTATATCATTGTCTATATTTCAAGTATTTATATTTTGTTACTCTGAAATGCTAAACACTGGCCTGAGCCCAAACAAGATCTTCTTCCAATTTACTATCAGTGTTAAAAATAAACTGGTCACTGAGCAATACAAGAGAAACCACCACTTTCGATACTTTCTTATAAAGCAAATCATAATAAATTAAAAATTGCCAATCAGATTTTAGTACAAAATCAATGTCACATTCTCTTTTTCTAGATGTACATTTCCTTCTTCAAAGTAGAAACAATAATAATGCTAATATTAAATAACATTTACCATGTGCTGGGAAGTGTTCAAAAGACTTCACTTACTTAATTCTCCTCTGCTAATTTCTCCCTGTCAGGTAAACAGGCTCAGAGAGGTTACATATCTTGCCCAAGGCAACACAGCTCCCTGACTCTAGCGAGAAGTAGAGTCAGGATTGAAATCCAAGCATTATGGTACCAGTATCTTAATCACTATACAAATATCAATACATATATATAATTTATGGATTAGTTCAATAATTCTTGTTTCTCACAGTACATTTTAAAAAGGTTAAGTCAAAATTATAATAAGTTAAGAATACAGAAATACTCATTTCCAAACATAAATTTGATGAGCATATGATATGACAAACATCAGAAACAACCAAATTCAATACCTTGCTCATTACTATCTCTGATTATTACCATACATGTCCTAAAGCACACTACACCAAGCTTACATAGGGCGGGGGGGGGGGGGGGGGAGGGTGAGGGGGTGGAGAGAGAAAAAGAAAAAAACCCTCTAATTTGCAAACATTTGCAAAAAATGAGAAAGCCAAGTAGCAATATACAGTGGTTTAAAATAGCTCAATAAATAAATTCATTCATTTTAAATGACCACAAAGTGTAATTTGTTATCCCATCCAACAGGAACTTTAAAAAATTTTAATTTATTCTCATTGCCGACACATATTAAAACACAATTAACTTTTGAATTAAATAAAATTTTATGAAAATTTTTTGAAGTACTGTAAGTCTACTGTATGCATACAAACACCCACTTTAATTTATTTATTTACTTATTTTTACAAGCTCAGATTCTGGAATAGTTCAACCTCAATGAAAAACCTCTTGTCATGGAAAATATGCAGCTTACTGATATTTAGAATGGTTTTCCTGTAATTAACTCCCCCTTGAGGATTTTAAGTTAGCAGCAGTAAAATTACCAACAGTACTCTAACACACACCACATGCGCCGGTGTTCAATTCTCAGTGGTCTAATAGCTCTCTGCTAAAGAACTTTTTTTGTTTCAACATTAGAACAAAACTATCCCAAGCATAAAATAAAAGATAATTATCATGTTTATATGTGCTGGGGAAAGTATATTTTTAACTTCTGTTTGCCTTCTACTCAATCAATCACTAAAACAAGTAACTGTTTTGATATTTTTTTTGTGAGTATATTCTATACTAGAATAAAAGTTTAACTGGATGAAGTCAGAAAACACTTCTGAATCGATTTCACAGCTTGATTCAGATCTTTGCTGGCTGATAAAATTATTACCATACATGATAATTATTTAAATTTTTCATAACACTATTAACAGATTGCCTTCATATGGTCTTACATTCTATTCTGGTTTAATATTTACCCTAACTTGATAACCAAACTACAAATGTTACATAAAACTGGAGAAATCTGTCAAAAAAGCTTTCATTGAGGGGCACCTGGGTGGCGCAGTGGATTAAAGCCTCTGCCTTCAGCTCAGGTCATGATTCCAAGGTTCTGGGATCAAGCCCTGCATCAGGCTCTCTGCTCAGCAGGGAGCCTGCTTCTTCCTCTCTCTCTCTCTCTCTCCCCGCCTGCCTCTCTGCCTACTTGTAATCTCTGTCAAATGAATAAATAAAATCTTTATTAAAAAAAAAACTATGTTTGTAAAAAAAAATGTGAGAATGTGAGTTACTTAAAAAGAAAAAAAAAAAGCTTTCTTTGAAACACGACTTGATTCACTGAAGCTAAGAGCAATGAGAGGGCTCAGAGAAAAGCTGGTCCTCAAGATGTAAAGTTCAAGTTCTTTAGAGCTAGTTGATTTAGAGCGAGTTGATTTACCTATGCAACACAATCTAACTAAAATTAAAACACAAAAAGAACACAGGAAATGGTTCTACCTATGACACATAAACTCCCTTTTAAAAGTCCACTATACCAGTGAAATGGAATCAACAATAGTCCATATTATAGTAAAACAAGTTTATACATTAAGAATTAAGCACTTAAAAAATTACTACTGGAATAACAAAATGACCTCAAATGTAAATAAAATGAATATGGGTATCCACTTAATGTGATGTGAAATACCTATAACCATAACTGCTTATTCTGAACAAGACACTTAAAGAATATCTTATATACAACTACTGTCCCAAACTTTATAGTTTATACAATTTCCAAACAGTTCCAAGTCAAGACAATTTACTCTAGAAGTATTAGTGAAACTACAAAAGATGATGAGGAGATTAAGAGAACAAGCCAAGTTCACCTCCTAATGAGTTTTAGTTACAGAACCTAATATATGTTGATCCTAAATAGGAAGCAACAGTATCTGGCATTACTGAAGTTATGAGAGAATGGCATGATTTAGGATCTTTATATGATCTGTCATCTCAAGGAAACCAGATGAGTTACTTGTATCATTCCATACAATTATAAGAGACTTCTTAAACTATCTTAAATTCTCCTCATATATTACCATTAGCATGCACATTCTTAACAAAATGAAAATGTCTTGAATTCAATAGGATTCTACCACTAAACTGTTTTAATATTTGAATTAAACCAATCTTTCCACCATTTAAAATATTTTTTATGTGGCTTTAATTTAAATGTAAAATTCCCATTATATTTAACAATGAATTTTAGAAGACAGTATAGCACTACAATAAGAAAATCTGATTAGTTGTCAGTTAACCTGGGCTTTAGTCCTGTGTGTACCAAGAATTATGTGGCTTTTGTTTCCTCAGTTTCCTTATTTATAAAGAATAAAGTTAGAATAGACTTTAGCCTTTGGTTCTTTCCAGATCTAAAATGCTCTGATAATAAATAACTGACAAACTGGGCCCTGTACATCAGGAGAATGTTACAAATCATTACAACTAATTTCTAATAAAATTTAAACCATAAAATGCAAGAAAATGCCCTCAAGAATCAAATACCCACCTATGCTTGCTGCTGCTAATTTCCATAAAGAATATTTGATAATAAGAGGAAGTATTAATTTTAATTTAAAAATATGACTCAGTTTCTGCGAAGTTAAAGAAATCTCCCATTACAAAATGACTTTTATAAATAACCACTTTGGAGGGTCTCTCTTTGAAAAATTACCTAAGGCCCTTTTCCCCAAGCAAGTTAATGTGAACTTGGGAAGGGCAATTAAATTGTCAGAATTAAAAAATTTGTTTTTAACTAGAAGGTAGCCAAAAGTAGAGTCATGGGGCTAGTATTGATCGCCCGAACAGAGAACATCACTCTTCAGGTATTTACTCTGCCACCTTTACACCAGAGGCTTTCCTTCAAATCAAATCAATCTATAAAAAAGATGGCTCTTACTACTAAAATACATAACTAATCTCCAACAGCATTTCTATTTAGATGTTTCCCTTTGATAACAATAATATAGTTCATGATATTTTAAGATTCTATATTAAACTAATGTGCCTCCTTAGTTACATCAATTATAAATAAAAGTGAGAACTCCTAAAACAGATTAAAACTGACACACTATCCTCAGTAATATCTATTTTTAATATTCAAATTCGACACTGAAGCACAGTATTTAGCCATGTTAAATTCTGTAATTTCAAGTGCTTCTTGATCACATTAACCACTTTGTTTCGCTAACTTGATTTTTAATGTTTATTTTCATTAGCTTCCTTATTGTTATTAAGGCTAAAGAACGAGAATTTCATAATTAACATAAAATTAAAACTGAATGTCAACTGTAAGATATGTCAATAAGACACTAAATATTAAGTTGTTGGCTTATATAATGAACTAGCATAAATCTGACTGACATGAAACACTACCAGTGTACAATCTATGTGCTGAGTTTTTAAAGTAATATTATTTAAAATAAAAAATAAAAATTATGACAAAAAACTTGTATATTTCATCAAAAGATGTTATATTAAATATGACATGCCTCTTTAACTGGCAGACATTGAAGCATCTCCTAAACATTTTTTTTTAAAAAAACACATTTCAGATTAAAATTTTTGTTTTTAATCTTTCAGAGTATTTCAAATATTAACCATTTTAAGATTCATGTACAATATTGTCAAATAAGATGGAAATACATAATGCTTCATTTACTTCTCTCAATTTAATGAATATTATATTAACCTTTCAATTACTATTTAGAGTAATTTTAGTGAAATCTGCTTCCATACATGATTTTAAAAAGTCTTAAACAACAGTAAGCTTTGCTAATAAATATTTTTTAGCCAGCTTCTTAGCATTAAAAGAGTTGACATAATATTATTTTAAAAGGTAAAGTTCAATAACAATAAAATCCAAATTTATTCATTACAAAAAATTCTGCCATTCCCCCAATGGCTACATGTACTATTTTTAATAAAGATGGATTTTTAATAAGCTCTGTACTAAATCTATACCACAAATTTTAAGTTCAAGTTACTGATATTTCTTTCAAAATTAAGGATTAACAGATTGCCTATGTATAATTTTTAAAAACAAGTCCCTTCTCCAAGTATAAAAGAAAATATTTTCATGAAAACACATTTATTGTCACTGATAGACTTCAGGCTTCACAACTCAATGTTCACTGACAGGAAGACAGAAAGATATTTATTAAATTTTAAGTGTACATACCAATGTCTGTTTGAAAAGTATAAAGCTGACAATTAAGCTGATTTTTTTTAGTGTAAGAGTGAGTTATCAGCCCCAACCCCCCCCAAAAAAGGAAAGAAGAAAATAAATATAACTCTGAAATGTAAGGAAACACATAAAAAGCACATGAACACTAAAAGGGAAAGTAGCCTAATTAATTCTACATCTTATTTCTCCTTTCCTACCTCCTGAAGTTGAAGATGTAGGGCCCTCAGACTATCATTGCTTTTAGATCACTTTGTTATTGACTATTCTCTGTATGATCATTTATTTTAAAGGACTGATGTCACATTTGGTGTTATATCTGATGACATATTGTGGACATTTTCTTCCAGAAATGGCTCTTTAAGGCTGAGTGCAAGAGGTTAAGCTGCCTGACTAAGGCCAAACCTAAGATCACAGACTTTTAATCTAAATTCTTAATATCCTTAAAATCCTTAATACCCTTAATGAATGTAATTTTATATTTATTTTGTATACTACTGTCACTTAACCATATCACTTAACCATGAATTACTGCATGTTAAACCAATACATTGAAAAAAGAGAATTAAAACCATTTATCTTATTAAAAAATAACCAATTTATATTTTATAAAATCAAAATTAATTTAATATTGAGAGGAAATTCCCCCCCTTAATCAATGTATCTTAATTGGTTTTCAAAAGTTATAAAATATTAAGTGAAATCCTATGATCAAAGAGAGTATATTATTAAATCCAAAGGACTTTTTCAGGTTTCTCCAATTTGCTCATCAGGCTTCTGCCTAATCTGAATCATAGTGATACGCATTATATCAAAAAAGGGAAAAATGTTAAGCTCTGATAACAAGTTGATGCAGAAAAGGAACATACGAAAATAATGTCTATTCTCTTTTTCTAGGAGCCATCTATCACAACCATCTACAAATCAAGGCTCAGAAAGTATCTAGGCACTTGGACATTTATTACCATCTCTCCCACTTCATAATCTCATGCTAAAATACCATAGTTGAGGGAAAACCATATACACACAAAAGGACCTAGAAACCCATTTGGTTTGTAAATGCTGTCTTTCTGATATCATGGATTTAAGGCAGGCATCCTGGATTAATTTACTCAAAGATGAATGTGTCACTTAAAAAGAGAAATATTTTATCCCCCTACTCTGAAACAAAGGGTCTATGTTAAGTAAGTTTTGCATGTGTAACGTAATAAACAAATACACTTGACACCATAATTTAATAGGACCCTACACTAACTATAAAAAAATTTAACTTCTCTTTCTGGGGTGAATAACTATGAAATGTGGCATGGACTATTTTACAGTGCCTTGTAATAATGAAGTTATTCTCTTCATTACCAAGTACTGTACCTGCTGCTATTGGCAAGGAGTGACTTAAACACTGACCATGTTCCACGGCTGTTTTTAGTGTCGCTTCAGGATGTGTCGATCCTAGAGGGTTACGCACAAATCGTCGCCGGCGCCGCAAGTCATCTTCCCAGTAGTCAAGGCGCCAGAACTCACGAGGACGACTACAATGAAACAGAGAAGCCACATATGTTAGCAATTATCAAACAGCGTGGTAGCACTGAATTTCTGCATAAAGCTCTCCTTGTTTGCTCTGGCTTTTTTTTTTCCCTTCCCCTTCCTCCTAATTCTCCCTCCACCTCACACTCCCCTTTTTCTGCAATCTTTAACTTAGGTATGTCCTTGAAAATAACAATATCACCTTCCAGTCTAAGGAACTCCTTTTCCTTTTTCTTGGAAGGTGAAATGAGCACTAAATACATCATTTTAAAATGAATTGCTGACAGTGTGATCAGTTTCCCCACACTCTAGTGGCATGTGCTCTGATTTCAGCCTCATTTCAGCCTCAGCAGGGCACCTTTCTCTGTGGCTGCATTTATAAACCAGAATAGGGAAAAAGGCTATTATAAATATGGTATAGCATTACCTATATTAATCAAAGTCTGTCCCCCTTCATTTTTCTTCCTAATTTGTGCCTTTTTGCACAAGGTCAGTAAATCATACCATGAATTCTTGGTCCAGAAAGTGTTAACTTTAATGAATATCTCAGTTACATGGTTATGTATGTGATAATAAAATATTACTCTGTTTAGATGTGCAGGAATTTAATTAAAATAATCTCTTAAAATATTCATTACATTTAGCCCCTGAGGCTTAGAACAACACAAGAAAATGCATTTCTTTTCCATTTACTGTTTTTAAATAAACCATTCCTATAGAGTGAAACAGCAATCTATTTTCAAGCAAATCAGATTGGAATTCTGTTTTATGTAGTCTTTTTTTATATTTAATTAAAAACTACATGCTATATGATCTGCAATAATTGCTATATCAAAAGCATACTTTTGGAAATGTATTTTTTAAAGGGTTCTACTATATTTTTCCCAATTATGTAGATCTTTTATATGGCAATATATAAATGTCAACTCTCTCTCCTATTAACTAATCATAATCTAGCATGCTGAAAAATATTTTATAAGGAAAACACTAATATGAAGTTTTTTCAGTTACAGTAAAAAAAAGCCCTGCAAAATACACTTACTCACTAAGCTTCATTAATTAAATTTAAAAATTCATAATCAAAACTTCTGTAAGGAATGACTAATACAAAATAAAATCGCACTTTTATTTCATGAGCTAATAAAATTGTACCTGTCAGCTTTGACCCATTAGTCTTGACCACTGATAGTCCCAAAATACCCACTTAAAAGTTACTCTTATTTTGATATATTAGAGATGCTATACTTTAAAAAAGTTACTCTTATTTTGATATATTAGAGATGCTATACTTTAAAAATTCAAAATAATTTGTAAGTACTTTACTGATTAAAAATTATCTCAGATTAATAAAAGTATGTTAACAGTATGTTAAAGAAGATACATATTTTTAAAAATAATAGGAATCCAATGGTCTTTTCTGAGAAAGCTGGGGACACAATGAGAATATCAAAAACTTCCTTTGTTGATTCTGATCATGCAAAACAGGAGGAGATGTAATGTAACCAAAATGGAATACAAAAAAGTGTAAGAATTGCAGTCCTCAAAAAGGAAAATTAAAGAGATCTTTTATTCTTCTTTCTTATTTTGCTGTGTCCATTTTAAATGAAAACTATTATAATACCATTTAAAATATGTAAGAAGCTCCTACAGAATATACATAGAAGCAAAAGACAAGAGTTGTCTGAACTCAATTAATAAAATAAAATTCTCCTTAGCTGAAAGGCGAGAAGACCATACACAGATGGCTACGTGTATGGCTTTGATAGTCATGGAGCTTGGATAGGCACTTCATCATTCTGCCTACCTACATTTATCTGTTAAAATTATTATCAAATATCAGCCAGGATGCAGTCGTGAATCACGGGCTGCTCCTCGTCTTCAGGGGAATGATACAATGAGTGTCTATTCATCAGGGCGGCAATCGGCACAAGTAATTAGTTCCCTAGACTGAGATCTCCTACAAAGCCTATTTCACTCAGCACCACAAACATATGACGATGTAAAGCTAATGAAAGCTGCTAAAATTTGTTAACCTCTTCAGCCATCAATCCTTCTAATATTCAATGCTTCAGTCTTATGCAAAGGTGGTGAATTATTAATTTGTCATTCATCCATCCTTCTAAATTTTGAGTCAAATTAAATGATATCATTTTTCTTGATAACAATTAAAATTATAAGAGATGTTAAGCTGCTATTATAAAATTATTACAAAATTAGGTAACAATACGTTCTAGTACAATGCATGAGGGTGAAGTCAAATCCAATAGCTATTAAAGGATGTGTGCAATATTTTTTGTCATAGCATAGAAAAAAACAGAAGAATTATAAAATCATTCACAAATTAACAGGTAACTCAAAGACAGTATGTATAAATGCAATAATGAAAATTAAGAGGAAACAGAACTATGATATTTATTTTTGTGCCCTTTGATACTAACATTTGGCTGAAAGAAAAGCACCAATATATCAGGAACGGAGAATTTGCTCATACAATGAAAAACTTTTTAATATAAGTCTCATCTTCAAATATAAATGTAGTACCAAAAATTTAAAAATATTACAGTCCAAAAGAAAAGAAAAAAAAAGAACTTTATAGCTCACCACAGTGTTTATAATATCCTGAAGCTGTATCTCAAACTATCTTTCTCAATACAAATAGTTTAACTCCTGTTAACAATTTCAAATAATCTGAAGACAAACAAAAATCACTTATTTCAGAGCACAAATCTAGAGTATATTACAAAAATCTTCTAGAGAGCCCAAAATTTTCAATACATTTTCTCGAGAGTCTCTCCATAATAAAGCACTGCTCTGCAGGTGATACAGGTTACAAACCCTCAAGGAACTTAACTCATAAAAGAATAGCTATTAGCCTCATTTGAATTAAAAAATAGCATTATCATCCAATTTCTGATGCTCAGAGCAATACATGTTCTTTGGGGGATAAAAAAGCCATATTCATTTCTTTCAGATAAGGGTAATTACTAGCATGTTTAAAGTCATTTACATAGAAACAGACCTGGGCTTAAAAATCCAATGTTTTACCCCCCAATCCTACTCCTTCCAATAACATACACTCTTTGTATTAACTTTTTTTTTTTTAAGATTTTATTTATTTATTTGAAAGAGAGAGACAGTGAGAGAGAGCATGAGCGAGGAGAAAGTCAGAGGGAGAAGCAGACTCTCTATGGAGCTGGGAGCCCGATGCAGGACTCGATCCCGGGACTCTGGGATCATGACCTGAGCCGAAGGCAGTCGTCCAACCAACTGAGCCACCCAGGCGTCCCTGTATTAACTTTTATCACTGAAAAAATGAGGCATGGTTTGTCATTTTAGAACAGTATTGGAAAAAGGAATGTGTAGGTTTCAATCACCAACTTACTGTAAGTTCAGATCTTTCACATAAGGATTTCACTCTAAAAGCCCCTTATAGGGGAAAAGAAGATAAAAAATTGGCAAATTTGGCATAATCAAGTCAGCTATCTTCCCATGATGTTATGAATTAAATAAGTTGTATATTTTTGGAGCTATCACCAATGGTATGGCTAGAAAAATTTTTAAAAATGAAGTTCAGAAAACTCTTGGGGCGCCTGGGTGGCTCAGTGGGTTAAGCTTCTGTTTTTGGCGCAGGTCATGATCTCAGGGTTCTGGACTCAGTGGGGTCCTGGGGAGTTATGGACTCCTCCCCCTCAGTGGGGAGCCTGCTTCTCCCCTCTCTCTCTGCCTACTTGTGAACTCTGTCAAATAAATAAATAAAAATCTTAAAAAAAAAAATCAGAAAAGAAACCAACTGTTAATCAAATACAAGCATGGGTAAGATAAGAAATTATTATTCTGAGAATTTAGAAATATATATATATATCTGGATCACTGCACACCTTTATATATCTGAACTTATCAAAAAATATGTATTAATATGTGATACCACATTCACAAACTTAACCTCTATCCATTTCCACAAAAATGAAAACTAAGATCCCCAAAAGTATTCAAATTAAGGATGTGAGCCTAGGCCACATAACATTTGGAAATAAAATCTTCTCTATAAAAGGTGCTGTAGTTAGGTCCCCTACTAGTATACTCTTCAAGTACTAAAATCTCTAACTAATATAAATATACATATTTAAAAAGCTGTGGATGACACTGAAATTAAATGTTCTAACTTTTCTAATTATTTTCCCTGCTTCTTTGAGCTAATTTCAAAGCCTGAGGTTAAAATTACAATAAAAGCATAATTGTCTTTTGCTAAGTCATCTAATTTTCTTCATAATTAAAAAAAAAAAAAAACCTTCACACTTATCTGTCTATATACACATGCCTTTAACAAATCATTAAAATCTATCTACATAAAAGACTATAAAACAATGTCGTTTTAATATACAGAATTTGTATTTTCTATTCTACAAGAATAGAATCAAATAGACTGTTGAAATGCATCTTAGAAGGAAATATAACTCAAGCATTAATAATCTATCAATTCCCTTTCTGAGCTCCATTGTAGTCAGTGATTTGATCAAGTAAAATAAATAAACAAGTATGACCCAAATGAGAATCAGGTGGAAAAGGCAGAAGTAAAAGAAAGAATCAATTAATAACTAAGATATAATCCCCTTTCTTCCTCTAGTAGTTAAATTGCTCAAGTATAAATAATCTATTTTTTTCACATGTAAATTTTAAGACTTTATAAAGTTCAGGGTGTTTTGGAAAAGTCTAACACACCAAGGAGCCAATTAACAACGTGTAAATGGATGAATATTGTAACAGAATCCAAAAATATTTACTAATAACAATGACTGACTCTTTACCTTGAGCCAGCTGCCAGGAATACAAGAATTATTTGGATACTGTCCTGGTCTCATGGGGAAGACAGATGTGAAAATAAATAATGAGAATTCAAAAAACTATGCGTAACAGAGCAGAGCTCTATTAAATGGCTAGTAAACTGCACAACTCCAGGAGGCAGTGCTCCCATCAAAATTTGTATAAATGGCACTCCTGGATTTCTGCAATGCTCATTTTGGTTTTCTAAAGGAACACCCTTGAGAATGACATGGTGCCATAAGAATACCTCATCTTTTCCTCCTCTCCATACAATGCTCAAGCTCCTTTTTTTTTTTTTTTTTTTCTCCTAGAGTTAAATCTAATCTTGGGAAAGGGAAGAGAATGAGGCTCTTCAGATGCTATCAGTAGCAGAAATAGTGTTCAAACTAGGATTAAGTAACTGTCAAAAAAATCAAAAAAAGAGATAAAATTTAGTATACAGAATAAAATAATCAAGGAAAAAAGGGAACATTAACATGATTTCCCTGAAGTCATTAAGTTCATATTGCTTTATTAAAGTAGATTTTTATATTATTCTATTAAAGTTGGTTATATTAATTACTAAAAATCAGTGACAGCTACATATATATTCCAATTATTCTATAACTTAAAGGTACTAACACTTATTCAAATTTAGTCAGATATATGTATGTCTGCAATTACACTGTTATGTCATTTTATTGTAACTTGGATCTACATCAATGAAAGAATGCTAGTTGAAAAGAAAAACTGTCACAATGCAATTACATTAGAAAAATGTCCCGTTTTCCATCTTACCCACTTCCTTGTGACAATACCTAATACATCTTGATAGCCTTAACAAAAGTCAGCAATAAATTTTCTGGCTAAATAAAAGCTCTAAATCCTAAATAATTTTAGTACTTCACATCATATTTTAAAATTTTTATATTACCTGTTCTTTAAATTCCTGTATCTGGTTCGCTTTCATTTCTATATTTTTAGATTAAAAACTCATGCTAGATATTAGCTACAACTTAAACAAATGGTAACTTCTAAAAAGAAGTAAATATTTTCAGTGTACTGTCAGCTAGAAGATAAAAGTGTTTAAGTTCTAAAAGGGTTTCACTTTCTGCATAAATCTTGGTGAAATAATGTTCAGGTACTAAGGGCATCATACAATATAAAAGAATGCTTTATCTCACAAGCTGAAATCTGCTGTGCCTTCATGCAGATAAATAGAATATTAACTAAAACCAAGAACTATCTATAAATCAAATGGAGGTGATCTAGGCACTGTGCTGTCTTAATGAAAAGGAAAAAAAAAAAAACAAAACCTTCGACTACTTGGATCCAAAAGGAGGTATCTTCTAAAGCAGAATTATTTCTTTATTGAGGCCTGATACATAGATTTGATAATACATCAAGTCACTATAATACTGCATATACTATTTAATTATGTAAATAATATTTTATGTAGTTATGAATTTCTGCATGGTCTATTCAGTGTATTTCTCTGTTAGCTTTTAGAGACATCGAGACACTCATCTTCAATTATTATTGAGAATAATTTACAAAAATATCATTTTGTAACAAGGTCAATTCTTTAAGAAATAATCACATACTTTTCCCGGCTGCTGTTAGCCTATTAGTCATTCTTTTACTCACTTAGCATTTTTACCAGGAAGTAAGCAAAGTTATAAGAAAATAAAAATCTAGTGTTATCGTAACTACCAATTAAAACTCCAACAAAAGAAAAATGAAAAAAACATTTTAAATAAATGATGTTGAATACGAGAAGCCCTAAAACTCACCTCAGTAGCCACACTAGATAATTCTGATCTATTTTCCCCAAAAATGTGATTTAAAAAAAGTAATTCACCAAATATCTATTTAGTGCCAACTATGTACCAGTCTTGGTACATCAATATGAATAATGCTTTTATAATTTTCTCTGTTATAATCAGGACAAGAAAACCATCATATATCAAAAATAATATTTAAAATAGACAGCATTTATTGCATTTGGCTACTCTATGCTAGCCATCATGCTCTTTTATACACATTATCGCCAAGCCTCACAGCAACCCTACCAAAATACTGTTATTTTCACTTTAAAGATGGAGAAACAAGGCCCTACCCATCAATAGTAATTATGAACTTCAAAGCCAAAGAGATTTTCACATGACATTTCCTCTAGAAATTCACTGGATACTACTCAGTTATGATCAAAATATTAATTAACCCTGCCTGAGAGGATTAAGAATTCCATTAAGGTTTTAATGAGGATCTATTTTGTAAGTTCCATGAAGACAAGGGTTTATGTCTACCTAATTCACAGGCCAAGCACAGTAACTGGAACAAAGCAGGCACTAAATAAATAACCAATTAAAGAACAAGTGACTTTTTAAAAAGAAATTTAAATGATAAACCAGAGTCCGCTGGGAAAAATGGAAAAGGCATTCCAAGCAGAAGAAGGAGCATGGACAATGGTATAAAGACATAAAAAAGGAACCTTTATCTTAGGACCTTTGGGTAACAAAGGTCATTTCGAGGCAATCTCAGAGTGGCAAAAAGCTAAGGTAGGAAACATAAGTTTAGAAGCAGATTTCAAAAGTTCTTGTATAATTAATGGAAATAGTTCTCTGCACATCTTATAGTCCACAGACAGACAGCCAAGTTTCTCTCAAAAGAGGACCAATATGATTAGCCTTATATACTGCATGGCAACAATATAAACGGTGGCAGTAGGAATGGAACTTAAGGCTAGAATCCAAGAAACCTATCTGAAGTGGAATAGATAAGATTCAGTAAGACAGTCAATACAGAAGGTGAGGAAAAAGGGGATGAGAACAAACTTGAGGTTTCTGACAAAGGGGAAGTAAGGGGATAAAGATGCTACTTAACTGAAATGACAGCAGGTTAAGTAGGTGTGCTTGGAGAATAATCATGTTCTGGACACCTAATAACTTCTGGGCAGGTATGTCCAATAAGAAATCACTGTAACTTGGGAACTCAAAAAAGCAGCCTGGGCTAGAGATAGGAAATTGGGAGGCTGCTAAGTGTTGGGAGTTGAGGAATTTAGATTTTCATCTAACAAAAATTTACTGAGTCCTTATTATAAGTTTGATATTTGCTAGATGCAGAGAAAACTATATTTTAAGGACAGCAGAAGAGTGAAAATAAAATCTGTGAAATTTCAATATTTAAACACTGCAGAAGAGGAAAGCATCACTGAAACTGAGAAAAAGTTCCTTACAATCAGTAAGATACTGAGGGAATCAAAATAGAATGGTGCCAAAAAAGACAAAGAAGCAAAGTCTCTTCAATGCAGCGAGTGGGCAGCAATACTGAATTCTACATTAAAAACGTTTAGAAGGGTAGGGTATCTGACTGGCACAGTTGGCGGATGCTACTCTTGACTTCCGTGTTGGCAGTTTGAGCCCCACACTGGGTGTTGTTACTTAAAAATAAAATCTTTAAAAAAAAATGTTTGAAGGATGAAGAATGAAGAAAAGCTTTTATGTTTCTGCATTTTAAGATATATAATCTGTATGCTATGAAGTTCACCTGTTTAAAATGTAAAATTTAATAGTTTTTAGTATACCTACAGAGTTGTGCAGCTGTCAACATAATCTAATTTTAGAATATGTTTATTTTTCCCCAAAGACATCCCACATCCCATACCAGTTATTTTCCATTTTCCCTTCCTTGAGAATGGTCATGTAGAGGACTTCACAGGATGCAGGACAGAAGGTAGGTAAATGTGTTTGCTCTGACTTGGATCTTCTTAAGTCTGGACCAATTTTAAAATAAGGCATTGGTAATAGGCACTTTTTATCCATACTGTAATTTTTTGGAGAGCCTAATGCTATGAGAATACATAATTTTTAAAAAACATTTCCAGGATCTCTAAAGTACCAAAAAACTGAGTTTTTTTGTTTTTTTAAGATTTTATTTATTTGAGAGAGAGAGAGCACAAATAGGGGGAGAGAGAGAGACAGACAGAGAGACAAGCAGACTCCTCGCTGAGTGGGCAGCTTAACAGAGGATTCCATTTCAGGACCCCATGATCATGACCCAAGCTGAAACCAAGAGTTGGACATTCAACCAAATGAGTCACTCTGGTACCCGAGAACTGAGTTTACCTTTTAAGAGAAACTCATTAAAATCAAATGTATAATTAATTCATACTGTAAGATATAAAATAGCTAAAGTTTGGCAGCAATTTATATTAAAGACCAATAATCTTTACAATTTCTGGATAGGATATAAAAATATTTGGTCCCATTTATTGTAAAGGACTTAAAATTAATCACCTTAGCTCTACCATATACCAGATCTATGATCTCTACATAAATCGTTTATCATCTTTGGGCTTCTGTCGCCTTACACAGAATAATTGTAACTTGTTTAGCCCACACTACAAGGCCATAGTGAGGAATCAAATGAAATGGGAGTATGTGAAATTGCTTCAAGAACAGCAAAATGTTGTAAAGGTAAGGTAGGGGTTTTAGTTAATAATGAATTTACATGTTGCTACTTCTACATTACTTTGATAAAAGCATGTGCTTACAGTGGTATTATGAGTCACTTCAGACATGATTTAATTTTTTTTTTTGACAGACAGGGATCACAAGTAGGCAGAGAGGCAGGCAGAGAGAGAGAGGAGGAAGCAGGCTCCCCGCAGAACAGAGAGCCCGATGCAGAGCTCGATCCCAAGACCCTGGGATTATGACCTGAGCCGAAGGCAGAGGCTTAATCAACTGAGCCACTCAGGTGCCCCTCAAACATGATTTAAAAACAAAAACCTAAGAAAGCTCTGATTAAAATGCCCTCAAATGGCCCCTGATAATAATTAGCTCCAATTTCCCAGCAATGATTAACTTTCTTTCTTTAAAGATTTCCCTATGTTGGACATTTTATATAAATGGAATCATACAATATGTAGAATTTTGTGGCTGGCTTCTACCATTTAGAATAATGTTTTTGAGGTTCATCCATGTTGTAGCATGTAATAGTACTTCATTCACAGTACATTTTGTTTGTCCATTTCTCAGCAGATAGAAATTTGAATGTTTCCATTTGGAAGGGGGAAATCTTGGATTTTATAATTAGAAAATTGAAGTACTCATTTGGTTACCTACCTAGCATTCACTTCTCTCCCCTTTCCTCTTTTCTGAGAAGTGCAACTTTCCTAATTATTTTCTCATAACAATTACAGTTTTGCTCAAATATCACTTCTTTTATGGTTTGATAACTTACAGAAAGTGACTGTAAGCCAATTATGACAATCCTGTTGTTCTTGTCAGATTCCAGACCTGTGACTGGTTCCAGAATCTAGCTTCAAACAAATCATTGCACAACATTTTTGCCTGGCAATCATTTTTCAACAATCTGAAATGCAAAACTTTTATTCAGTGGTTAAGACAGTAGTTCCCTTTCTCCTGATGGGCTGAAATAAGGAAATGTTAGATCCAGTTGTCAGGAGTTATAACACAACCATGAAGAAGACAGAGTGGGTTAAAGTTTTTATACCCAGAACTGCAAAAAAAGATGGAACTGAAGACCTGCCCCCAAGAGTTTACACACCTATACCTCTTATAATAAAAGATAATATACTTCTTCACAAGTTATTGAAATAAAGATTTTCACTTCATTTAGAGCCAAGTGCCTTTGAAACCATCTAACAGATACAAGAATTACTGGCAATGCCATTAGCAATTTGATTACAGTTGTGGAAGGAAAACTAGATAATAGGGAACACTTGTTTTGGTGGAGATAGTTTGGTGGAGATTTGGTGGAGATAATTTGACCTTGAAAAAAATTATTTGACAATGAAAGAAATTAGGGAAATAGGGTGTTGGTTTAAAGAGGGTCAAGAATATATGTAAGCATGTTTGAAGATGGAAAAGACTAAGTTCAAAAAATATATTAAGACTGAAGATGACATGTGGGAGAAGGGCAAGGACAGCATTATAGAGATAGAAGAGGTATGATCCTATAAAGAGAGTGTACTTCCCTGGAAGTGAAAAAAGTCACCTCCTTCTCATTGGCAAGATGGAAGGATGTAAAGCTCTGTACATTAACAAGTTTAGGGTTTAAAAGAATAAAAACTGAAGATCTGATTTTGGCCTGATAATTTCTGTTTTCTCTACTCAATAGCAAGCTTCTTTTTTTAAAAAGATTTTATTTATTTATTTGACAGACAGAGAGCTCAAGTAGGCAGAGAGGCAGGCAGAGAGAGAGAGGAAGGGAAGCAGGCTCCCTGCTGAGCAGAGAGCCCAATGCTGGGGTGCCCCTACAATAGCAAGCTTCTAACAGAAGAACAGAATAGAGAGGTAAAAATTAGAATGAGCTGCTTTGGGGAATATGAAAGAAAGCGGACTAAAAGCAAATTTAAGAATGGCTAAGTAGTTACAAAGGTCTAGCTGAGATCCGAAACCATTCATCTAGAGTGGCACTCTTTACAAATGTGATTTTTGACTCCCAGCTACACTCCGCAATCTAAGAACAAGTCTAAAAAGAGCAGCCAGCAAAACTTACTCAAGATTTTGGAGTGATATGGTTGACAGGCCAAAATACAGAAGGTGAAGGAGAATGAGTAGGCTGGTGCGGATGTCTGGGTTGGGTAAGAATGATAAACCTGTGCTCTTTTTGGACCTCTGTAACTTAATATAGGGTTTATCAGATATTGATTTATTGAGAAACCAAATTTACCCTGTTTTCCACATCACTAACATTTATAATAATTTGGTTTCTGAATTAATTAATCAATATATGTTTAATCAATGTATCAAGCCCCTTTACTTAATGAGTTTCCAACTTTTATTAAAACATGTCTAGAATGAAAGAATGAAAGCTTATGAACATGCTTGAAGACTGTCTTCAGTCTACGATCTATAGGGTCACTCTAGTCAAGAGTCACAGGGCTGGACAATGTGCATGCAGAGAATGAGCTGAAGTCTCAGAAAGACAGGATCTCTTTCTTCTTTTCTTTAAGATTTTATTTATTGATTTGACAGAGAGAGACACAGCAAGAGAGGGAATACAAGCAGAGCAATGGGAAAGGGAGATACAGGCTCCCTGCTGAGCAGAGAGCCCAATGATCCAGAGCAGATCCAAGAGCAGAGAGCACTTGATCCCAGGACTCTGGGATCATGACCTGAGCCAAAGACAGATGTTTAAGGACTGAGCTACCCAGTCGCCCTAGGACCTCTTTCTTTTGAGAATTAGGTTACACTGTGCTCCTGGAAAAGGGAGAGGAACTAAAAATTACTGACTGCCCACAGTATATCAGACACTCTGATAAGAATTTCACATGTGGTCTCTTTTAATTCACAGAACAATGCTTTAAGTTAGGAATATAATTCCAATTTAACAAGTTAAATCCCAATTTTGCTACTAAAAAACAGAGCTAGACTTCACATCTGTGACTTTCCATTATTTAAAAACTTTTATTTATTTATTTTTTTTAAAAAGATGAACCCTAATGCCCCTCACTGGCAATCCTGTTAGGACGCGCCTCACTTTTGTTTTTTTTTTTTAAAGATTTTATTTATGTATTTGACACAGAGAGATCACAAGTAGACAGAAAGGCAGGCTGAGAGAGAGGGGAAAGCAGGATCCCTGCTGAGCAGAGAGCCCGATGCAGGGCTCAATCCCAGAACTCTGAGATCATGACCCAAGCTGAAGGCAGAGGCTTAACCCACTGAGCCACCCAGGCACCCCTATATCACATTTTTGTGGTTGTTGTTAAGATAGTTTATAAGTTATAGAAAGAGAGAGAAAAAAAGCAAAGAGGTATCAGCCACCTTAGTATGGCACTTTTATCTTTAAATAAATAATTTAAAGGCTTAAATGCAGCAGCAACCCACCACAATCCAATACTCCCTGCCTTTAACCTAAAACTCTTAGGAAAATACTGATGAAAGCAAATAACTGATTTTGACTAGCATAAAAAATATTATATACTTGCTTTGCAAGCTAGATAAGTTAGTGAAAAATATGTACTCCTCATCCACAGGGACAAAAGGGCTTATTACGTTACACTTCCAGGTTTTTATGACAGTTGGAAGCCACTTCTTTCAATAGTTGCTGTCATCTCGCAGAAACTTTGCAGTACTTTCAATTTTGAAGCAATTATTCACATTCTGAAATTATTTATTTTCCTCACTTTACTACATTTCAGTTTGTCTGGCTCTGAATGACCAGTACTGTTTTGGCTTAATTATATTCATTTACAAATATTTTTTAAGTGCCCACTACTATTTAAAAAGGTTGAGGTGCTATAATGGATACTCATCTAAGGAAAACAGTCTGTAATCTCAAGGCACTTACAATCTAATAAATGGGATAAAATGAATTATATGGCATTAAGATCAATGCCATAAGAAAAGTAAAAATCCAGAGCTTTGGAAATTGAAAAAAAGGAATAAGTGATCACATATGTTTTAAAGAGATCAGGAAATGCTTTAAGGAGCAAGCGATTTTTTTGAAAAAGATCCATAAGAAGGGGTCAAGTTTCAGCTGATATACAAGGAAGAAGATGGCATTGTAGGCTTTTCAGCAAAAGTACAGAGGTCAGAAAATTGGAAGCAGTCCTTTTGGTTGGCCCCAGTAGAAAATGAGGTATAAAATAATTATGGGGGCCTGGACATATCATAAAAGACAGGGATGAAAAACTAATGAGTTTATATTTCACTCATTCACTCACTCACTCATTTAATCAACAAACACTTATTGAATATCAATGATGCATAAGGACCTGTACCAGGCAGAGAAGATTTACAGTTATTTGATGATAAAGAAAGTTATTATCCTCAAGGACCTCACAGTACAATGGAAGAAATAGACATATGAAGAGACAATTGTAATACACACAAAACATTCTTTGGGAACAAAGTGAAAGGGCATTATCCAAAGTAACAGAAGACTTCCTGGAAGGCAATAATAACACACAAATTGAGTCAAAGAGTTAACAGATGTTTACCAGGAGAATAAGGAAAGGAAAAGCATTCTTTCTGAGAGAACAGCATTCGCAAAGCCAAAGAAGAAACAACTAGGTATGTGTTAAACTGAAATGTTTCTACAATTTTGGGGCAGTACAGGCAACAGGGGCCAAAGAAGAAGCTACAGAAATAAGAAGGGGCCGGATCACAGAGAATCATTTGAAGAGTCCAATTCCTGTTTAAAAGCCTATGACTTTTTTCAGGACTGACCACAGTTAGTTATAAAGGCCTTACCTGTCAGGCATCACAGGGAAAGCTGCCCTCCACTAGCCCCAAACTAGACTTCATATATAGCCAATGAACTCCAGTCTCTAAAGGAAGTTGTACTCAAGGACTTAGGACCCACTGGCCAGTCATATTCTTAGGATAACTGCATTCCTAGCCTTTGCACCTTTATCCCAAAGTTTCTTTATCTGAAGCCTTAGGCAGAGGTCATTTTCAGGCACGCTGCCCAGAACTTTTTAGCAGAGAAAGAAAGGGAAACCCGGAAGACACTTTTCCCCACTCTCACTCAGTCTACTCTGAGCTCTTTTCTTTTTCCGTCTTCTAACTTCATGGTCCATAAACTGCTATATAGTCTTTTGTTCAGAGTTTCCTCAACAGTGAGATGACCCCAACATCTAGACTGATCTATACTAATCCACACGGATTAACCTGACCTTCCAACAGTGCAGGATATGGCAGGATAATGGAAATGGAAATGGGAGGATAATGGAACAAGGGGAGTCCTGCAGTTTTAGACTATTGCTTATACCACCAGAGCAAGTTATTAAAGCCTTACTCTTTCATTTCTGGTTTGTGGCTATAATCAGCTACTCTGATCCTTGGTTGCTTGGCTCTCTCCTAGCTCAGCTGAGCTCCTGACATTATCCATATCATCTTAGAGAGTTGGCTTTTGTCTTTTAGCAGTAGGGAGATACAGAAGAGTTTTAAGCTTTACGTTTTAAGTATTATGACTGCAGAACAGTAACTTTAGGAAATATACAAAAGAAGAAATATCATAAATGAGAACACAAGTAAGGAAGTTATTAGAATAATTTAAGCAAGATAAGGGTTTTCAACATTAACTTTTTAAATTTCCTATTTCTCTGATTTATCCCATTAATGTGTTATTGAAATGTGCTAAATTTCTCTGTGATACAAGGAAGGCAATAAATAAGGCATGAAAATAAAGTTCAAGGACATAAAGCAATTTATTCAAAATAAAATGGGCTCCAAAGCATATGATGTATAAAGTTGATTAAATGTTATATGCAGTAAGACAGGCCAAAACTCAGGTAGAGATCAAGTCCTGAAGCTGAGTAGAGATGGGAAGAGAACATAAAAATGGCTCAGTAAATGCTACATCCACTCAGCCCAGAAATGACATGCAAGTCCTCTACCTACATATATTCCTTTGTCTTACCAAGTCACATGACTCCACAAAGGAAATGTGATTCCTGGTTGGGTACCCATTTCCCAGCAAAAGATCTACACAATGGAAAGACAGAATGAAACTATGATGATCAGCTACCATATCTGCCACAAGTAACAATATATATACCATAAAAGTCACTGAATTCTGGATATATTTTGAAGGTTGGGTTGAAAGAACATGCTGATAGATCATACCTGGGATATGAAAGGAAAAGAGAAAATGATATTATAAGGATTTTGGTCTCAGAAACTAGAGACCATTTTCTTTCAGAGAAAGAGAATGTGAGAAAAATAGGTTTCGATAAAGGTCAGGAATTTGGTTTTAGGCATGTCATGTTTGGGATGCCCATAAGCAATCTGTGACAGAGGGGCTATTACCAAACCAATTTTCCTCTTCTACCTAAACAAACAGCTAAGCCACATTTTCAATCTCCTTTGCAATTAGGCATAGCTATATGACTGAGCTCTAGTCAGTAAAATATGAGCAGAAATGATACAAGCCAGTTACAAACCTAGTCTATAAAACTTTTTGATACACAGTTGTCCATGATCCTTCCAATGGCTTGATGCAGATGACAATCTTGGAAGTCAAGAACTAAAGACAATGGAGTTTTAGAATAAATCACTTATCAGAAACATCTATTCCATACCTTATATGAAAAAGAAATACAGTTCTACTATGGTTAGCCACTGAATGATATTTTGGGATTTATCTATTAAAGGAGCTTGTATTGCTACAAACAACAAATATCCACACAGAGATGTTGAGCTGACAATTAAATATGATTGTGCAGTTCAAAGGAAAGAATCTCACAGGATATATAATCTGGGAGTCAACAAAATATCGTTTCTATAATATAGACAGGTATGAACTGGTTAAGATAGTAAAGGAAGTTGGTAGAGCGAGAGAAAAGGAATACTCCAAAGACTAAAATCTGAGTAACCCCCCAAATAAAGAGGTTGACCATATTATATAAGGAGAAACCAACAAGGAATTTTGAAGAATGGCCACTGATAGGAGAAATATCAGATGTCTATGGTTTCCCAGAAACCAAATGGAAATACATTTCAATTAGCAATAATCACGCCTCGGATAAACCTCATTGGCTACGATACTGCCACTGCGCAAAGCTAGGAAATACATTTCAAAGAAGAGTCAGTACTCAGACATACCAAAGGTATCAGTTCATCCAGGAAGATGAAGATTGAGAACTGACTATGTGATATGGCAATATAAATGTCACAGGTGACCTAGAAAAGAACTGTTTCAGTAGAATGGTAAGAGAAAAGCCTCAGTTAGTGAGTTCAAGAGAGAGCAAGAGAAGAGATACTCAGCAAAGAAACAAATCTTTCAAAGTTCTTCAAGCATAATAAAGAAGCCCTCTATATTCCCTACAGGACACAGTGTATTATAAACACTGGGGGAGGAACCCCTAAAAATAACATTAAATAAGTCATAGAATTTTTCCATATAAAGAGATTCCACTAGATCTGGACACAAAAGTAGAATATCCTAGATACATAAGAATATGTTTAATTTGAAAAGACAAAAAGTGAAAAATCAAAAAGATGTCTAAGGGTTCATTTATATTTGATACATTAATCTGCAGAGGCAAGGATTCTAGTGTATTGTACAGGCAAGTTTATTAATTAGGGCTTGTACATCAAATATTGATACTCAATATCAATATTCAACTTTGAATAGGAAGAGAAAGACTAAGAGAAATGGTCCCTAAAAATTCATTAATGGAGGCGCATGGGTGGCCCAGTGGGTTAAGCCACTGCAGCTCAGGTCATGATCTTGGGGTCCTGGGATTGAGTCCACATTGGGGGGGTCTCTGCTCAGCAGGGAGCCTGCTTCCCTCTCTCTGCCTGCCTCTCTGCCTCCTTGTGATCTCTGCCTGTCAAATAAATAAATAAATAAAATCTTTTAAAAAATTCATTAATGGGAACTGAAATAGTCTAATAAGCAAGGTCACTATCTATATTAATTTCAATAACTAAAATATAGACTATCTCAAAAAAGAAACCCACAAAGAACCAAATAAATTTTAGTAATGAAATACAGAATCCTGTATAATCACATTATTAATGTAAACTGAGAAGGCTATAAATGGAAAAGTACAATAGTATACAGTTAAAATGAATAACAAACAGCACTACCAAATCAGATAACTTAATGTCTGTGTTGGAGCTTTCATATATTCTAACTGTGGTGTGTACACAGTGACCACACAGGCTACACATCCATTTTGTTTTAAAGTTCTTTGCTATAGTCACTAAAGCTCATCTCTTAATCATATTAGAATACTATCACATTAACATGCACTGCTGTAAGATTCCCCTCTGAGAATTTATATTCTTGCCTTTCTATCCATATTATCAGTTTTTCAAATTATTGTAGTTAAAAGTTTACATTTCGGGGGCCCTGGGTGGCTCATTCGGCTAACCGGCTGCCTTCAGCTCAGGTCAGGATTCCAGGATCATGGGATCCAGCGCCCCCCCCCCCCACCGGGCATTGAGCCTCCCCCTCTCCCTTTGCCTGCCATGCCCCCTGCTTCTATGCATGCTCTCTCTCCTCCCCTCTTTCTCAAATAAAAAAAGTTTACTTTTCATTATTCTACTTAATTCATTTGGTTTTAGGTGCTGGGCTAAGGACAGCTAGTATGGCTGGAATAAAAAAAAGAAGCAAATTATTCTCATATAGTTTACTATCTTGTCTGAATGATTATCTCAAAAGATATCTTGCACAGAAGAGAGTCATTTTTAGTAAATGAGGCTTGTGCAGGCTAACAAATATATAAATGAGACATAGAAGTGTTCCAAAGGGTTCAGGAGATTCCCTCAATCCTGTTTTTACTAAGAGATAGGAAAATTAAGTTGTTTGAGTTGCAGTTCTTCCCTTTCAACTCCCAATATCTGGGAAAATGACTTTTTTTTTTTTTTAAAGAATAAAGCTATAAACCCCCAAGCTTAAAATTTGTATAAAAGTAATTAGTTGTCTTCTCAATAAAAGACCAATCTTTTCAGTCTTAATCTTCTCAAACAGCAATAAGCTATGCTGGTTAAGCTGCTTTTGTTAAGACCTTTTTAGCTTATTACAAGTATAAAGCAACCTGCTAGTTTGTTATAAAATTTTCCTTGGTCACAAAAGTGTTAAAATACTGTTTATTTCAACTATGTAGTAAATTATAGCAAACAGGGTATATATCCAAGATAGCAGTCCAAATCAAAAATCTACTAAATATCTACTAAAATCAAAATATCTACTTAAAATTCAGTAAGATAAATAAAACAATCAATTAGAGACTAACACCAGGAAAAACCCACATATTTTCATTTCCTGGAAAAATAAATGCAACTGCTGAAAAAAATGCATTACTTTTTAAAAGAGAAAGTGTTATTTCTGATTTTTATAAGGTTATTATCAATCCAAGTTGAAAAAAAACACACACAGAGAGGTAGATGTTGTTTAAATACCTTATGGTTTCATTTTACACTTCTCATATCAGGGTGAAGTCTTAAAAGTAATTCAAAAGGAAAATGAAAGTATTTTACTGAGAAGATAGAGTCCATATGTTCTTCAATCTGGAAACCCATTGGGAAAAAGACTTGAGTTTTTAAAAACTGAATTTTGACAATTGGAAGCTGATGTGGCTGTTTCTTCTCTCCGTGAAGATTTGAATCATTCTCAGGGGGAAGGAAGCAGATCTTTATCAAGTATAGCAAAGCTTAACACCTGCGTAACTCCAAATTACTTAGAAAAAATTTAGTGAATCTAGAATTTCACAATGTGGGCTTATAATAAATACTTACTTCTAAGTTTAAAATATTTCTATAAGCATAGTATAACTCATGCCTATATATATGGGTCTGTCTATATTTCAAAATCTATACTTTTTAACTCCATCTCAGTGAGTCTATTTCCTTTTGCTATACATATTTAAACATCATTTTTTTATTTCTATTGTTAAAACTGTAACAATGCATTGTAACTATTTATATATTGGCAATACTATTACATACATTACATACATTACCTACATTACATCCAGAACAGGATCTTTTTTTTTTTTTCACTTTGTATGAACCCTCAGCTTCTAGCACAATGCTCAGGACGTAGCATACACTTTTAAAAGTCTGCCAAAAAGATAAATATGTAACTTCTTTATCCTAATCACTCTTTTCTAGATTTATATGAAGTTGATATATTCAGAGTTAAAATGATTTTGTTCTCAAAGTCAAGGTAAAAATGGGCTACAGTTTTTAAAGGAGCCTCAATTCTATACAATACTGTATGAATTAGATAATGTGTGCTCTACTACTAATGCACATGATTTCTAATTTAATGTAACAACCAAAATAATTTTTTTTTTTACTGTTTAAGATTGTATTACAAAGTTTATGTTTAATACAGTCGTTATACAGAAGGGGACATTTTTTATCTTGCTCCTTTAAAAAGAAATGCACACAATTAATTTACTTTGAATTAATTATGTAACAAACTATAGTTTGCTGACAAATACATCTTTTTTTTTTAATTTTTTATTTTTTATAAACATATATTTTTATCCCCAGGGATACAGGACTGTGAATTGCCAGGTTTACACACTTCACAGCACTCACCAAAGCAAAATAATTTTTTATTACATATAATGTGAAGGGTGATTTACTAACATATATTGACATTTTTAAGTGTATAATAAAAACAATTCTCAAACAGCAAAAAATTATATCAGACTTAAATAAAATAACTAAGATATAATTTTATTATGTAGTTAGGTAAAATTGCCCAGTAGAAACCTCTTATGTTTTAGCTTCTTCCCCTCCAAACTCTTTTCCTACTTTGAGGAAAAATACAGTGGAATAAAGGATAAAGAAGGCAAAAAATTTGTAAGAAAAACAACAACTCTTAGTAAAAGCAATTAAAGATACATTGCACGAAAATGTAAATTACTGCCATAAGTATATTCCGAACATCTGTTTTGAAAGATGTTACTTATGATGATTCCAATGCTCTTCATATACCTGATCTCTTCTATCATTAAACTATTTTTTAAACATTTCTAAGTTCTAGAAAAACTCTAGGATTTCTAATTACTGTTTTTGTTTATTCCTTATCTATTTATTTATTTATTTATCTGACAGAGAGACAGAGTGAGAGAGGGAACACAAGCAGGGGAGTGGGAGAGAGAAGCAGGCCTCCCATGGAGAAGGACCCTGGGATCATAACCCAAGCCAAAGGCAGATGCCCAATGACTGAGCCACCTAAGTGCCCCAACAGAAGTTATTTTTGTTTATTCCTTAATAAATTTTGTATATTCTAAGTTGTATTTCAATATATACCTTAAAAAAAATTGTGTCACTATGTAATAGTACTGTAAAAGCAGCATGATATATGAAAAACAGCACCAGGAAGAAAAAAGTATCTAGATTTTAGTTCTGACTTCATAATTAATTAGCTATTGGATCCTGAGTAAACCCATTTAATCTATTTGGGCCTCAGTCTCCTTTTCTATAAAATAAAAAGGCTGAATCTAATAATCTGCAAGTGTCTACCATTTCAAACTGCTATTACTTTGTTATTCTTTTATTTTTTACATAGATTTTGTTTGTTTATTTTAGAGCAAGCAAATGAGTGAGAGAGAGTGTGCACGCATACACACACAGGGGAGGGAGGAATGGGAAAAGGCAAAGGGAAAGGGAGAAGAATAAAAGCAGACTCCCGGCTGAGTGCAGAGCTTGAAGCAGGACAAGCCTCAAGACCCTGAGATCATGACCTAGGGAGAAACCTTAAAGTAGGATGCTCAACTTACTGAACCACCAGGTGCCCTATATTCTGTTCTTTTAAAAATATATATCCAACTACAAGAGTACTTCATACAGCTCTCTATGTACGTGTTCAAAATCTCATTACTTCCCAGTTCCACAGAAATCACATAGAATATTGTTTAAGGGCAAAAAATTTCATGGAATTAATTCTTTTGTTTCCCTATTATCATGTATTTCTCTTGGGAGTAAGGAGGACAGAAAGTAATAATGCTACACTTTTTTGACCAATGTAAAGAAGGTTTAGTATAGGTGAACACCCCTAGATGGAAACCAAGAACATTTCAGTGGATTCTTTCCTCTTCCTTGCTACCTGAGCCTGTAGAGCATACTGTGAATCAAGGAAGTAAGGGTAAACTAATCTTTGATAAACATATTGAGAAGAAAGCAACAGAATATTTTTCTTCATCTTGTTCAATGACATACAGTAGGACACTGAAGTTGAGGGGGGAGGTAATAACAAGGTTAAGATATTCAATACTTGATTTTAATGCAAGGGTCATTGTTTTGAATGCTTATGCTAATGATATGGGCTTGATATGGAACACTTACCACGTGAAAATAAGTATATAACCAATAAAAAGAAATTCTGAGGAATTCACAAAAAGAAAGGTAAAAGAAAGCTGACAGAATCAAATCTCAGATACACAAGAAGAAAGGTACTCTCAAGAACTACTTTGGGGAGCTTCAGGCTAAAGGCAACAGATGCAACCACTGGGCAGAGACAGTAGTCACCTAAGAGACTCTTTTAGGTTGATTTCACCTCCTTCCTCCCCTTAACTGCTCCTGGGCAGCAAAGAGAAGAACTGCCCACTCTTAGTTAAAGGGGTATGGACTCCTGGGTTAGAAGAAAGGCAATCCCTAGCTAGTCAATGATGACCAAAATGAGTAGGATACTCCTGCAAGCATATCAATTTCCCAGAAGCCCTGTCTACCCTTCATGCCATGAGGAGAAGTCCTTTGGCAGTATTTGATGACAGTATTTGTATATAATATCTTTTGATTTAGCAATTTCCCTTCTAGGTATGTATCCTACAGAAATACAATCTTGAAAAAAATTGATTATGTCTATTCACTTCTATACTTCTAAGAAGGAAATATTAGAAGCTAGCTAAAGATTCACCACTAGAAAAAGCTCAAATAAAATGTAGAATTTGTATACTACTATATGATTAACCTTTTAAAAAGAATGAGGTAAATAGATGTGAAATAGCAAGTGAAATGGGTAACTAGGTAAATAATGCATATAGTGCGGCCCCAATTATGTTTTTAAAAATTAAAAATTTTTAAAATGTAAAATTAAAAAAATTTTTTTCAAATATCTTTATCAATGTAAGAGAAGGAACCAGAGGATTATATATCAAACTATTCACTTCCTCAACGCAGAGAGGAAAGTAAGACCCACAGATAGGTATAGATAGTAAAGACTTATACACAGGATTATTGTATAAGAACATTATTGCTCTATATCTCATACAATTTAAAAAGAAAACAAAGTTTACCAGTTTGAATCTTGACTTGAGAAGTATCTTCCCCACTTAGATAAGAAAATTTTTTCTAACAATGTCCACAGCATTCTATTAAATTCAGTATGTTATAAATAACTGGATTGCCCTCTACCACAACACAAACATGCAAAAAAGCTATATGAACAAAATACATTTTTGTTTTCACTTTGTAAATATATTCAAGTAAAATTTTTAAAAAATCTATACCTTTTTTGAGTTTAACTGTCATTATTGTAAATACTTGAGGCAGCTATGTGCTAATTCTGTATTCTCACTGTGGTATGGAAAAAACCCAGGAAACTTACATGTCTGTGAACCTGGAGGGTTGCTGAAGCAGTCTGAATTCAGAATACTAAAATTCAGACATTCCCATGTCTTTCCCTCTGTGTTACAATGCTGATTTTGTCTCCACAGCAAGAAAGATCTAAAACGAAAAATTTACTACTATCCTAAAAATATTTTTGTCTTTAATTCACAAAAGTCACTGATACTTGTAGGCACTTACACCCCATACGTGACTTTTTCACCCATTTCAAGAAAGTTATCAAGAAGGTGTCATTCAATCAACAAAAGATAAGATCATATGAGTTCATCATCAGTTAAGAATCCTATTTTACATTTCTATTATAAATGTTAATCATTATTTGAATTACCTATGTGTTCAAACTTACTGTGACAACTCAGTTAAAAAAAAAAAAAAATTGCAGCTTTTTTCATAGGAAAATTGTGCCAAGTATGTCAAATTTGGTTACAGCTCTACGAAATTTGCTGCATTAGTAATTCCACAGTAAATTTAATAAATAACCGGGAATCCTAACATTTGCCTTTTTTTATATATATATATTTTCTTTTTTCACTTTAGAGAGAAAGAGAGTGAGCAGGGAGGAGTAGAGGGGAGGGAGAAAGAGAATCCTAAGCAGGCTCCACTCTGAGTGCAGAGCTGAATCTGGGGCTGGATATCATACCCTGAGATCATGACCTGAGCTGAAATCAAGAGTGAGATGCTTAACCACATGAGCCACCCAGGAACTCTTTAACATTCTTCTTACTCAGGCTTAACTATTAACTAATTAAATAAACTTGAGAAAGTGACTTAGTTTCTCTAAGCCTTGGCTTCTCATCTTAGAGTAGGGATAAAATGACACTTACGTCAAAAATTACAATAAGCAGGGCGCCTGGGTGGCTCAGTGGGTTAAGCCGCTGCCTTCGGCTCAGGTCATGATCTCAGGGTCCTGGGATCGAGTCCCGCATCGGGCTCTCTGCTCAGCAGGGAGCCTGCTTCCTCCTCTCTCTCTCTGCCTACTTGTAATCTCTCTCTCTGTCAAATAAATAAATAAAATCTTTCAAAAAAAAAAAAACTGTAAAAAAAAAATTACAATAAGCATTAAATGAGATAATGTTACAAGATCTTAGGACAGGGTAAAGATGCTATATTTTATATATGTAAATAGGTTAAATCAGTTTCCTGTTGTAGATTTCCTAATTTCCAATTAAATTATTTTTTCCTATTAGGAATTTATACTATTTAAAATGCTGCTTCTCTTTTCTCTTATAAAGGACACAAAGATAGATTCTGGTAAAAAAATCAAATTAAGGAAAATCTCCTCCATATAACTGACTTACACTCCTGTACTCTTAATATTTCTTATAATCAAGTAAGACCTCTAAACACTATACCCTTTTCTTACTATTTCTAGAATGGCCTAGGCATTTTCCTATTTCTATAACCTTTGCTTTCTCCAAAAACAAAAGTTCTCCCTTCTCATCCTATGGACAGGAGCAAATGATCACACCTAGAGTTATCCCATTATTATAAAAAAGAAAAATATTTCCATCATGTAATTTTGACCAACAAATTGGTCTAAATGTGTTACTAGTACACTTGGAGTCATGTATATACAACTAATCTGTAATTAAAAACAGATGTTAATTATACCAAACTAAAGTTATATGACATGACATGACATATTCAAAAAAATTAAACGCTTTTAGATAAGAAAGAAGGACAAAAACTTCGAACAGATGATCCTAAAGTGATTTTCAATAAGAAATTACTACTTTTTTATTGGATTGGTTTATTTTTACTACTTATTTCTGAGAGCTTCTTGTAATTAAGGACCATAACCATAAAATCAATTTTTGGAAGATATAAACTAAAAAACATATAGCTAATACTTCAGAAAAGTTATGGGAAGTAGGAAATACCGTCAAGTGCGGAATGGATCAAAATCTTAAGAGCTTTTCAAATTTTGTGGGCTACTTGTTTTTCCCACTATCATCTTTTGAGATCTACGAGAAGCAAAGTCACCAACAGACATAACTCACACCAGTGACCAGTATGGTGGCAGTTACTAGATGACCAACTATTGCTTTCAACTACAAGTGACTAATAAACTTTAAAAGTCAAACCTTGGGGCACCTGGGTAGCTCAGTGGGTTAAAGCCTCTGCCTTCGACTCAGGTCATGATCCCAGGGTCCTGGGATGGAACCCCGCATTGGGCTCTCTGCTCAGTGGGATGTCTGCTTACCTATGATCTCTGTCTGTAAAATAAATTTTAAAAATCTAAAAAAAAAAAAAAAAAAAAAAAGCCAAACCTTTAAAGCTTTTTCAAGGAGTGTCAGAATTACAGTTTATGTCAAATGGCCCAAAATTAAGAATTTTAAATACTAACATTAATCAGCATGTTTTAATATAAAATTACTTGTAAAATACTATATGCAGCTTTGCTCAGAATCTTTATCTAACTTAAATACCCAAGACAGGGGGTGCCTGTGTGGCTCAGTGGGTTAAAGCCATATGGTTTCACTTATTTGTGGGGCATAGCAAATAGCATGGAGGACATGGGGAGATAGAGAGAAGGGAGTTGGCGGAAATTGGAAGGGGAGGTGAGCCATGAGAGACTACGGACTCTGAAAAACAATCTGAGGGTTTTGAAGGGGCCGGGGGGGCGGGGGGGTCGGGGTACCAAGTGGTGGGTATTATAGAGGGCACGGATTGCATGGAGCACTGGGTGTGGTGCAAAAATAATGAATACTGTTATGCTGAAAATAAATTAAAAATAAATCAAAAAACAAACCAAAACAAAAAACAACAACAACAACAAAAAGCTCAGTCATGATCCCAAGGTCTTGGGATTGAGCCTCGAATTGGGCTCTCTGCTCAGCAGGGAGCCTGCTTCCCCCTCTCTCTTGTCTTAGCCTGTTTCTCTGCCCACTTGTGATCTCTGTCAAATAAATAAATAAAATCTTAAAAAAAAAACCCAAAACCCAAGACAATAATCACAAGCTATTTGGGGTACCACAGAAAGAGATAGGATTTATCTCAGTGGTTCCCAGTCTTGCCTAAGCATTAGATTTATCTGGGAACCTTTTAAGAATATTGGTGTCCTACTGGTATCTTTTGGATTGGGACCCTGTTACCAGTATATTTTTTTCAAAATTCTCCATGTGATTCTAATATAGAGCCAGGATCAAAAGCAACTGAATTCACTGAAAGAACTTCCCTAACTAAATGCTATTTATTTTTTATTTTCTATTTCTGACCAGTAGTGAAATCTTGAGTGCTTAAAACAACTCTTCTGGGCCTTAATTCTCTTAATCTGCACTGTGAATTAAACCTGTCTATATGAAGTTCAAGGATTCTTTTGTCTTTAAAGTTGTATGATGAGACCTGTTTAAAAATGGCAGATGTTTGGTCTAACTTATTTAAAGAATAAGTTTAATGTCTAAATTGTGCTTCAAGTAAGTTAAACCACATACCATGCCACTAAGGTTATGAAATTAACCTTTCCCACATTTGTAAATTCCATGTGAGGAACTATATTTACCAAAACCAATTTGAAATAGCGTGTTCTTGAGTAAATACCTTAAAAGGTTCTACTATGTGTTTATCAATGGTAAAGTTAATTAGTAAGAAATCCTATCCTTCACTGAAAATTCTGAAATCATTATTATACTCTAGGGGTACATTTTCAGTATCACACACCATTAACATTTATTCTTTGTTTAACAGATACCAAAAAAATAAATTGAGACTATAGTTTTAACTTAAAGTGTTTTCTTCTAAATCAACAACTAATTTACAGAGAATAATGGCACTAGACTTAAACAATTAAATACACATGTGAAGAAGTAGACAAAAGCACCAACAAAGCCATTTTTAACAAATCAACATTTCATTGCCCATATTAAACAAGAACTAAATTGTTTCCACTTGAACATTTAGAATAGGATTACCATTAGTAATGCATAAAACCCAAACTGAGAGTGTTGAAATTTTAAAGTTTATGTAATTTGAGATTGATATAGCATCATTAGATCTGGATACAAAGACTAAAAACAATCCTATTTTCTTTTTTAAAAAGTTTTGTTTTTAAAGATTAGGAAATTTCTAAAACCAAACAGATAAAGATAGCAAAACTTATACTGTTAATTTAAAATATAATGATCTTTCATTTATCAGAACATAATTATCAATAGCAAATATTTCAACCAGTTTTACAAAAAGAAAATGTAAATTTATGCTCATCTCACATTAGTCTCAGAAAAAGTATCCACCTGAAGAAAATTAAAGCACATTTTAAGGCTGGATACAAACGTTTGGGGCTGCTCAGCATAGCTAGTCCCATTCCAACACAACAGAAAATGAGAGTATGATTATATATGCCAATAATTAAACAATAGGTATGCAAATAAGAAAACTTCAACACAATATCCCAAAGTACTTTGACAAAGAAAATTCTATAATAAATGAGATGTAACAAGTCTTATTTCAATTTATATAAATGTCAAATCATTATCAACTTAAACAAGGCTATTTTCTAAAAAATTTTCTAAAATAGAATACATTTGCATTTTGAATTATTTTCAAATGTAAATTTAAGGCCAAATTAACAATCTAAAACACCATATTAAAGCAAATATTCAAGATCAAATAGAAAGTGTATCCAGCCCTCATAACTTACAGAAAATATTTATATAATACATAAAAGATTGTTATAAGAAATTATGAAAGGTTAGAATTTGTCTTGATACAAAATGCTATTTACTAATTTTGTCTTTAATATGTTAGAGTTCTCACATTCTCCTTCCATTCTCAAATCATAATAAGATCATTAAATAAATTTTTAAAAAATAACATGTGGAATGTCTTTCTGCTTTAATATTTCGGAAGGGAATTCCAAAGAAAAAGACAATCACTTAAAAATATGTTTTCTCTTCTACTTCAACCCTCTTTGAAGTCAACCTTTCAAGGTCCAATATCAGTTGGAATGCAGCAGTAAGGATTTTATGACACTATGCTAAATCTTTATTATTTCACTGAGAAAATAATAACATAAAGGATTAAGATCTATTTGCTTTTTCATCATTTTAAGCATTTTTTTTGCTTTCATCAATTTCAGTCTGCCATAAATCAAAAGTATTCTTTTAATCCCAACAGTAGACAAAATAATGCATTTTACACTTAAATATGCTCTAGGAAAAAAATTAACATTCTTTATCATTTCCCAACAGAGACAGTTAATACTCTAAGGCCGCATTAATAGAATTTTTCTGCCATTGTAGAAACTTTGATAGCACTCCTATTTCAATGTCTGAATTTTTCTCCTTTTTTTGACAAAGACAAATGATTGCCATCAATCAAGATCCAATCGGGTATACAGAGAGTCGGGCGAATGCATCACTCTTTACTGGTTTTCCTGTTATTTGAGCAGGCTTTGCTCTATATTATTTTATAGAATGATCAAAAAACCAGCCATAAGATAGATCATTCACACCCACTGTAAAATTAACTTTCATGAATAATGAGAGTTTTAAACCTCAGATAATGTATATGTTATACCAAGGATATTACTGAGATCATTTCTGGCTAGAGATTATGTAAATGATACTATATGACCTTTATCATTACAACAGGACATGCAAAACACATATTATTTCATACATCATTTTAAAACAAGTCAGTTTCTAAAGGAAAAACAGTCATTTATAATGTTAATAGTAAAGAGTTAAAGTTTTAAAAGACATGAAGTACCTGTGATCATTTTGAGCCCTTCTTCCTTTAACCTGTTACTTCATTTGAAGCGATCATAGGGCAAGAAAACTTACTCTCAAAAATATGTACTTGGTTTCTCCATTTCTTTGTTGAGTTACTGTTAATAAGGTTTTGTAAACTCCAATCATGTTGGATAATTAACATTACGTTTTTCATAAATAACAAGTATTAATACATGTGTCAATTAACATGTGTCAATCCACTCAAAATCTTAAGAGTTCAAGCAAATGTCAATTTAATGAGGAATGAAGTGAAAACATTTCAATACTGTTTCTTTGAAATGATACTCTTATCAATTTTAAAACACAGAGAATGTGAACATAAATGAAAATGGCCCACCAATTATAAAATAGCTTTCTTTAAAAAAAAAAAAAAAAAAGATATGTAAAGAAATATAAATTGCAAAATCAGCTTTCTTTTATATTCCCTATCTCTCCAATACTGACCACCACCCATGCAGTCACCAATGCAAGAAGCTTAGCTATCAACCATGATCCCTTCCTCTCCTTAACCATCATAAAAATCAAGCCCCAAACACTTTTCTTCCTAAAATATCTCAAACCCACGCACACTACCACAGCTCTATTCCATCTCTTGCCAAGGCTACTGCTATTGTGATACCTTTCTATGGTTTCATTATTGGCAATATTTTTCTTCTTCAAATACATAATCAAAAAGAGTTGCCAGAATGATCTATTAAAAAGAAAATGTTGACATCAACAGCTTTCTCTGAACATTTCAATAGCACCTCATCTATGAGCAGTAATCTTCAAAGTTGGCTATGTGTACCCAAGGGATAGAGAAGATAATTCATTTTCATGCTGGAAAATAAAAATACAGCTTCTATTTATATTGACTTATAAGCAAGAAATTAAGCTTTACTAATCTTTAATAGAAAAGTAAGCTTTACTAATCTTTAATTCTGGCATCTTTATTCAATCTGAGTATCAGTAATCAAGTCTCAGGTGGGATGCAATTTTAGCATTACAGATTTTGGAACAAGATGAAAAGCACTAAAACAACAAATAAAGGATGAGTGGTATGATGCCCTTATTTTTCTTATAAAAGAATAATCTTTTCAAATTTGCTAAACTTTTCTTTGGCAATAATATGGTACACAGCAGCTATTTGAAAATAAGTACAGCTAATCTATCACTTTGACATAAAGGTGGCATTTTTAACAATGAAAAAAGTAATGCTTTTGAAAAACACATGCTGTAGAAACAGATATTTTAAAATACTTCCCTTATAATGTGATTTCTTTTTGCTAAAAACTATCTGTATCACCTAAGAAAACTCTTAAATTTGTACTTTTAATTATAACAACTTATAAACAGAGCCCCCTAACCTAGGATTCCAATGGATTTTGTTCCATTTGGTAAAATGATTAAAATAGTAATAATCTTTGAAGAGAATCGAGCATTTTTGCACATTTAATAAAATTATCTTTAAAATATTTTCTTCAGCTTTTTCTCATTTTTAATTTCTTTTTGTGATAATCTTACAAAATTGTATTAGAGAAGTCATAGTGTGGGAAGAATTCCTGCCCTGTGTTAAAAAACAAATAAACAAGTGAACATAGGGACCAATACTCTTTACCTCATTAAATTTACCTTATAAGTTAATAAGGCTCATGAACTTAGTAAAGGGATCTCTAACTAGTAATAAAAGTTGTTGCTGCTACTACTACCTTGCCTAACATTTTTAGTGATGTAAGACAAAAAAAGACTTGTTTCTTAGAACAAGAAGGTACAATCTTAGGGGCATTTTCTACAAAAACTGAGGTTTAAAGTATCCAATCTCAGATCAAAGTAGGTTTTAGTGGAAAAATGAACTTCTCACTCTGCAGCAAAGCACCAAAGACCCTCTGGATGAGCAGCATATATGCAGAAGTTCTAAGATGAGAATAAATTGTTTTTAACTTCCACTGATATTGTTTACCCGCCCTCCAAAAAGATATTACCAATTCACTCTTCCACCAAAAATGTATTTGCTAACAGAAACCAAAACCGAGCAATATCGGCCTTTTTAACCTTTGCCAAACTTTTATGTGAGGGATACTAGAGAGAGGATAATGTTGAATATGAACCCAAGGTTTTCAGCTTAGATTCCAATAATGATTCCATTAACAAAAACAGGAAACACAGGAAGGCTTACAAAAGAAGATGAATTTAGTTTTGGAGGTGATGAGTTTGAGGGCCATGAGTACATTCACATGAAAATATCCAGAAGGTCCTTGAAAACAGAAATGTGGAACTTAAAAGAGAGATAAGAACCAAAAAAATTGATGTAAGAAGGTATCTATAAAGAAGTCATGGTTTGAAAAAAAAAAAGTGATGGTTGAAGTGCCAAAAGAGATTAAGATCACAAAAGCATTAATTTAAAAAGAAAAATATCAGCAACCGAACTTTTCAAGGATGACTCTTAAAAGTAGAATTATAAAAAGGTAAGATGCAGGAACACAAAAGTGTCTGGCAAAGACCCTGGCTCAGAATAGGTGTTCAGTAAAATTTTGTTGAATTAATTAATTCGTAAGAGAATGACAGATTTAACAGAACAGAATACCAGACACACAGAAGCTGAGTCAAGTAAGGTAAAGAATGAAAACCATTTGTTAATCCTGGGGATCGCTGGTAGCATTCTTCAGCCACATTCCTCTCTTCCATGCTCCACCTGCTATGATTCAGTAGCACTCTATCTGCCTGCTAACAAGTATCACTCATCAACTAATTCTCAGCTTAGGTACCAGCTTGTATAGCTAATTTTAATCTTGAGTAGCCTGTACTTCTTGTATCATAGCAGTTATACACTGTTATGATCATGTATGTATATTTGTCTGTCTCTTTACACACACACACACACACACACACACACACTATTGGCCCTCCTCTGAAACTAAAAGCTCTACATTCTTTGTAGCTTATCATCTAAACCACTAAATATTAGTCTTACCCAGTACTCTTCCCTTTTGTGATATCATCTGTGCTCATGACTATAACTGTACTCATACAAGTGAACTCAGAAATTTATATACCCAGTCAAGATCTCTATTGAGCTCTAGATCCTTATATCTAAAGTGCTTACTTGCAATAGAATTAAGCTGTTAAGAGCATGGAATGTGGAGTCCATTATCTTTAAATACTGAGTTTGCTAGTTATTAGATGTGAGATCATGGGCAAGACATTTAAAATCTTTATACTTCTGTTGTCTCATCTGTAAAAGGAGAGTAATAATAACTACTAGCTCATAAGGTTGTTATTAAGATTAAATAATGTTTATAAAGTGCTTGGTATAGTGCCTGGTATATAATAATTCTTGAGTGTTTACTATCACTGTAAAGTAAATTCAACAAAGGCAATGATTTTTATTCCTTTTGTACACTGCCTAATCCTGAAAGCTTTAGAAAATGACTGACACATTTTAAGTACTTGATATTTATTTAATAAATAAATAAATCCATCTCAAATTCAATATAGTCAAAACCAAATTACCCACCTTCACCCTCAAAAATCCCTCTACATTTTTTTTTTAAGATTTTATTTATTTATTTGTCAGAGAGAGAGCGAGCGAGAGCGAGCACAGGCAGACAAAGTGGAAGGCAGAGTCAGAGGGAGAAGCAGGTTCCCTGTGGAGCAAGGAGCCCGATGTGGGACTCGATCCCAGGACGCTGGGATCATGACCTGAGCCGAAGGCAGCTGCTTAACCAACTGAGCCACCCAGGCGTCCCTCCCTCTACATTTTTAATGCTGTCTATTTCTGAGACTGGTACCACAATTCATTCAGCCTACACAACGTGTCCTATGTACTTCATTTGTTCATTTTCAAGGCTCAAAACTGATCATGCTTCTCATCTCTTGCTCCACAAAACCATTTTATGTTACCCCATTCTCTATAAATAAAGGTAAAGTTCCCAATATGGCCATAATGCCTCTGTATGGTCTGGTTGTTATCAACATTCCCACAGACCATGATCCCCCTTCCCTATCCATATTCCAGCTACATGCTCTTTCAGTCCTCGTACTCACTATCCTTCTAGTTTCAAGGTTTTCGCATATGCTATTCCCTCTATCTAGATAAGACTTTCTTCCCCTCTTCACCTAGCTAATGCTATTCACTCCTCCAATTTCAATTCTGCATTACTTCAAAGAAAACTTTCCTGAGTTCCTTAACTCGGTCAAATGTACCTACTGAAAGCATTCAAAAAACAATTCTCCTCTTCTTTATATCACTATCACAAGAGCAGTTTTCTAACTATTTTATCTCTTCCTCATTAGATTATGAAATCTATGTGGACTGGGAACATTATTATTTTTGCTTAATATGGTAGCCCTAGCTTGTAGGATAGTGACTGGCACACTGAATGAATAAGATAAAATTCAAATAATGACAGGATTTATAAGGAACATTAATAAGATAAAACTCAAGTAACTATAGGATTTCAAAAGGAGCAATTTTTCGAGGAAGAAAACTATAGATTCAAGTTATGATCAGCATTTGAAAAATGAAAAGTTTTCCACCACCATATCATTCTGCTAAGTTTGATATTACCTGATCACATATTCCCCCTGTGAATGTGACCAAACTTCTCTCACCACCACAGTGTCCCCTCACAACACAGACAACATACTCAACTCTCCAGGACTCAACATCCCATGCTGGGCAAGTGTATGATACTCTGCATGAATGCACTCCACACACTGCTCAGGCTCTAACATCATGCATCGTATCCCCACTATGGCCAAGACCTCACTCCGCTCTTGTTTAAACATCCTGTCACTCTCTGATATAGACATCTTCATTCTGCTCACTTTGATATCCTGCAATCTGCATCCTTCTGTGCATTCCCCAATGCGGGCATTCTCTTTACCCTGGTTGAGTTTCAGCACTCTAAGCTGAACAACCTCTCTGCAAGAACAATGCCTTCGTCCTCCCTACGTATGCCAAGCTTCTGGACCCTACCGTCTAGTATAGATACCTGCTATCATCACTCTACCTAATATCTTATGGACTGAACTGAGAAGGAATGGAATAGAAAGAAAGAGGAACAGGATATTATATTTTTTTGTTTGGTTAGCTTATATTTAAACTTATGGTTTGGTGATTTGGTGTAAATTTATCCACTTGTGCAATCATCACATAATCCAATTTTAGAATGCTTCCATCACCCAAAAAGTTCTCTCATGCCCATTTGAGATCAATCTCTGCTCCTAGCCTCAATCCCAGATACATAATAATCTGTATTTCATCCTTTTTTATGATTTTATTTATTTGAAAGAGAGAAATCATGAGAAGGGGCTGAGCTGAGCAGGGAGCCCGATGCAGGACTCGATCCTGGAACTCCATGATCATGACCTAAGCTGAATGCAGCCACTTAACCAACTGAGCTACCCAGGCACACTGTATTTCACCTTTATTTAGTTTTCTAGAAATTTCACATAAATGGCATTATATAATAGTCTTCTGTGTCTGAAAGGAAAAAAAAAGTTAAAAAAAAATTACCACTGTCAGGAAAGAGAAGAGATATTACTATAAACCCTGATGATATCAAAAGGATAATAAGGGGATACTTTGAGCAACTCTACACACACAGATTTGACAACGTAGATAAAACAGACTAATTCTTCAAAAAAATTTAAAAAAATACTACTATTCACCCAGTATGAAAGAGATCACTTGAACTGTCCTGTCAGTAGTAAGGAAATCAAAGAGATGGATGTCTTCATTATATTGACTCTTCCAATTCATGAACAAAGCATGTCTCCAGATTTATTTAGATCACCTTAATTTTTTTATTAGCATTTTGCGGCTCTTAGCATACAATTCCTGTACATATTTTCTTAAGTTTACACCTAAGTGTCCTTTCATTCTTTGTAATGTTTATAAATGGTATTGAAATTTCAAAAAAAAAGTCTTGTCTGGCTTCTTCTACTAAACATAATGTCATCAAAAATTATTCCTATTATTACATATATGTCATTTTTCCCTTCTATTGTTAAATAGCATTTCATTTAATAGCTATATCACATTTTATTTATCTATCCACAGATAGATAAACATTTGTTTCCATTTTGTGTCTATTATGAATAATGTTGCTGTGAACATATGCACATAGGACTTTATATGGACATAGATCTTCCTTTGTCTTAGATAGATACCTATCAGTGAATTCCTGGGTTGTATGGTACATACATGTTTAACTTTAAGAAACTGTCCTCCAAAATGTCCTCCAAAGTGGATGTACCCATTTACTTTCATACTAGCAATGCATAAGATTTCTAGTTTCTCTACATCCCTGGCAACTCTTGATAATGTAAGACTTTTGGTTGGTACCCATTCTAGTGGGTATGCAGTGGGACCTCATTTAGTTTTAATTTGCATTTCCCCAATCACTAATAATATTGAGCATTTTCTGATGAGCTAGTTAGCCATATACACATCATGGGTAAAATGTTTTCTCTTTGAATCTTTTATCATTTTTATTGCATTGTCTTATTATTGAGGCTTAAGAGTTCTTAATACATTCTAGAAATAAGTCACTTATTAGATATACATAATTTGCAAAGATATTTTCCCAGTCTGTGGCCTGTCTTTTTTTTTTTTTTAAGATTTTATTTATTTATTTGACAGACAGAGATCACAAGCAGGCAGAGAGAGAGAGAGGAGGAAGCAGGCTCCCTGCTGAGCAGAGAGCCCGACGCGGGACTCGATCCCAGGACCCTGAGATCATGACCTGAGCCGAAGGCAGAGGCTTAACCCTCTGAGCCAACCAGGCGCCCTGTGGCCTGTCTTTTCATTTTCATTTTCACTATGGTGTTTTACGAAGCATTTGAGTTTTTGATTTTACTGACATCCAATTCATCTTTTTTCTTCTATGTGTGGCTTAACACAAGGTAACAAATACTTTTCCTATTTTTTTTTTAAATATTTTATTTATTTATTTGACAGACAGAGATCACAAGTAGGCAGAGAGGCAGGCAGAGAGAGAAGTGGAAGCAGGCTCCCCGCTGAGCAGAGAGCCCAATGTGGGGCTCGATCCCAGGACCCTGGGATCATGACCTGAGCCGAAAGCAGAGGCTTTAACCCACTGAGCCACCCAGGCGCCCCCTTTTCCTATTTTTTTGAGACGTATTAGAATTTTACCTTTTATGAAGTAATGTTTAAAAAATTTTTTAAATTATATATATGATTATTCTATCACCTTTTATTAAGTCTAAGCTTCCATAACATTATTGAGTTGTACATTTAAAAATAGTTAAGATAATAAATTTTGTTATGTTCATATTACAATTATAAAAAATGCCAAGGATAAGGCTGGAATCAAATAGACTAAAATATCAATAGTGACTCAGAATGATATAATTGGAGGTAATCTTTTGTTGTTTTTTCTACCTTAAATGTACTTATATTTTAGCAAAAATGTATTAGTAAAATACTTTAGTACACTTTAGTAAAAATGTATTACTCTAATAATTATTTAATAAATATTTTTAAGGCAGATAGAGATCTCTGACATTAGGAATAAAGAAAGTTAAATTCTGGGACGCCTGGGTGGCTCAGTTGGTTAAGCAGCTGCCTTTGGCTCAGGTCATGATCCCAGCGTCCTGGGATCGAGTCCCACATCGGGCTCCTTGCTCCGCAGGGAGCCTGCTTCTCCCTCTGACTCTGCCTTCCACTCTGTCTGCCTGTGCTCACTCTCGCTCGCTGTCTCTCTGACAAATAAATAAATAAAATCTTTAAAAAAAAAAAAAAAAAGAAAGTTAAATTCTCCCTACATTGTATCACATTCACTAAAAATCAGTTAAGTATAAAAATGAAGGTCTATTTCTGGATTCTCTATTCTTTTCCAGTACCAGGCTTTCTTAATTACTGTATCTTTATATAAGTTTTGAAAGAGGTGGTGTAAGTCCTCTAGTTTTATTGTTCTTTTTCAAAATTATATTGGTTATTGTAGCAGACTCCAAGATGGCCCCCTAATGATGCCCACTGCTGCAGACCTCTGGCCTTGTATGATCCTCCATGAGTAACTGGCTTCTAACCAATGGAATATACCAGCATTGAGGGGAGGTCAAATTCATAACTGGGTTGCAAAAATCTGTGACTTCCATTTTGCTTTCTGACTCTCTTGCTGGCTTTGGTTGTAGCAAGTATACTGTCATGCTGGAAAGGCCCCCAAGCAAATAACTGAGGCCCTCATTCCAAGAGCTCTTAAAACACTGAATTCTGATAATATATGCAAGTAAGCTTAGAAGTCGATCCATAATAAGGCAAGTCTTTAAATGAGATCCCTGGCTGGTGATATGCTTTCTCATCTGAGATGATACATCAGAAGACCCAGCTAAACAATACCTTAATTCTAGACTTATTTAAGGGGGACGGGGGCACGCAGGAGCAGAAAGACAGAAGGAAAGGGAAACTCTCAAGAAGACACTATGCCCAGAGTGGAGTCCAATGCAGGACTCAATCTCATGATCTTGAGATCATGACCTGACCCAAGAGCTGGATGTTCAACTGACTCAGCCACCCAAATTCTTAACCAACTGAACTATGAAATAAAAACTATGTATTGTTTTAAGCTGCTAAACTTTGGGATAATTTGTTACCCAGCAATACACAACTAATACAACCATTCTAGGCCCTTTGTATTTCTGTAAGTCTTTTAGGATCAACTTGTCTATTTCTATGAAAAAAAAAAATTGTTCAAACTTCCATAGAGATTACACTGAATCTATATATCATTTTGGGGAGTATTAGCAGCCTAACACTATATATATACCATTTATTTAGAATTTAATTGCTACCAATTTCTCTCAGCAATGTTTTATAGTTTTTGGTATTCTGGTATTCTACCTCTTTAGTATTTTATTCCAAGATATTTTAGTCTTTTTGTTGCTAAAGTAAGTAAAGTTGTTTTATAATTTCATTTTGGACTGCTCATTGTTAGTATACGGAGACACGACTAACTTCTGTATATGTGCCTACATTCCCTCACCTTACTAAACTTGCTTTTTCATTCTAGTAGCATTTTTTGTAGAATCCATAGATTTTCTACATGTAATACCATGTTGTTTACAAATAAAGACTTTACCTGTATAATCCCTATGCCAGTGAATTCTCTGTCTTGCTTTTCTGCAATACATAGAACCTCCAAAACAATGTTGAATAAAAGTGGTAGGAGAGAACACCCTTGTCTTTTTTTCAATCTTAGAGGGAAAGCATTTATTTTCACAACTAAGTATGCTGCCAGCTGTAAGTTTTTACAGTTGTCTTTAATCAAGTCAAAAAAGGTCTCTGCTATTCCTAATTCCTTGATAGATTTTTTATTATGAATAGATTTTATCAAATGCTTTTTTCTGTATCTAATGCAATGATCATGTAGTTTTGCCCACTTTTATTAATATGGTATATTAATAGGTATATTAATATTAACACATTAATTGATTTTGAATGTTAAAGTAAACTTGCATTCTTTAGATAAAATCTACTTTGTAATAGTATGTAATGATTTTTATATATTATTGAAATATTTTGCTAATTTTTTAAAAATTTTTTAACTATGCTTATGAGAGACCTCATTAACTTTAAAGAATAAAACTCTATTGTCAAGGTAACAAAACTGAGGTCCATATACTACTTTATCTAGAGGTTATACATGCAAAAAAAATGAAAATGACCTCTGACCTCAGGTATCTCTAAAACTAAAAATAACACTCTTTCCACCAAATCGGAAGTCCTCGAGTGCAGCACTATTCTCTAGAGAGAATTATGGAGATTTGTGATTAAAGTTTTTTTTTTTTTTTAAGATTTTATTTATTTATTTGACAGAGATCACAAGTAGGCAGAGAAGCAGGCAGAGAGAGAGGAGGAAGCAGGCTCCCTGCTGAGCAGACCCCAATGCGGGGCTCGATCCCAGGACCCCAGGACCATGACCTGAGCAGAAGGCAGAGGCTTTAACCCACTGGGCCACCCAGGCGCCCCTGTGATTAAAGTTTTGATTATCACAGTGCTCTTGTGATTTACTGGGCAGAAGAATGAGCAGAAAATGATTCCAGATATCCTACCAGAAGATGATCAGTCTTATAATGATCTTGGGTCCTATATGACTTTAGAATGTTCTACTGGCTATTGGTAAGAGTAGATAACTAAATGATTATCTGAGTCTGCACCCCAAATACTTTTGGATTTTTCCCCCAAGAATACAATTACAGTGTAAATTAAGGTAAAATATGAACTTTTGTTTTTTGTTCAGTACTATACCAACAGTTGTTCACCACTTAGGAACCTTCATGGTATCCAATTAGACTATACAGCATACCTCCACCAGTCTGATTTGTAGCTGTCACATTTGCAGCAATTCTATCCATAAATCCAAGCACCCAACTATTTCATTGTGTCTTTAGCACTGTCATGTTGGGAGTACTTATTGAATACTGAAATAAATGTTACTTATTTTATAACAATTTCATTTCAGGTGTGCCTGGCTGGCACAGTTGGCATAGCATGCGGCTCTTCATCCTGAGGTTGTGAGTTCAAGCCCTATAATGGGTGTAGAAATTACTTAAAAAACCACTTTCTTAACAAAATAATTTTCATTTTATTTCTCTTTTTATAGAATTTAGGGCATCTTATTGATTAGTTAATATTATTTATCTAGAAAAGGTCTATGATTCAAAAATAAAATTCAAAGATAAGGAAGAATTACAAAATATTTGTTATATAAAGAAGGTGTTAAATTTGAGAAGGCTAAGAATGACTACACTACATTATGCTACCTCTTAAATCTGTCCTTTTTTTTTTTTTTTAAGATTTTTATTTATTTATTTGAGAGAGAGAGAGCGCGCACAAGCATGCAGTGAGGCAGGCAGAGGGGGAGGAAGCAGCAGGCTCTCCACTGAGCAGAGAGCCCAATGTGGGGCTCGATCCCAGGATCCTGAGATCATGACCCGAGCCGAAGGCAGAGGCTTTAACCCACTGAGCCACCCAGGTGCCCCAAATCTGTCTTTCTAACCACACCCACTGGTATTGCCATAGTAAATAGTCTATTGTCTCCATTCTAATCTCTTTTGACAACCTCCTAACTAGTCTCCATCACTTGAGACTTCCCTCCAATGCAATTTTCATGTTGCCAAAAATGTTACTGCTTTTCCTATAAAAACACTGTTACCCAAGAGAGAAATAGTAACAAAATATTTTTCTAAATTCTCATACTTCTTCGGAAAAAGTCCACATTCTCCACCCCACCATATTTTTAATTACTGCTTACAATCCACTTTTGTCTGTTGGTAGATTTATCTACCTCCTACACCACATATCCTGAGTCCAATCCATGCTTTCCCTCTGTGCTTTCTCAAAATTTCAATATTCTTTCATGGCACTTCCTTGCATAACCTGTTTCCTATTCTGACATGACTTCTCATCATCATTCCCAAACCCCATCTTTTGTTTGTCTGGACTTTACATACCGTGTAAAACCCTAAAACTCCTGTCCATCCCCAAATCCACATTCTGATTCACAGAAGTCTGAAAGCATACCTTCAGATCTTTTGCCATACATATTCTACTGTATGAATTTCCCATTAAACTACAATATTCTCGGGCGCCTGGGTGGCTCAGTGGGTTAAGCCGCTGCCTTCGGCTCAGGTCATGATCTCGGTGTCCTGGGATTGAGTCCCACGTCGGGCTCTCTGCTCAGCAGGGAGCCTGCTTCCTTCTCTCTCTCTCTGCCTGCCTCTCAGTGTACTTGTGATTTCTGTCAAATAAATAAATAAAATCTTTAAAAAAAAAAAAAAAAACTACAATATTCTCAAAAGCAGGAATACATTTTTCTGCTCAAAAATGAGTAACTTTGGGGGTACCTGGGTGGCTCAGTTAGCTCAGGTCACGATCCCAGGGACTTGGAATGGAGCACTGCATGGGGCTCCTTGCTCAGCGGGGAGTCTGCTTCTGTGCCCCCCTCAACTCATGCTCGCTCGCTCTCTCTCAAATAAATAAATAAAATCTCTTTTAAAAAATGAGTAATTTTTATCACTGGTCCTTAACTCTGATTAAGTGGATATTTAATTTCCATTCTTCTCAAATTCTAAAATTTCTTTCCTAAAATTCTAGACATAGGCCACAAACATTAAATATTCATAATGACCCAATTCAAGTTGATTCCACAAAGTTATTACTTTTTAAATATGTTCTAACAGAAATATGTAGCTAGACTTGGCACTTATCTACTGTTTAAACAGAATCTCAGCACCTTATATACACTTAAAACAGGAAAATAATTTATAAACATACTTTCATTTCTGATATTTTTCTTTTGTAGCAAAAAAAAATTAAAAACAAGTCTAGTCCAGGGCACAAGGGTGCCTAAGTCGGTTGAGCATCTGGCTCTTGGTTTCGGTACAGGTCATGATTTCATCAGGGTCATGACATCAAGCCCTGTGTCAGGCTCAGCGCTTAGTGAGGAGACTGCCAGGGATTCTTTCCTCCTCCCTCTGCTTCTTCCCTGCTGGCACGCACTCTCCCTCTTGCTCTCTCTCAAATAAGTAAATAAATCTTAAAAAAATAAAAATCTAGTCCTTCAATGTTCAAGTTCAAATGTTACTAAACATCACCTCATGTCAACTGATACCTTTATATGTTCTTCTCCATATGCACAATGAAGAAAATTAAGTTTAGATATACAGAAATTATAGTCATTATGCTCCAAAGTGGCAAATATTATAGAGTCAATTTAAGTAAATTCTAAAAGATTATGAGCTCAAAATGCAAGAATGCATAATTTATCAGATCAAGAAAATCATTTTGTAAGGCATTTGGCTCTTAATACCTTTCATGAATAAAGGTTAATATCAATGTTTATCTACTTACACACAAGATGGTATTTGCTTTATAAACATGATTCGTTAAAAAAAAAACACACAAAAAAAACTTCCTGGCACTGTCATATTTCAAGCCACTGGGTCAAATTTAATTCATAGCACTATATTATACTAATGCAAATAATATTTATTACTCTAAATTTTTTTAAATTAAACATTTAGATTACTATGCTGTGAAAATAAACTCTCTTGGTGGGGGATGTCAGGGTGGCACAGCTGGTTGAGTGACCAACTCTTGGTTTCAGCTCAGATCTTGATCTCAGGGTCCTGAGACTGAGCCCCACATGGGGCTCCCCAATCTGCTTAAGACTCTCAATCCCTCTTCCTCTGCCCCTCCTTCTGTCTCTCTCTTTCTCTCTAATAAATAAATAAATCTTTTTTTTTTTTAATCTCACTTTGGAACTAACAGGCACTAATAAACAATTTGATAGCACAGGTTAAGTATTTATATCTAAATTCTGTATGCATTTAAAGTTTGGTTCTGTTGCACTCTTTCTGCATAGTACTTCTCATACAGAAAAAAGCTAGAGAATTAGGGGAGGTTTGGTTCAGTATTAAGTATTGGACCATCAAATAAGAAAAAAAGGTTATTTTTTTAAAAGTAGCTGTTCTTCTTCCAATAAAATGATCGAAGTTCAGGTCACACTATGCCAAAATATGATACCTTGGCATATTCAATATTTAAGCTGAAGGAATTTGAGAAAATAGCAGAAGCAGAAAGTTATTCAAACCACCCCCCCCAGCCTCCACTCTTCATTGGAATTGGCTAAAAACACTTCATACAAGAGATGTCCTCTTTATAACCAGAGGAAAGGAGCATGCTTATCTCTGAAGACAAAGGGATGCCAAGAAAAATTCTAACAAACAGGCTTTGCTAAATTTCCCCCAGTTCATTAAAATTACCTCATATTCCTTAACCCATCATATGCCTCTACTACTATTCACTCTTCATCAAACCTAGCATAAAAGTCTAGCATACAGATCTGTTTGAGATCTCACTTCCTTAGGAGGCTCCATGTCACAGAAAACTTATATTAAATAAACATATAAGCTTTTCTTCTGTTAATATGTCATTGTCTACTTTTCAGACCCAGCCCAGGAAAGAGGGTACAGGAAAACATTTTCCTCCCGTACAAAGGAAAAGACAGTGGTAGTCTGCCTTTGCACAAATTAACATTATATTTCGAATTATATATATTCCATTTCCTAAGTTATACAGTAACATGTGAAATTGATGCAACATACATAATAATCTGGGAAGTATGCAGAAATATACTGATGGTAAACTACTGTGACTTTTTCAAATTAAAAAATATAACGAGATGTAGGGTTATTTGAAGCATAGCAATATATACAAGGCAAAAATCCCAAAATAGATAAATTCTACATTATCTTCACATTTTATTATACATATAAAATTCAGAAAAAAAATATATTATTTCAGTTAAATTCAGTGATAGGTAATATCAAAATTTTATCAAAATTAATCCTTTGTGGTCAAATCACTTCAAGTAAATGCTCACATAAGATAAAGTTATGCTATTAAAGTTACAAAGAAGTTAATTTTATATTAAATTACAAATAATGACACAGAAGAGGCAATCTACAAAGAAAAGATTTTCAGATTCTAAAGCAATGAAACAGCAAAATGCAGTATTATGTTTGTATAGTTGTTTCAAAGAGGATTTAAGATATCCTTAACAAGGTATTTTTCAAATTAATGTATTAGTAATTGCTGCACAAACTGATCTTATCATTTGGCCCACAGAATAATTGTTTTCATGAATCCCTTGTTGAAAAATTCAAAGGTCACATAATCAAGCCATCATCCCTTCCATCTAACATAAAAAGTTTTCAAATACCAACCTTAACCTACAATTGGTCTATTCTAGACTAGAACACTTAAATGAAGAAAAAAACCCGTCCTGTCCTGAATACCCACACCATTTTAGGAAAGCAGACTATGAGAGTGTTCAGTTATTCACTCTGCAAATACGTACTGAGTGCCTCCTATGTTCACATTCTGGGCATATTTTAATGAAAGAGCCAATAAAATTACCTGATACTGTGGGGTGAGAAAGAAAAGAATGGAGATAAAGATACCTTCAGGATTTAGCCTGAGCTACTGGAATGTTGGGACTATTATCAACAGTTACTACCATTAAATGAGATTGGGGAAGACTGTGAATAAAACAGATGGAGAAGGTTCAGTTTTGACATACTAAATTTGAGATATCCATCAAACAGACAAGTATGGAGCTACAGGGAGGTATGTGAGCTAGAGATGTAAAATTGGCAAGTAGATGGTTGTTAAAACTTTGGAACTGAATGAGATCACCGTGATGCTTGGTAAATAGAGAAGTGTTTCAAAAACTGAGTCCTGGGCATTACAACATGTAGACTTCAGGGAAATGAGGATGATACAGCAAAGGCAACTGTTTGTGGAGAGATGTCCAATGAGGTAGGAGATTATGCTGTCTGGCAGTCTAATGAAAAAGTGTTAGAAAGAGAAGAGAATGATCCACCATGTCATATGCCAATTTAAAAAAAAAAAACACCAGCTATATATTTACCCAAGGCATAAGCAAAAAGAATAAGTGATATCTAATGGAGGACAGAGTCTTACAGCAACAGAAACATTTCTCCTTTAATCCATTAATCAGTAAACTCAGTGGATTTTAGGAGAAGTGATCTAGCTCATGTTATTCTATTATGCACGTAACGACAGCTCTAAAAACTTTGGCAGATGCCTTGCAGAATGTGTCAGTATACATGCAAGAACAGTTGTTAGAAATGTTCACATGCTTTGACTTATTCTATTTCTGGGACTTGATACTGCAAAATTAATCTAAAATAGGAATGTGTTTTCTGACCAAAGACACATTCCCGACTATCACTCAAAGTGCTTTTCTTTACATTAAGCATTGAACTTCAACTCAAAATTCCTTAAAGAATTTTGGGACACTGAAGGGACACTTAATGATATTGTTGGCATCACACTCAATGCCTAATTAAGACTTAATTACCATTATTTCCAATGACATCTTTCTATTCTATATATTTCAATATATCTATAACTATGCTTTATCTTATTGCATTATACTTATTAACATGTCTTTCTCTTCTATTGGCAAATATCCTTCTTAAGGGCATAGTTCTGTGCACAGGTTCAATAAATGTTTATTGGAGTCAATTGTCAAATGAGTAATAAAAAGTGTATAGTACCACCCTGATCACAGAGAATGGGACAGAAGATCCAGGCAAAGAGTTTCCTAGACCTAAGCCTTAAGAAAGTCTTTGAGCAATAAAAAGTGCAAGACCTCAGAGAAGACAAGGAACCAGGGAAGTAAAATTGATATGAGCAGTTTTAAAAGTACTGTTTGTAAGTGACATACCACAGATTACAGATGACTGAAGAGGAAGACTGAATTCAGTATTAAAATTTAACATCCCCCTTCATTTTTGCTCCATGCCCACCAACCCCAGTTGCACTAGCACAGTTTTTAAGGAAACAACAAAAAGCAAGGGGAAAAAAGCCCAGGTACTGGATACTGAATACAAAGATAAGATATGGATTCTACTCTCAATGGTGTCTGTCTTCTTACTGGAAACACAAACAACTGTAATTCAATGTTCTAAAAATAGTAGGTATCTCCTTTTTCTGGAACATATCCAAATGTAGAGAAGGTAAGAGAAAACTAAGCTACGTGACAAATACCAGAATTTATGGCCAGGAAAAAATAAGTGAGCAGTGAAGACAACTGAGGAGTAGGTGAGAAAGCAGGAAAGGATTATGTGGCAGAAGCCAAAAGAAGACAGCTTAAGAAAAAAATGATTACCTCAACAAACATCATAAACAAAAAAGTGTATTACAATGCTTTTGACAATGAAGAGGTCACAGGACTCCTGACAGAGAAGTTTCCAACACATTGCAATACAGTGAATAGGATGAGGAAATAAATTTCAGAGATGAGAAATCTGACTGTGAAGGAGAGAAAGAGGGAAAAGAAAACAAAACAAAAAAAGGCTGCAGAAGGGTTTCTCAAAGGGACACTTGGTGGTGTTGGTGGGGAAAAGAATTCCTTGTACTGAAAACTGTCCTGACGATATTTCGGTCCTGGATTCCAATAATAAATGTTCCTAAGCTTTTCAGTCATTGTGAAAACCAACCCTCTATCATTTCTAAATGGCTCCTGGGAGGACAGGGTACTGTTTCTGACTGAGAACACTTCAATGCCAACTCATACTGGGGGGGGGGGGGAGTTTCTTTCCTATGAGCCCATTTTTATAGGTTAAAGTAAGAAGCCTGTTTGCATTCTGAAACACACTGGAAATATACAGTAAGTGGGGAGTAGTCAAAGGAGGCTGTAACAGATGGCCTCTATTTTTTCAAGGTTGACTACCTGCTAAGAGAACCTATCACACCATGGTTTCAAGTAAGGCTTTTGCTTTCTTCACATTATCAAATTTTGTAAGATCTCTTCTCAATTCCTGTATTTACTAACCACTATTCATTCCCTAAATATATAATCTGGCCTCCACTATCCATATGCTAACAAAACAGTTCTAAGATAACTAGTATCTTCTTGACTGCCAAATCTGAAGTCCTTTTCTTAGATAATTTTGGTTTTAATCACTTGATAGCACTGGACATGCTCCTTCTTAAAAACCATTATTCTACCCACAGTCCTACTTTAGGTACATGTTCACTTTTGAAATACTGAAATACCTCTCATCTCTGCCTTCCACTCAATCTCTTCCAACCCTCAATCCATTTTACAAGATAACAAAATTACCTTACTAAAAAAGTTCTTAGATCATTTCCCAGCCCCAAAACTTTAAAATGGCTAAAGTGAAATTTCGTGTCCCCAATATTAAGATCCATCACCATCATGTCCTATCTTATCTTTGTAGCCTCAGTTCTCACCAATCACCTTACAAGTCATTTATTCTAAACAAACAAACAAACAAACAGAACTTCAAAGTATTCTCTGTACCCACCTTCCTGTGTCTCTTCACTTACCTTCCCTCTAAAACTACTGCTCTCCTGTTGTAAAATCATATAGCCAGTTCTTTCTCATACCCTGAATTATAACTCTTATATGAAGTTTTTCCTTATGTCCCAGCTATTAGCAATAGCCCTACTCTTCTAGAACTTGAAAAGTACCTTATTTGTACCTTCTTTATACTGCTATTCAATTTGTATTATACATTTCCATATAAATGTCTTTCCTCAACTATAAATTTCATTAACAGCATTAATATTAGACTATTACATAATTCACACTATATCCTCTCAACTACTCTATGAGTTATCTTAATCTAATACACAGAAAGGCTCAGAAATTAAGAAAACTACATAAATTAGCAAATAATAAATGTTTTAAAATTAACACATGATTATTCTAAGATAAAACGTCACTGTAAAGGTTACAAATATATAAATATGGTTTCAACTTCAGTATACCAAAGGCAGAACTCCAAAAATAAAACTGTATAAGAAAAGAGCAGATAATAAAAGGTGATATTCAAATACAAAAACAATATTAACAGTTACAGCATATGCTGTACTATCTGCAGGGCACTTGTACAGAGCAATTGCCATTTGCTCAGTTACTTTATATTCACAATAATCTTTTAAAATAGATATTGTTTTCACTGAATAAGGTTTAATGGAGTTAAAGTTACTAGGCCAAAATCTCAAAGCCAAAATACATAAAATCCAAACTTTCTGTCTTTAAAGCCTCTACTCTAGAGTAGCAGTGAAAAGACCCAAGCAGTTAAACCCAAAAAAATGAAATACAAATTTGGGCAACTTCACATTTTTGTTTTATTGAGAAGTGGACATATAACAAATATAATAGGCCATATAACACCTGAAAGAAGATCCTATTTTTCCTAATATCCTCACACAGACGTGGGGGGTAGGGCCTTCAAAAAAATTACAAATTGTCATTTAAGGTAATATTTGTTTCCAGAAAACAATGAATGACATATATATTAAGTGAAAAATACCAAATACAGTAAGGAATTTCAAACTAGAAACTGAGCAGCATTGTTAACTATCTCATTTTAAAAGGCAGCTATAGAGTCATCAAGAAAAATAAAAATAAATAGCATAAATCGTACAAACTCACTCATGCTAGGACTTCTTTGTAAAAGTTTCTGGTTAGATGGTAACTTGTTAATATTTTAAATGAAGTTTATGTTAAGATACTGTAGAAAAATAAAATTTACATTAGTAAAAGTAAAAGTAAAATTAACCACTATAAATGGCAGTGCCGCTAAACACGTTTTGCTTCATTAGAGTAAAAGACCAAGAAAACACTCAACCTCTACTTATAATAAATAAAACTGATCAATGTTGTAATCTTTCAAAAGAATCATTAGAACTCTGGGAGACAGTTAAAGAGGAGAAAACAACATGTCTATTATTACTGTGACTAAGTGGGATTAACTAATTCTCATGAGATAAAGTTATGAATTAAGTGAAGCTCAGAACACTAAAGGAAAATTTGTGGGAAGAGAATGCAAATAGCATCCTAATTATCTACAGCCTATTAACAAGCAATCCTTATTACTTGCAATTAAAATCCCCTTAAATTTTATGGCAAAATTTCATTCAAATATTGAAAATTATATGCTAATTATTATACTGTAAAGCACATGGTTAGTATGTACTTTACTATGGGCCCAATAAATTAAAAAATATCAAATTCTAGGTGACACAGTGACTAATTATTTTACTAAATGGATGACACCATGTGGTGTGAAGCCAGTGTGGGCTCCTGCTACAAATTCACAGAGCTACAATACTAGACTATTCCATAGATCCCACATGAATAGGGAAAGGACAATTCTGTTAAACACTTAATTCCCAACACCATTACAGTATCTGGATAGGTATGTACTTAAGTATTTATTGAAGACATTACATCAGGGGAAAGAAAATATATATTTAGTAATTTGCTTACACTATTTGCTGACAGATTCTAGATCTTCACGTTATCATACCCTTCATTCACTGATTGGTTTTTGTAGCAAATCCCATACTACAGACTTCTAAAACTGTTTATGTAATTATCTTATATCTAATATCTCCGTGATGGCCCAAGTTTGTCTTGTTTCTGACTATATCATAGTTCCCAACACATATCAAGAAGTCAATAAAGGTAACTATGTATGGTGACAGATATTAACTAGAATTATTGTGGTGATCACTTTTTGCAATCGATACAAATATCAAATTATTACACTGTGCTCCTGAAACTTCATGTTATGTCATCACATTTCAATAAAAAAAGAAGTAAATAAACTTTTGTGAAAGGAGTAAGTGAATGAATACAGAAACAAAAAGAATGTTACTACAGCAATTTCCTGAGACATCATATTCTTCTTTAAGCAAAATAGTATGGTCTAAAGAACAATAAGCCCACATATGCAGATGATATATCATAAAGCAGCTCCAATGACAGCTTCTTTAACTGAGGACTCCTTGTCGCATACCCCACTACCATTTTCACATCTCTAACTTATACTTAGGGGAGAATCTTTTCTTTTTACAAATTTTTATTTAAATTCTAGTTAGTTAACATATAGTGTGATACTGCTTTCAGAAGTAGTACTTAGTGGTTCATCACTTACATGTAACACCCAGTGCACATCATAACAAGTGCCCTCCTTAATACCCATTACCCATTTAGCCCATCCCCAACCCACTTCCCTCCATCAACCCTCAATTTTTCTCTATCATTAAGAATCTCTTACAGCTTGCTTCCCTCTCCCATCCATTCTTCCCCTTCCCATATGTGAACTGTTTTGTTTCTTAAATTCCACATATGAGTGAAATCATACATTTTTCGTCTTTCTCTAAGTGACTTATTTCACTTAGCATAATATACTTGAGCTTCATCCCCATCGTTATAAATGGCCAGATTTCATTATTTTGATGGCTGAGTGATATTCTATGGTATACCTAATGCCACATCTACTTTATCCATTCATTAGTTGATGGACACTTGAGCTCTTTCTATAGTTTAGCTATTGTTAATAATGCTGCTATAAGCATCAGGGTACATGTACCCCTCTGAATCTGTATTTTTCTATCCTGTGGGTAAATACCTAGTAGTATAACTGCTGAATCATTGGGTAGCTCTATTTTTAACTTTTTGAGGAACCTCCATACTATCTTCCAGAGTTGCTGCACCAGTCTATATTCCCACCAACAGTGTAAGAAGGTTAGGGGAGAATCTCTTAAGAATTAAATATCCAACCAATATTCTATTTCCCTGATTTTTAAAAACTTGATTTTTAAACCTGATTTTTAAAAATCAGGTTCATAGAAGCAATATCCACAACAGCCAAACTGTGGAAGGAGTTGAGAGACCCTTCAACAGACAAATGGATAAAGAAGATATGGTCCATATATAATGGACCATATTGGAGTATTACTCCATTACCAAATGGAGTATTACTCGGCGATGAGAAAGGATGAATACCCACCATTTGCATCAACATGGATAGAACTGGAAGGGATTAGTTAGTGAAATAAGTCAAGCAAAGAAAGACAATTATCATATAGTTTAACTCATATGTGGACATAAGGAATAGCATGGAGGACATTAGGGGAAGGGAGGTTAAACTGAATGGGAAGAAATCAGAGAGGGAGATAAACCATGAGAGGTTCTGGATTCTGGGAAACAACTGAGGGTTACAGAAGGGAAGGGGGTGACGGTTTGGGGTAGCTGGGTTCTATATTAAGGATGGCATGTATGGTGATAAGCACTGGGTTTTATACACAACTAATGAATCATTGAACACTACATCAAAAACTAATGAGCTATTTATATGCTGCCTAATTGAACATGATAAAAAAACGATCCTTAAATAACATCTATAAGGTCCATATATTATGTTTGTTGAGATCTCTCTTTTTTTATTGGGAACAAAGATAGCTATTTATTATCTACTTTAAAAAAGAGAGATTTTTGGATCAATATTGTTATTGACAGCTATACCACCTCATGCAAACAAGCATGGTAAAAGCTGATCAATAATGGTGAAAAGTCCTCCCTACATATATGGATATATTCACACACACAGTACTTTATGAAGCCCATTTGCCTCCATTTTCTTATTTGATGCTCTCAAAACTTCTGTGATTTAGTTTATTATTTATTATCATCATCCTAATTGTTTCCATACTGAAAATGAACAAACTGAATTTAGAAGAGTAAAGTAATAGGCTCAAATTTGCAAGCCCGGGCGCCTGGGTGGCTCAGAGGATTGAGCCGCTGCCTTCGACTCAGGTCATGATCTCAGGGTCCTGGGATCGAGTCCCGTGTTAGGCTCTCTGCTCAGCAGGGAGCCTGCTTCCCTCTCTCTCTCTTTGCCTGCCTCTCTGCCTACTTGAGATCTCCGTCTGTCAAATAAATAAATTAAATCTAAAAAAAAAAAAAAAGAGATTTAAGAACCTTTACCTGTTCTTCCCACTAAATCAGTTGCCCATGTTTCTCTCCTTCCTAATTTTTGACAGTGCTAGATGTAAAATTTTTTTTTAATTTTTCAGTGTTCCAGAATTCATTGTTGATGCACCACACCCAGTGCTCCATGCAATACATGCCCTCCATAATACCAACCACCAGACTCACCCAAACTCCCACCCCTCTCCCTCCTTTTATTTTTATTGTTTTGGTCACCTATTCTTGAAGAAACTGAATTGTTTATACTATAGATTTTTTCACATTTTGGATTTCATTGATCACATCCTTGTACACTCCCTGAGCTTCCTATAAACTAGTTGTTAGATCTACAACAGCAAAGGCCAACAGAAATATAATGCAAGCCTCATTTGTAGTAGCTACATTTTAAAAGGGGGAAAAAATACAAGAAAAATTAAACAATGTACTTCATTTAACCCAAGAAATCCAAAATATTATCATTTTACCATGTAATCAATATAAAATATTATATAATTTACATTCTTTTCACCTTTTCCTCATTTGGATTTGATTCCAAATCCAGTGCGCATTTAACACTTGATACCACCACCTCCAACTAACCACATTTCAAATGCTTAAAAGCCACATGTGACTCTGGTAGTTAACATATTAGATTGAACAGATACCAAGATTTGATGAAATCGGAGTTGGACATAAAATGTCAGCTTATGTCTCTTTTTGTCATGGTATTATTGACCTGTGAATTCCAGCATCCATCCTTTAGAAAATTCCACATAGGGGCGTCTGGGTGACTCAGTGGGTTAAGGCCTCTGCTCTCAGCTAAGGTCATGATCCCAGGGTCATGGGATCGAGCCCCACATTGGGCTCCCTGCTCAGCAGGGAGTCTGCTTCCCCTCTCTCTCTGCCTGCCTCTCTGCCTGCTTGTGATCTGTCAAATAAATAAATAAAATTTTTGAAAAAAAAAAAGAAAAAAGAAAATTCCACATAACTTTTTACATAATGGTTTTAATAGCCATGGATGATCATTATGCAGATCTTATTTTTTTTTAATATAATTTTTTATTTTTTATAAACATATATTTTTATCCCCAGGGGTAAAGGTCTGTGAATCACCAGGTTTACACACTACACAGCACTCACCAAAACACATACCCTCCCCAATGTCCATGACCTGGTATTGCAGATCTTATTTTTGATAGCCTAAGACTAATTCTGCATTTAGTACCTGAAGTTCTTCAATTAAAGAGAACTTTCTTGTCAGTGTAGTTACTCTGAGGTAGGGTTTATACAGGAAAATGGGATGAGTATCTGATTTCTTTTCTATAATAATCAGTTTTGAGAATTACAGACTGGTTCCCTAAAATCCTCTGAAGGTAACCTACAAAGATTTTTCATGACTATCATTATGAACTAATAGATTTTAAAAAAAAATTTTCTGTTTCAATTTTTTTTAAGATTTTATTTATTTATTTATTATTTTACAGAGATCACAAGTAGAGAGGCAGGCGGGGGGTGGGGGAGCAGGCTCCCTGCTGAGCAGAGAGCCTAATGCGGGGCTTGATCTGGAGTCCCTGAGATCATGACCTGAGCCGAAGGCAGAGGCTTAACCACTGAGCCACCCAGGTGCCCCCTGTTTCAATTTAATACAGTTATTTTTCTTTTCGATTTTCAGATTGTCCCATCTTTGGTCAATGAAATTCTCTTCATTTGAGCTCCTGAAAACTTTTTTACTTGACACCAAGAACCTTTGATAGCTCCCTGGTCTTCCCCTATAAACAGACTGATGCCAACTGATCTTGGGTCCAGGAATTCAGCATTTCGCTGAGGAGCCTCAATTCATTTTATCGAAAAATGGTATTTTAAGAACATATTGTAGGTTTAAAAGTGTAGACTGCTATCACATTGTTTTTTGCTTCTAAGCCAACAAGTAAACAGAACTAGAAAACATACTTTTTAAAGAAGAGCATTATGAGTTTACATAGATATTTCAATTCAAATTTGAGGTAACAGGGTTTTTACTTAAATTCCTCAGTTTTTATATATGTTCCTCTTTTCTCTCGCTTTGGAAAAAACTCTTAGTTCGCAATGGCACTAATATAATTACTTACTTGCTTTATTTTTTTTTTTTAAAGATTTTATTTATTTATTTGACAGAGAGAAATCACAAGTACACTGAGAGGCAGGCAGAGAGAGAGAGAAGGAAGCAGGCTCCCTGCTGAGCAGAGAGCCCGATGCGGGACTCGATCCCAGGACCCTGAGATCATGACCTGAGCCGAAGGCAGCGGCCCAACCCACTGAGCCACCCAGGCGCCCCTACTTACTTGCTTTAAATTGTGTGGTCATAATTATATTTCAGCACATATCAGAAACTCATTCAGTAAGTGAGAAGAGAATGAATAAAAGACTGTCACGTTTGAGAAAATTTTAAGAATTTAGTTCAAAACAACAATTCTATAATACTAGTAACAATATGAATACCAAAAACAGTTTAATATTTCTTTATAGCTTTCTTTTTGTCCTTACCATATGTGTGTTGGTGGGGGGAAGGAGAAAATGAGGACAGGGAAACGTCTCCAATAGAAATCTTCAAATCATTGTGTTTTAAAGTCACTTGAAATAATCTCTATGCATATGATACCCAACTGCCTTATGACATTTGATTTCCATACCGGCCATTAATTAAACACTTTTTATAATTATGGATTAAAAGTCCAATATATAAAACAAGGTCCATTCAGAATGGATAAAGAAGATGTGGTATATGTATGAAATGGAATACTATGCAGCCATCAAAAGAAATGAAATCTTTCCATTTGTGACGATGTGGATGGAACTAGAGGGTATTATGCTTAGCGAAATAAGTCAATCAGAGAAAGACAACTATCATATGATCTCCCTGATATGAGGAACTGGAGATGCAACGTGGGAGGTTTTGGAGGTAGGAAAAGAATAAATGAAACAAGATGGGATTGGGAGACAAACCATAAGACACTCTTAATCTCACAAAACAAACTTAGGGTCGCTGTGGGGAGGAGGGTCGGGAGAGAGTGGCGGGGTTACGGACATTGGAGAGGGAATGCGCTGAGTGCTATGAAGTGTGTAAACCTGGAGATTAACAGACCTGTACCCCTGGGGCTAATAATACATTATATGTTTATAAAAAATTTAAAAAAAAATTTTTTTAAAGGTTCATTCAGAAATCTATTTCCAATTTCTATCTTTCCTTGTCGCCTCTATCCCCTTAAAGTTACTTTTATTAGTTTTTTTTTTTAAGATTTTGTTTATTTATTTGACAGAGATCACAAATAGGCAGAGAGGCAGGCAGAGACAGAGAGAGAAAGAAGCAGGCTCCCCGCTGAGCAGAGAAGCCAATTCTGGGCTCGATCCCAGGACCCTGGGATCATGACCTGAGCCAAAGGCAGAGGCTTTAACCCACTGACCCACCCACTGCCCCACTTTGATTAGCTTTTTTTTTTTTTTTTTTTTATTTTTTATAAACATATATTTTTATCCCCAGGGGTACAGGTCTGTGAATCACCAGGTTTACACACTTCACAGCACTCACCAAATCACATACCCTCCCCAATGTCCATAATCCCAACCCCTTCTCCCAAACCCCCTCCCCCCGGCAACCCTCAGTTTGTTTCGTGAGATTAAGAGTCACTTATGGTTTGTCTCCCTCCCAATCCCATCTTGTTTCATTTATTCTTCTTCTACCCACTTAAGCCTCCATGTTGTATCACCACTTCCTCATATCAGGGAGATCATATGATAGTTGTCTTTCTCTGCTTGACTTATTTCGCTAAGCATGATACGCTCTAGTTCCATCCATGTTGTTGCAAATGGCAAGATTTCATTTCTTTTGATGGCTGCATAGTATTCCATTGTGTATATATACCACATCTTCTTGATCCATTCATCTGTTGATGGACATCTAGGTTCTTTCCATAGTTTGGCTATTGTGGACATTGCTGCTATAAACATTCGGGTGCACGTGCCCCTTTGGATCACCACGTTTGTATCTTTAGGGTAAATACCCAATAGTGCAATTGCTGGGTCATAGGGCAGTTCTATTTTCAACATTTTGAGGAACCTCCATGCTGTTTTCCAGAGTGGCTGCACCAGCTTGCATTCCCACCAACAGTGTAGGAGGGTTCCCCTTTCTCCGCATCCTCGCCAGCATCTGTCATTTCCTGATTTGTTGATTTTAGCCATTCTGACTGGTGTGAGGTGATATCTCATTGTGGTTTTGATTTGTATTTCCCTGATGCCGAGTGATATGGAGCACTTTTTCATGTGTCTGTTCGCCATCTGGATGTCTTCTTTGCAGAAATGTCTGTTCATGTCTTCTGCCCATTTCTTGATTGGATTATTTGTTCTTTGGGTGTTGAGTTTGCTAAGTTCTTTATAGATTCTGGACACTAGTCCTTTATCTGATATGTCGTTTGCAAATATCTTCTCCCATTCTGTCAGTTGTCTTTTGATTTTGTTAACTGTTTCCTTTGCTGTGCAAAAGCTTTTGATCTTGATGAAATCCCAGTAGTTCATTTTTTCCCTTGCTTCCCTTGCCTTTTGCGTTGTTCCTAGGAAGATGTTGCTGCGGCAGAGGTCGAAGAGGTTGCTGCCCGTGTTCTCCTCAAGGATTTTGATGGATTCCTTTCGTACATTGAGGTCCTTCATCCATTTTGAGTCTATTTTTGTGTGTGGTGTAAGGAAATGGTCCAATTTCATTTTTCTGCATGTGGCTGTCCAATTTTCCCAGCACCATTTATTGAAAAGGCTGTCTTTTTTCCATTGGACATTCTTTCCTGCTTTGTCGAAGATTAGTTGACCATAGATTTGAGGGTCTATTTCTGGGCTCTCTATTCTGTTCCATTGATCTATGTGTCTGTTTTTGTGCCAGTACCATGCTGTCTTGATGATGACAGCTTTGTAATAGAGCTTGAAGTCCGGAATTGTGATGCCACCAACGTTGGCTTTCTTTTTCAATATCCCTTTGGCTATTCGAGGTCTTTTCTGGTTCCATATAAATTTTAGAATTATTTGTGAGGCCAGCATCACCTTGATCCCAAAACCAGACAAGGATCCCACCAAAAAAGAGAGCTATAGACCGATATCCTTGATGAACACAGATGCGAAAATACTCAACAAAATACTAGCCAATAGGATTCAACAGTACATTAAAAAGATTATTCACCACGACCAAGTGGGATTTATTCCAGGGCTGCAAGGTTGGTTCAACATCCACAAATCAGTCAATGTGATACAACACATCAATAAAAGAAAGAACAAGAACCATATGATACTCTCAATAGATGCTGAAAAAGCATTTGACAAAGTACAGCATCCCTTCCTGATCAAAACTCTTCAAAGTGTAGGGATAGAGGGCACATACCTCAATATCATCAAAGCCATCTATGAAAAACCCACCGCAAATATCATTCTCAATGGAGAAAAACTGAAAGCTTTTCCGCTAAGGTCAGGAACACGGCAGGGATGTCCATTATCACCACTGCTATTCAACATCGTACTAGAGGTCCTAGCCTCAGCAATCAGACAACAAAAGGAAATTAAAGGCATCCAAATCGGCAAAGAAGAAGTCAAATTATCACTCTTCGCAGATGATATGATACTATATGTGGAAAACCCAAAAGACTCCACTCCAAAACTGCTAGAACTTATACAGGAATTCAGTAAAGTGTCAGGATATAAAATCAATGCACAGAAATCAGTTGCATTTCTCTATACCAACAGCAAGACAGAAGAAAGGGAAATTAAGGAGTCAATCCCATTTACAATTGCACCCAAAACCATAAGATACCTAGGAATAAACCTAACCAAAGAGACACATAATCTATACTCAGAAAACTATAAAGTACTCATGAAAGAAATTGAGGAAGACACAAAGAAATGGAAAAATGTTCCATGCTCCTGGATTGGAAGAATAAATATTGTGAAAATGTCTATGCTACCTAAAGCAATCTACACATTTAATGCAATTCCTATCAAAGTACCATCCATCTTTTTCAAAGAAATGGAACAAATAAGCTTTTTTTTTTTTAAACAAATATATTCATAGTTGTATTTGCAGCCCCCTTCTCAAATATATAGTACCATACTATACATACTGTTCTCTACCTTGCTTTGTTCATTTATCCTGGTGACCATTTCTATCTAAAGCAGTTTAAGACATATTCTTCATTGTGAAGATGTATTTCATCTTCATTTCAACGGTTTATTGAATCTGTTTCCTACATTTGATGGAATTTTGATCATGTATAGTCTTTTGCTATTACAAGTAGTACTATGATTACTAGCCTTCGTGCAAATATCTTTATTATTTTTCCTACTGAATCTATAAGAGAGATTTCTAAAATTGGGGCTACTAGGTCAGGAATTAAGTGCACATGTACTCTTGGTATACACTGCTAAATTGCCCTCCACTGGACTTGAATATTTACATATTTTCTATAGCAGTGTATGCCATCGTAACATTCCATGAGTACTGACTCAAAAACTGTCATATGTCAAACCAAAAGTTTATTGTGGACATACACAAACACACTAGAAATGGCCATAATGCTGCTTCCATTTTTCATACCACTGCCAAGAGCAACACTTAACCTCTTTATTGAACTCAGGACAGAAACAGCCCACAATGAAAAATAATTACACTTTAGGATTAATTTTTTGGTCTAGTGGTTAGGTTTTCATAAGACTTAAAAATATCAAATAGTAGCCAATAAGAATATTAGTAAAATGGAACCTCAAGGGCTATTCTCCAAAGGTTCTATGTTGAGATTTTGTTCAGGGGAGCTATTTATATCACCAAATGTCACACCTCAAATTTGTATTCTTTTCTCATCTCAAACTGCGATTGCCTTTAGGATTCTTTCATATTAGGGAAAGGGGTTTGTAATGATAAGATTCTGGCATTATTTTTATTTGTTTGTCAAATTTCTCACTTCTTTGTTTTCAAAATATCTGTCATTTAAACTTCACCCGGAAATCCTAACTGTAGCTGTAACTGCTGCTAAGATCCATTGCCCACTTCTGTTTTGTTTTTTTTTTTTTGGTGTTGCTTTATATTTTCTATCATGCTCGCCAGCTTCCAATGTGAAAGACCTAGACTTTCAAATAATAGCATCAGCCAAACTTCATTTTGATCTAGCTGTGAAATGATGAACTGCATACAAGAACTGTCCCTTTCTCAGGGACATTCACTTGTGAATGGGTACTAAGGAACTGCTTCTAATTTATCAGAGAAGGTTTACTTGGTTTATGTTTGTGTGTTATTTCCAACTATTTCTATAATGAGCACTACATATAAGGTACCATGAAAGTATTACAAACAGAAACAGTCGGGGCGCCTGGGTGGCTCAGTGGGTTAAAGCCTCAGCCTTCGGCTCAGGTCATGATCCCAGGTCCTGGGATCAAGCCCCACATTGGGCTCTCTGCTCAGCCAGAGGCCTGCTTCCTCCTCTCTCTCTGCCTGACTCTCTGCCTATTTGTGATCTCTGTCTGTCAAATAAACAAATGAAATCTTAAAAAAAAAAAAAAAAAAAAAAAAAGAAAAGAAAAGAAACAGTCCCTGCCCTTAAGGAACTCCTAATCTAGTTGAGATAGGTTATACACATAAAAAGTCAAATTAAGCCATAAAAGCCAAATTAATAGTGTTAAATACCAGTGTTATAAGAGCACAAAGAATTCATATACCCTGACCCAATGGAAGAATCCCTACTCACACCAGGCTTTTAATAAAAAGTAGGCTCAAACAAGTTTAGGAGAGAGATGTAAAGATAGATGGAATAATGTGAGCAAATACATAAATCGGGAAAGGATAATCAGCAATCCATGAGAAGAAAGACTTCACTTATGAAAGAAACAACTTTTCGTTGTTGTTGTTTTTTTTTTTTTTTAAGGCAAACTAAATGTTAAGCTTACTTTAAAAGAAGACAGTTTTTTTCTTTATGCCTAATAATTATGCTAAAATTCTTCTATGTCAGATAGGCAAACATAAGATTTTTCAAGTAATAATCTCTATAGGTTATACTATGTACTATTAGCATGATTTGTTTCTGTCATGCGGAAGCATTTAACATTGTATTTACATGTAAAGTTACAGTGTTTATTCTAAATATCAATACCTCAAAATATAGAAAAACTAAGTTCCCAAGGAATGTGCATTAAAAAAGAATCTTCATAGTACACTTCCTTAAAACACTAAAATTAATGTTGTAAAACATGATTTAAGCTCTTTTTTAAGGTAAAGAGCAAAAGCAAAGTACTTCTATTTTTTATTTCCTGAAAATACTGAATATTTTAACTTATTATTAATGGTAAAATAAACGCATGAATGCATACTATGTGCCAGTCACTATGTTATGTGCTTTACATACATTTGTCACAGAGTTAATAATACAAGATGTAACAGTTTGCTTTTTTAAAGTTATTCTCTTAATATTTTTATGGGGCTTAGTTCTTACATCTAATGTTTTATGTGCCATTATTTTGCTTTTACTGCAAAAGAAAGATCTGGCTCCCAAAGATAAAGGAGATTTTTGGTAAATGGTGAAGGTAAAGAAATAAATGACCCACTTGGCTAGTGTGTAATTACACTGCCTGAGATTGTAACAATCTATCACATGAAGGAGGATGACACCACACTAAGGGGTGAGTCAAAGGAGATAGCCTTTGACTAACTACGGGACCCCAACGATCGATACTCCACAGATAGTGTGCTCTCAAAAACAATTGAATTCTAAAAAAGTTTGAAAATAGATTCCCCCTTCCTTCTGATACTGATCAGAGACCTATCTTGACCTTATTCTGGAAGAGCGATACTTTCTTAAAAAGGTATATGAAACACATAAATCCTTTATATCTCTAGATTGTTCTTTCAAGTGGATATTTAACACATTCCTATTATAATGACAGTCCTACAAGCAAAAATCCTACTGAAATCCTTATTTCTTTATTACACAAACATGCTCTTTCAATTAGCAGTTATCAAGTTACCATAACACTTAAATATTATGATATTTAACTTAGGTAAATAACTTTGGTAAATATCCTAAAGACTGAAAGTGTAAAAAATCTATCAGAAAATTTAAATTTCCAAATGAAATTTGTAGTAGCTACTGAACTTGATATTTAATAGATGTAAAAATCAAGCAGAAAGAAACTTTAAAAACAAAAGGAAAATGTAAATGTAAATCCATATATTTCACAAAATGATTTTATAGGACAATCACATTAGAATTATCTTAACACACTGTATATTTTCTCACTTAGACTCTCCTTAGACTATCTCAGAATAAATCCTATTACCTTAAAAAGTTATTAAATTCATTAAACTACACCAAATATATGGTACCTCTCTTTCATTTTCACTACCACAGAGGAAGACAGAGTGAATACATGAAAGCCTCTATTTGATTCATGCAAAATGCCATTTGGCAGAAATGTAAGTAATCAGAAGGTTTTACTACACAAAGTCACAGTAGATCACCTCTATTTTACAGGGTTATAGCAATCTAATCCCACCAAAAGTACAAGCTTGTTAAGATTAAAGAATTACCCTGGGGGCTTTTAAAGAATCCAGAGAAATGGCCAAGCCTCAGAACAATTAAATCTCTGTGAGTGTGATCCACTGCGGATCCACTGTGATCCAGGCAACAGGATTTCTTAAATCTTCCCAAATTCCAATATGTGGACAAGGTAGAGAACCACTGCTATATGGTACAGATCCATCTGCAAAGGTGAAAAAGGTCTGAAGAAAGTACACAAAAAGCAGCAATGCATGGTGAGGTAATGGGAATATTGTTTGATAACAAAGATTATATTGTACTCTAAACCTCTAAATTAGCAATTTAATTAGATAAGCAAATTATGTTTAAAATGCAAATATAACTTGAATAGCTAAATTTATTGAAATGCCCATATCTGTACCTTGACATAATTTATCTAACAAATTATAATCTAGCTAATATAAGCCACACTCACTAATGGAAACTGTGATTGCCTGGAGGTAAGTGGTCATTTTAGAAAAGGAATCTACGAGGTTGACTTGGAATTTCTAGAGAAAACTTCAAAGGCACTGTGTAAGTATGAAGGGAAAGGAGTCTAGATAAGACCAGGGTACAATAAGACGGCAAAAGCATGTCAAATTGATGAGACAAGTTATGCCAGAAAGTATCACTTCCATTATTGCCTACAAAAATTTGTTAAGATGGCAAATATGATACAAAAATAAAAGAATTACTTTGAGTATAATTAATTTCATCCCTAAACAGTTTATTTCTTTGTTTCCAGTTCAACTTAGAACAGCTCCTCCTAACACTTTTAAAGTATACAAAGAAACATCAGCACATCCTCTTATCAATGTTGTTTCCTTTATTCACTGCCAAATACTATACATAGTATATGTCAAGTACTGGTCCAGAGATTGAGAATATTAAAACGAATTAATTGTAATTTTCTACTCTCCATGTACTTTTCATGTAGTGGAAAAATAGAAAATGCATACTGGATTATAAGTGCTGCTGGAGGAGGTCATCAGGAGGCTGTGACCACCACATGACTGACAAACTTGACCAAGGCAAGTGGAGGCTTCTTATCCTGTCTCCTGTCCTTGGAATGTGTGTTCTACCCACGTTCATACTCAGGAGACGCCTCAAGGATGCAGCGTTGAGAGAGAAATGTGATTGAGACCATTGGAATGTACACATGACTGAATCCCTTTAATGTCTCTACATAGACTCTGACAGACAGGTACAGAGATCTAATTCATCCACCACCTGCCCAAGATAAGCCTTGTATGAAAGTTTCCTTCCTTCTTAAATATACTTATTAAATCTAGAATGGTCTGCCTCTTTATCCGGTCTCTCCTTTCCCTCTGTATATGGGCATCATTTACACATGTCACCAGGGAACTCCTAAAGTTGCAAACTAACAAGTGTTTTGATACATGCATTTATCAAGTGCTATGATAACACATATGAGCAAGAAAACAATTTACCAGGTAATATCACCAGAGAAAAAGAAAGGACAGAGGCTGATAAGGTACATAGAGGAAGTTACATTTCAAATGGGTTTTCAAAGATAAATAGGAATTCACTAAGCAGGAGGATGGGGAGAACAATGAAGACACTAAGAAGAATATGAATAAAGACGAAGAAAAATGCATCTAGAATGCAAGATGCCTACTATGGCTAAAGACACATGGATGAATGGCAAGGAAGATTTAAAGACTAGCACTAAGGGGCCTTGAATGTCATGTCTTACGTTTATCAACAGAGAGTTAGTTTAACAAGGGTACTATGGGGGCTTCAATAATGCTGAGAGAGACTGAGGTCAAGGAAACAAATTGGTAGATTACTTGTAGACTTCTGTAACCACAAGTGTTTCTAGGTTTCATCATCATCATAATAATATATAATAATAATAATATAATAATATTATAATGGGCTATCAATAGGGATAGTATAAGCAAGGGAAAGCTATTCTGATCTCAGAATAGACCCTGGATTTTTCTCTTTACAACAAATGTCTAATTATTGTTTGGCATCTTATCTAAAATGGACTATGGTATGTATGTTTACATTACTTAACACAGCATAGCCAAAAACATAGTAGCCTGTCACTAACTTCTCACTTGAATGTTTTTCCACGTCAACACTATTACATCACATGTAATCTAGATTTCCTGCTACCAATCTACAGAATTTGCTCTCTCAGAGTGCATCTAATCCAAAAGACCCCTCCTTAACACCCATCCCCTCAAGTATTCTGTATCATTTCACATGAAAGATAGGAATTAACACTGCCATTTAAGACTTGAGAAAAACTGAGGTGTACATTTAAAGAAAAAAAAAAAAAAACCTAACTACTAACAACTAAAAGAGCTGATTTTCAAATCCAGAGCTATATGAGGCCAAAAGCCATGATTGTACTTCTATAACAAAATTATTTAATGAGATAGTTTTCTTGTAATCATGAAAAGATTATAACTTTAAGAAGCCTAACAACTTCTGGTTCTTTTTCTTTTAAAAATAATTAAAACAGGGCTCCTGGGTGGCTCCAGTGGTTAAGTCTCTGCCTTCAGCTCAGGTCATGATCTCAGGGTCATGGGATCGAGTCCCACATCGGGCTCTCTGCTCGGCAGGGAGCCTGCTTACCCCTCTCCCCCTCTGCCTGCCTCTCTGCCTACTTGTGATCTCTCTCTGTCAAATAAATAAATAAAATCTTAGAAAAAAAATAAAAATAATTAAAACATTATATAAGGCTTTTTTTGAGGCATGATGAGTTTTGATAAATAAATGCAATTGTATCAGGATCAGTAAGACTACTTTTAGATTCACTGATTCACTAGGAGAACTCAGAGGATTCAACAGATAATCATCCTCACGGCTACCATTTATTTTTTTTTTTTTAAGAGAAAAGACATGTGATGTGAAGTCTGGAGTAAATCAGGCACACATTTCCAAAAGTCCTCTCAGGATGTGTTTAATTCCTCCCGTAATGAATTGAGAGAACATGTGTGAAATGTTTGCCTAGGGAAGCTCATTAGAGAGTTGGTTCCTAAGGCTTTTATTTGGGACTGGTCACTAAGGCATCCTCTACCTACCATGGGCCATAATTCCAGACTCTCTGCAGGAAATGTGATGTTTAGCATAAACTTCATTGTTTCTATATTCCAGGCAGTGAGCCACTCTTACATTTGGAGAAAGTTTTATATTTGTATAAAAAACTATATGTCATTCCAGTTCCCATATGCCATTCAAGGGTCAATCTTATAATCACCTTTCTAAGGATAAGAACCTGTTACATTAATGCATCTACAGAATTGTGTAATCACCAACACTATCAAGAACAGTTTTGTTACACACATAAGCACACACAAAAAATGCTCTTTCCACCTCTAACAGTCAACCTCAACAAATCCCAGATCTGATTTTTACCTGTACAGTTTGCCTATTCCAAAATTTCATACAAATAAAAACATAAAATAGGGGCGCCTGGGTGGCTCAGTGGGTTAAAGCCTCTGCCTTCGGCTCAGGTCATGATCCCAGGGTCCTAGGATTGAGCCCCGCATCGGGCTCTCTGCTCAGCAGGGAGCCTGCTTCCCTCTCTCTCTCTGCCTGCCTCTCTGCTTACTTGTGATCTGTATTTGTCACATAAATAAATAAAATATTAAAAAAAAAAAACATAAAATACATAGACTTTTGAGTCTAGCTTTTTTCAGTGTGATTCCTTTAAGATTTATCCATGTTGTTTTATGTACCAAAAATTTATTCTTTTTTATTGCTGAGCAATAGTCCACTGTATGAACATATCATAGATATCCTTATCTGCTTAAAAAACATTCAGAATAGGGGTTTTTTTTTTCCTGTTAACTACATTTCAATTTTACCTGAGTCAGTATCTAAGAGTAGGGTTCTTGGGTTACATAGCCACTTTATAAGAAGATGACAAATAGTTCTTCAAAGTGGTAATACCATTTGCACTCCTACCATCAATGTGTAAAAGAACCATATAATAGTTTGAAATAAAGGTATTCAGTGGTTTCCTCATAACGTCATGCAGGCCGTAAAGAAGAAATCTAATTGGTTGGGTGAGCAATCACATAATGAAAAGCATATACCAAAGTACTCCTTTATCCCGTGACAAAATTCACTCATCTTTCAAAATCCAATTTAAATGTAACTGTTTATCCCATACAGTTAGACAAAAAAAAAAAAAAAAAAAAAAAAAAAAAAAAAAAAATTACTCCTTAGTTTTATCACATCATTTTGAATTTAAATTTAAATTTAAACCAGAATTTAAACATTATTTATAATATGTTATTGTGGTTATTTATACTTATCTATTTTCCTGTTTGTTTCTCAACTCCTTGATAATATTAGGGTGTACTCAGCTTTGAATTTCTATCATATCAGTATCAAAGACCTAGCAATCAACAATTTATCCTAAAATAAATAAGGAAAGACCTTCCACTCTGGCCAAGATAGAGTAATGACAATTTATCCTATAAAATAAAACAACCAAAAATACCAGATAAACATGGGGCGCCTGGGTGGCTCAGTGGGTTGAGCCACTGCCTTCAGCTCAGGTCAGATATTGGGGACCTGGGATCGAGTCCCGCATCAGGCTCTCTGCTCAGCAGGGAGCCTGCTTCCCCCTCTCTCTCTGCCTGCCTCTCTGCCTACTTGTGATCTCTCTCTGTCAAGTAAATAAATAAAATCTTAAAAAAAAAATACCAGATAAACAAAATGATAGTTTTCATGACACTAGACATCAGACAATAAAAGACAGAGATCCCTAAGAGGTAGGAAACAAACAAGGTGAGTCCTATAATTTCCCTAGCTCACAGTCTTGAGAGCTTCTAGCCAAAGCACTGGAGGGAAACCTAAGCAAAGTCCAGTGGATTCTGAGTTCAAGAAACAGAAGAACTAAAAGCTCATAGGACAGAGTACTGAAAAGAAGAGAGCTCCACAGAGAAAGGACACAAGAGATGTAAAGGAGGTTGTCCTCAAGTACTCTGTAGAGATCTAATTATCACAAGCATGTGAAGAAACTACCCAAGGCCAAAGAAAGAACCAAAATGAGAAAAGGTTCAATATCCTTCTCTTAATAATTGATAGGACAAATAGACAGAAAATCAGTAAGATTATATAAGACTTGAACAACACTATCAACCAACTTGACCTAATTGACACTTACAAAATACTACAGCCAATGACATCAGAATATACATACTTTTCAAGCATACTTGAAATACTCACCAAGACACAATATTCTGGGCCATAAAACAAGTATCAACAAATTAGACAGGATTCACATCATACAAAGTGTGTTTTCTGAATGGAGTTAAATCAGAAATCATTAATCAAAAAACAATGGAAATATTCACAAACTAAGTAATACCTTTCTCAATATCCCTGTGTCAAAGAAGAAAATCAAAAGAGAGGTAGAAAACATTTGAACAGAAGAAAAACGAAAATACCACTAATCAAAATGTGTAGAATACTAAAGCTGCACCTCAGGGCCTAAGTGCCTATATTAAAAGAAAAGCCTAAAATTGGCGACCTTAAGAAAAACAAGAGCAGAGGCGCCTGGGTGTCTCAGTCAGTTGAGCATCTGACATCGGATTTCAGCTCAGATCAAGATTTCAAGGTTTTGGGATCAAGCCAAGCCTTAGGTTCTGAGCTCAGCAGAGTCTGCTTGAGAGTCTCTCTCTTCCTCTCCCTGTCCCTCCCCCTTGCACATGCACATGAGCTCATGCAAATGCCCCCTCTCTCTCTGAAATAAATCTTAAAAAAAATTTTTTAAAGAACAAATTTAACCCAAAGGAGAAGAAATGAAATAATTAAAAATCACAATGAAAATCAAAGCTATAAGACAAAAAATAAAAACCCACCAAGCAAAAAGAGGAGATACAAATTGCCAGTATTAAGAATGAGAGAGGCAATATTACTACATACCTTGCAAACATATAAAGAATAAGTATTACAAACAACTACATGCCACTAATTTGAGTAACTTTCATAAGTGAGAAATTGAATTTGTAGTGTAAAAACAGTAAAATTCTAGGCTGACCTGGCTCTATTGCCAAATACTTTAAACATTCAAGGAGGAAATATCCATTTTAGATGAATTACTCTGATTTTGATGAGGAAGAAAGACTTCCCACTCATTTTATGAAGCTAGTATCCTGATACAAAACATGACAAAGGCATTCCAAGAAAACTACAGACCTGTATCTTTCATGAACACAGAGCAAAAATTCTAAATGGAGAGTTACACCAAATCATAATTCAATCATATATAAAAATAATACATCATGACCAAGAGAAGTTCATCCTCAGAATGCAAGATTTAACAACCAAAATAGAACATATTATTTCTTAATAATAAATTAAGAAGCAAATAAAGAAAAACCACACAATTATCTCAATAGACACAGAACAAACATCTGACAATACCTAGCCATGATTCCTCAATCTGATAAAAGGCATCCATGAAAAACCTACAGAAACATTATATTTAATAATAAAGAACTAAATGTCTCCCTTGCCCCTAAAATCAGGATCAAGATATCAATTTATAGATGTCATCACTTCTATGCAACATTATACTAGATAATTAGGCAACAGAACAAAAACCAAAAACCTCAAAAAATTTAGATTAGAAAAGAAATAAACTGTCTTTTTTTCAGACAGCAAAACTGTCTATATAAAATCAGATAGAAGGTACAAACCAGAATAATTGAATTGAGCAAAATTGTGGGATACAAGATTAACATACAAAAAGAAACTATATTTCCATACACTAGTAACAATCAGAAATTAAATTAAAAATAACATTTGATTTCAATAGGATCAAGAAAATATGAAACCCAAATAAATAAATCCAAAATGGTGTGTAAAATGTATGCACTGATAGCTACAAAAGATAGTTGAGAGAAATTCAAGAAGACCTAAATGAATGTAGAGATATTTCTTTTTCATGGGTTGGTAGACTCAATATAATTATGATGTCAATCTCCCCAAATTTATCAATAAAATCAAATCAAAATCCCAGATGGCTTCTGTATAGAAAGTGACAAGTTAATTCTAAAATACATTTGTAAATTCCAAAGACCTAGACTATCCAAAACAACTCTGAAAAAGGAATAAAGTTGGAAGTCTAATAAAACCTGACCTCAAAAGTTATTTCAAAGCTACAGTAATCAAGACCATGCAATCCTCACAGGAAGATAGCTGGAGATCAAAAAGACAGAAGAAAAAGTCCAGAAATAAACCCATGTATATATGGATAACAGAATTTAGATAAAGGTACAAAAGGTTACTCAGTGGATAAAAGATAATCTTTTTAATAAGTGGTGCTAGAACTATTGGATATTCATATGAAAAATATGACCTTGAATCCATGCCTTCTATCATATACAAAAATTAGTTCTAAATTATTCTTGGATGTAAAGGTAATATGCAAAGCTATAAAATTTCTAGGAGAAAATTTTTAAAAAATCTTTGTGAGCCTAGGTTAGGCAAAGATTTTTAAAATATGATACCAAAAGCACGATCCACACATTAAAAACATAATTTAAAAAGTCATAACTTCACTAAAGTTAAAAACTCCTTCCAAAAGATGCTTGCATGAAAATGAAAAGGCAAGCCACAGACTGGAAGAAAACATGTGCAAAGCAGATACTTATATATATATATATATTTATATCCCCAATATATAAAGAACACTTATAATTTAATAATAAAAGATAACCTACTTTTTAAATGGGCAATAGATATGAACATTTCACCAAAGAAGATATATACCTACACGAAATAGTAATTAGCAGATGAAAATACGGTCAATATTATTTAGCTATTAGGGAAATGCAAATTAAAATCACAAAGAAACACCCATACACTTTCAACAGAATGCCTAAAATTAAAAACAGATTACCAGTGTTGGTCTGAGAATGTAAAGGAACTGGAACTCTAATACACTGCTGGTGGCAATGTAAAATGGCATAACCACCTTGGAAAACAATTTAGCAGTTTCTTTAAAAAATACACTGAAATAAACCTACGGTATGATAACAGTTATTCCACTGGTGGGTATTCACTCAAGAGAAAAGATAGCACATACCCACACAAAGACTTCAACATGAATGTTCACAACAGCTTTATTTGTAACACCCAAAAACTGGAGACAACCAAATGTGCAACAAGTCAAACAGGTAAAACAAATTGCGATATATCCATATAATACGGAATACTACTCAGGAATAAAAAGGAATGAGCAACTGAAATATATAACCACAATGAGTGAATATCAACATAATCACGTTGAGTAAAAGAAGCTAGACAAAGAAAGGAATATAAACTAGATAGGGTCATTTATATGCAGTTCTAGAAAATGCAGGGTAATCTAAAGTGAGAGCAGATCAGTGGTTGGCTGGAGGCAGGGAGAGGGAAAAAAGGCATCACAAAGGGCAGGAGGAAATCTATTGATTGTGGTGTTAGTTTCAAGGATATAAATATGTCCACATATAAAACTGTACACTTTGGGCACCTGGGTGGCTCAGTGGGTTAAAGCCTTTGCCTCCGGCTCAGGTCATGATCCCAGGGTCCTGGGATCAAGGCCCAAATCGGGCTTTCTCTCAGCAGGGAGCCTGTTTCCCTCTCTCTCTGCCTGCCTCTCTGCCTACTTGTGATCTCTGTCTGTCAAATAAATAAATAAAATCTTGGAAAAAAAAACTGTATACTTTAAGATATGTGTAATTTATTGTACATCACACTTCCATAAAAGTAAACAAGGGTGGGGCGCCTGAGTGGCTCAGTGGGTTAAAGTCTTTGCCTTCAGTTCAGGTCATGATCTCAGGGTCTTGGGATCGAGCCCTGCAACACGCTATCTGCTCAGCTCCTGCTTCCTCTTCTCTCTCTTTCTGCCTGCCTCTCTGCCTACCTACCTGTGATCTCTGTCAAATAAATAAATAAAATCTTTTTTTTTTAATTTTTTTAAATGATTTTTATTTATTTATTTGAAAGATCAGAAGTAGTCAGAGAGGCAGGCAGTGAGAGAGAGAGGAGGAAGCAGGCTCCCTGCTGAGCAGTGAGCCCGATGCAGGGCTCGATCCCAGGACCCTTAGATCATGACCTGAGCCGAAGGCAAAGGCTTTAACCCACTGAGCCACCCAGGCGCCCCAATAAATAAAATCTTTAAAAACAAAAAAAGTAAACAAGGCCTTATTCTTTTATATTCTATTTTTTATGTTTATAATTATCATTTTTTTTCTGTGTCCAAGACCAGGTAAAGTGGCTCATATTCAACATTTTATATTTATTTTTTATTAATTTTTCTAAAAGATTTTATTTATTTGAGAGAGAGCAGCAAATAGGGGAGCAGCCAAGGGAGAAGGAGCAGCAGGCTCTGAGACTGATGTGGGGCTCAAACTCACAACCCTGGGATCATGACCTGACCCAAAACCAGAGGCTTAACCCACTGAACCACCCAGGCACCCCAACATCTGATATTTAATCCTGTGAAATATCATCCCTATTTTGCTCATTAAAGGAAAATATAAGGAAAATGGAGGTCTGAAAGGCTAACTAGTACTGAAACATAACTACAAACACCAAGTGCTCTGCCAATATTACATACCTAGTAAGTAAAGAGATCCAAACTCATGTCTACCTTAACTAATCACTAGCTTTTATTAATGTATCATCTCAGAGAAAGGATTAAGAGGATGGGCACTGTGATACTAAATTGAATAAGCCCCTCCCCACAAAGATGTCCACATACATCACTGAACTGTGACTATATCGCCTTACATGGTAAAAGGGACTTTGTAGATGTGATTAAAGATCTAGAGATAGAGAGATTATCCTAGATTATCCCTGTGGGCTACTGTAATCACAAGGTCCTTACAAGAGGGAGGCAGGAGGGTTAGAGTGAGAGAAGGCAATGTGATGATAGGAGCAGAGGGAAGAATGATAACAGAAGCAGAGTCAAAGAGAAATTCTAAGATGTTGTGCTACTGGTTTTGAAGATGGAGGAAAGGGCCATGAACCAAGGAATGCAGGTATCCTCTAGAAACTATTAAAAAAATAAAAATTAAAAAAGTATTCTCCAGAGTGTCCAGAAGGAACATAGCCCCTCCTGACTTCAGAATTTCCAAAACAACAGTTATTCAAGCCACTACATTTGTGGTAACTTACTACATCAGCAATGAGAAAATAATACAGGCTCTATAATCAATGCAGTCCTTTGTTCCCAACAATAAGGCTCTACATAATTATGCTTGTAGTAAAACCTCCTGATAATGATGAAAACGATGAACTCTTCAGATGTGGGAGAACATAAGAAAGGCAGCTCACTGATATCTATGAGTCTTAGTAAAATCCAAACTAAAGGATATGCCAATAGCTTTAGGGGTTCCTTTGTGAACTTCAAAAGAAAACTCACATGTTCCCAAAATAAAGTACTCCCTAGGTTAAGTAGTCCCAGCAAAGAATTTGCTGGGACTAGACGAAGAGAGTGGTATCACCTTAAGTAGATCTTGGGTCATACCAAACACAAGCTGGGGCCAGACAAGTTATACGTCATGCATAACGCAATTCACTGTTTCTTTTGTTTTGTTTTTAATTATGCTTGTGCCCTAGGTCCCACAAAAAAAGAGACAATATTACAAAAAATAAATTTCAAATCTCAGTCTTAATTTTCTAGTTCCTTTCTATTTTTATCTCATGTTTAAACTTTGAAATCTATACTTACTCTTCCATTCATTTATCTCATTCTTTCAACAGATATTTATTAAGCAAGTAAAATATTTTGGGCAATATTCTCAGCAAATCTTAATAAAAATGCATATACTACTTTTCCTTCTGACATTTACAGATTAGAAATAGGGGATGATTTGTCAAGTGATTACTATATGTCACAAGTATTATAAAGTGGAAAACAGAAATTATTATAGGAGATGTGGCAGGACAGCTAAACTAGGGAGGGAAAAAGAATATGCAATGGATTGGAGATGAGATACACTCATTCTTCCTTTTTGTCTCTAAGCCATGAGACCACTGAGAGTACAAAGCAAAAGTGAGAGCTTATAAGTGGGTATATACTGGCAGGAAAGTATCAAAGGGAGGAATGGGGAGAGATATGGCTGGATGGGTGAGTAAAAAAAGAAACTTATTAAGAGATTTTAAGCAGGTTCATATTCCAATGTTATGTACTAAAAAAATAGTCATCACAGTGATTCTCAACTTTGACGGCACAGCCCACAGTCTTAGAGTACTTCTATTATACTGTAATCTGGCAAAATAGTTTTTAAGAACCTTTTAAATTGGAGGGAAGTGAGGTCTCTGAGTTCTAAGACTAAAAGTCTTAAGCATTAACAATTTGATTTTTATTTAAAAATTTTAGATTTAAAATAAATTTTACAAAAATATTAGTTCCTTTAAACGCTCAGCTTCTCTTACTGTTATCTTATATAACCACATTACAATTATCTAAATTTAATAATTAATAGTGATATAATCCCATTAACTACAGACTTCATTTGAATTGTATTTGAATTTTCTCAAATGTCCAACAAATGTCCAACAAATTGCCCTTTATTTGGTCCATGATCTAGTCCAGAATCCCAAAGTGCATTTAGTAGTTGTATCTCTTTAGATTACTCAAATCTAGAAAAATTTCTTAGTCTTTCCTTGTGTTTCATGACCTTTATGCTTTGGATAATTACTGGTTATTTATTTTGTGCACTATTCCCTCAAATTATCTGAGATTTTCTCTTGATTAGATGGAGTTTTTGCATTTTTGTCAAGAAGACTATGGAAGTGCTATTGTTTTCTCAGTGCACCATATTAAGTGGTATATGATATCAATAAGTCTTATCACTGGTGATGTTGACTTTGATCATTTGGTTAATAAGGTGTATGTCAGGCTTCTCCACAATAAAGTTAATCGATTTCTTCCTTGTAATTAATAAATATCTTGTGAAGATACTTTTGAGACTATTGTCCTATTTCATTATTCCTTCATCTAACTTTTAGTATCTATTTTTAATTCTTGCCTATAACAATATTACTATGGTGCTTACAGAAAGGTCATTTGTCTACATTAATTTTTTATATTTAATAATTTTTTATATTTAATAATTTAATACTTTAAGGAAGAGTTGTCACTTATTTGAAAAATTTATTTAATTACTTGACTATATACTCACAAATAATTTTATTCTATGGATTTTAATCTATTCCTATCAACAGTATTGCTCAAATTGTCAAATTTAGCTATCTGAAGTTTCAAATTGGGCCTCTTATGTCCTTTCAACATGCTTCTATCCATTTTTGATGATGTTTTTACCTCCTTACCTTCTAGCACAATAATAATATTCCAATAATACTCAAAGATCTTCTAAGTTCCCTTTCTCAGCTCTGAAATCAACCATTTCTCCAAGACCTTGTTTCTTTTATTAGTGAGTGGCATATTTGCTAGTATGTATGCTAACTTGGACATACCCACACATATATATTTATTTCTGTTTCTGTTCATCTTTGTGTATATACGTAACAAATTCATATTGATACCTTTGATTCAATTCATCACCACAGGATACATTCTAGACTTTCCTCTTTCTAACTTTGTAACTCCTTTCTCTAAGAGAAAAAGATTTCTCTCATCATCCAAACTATATTTACCTATTTGATGAATCCTACTATACATACAAGGAGCTTCAATATTGCGAAAAAAAATTTCTTTTTTTTTTTTTAAGATTTTATTTATTCACTTGATAGACAGAGATCACAAGTAGGCAGAGAGGCAGGCAAAGGGGTGGGGGGAGGGAGCACTCTCCCCTCTGAGCAGAGAGCCCAATGTGGGGCTTGATCCCAGGACCCTGAGACCATGGCCTGAGCCAAAGGCAAAGGCTTAATCCACTGTGCCACCCAGGCGCCCCTAAAACAAACAAATTTCTTAACTAGAGTAAAATATTTGTGTACAATTCCTTTTGTCTTTAGTGTTACTGGATATAGTCACAGTACCATTTCCCAAAATTACTTAGCTTCATTCTTTTACATTCCTCCACACTCATTAGTGTGGTTATGTTATTCATTTGCAGTACAGTTAAATTTTGGATTCCTCCCACACGATATGTTTTTGGTACATGGAAAATTAGTAGCATTTTAAGAGCCAAAAAAGTATGAAAAGGTATAGTCAGAGAAATATCAGTCCCTCTTCATCCCTCCTAATTATGTTCCTATTCCCTTACTTTTTTCTAACCCATTTCTTATTAACCTGCTGCAGGTAATCAATCCGATTAAGTCCCTGGTTTACCCTTTCTGTATTTCTTTTAAAGAGAGAGAGAGACAAAAACAGAGAGGGACAGATAGCAAGCAAGAAAAGCTAGATTTGAGTCTTCATGTTGGGGAGAAGGTAAATAAACATGGGTAAGGTAGGGTCCCAAATCAATGCCTGAGCACAGCCAACTGCCAACAAAGAATCACTATAAATTGCTGATTAGCAAAGATATCTGAAAAAAGTATACAGGAAAATTAGTAATATATATAATGTCCTAGATAGTGAAAAAGTTGAAGATATGAACAAAGTATAAAATTTCTGTGAAATCTGAAAAATATAAAGGCATTATAATGCCTTTCCAACGTCAAGTTCTAGGAATGCTCACTGCATTTAGAGAAATACAACTGGAGAAAAATCCCCCCTTTGACTATTTAAAAAAATGATTTTTACAATTAGCAACATTAGAAAATGTGGAAAGCTACTTTAAAATACCAATGCCCAAGCCCTACTCCAGACCAATTAAATCAGAGCCTCTGCAGAAGAGGACTAGACATCAGTATTTTTTAAAATGCTCCATGGTGATTTTAATTGGCAGAACTAAAAACCACTGGACTAGAGGATCCAATTTGTGGCAAACATCAACAAGAGGATGCCCACAGGCAATGAAGTTTCTAACTCCTTTTCAACGGAATATATTTTCTGCTAAGATGCATTCTACTTTTGCAGAAATACATACTTACTAATATACTATAAATGTTAATAAAGTAATGTAAAACTAAGAAAATGTACATTTTTGTCATTTCTTCATAATGTTAGATATAATGTTCATAATGTTTTTATAATGTTAAAAGTTACTTTTTAAAATTTCATCTCTACTGAGCCATAACTGAAAAATAAAATTGTAAGATATTTAAAATATACACCGTGGTGATTTCATAATACATATACTTTGTCTCTCCCCCAATCCAGTTAGTTGACACATCCATGACCCCACTTGTGTGTGTGTGTGCATGTGCACGCATTTAAGGCCTACTGTCTTAGTATATTTCAATTATATAATTCAGTGGTATCAACTATAGCCAACATTAGGCCCTCAGACCTGAAAGTTTGCACCCTTTTACCCACCTCTCACTATTTCTGCCCACAGTCCTTTTAAAATTTTAATTGAAAGCAATTTTAAGTATATCATAAGTTTGTTATTCTAAAGATATAATTTATTCTTTTTAATTTTGGGGAGTAATAAATACTCCATATTAAAAAAAAAAAAAAACCTCTGAAATTTTCCAAATTATCTTTGTAACTAGATTTAGAGATAAGTAACAACATTCTAAATATAAGATACTACAGGATTTCTTTGGCATGATACCAGGAAATAAGAACCAGGAAATAAAAGGAAGATCCCAGGCCATACTCATAGTGAAGCAACAATCTGTTGAATTCTAAGCTCTATGAGGATGGTATCCACATCTCTTTTTTCATTGATTTATCCTCATCAATTGGCATAATGCCTGGCACAAAACAGGTTTAATAAGTATTCATTCCATAATTAATCTTTTTTGAAGACTTAATTAGAAACACATCAATAAAGGGAAGAAAAGAAGAAAGTAAGGATAAAAGAAAGAAAAGACACTTGGATTACTGACAATGAATTAACTGAATGATTTCCTTAAAGTAATACAGTCAATCATACTCAAAATGAAGTGGGAGCCAGGAGAAGAGGATTTTGAGTCTTGGCTTTGTCAGAGATCCCGTTATACAATCTTCAACAAATTATTTGACCTGTCACAACTGTTTCCTCATTCATAAATGAGGAAAGACACAGATCAAATTTATTCTACCATACCCTACAGTGGTGAATACCTGTGTATAAGACTATACCATGTATTTTCAAGAAAAATACGTAACATATCAACCTAAGTATTGTTTTTTTTTTTTTTTTTTTTTTTTTTTTTTTTTTTTAAATTTTATTTATTTATTTGAGAGAGAGACAGTGAGAGAGAGCATGAGCGAGGAGAAGGTCAGAGGGAGAAGCAGACTCCCCATGGAGCTGGGAGCCCGATGCGGGACTCGATCCCGGGACTCCGGGATCATGACCTGAGCCGAAGGCAGTCGTCCAACCAACTGAGCCACCCAGGCGTCCCCTAAGTATTGTTTTTTAAGACACAGGAAGCATGTGGTAACAATTTATTAAACTTTAAATTTAAAGTAAAGGAATTTCTACTTCTAAATATATAACCAAAATGTCTAATTTGGAGTAAAATTAAATTACAGTTTATTCAGGAATTTTAACATCAAGCTTTAATTCTCAATGGTCTTCAGCTAGAGAGAAACAACATAAGAAACAAAAAACAAGAGGAAATCTTTCAGTATTTTCTCAGTATTTCTCTCAGTATTTTCCCCAGCAGAAGTCATAAACTTGAGGAAAAGTCGCCAAAAACACAATAAAAAACTTAACATGGCTTTTAAACTTCCCACCTTGTTTATAGTTTCCTACATTTGCCTTATCATGCTTCTTTTCTCAATCTCTCTCCCCCCACCATATCTAGATTTGCTGAGCCATTTGAGAGTTACAGATAGATAACATGACACTTTCACTGTTAACTACAGCATCTCTTAAAAACAAAGATATTTTCTTATATAACATTACTCAGAAACATTATTTAAGTATTAATGCAATATTATATGTAATATAGAATCTGTTCTTAAATTATTCTAATAAAGAAGCACCTATCTGGGTGGCTCAGTCAGTTAAGCATCTGACTCTTAATTTCTGTTCAGGTCATGATCTCAGGGTTATGAGATCCAGCCCATGGTTCAGTGCAGAGTCTGCTTGGGATTCCCTCCCCCTTCTCCTTCTGCTCCTCCCCTAAGTCGCACTTTCTCTCTCCAATAAATAAATAAAATCTCCAAATTATTTTAGTAATATTTATAGCTGTTTATGTTGGGAAGGTTTTTTTTTTTTTAAAGAATTTATTTATTTATTTATTTGAGAGAGAAAGCATGCACACAAGTGGAGGGTAGGAGCAGAGGGAGAAGCAGATTTCCCACTCAGCAGGGAGCCCAACATGGGTCTCAATCCTGGGACCCTACGATTATGACCTGAGCTGAAGGCAGAGGTTTAACTGACTGAGACACCCAGGTGCCCCATGCTGCAAGGTTTTGACCCAGGTCCAATCAAGCATCACTTTCACCTGTAAGTAACATTTGAATATTGGTGTGTATTATTTACCAAAAATTCATTATACTTTTAAGCAAACTAATCCAATATCAGATGGTCAGAATTATAGGGAATGAGATAAAATACTAGAAAGAGTCCCAGATTATGGTTTAGGAGGTTTGGTCCCACTTTGATTTTATTCTAAAATGCCATTTGAGATCATTTCTGTAAGTAGGCTGAATGATTTTCTCATCATAAGGCCTTGAACAGTAGTAAGAAACCCATGAGGCTCTTGATATCAACTAACATGGTACCCTTTTTACATATTTTATACACTGGGGTTCCGATTAAGAACAGTATTTGTAAAAAAATGATACTGAGTGGTGGTTTGTTTTTTGTATAAAAGTTTAGATACAATCAAGATAAGTAAAACTTTAAAAGGTAAGTAGAATAGGAAAAGAAAAAAAGTTTCAAAAGAATAAGACTGATACCTTATGTTTCTGGAAACAAAAAGTCAACCACAGATATAACCTTTCATTGCTGACCACAGCTGAAGTAGCAAATTATAAAGTATAAAAAAAACAGGCTTTATTACTTGAAAAACCATGAGCATCTCTAAGCCTTCATTTATTCCAAGGTAAACCAGAAGTTAACATCAGTTACCTCACAGGGTTGTAGTGAGGATCCAGTGAAATGTATATAAAGGATTCAGCCCATGTGTGACAGTCAGTATTCAAAAAAGTAATACTAATTACTAACATTAAGAAGTTGCATAATGGTGGGGCGCCTGGGTGGCTCAGTGGGTTAAGCCGCTGCCTTCGGCTCAGGTCATGATCTCAGGGTCCGGGGATCAAGTCCCGCATCGGGCTCTCTGCTCCGCAGGGAGCCTGCTTCCTCCTCTCTCTCTGCCTGCCTCTCTGCCTACTTGTGATCTCTGTCTGTCAAATAAATAAATAAAAATCTTAAAAAAAAAAAAAAAGAAGTTGCATAATGGTTATAATAGGAGCTCTGAGTAAAACTGAGTTAGAATACAACCCCTCCATTTACTGGCCCTTGGATTTTGTTCCCATGACAATTAAAAAAAATTGTTTTATATTTATTTATACTTAATATATTTAATAATATATATTTTTTTATATTTACATGAGATTGAACACGTGAGAGAAAGAATCTCAAGCTGACTCCTCCCATAGGGCTAGATCTCAAGACCCTGAGATCCTGACTTGAACCAAAACCAAGGGTCAGGTGCTCAACTGACTGAGCCACCAAGGTACCCCTCACATGACAAAACTTTTAAGCTCTAGTTTCTTCATTTGTAAAATGGGGTCAATTAATACTATCTATCTCATTTGTCTGGTTTTAAGATAAGATGAAATAATCCTTATAAAACACTTAGCACAATAATTGGCGCAGTTAATTGCTCAATAAGTATTAGCTATTATTCCTTTTATCATAATAGTCATATAAATACTAAATATTAAACTTAAATGAAATATAAAGTTATAAATGCAGCATATGTGGGGCACCTAGCTGACTCAGTTGTTACATACAACTCTTGATCTTGGGGTTTTGAGTTCAAAAAATAAAAAAAGGAAAATCAGTGGCGCCTGGATGGTTCAGTGGGTTAAAGCCTCTACCTTCGGCTCAGGTCATGATCCCAGGGTCCTGGGATGGAGCCCTGTATCGGGCTCTCTGCTCAGCGGAAAGCCTGCTTTCCCCTCTCTCTCTGACTGCCTCTCTGACTACTTGTGCTCTCTGTCTGTCAAATAAATAAATAAAATCATTAAAAAAGTAGGAAAATCAATATAGCATATGTGGATACAGATATCAACATATGAAGATCCAGATAATTCTTTTCTGATTCTTGAATAAACTTTTAGAAAATAAAACCTCAGAACTAAAAAGGATCTTAACATCCAATGAACTTAGTTTTATAGTAATATTCCATATTTGCAATAATTCATGTTAGTATCTCCCTTCTTTAAACCTCAGGCTCTATGCAAAAACAGACTTCCTTGCCTTCATCCCACAGATAATCAGCCTGGAATAAATGATTAAGTACGAAATTAAGATTTTGTGAGTTTACCTTGTTCATTGTCACATGACTAGTTAGTGACAGAGTCAAGAATAGAAATACAGGTATCACACTGGGTAGTACTCTTGCCATGAAACCATACTG